>NC_092872.1:529698775-530350561 GCF_028372415.1 Notamacropus eugenii | reverse complement strand
TTAGAGTTAGGGAGACCCGAGTTCAAACCCTGCCTTGGATATAATTATTACCTGTCTGGTCTTAGACTTAAGCCGATCTCACTCCGTTCCTCATCTGTAAAATGGAGATAATAATAGCACCATAATGTGGTATATATGTGCAGTTATTGTTATTAATTATGTCAGACTTATGAGTTAAGATGGCTACCCAGAGGGGAAAAACCCCCCGAACACTTTGCTTGTTGAATATATCACAGTCGTGCCTTCTTTATTTATTGTCTTTAGTAAAAATCAGTGATGTGATCTCTAATTCCCAGAACATGCTAGAGCGATACGAAACCCCAAACACTGAGACATTCTCAGCATGGGGTGAAAAGAGTAAAAGATGAGTCACCAGGCAGCAGGCAGGGACAAAGCTACTGGCACCTTGAGATAAATGACTGTGGCTTTTTAAATGCCCATATTTTGGCTGAACCTGCCTGACTGCACCCAGGTGCTGAGCACGTCACTGAACTCAACAAGGAGATTTAGAAGAAGTGGAGCCCGGGCTCAGCAACCGTGATGTTTGGCTGTCATGCTGGGGATTAATGTTGGAGGTCAGGAGATGGTGAGTCACCCTCCATCCTGTTACCTTCCCTCCCTCTCCCCTGTTATACAATCATAGATCCACAGGTTCACCCTCGTGTTACCTGAAAAGATTAGCCTTAGGGCAAAATTGGGAAGTGAGAGATATCTGTGTAAAGTCAAACCCCCACCCCCCACACTTCTTGGTATATACATCCTACAATATGAGTTCCCTGCCCTGGTGCCCCATACTGGTACCTGTTCTCCCAGTCACTGCCTCTGGTTCTACCTGCCTTCCAGGGTTATCTAGGACCAAGCTTTATACCCCATCCCCACTCATTGAAAGGTATTTGTATGGGACTTCTGACCATGATGGCTGCCTTAACAGAGGCAGACTGCTAAGCTCTCGCATATCTTACTCCAGCAAAAGCCTGACCAATAAGGAGATTGTATCATCCTGAGTGACCTTTTGGCAGGGGGCCAGAGTATGTATCTCACTGAAAGGGGTCAAAGTGCATGTTCAGCAACATGGGAAATGCCTTGAATCCATCCCTGTTGAATAATGAATAAAATCTATACACACACACACACACACACACACACACACACACACACTCACATCCTTTCTTTCTTTGTTGAGAGGCAGTATGATGAAGTGGAAAGAGTGCTGAACTTATGGTCAGAGGACCTGTGTTTGAATCCCACAAAGGTGAAGCATCTTGTCCAAAGTCTCGCAGTACCCTATCTGGCATTAGAATCCATAGCCTCTGATTTTAAACTCAGCACTTTTTTTTTTTTACTACACTATATTATGTTGTATCTCCATAACAGATTGTAAGCTCTGTCAGGGCAAGAACTATTACGATTTTTATCCCCCCGTGCTAAATATTGCTTGCTCATCAAGGTTGTAATTCAACTCTTATCTTTTCATTAGGAATGATTAGAAGTCCTTGAAGGCCCATTCCCTCCCTCCTTTACCTCTTCCCCGCCAATATCCCATCCTCCTGCTGTAGAATTGTTCTCAGTTTTATTTTCTAGAATAGTGCATCCCAACCTTTACTGTAGTGGCTCCTAAATTGTTAGTGATCCTGACTGTGGCTCCTTGGTACTTGAATTCTTTCTTTTTGGCTGCCTATGATATTTTTTCTTTGGCCTGAAAATACTGGATTTTGGCTATAATTTTCCTGTGAGTTTTAATTTTGGGGTTTAATTTAGGAAGCAACTAATGAATTCTTTCAATTTCTACTTTACTCTCTGGTTCTAAGATATCTAGGCAGTTTTTTTTTATGATTTCTTGAGATATGATATATAGACTCTTTTTTTGGTTTGCTTATGACTTTCAGTAGTCCAATGACTCTTAAATTATATCTACTTGACCTGTTTGCCAAGTAAATTGTTTTTCCTGAGATATTTCACATTTTCTTCTATTTTGGGGGTTTGGGGTTTGACTTTGTTTTTTAATATTTATTGTTGTCTCATAGGCCCATTAGTTGTTTGGTTTATTCTAATTTTCAGGGAGATTATTGCTTGAGCAAGGTTTTGCATCTTTTGTGCTAAGTTGTTAATTATCTTTTAAATATTTCTTTCTACAACTCTCATTTCTTCTCCATTTTTCCTTCCAGCACTCTCATTTTGCTTATAAATACCTCTTTAAATTAAAAAAACTCAATAACACCAAAACCCTTTTACTTCATCTTTCTCAGGAATTCTAATTGAATTTGTGCCTAAATTGTGTTTTTCTTTGAGGTTTTGCTTGTAGACATTTTTGAGTCACTCTCTCTAGGTTTGATGTGTCCTTATCATCAATAGCTTTTTATTCTGGGATTCTTTTTGTTTGTGGGTTTGTTTGTTCCCTTTTCCAGTCTACTTCCCAACTCTAGCCTTTATATTAGGGTTGGGCTCTTTACACTTCTGGTGGGAATGTCTAGGCTGGTCCTGTTGCTTCTTTCTTGAGGTACTGAGTGTTGTGTTATGCCAGGTATCTCAGGGACAGGTCAGTCTGGGAATCTGCAAACCTTCAGTTCTCCCAAAGTAGTCTAAAGGCAAAGGGCAAATTCCAGACCTGAGTTTGAGTCACCTGTGGGCTTGCCCTGGTGAGAGTTACAGTAAACTCCTGCTGGCCTCAGCCACTGTCGATTAGCTGGAAAGCTCTGCTGATTCAGAGCACAGAATTGCAGGCTCCTGTTAGGTCTGGGATTCCTATGCTGATTATTCCACAGCAAGTTCCATAATGGGTCAGGGATCAGAACTAAGATCCCACTTCGTTGTTGGGATCAGTCACATAGCGCCTATTTCCTTCTGAACTTGCTTTTAGCTCAGGACCCAGCCCGAGGCCTGTAAACAACCTCATTCTAGAATTCATCCTAGGCACAAGTCCCCTCCTCTGTGCGACCTAGAACCGAGTAGAGAATGATAGAGCCTTCATTAGGCATCTCCATTAGGCATCTCCTCCTGCACCCTATGAAAGGTCAGGCCCCTCCATGCTGGATCTAGAACTTCTTGCCCTGGTGACCAGCATCCCACACTGAACTGTTCTTCATGGCCATTGCTGGCTAGACCCCATCCTCAGCGGGTACAGATCTTTCTATTTTACCTTGGGTTGGAAGAGTGACTCACAGTGATTCTTCTCTTAGATTTTCCCATCAGAACTCTATTTATGCATTTTCCAAGTCTGTGTGGAGGAGTGGTGGCCAGAATCTTGGCCTTACTTCTTCCTGCCACTCTGCCATCTTTTATATTTTGCTTTGTGCTATAATTATTTTTATGTCATGGAAACATGAGCATTTGCTATTGCAACAGGATTGCTGGCAGTTGCTATCAGCTTTTCCCCTCCCCCCCTTCAATGTTTCTAGAGGCATCTTGAAACTTCTCTGAACTTTACCTGGTGATGATCATTCAGTGCGGTAGGAGGAATTAGAAAGGTGAATGGGAATGTCTCCCTGAAGTGCCAGAAAGGCTTAAGGGGAAGTTCTACTTGTGTACGTGGTGGGGGGCAGAGGGGTGATGGTGTGAGCAAGGCCTGACCAGGGAGGCAGCATGCTGTATTGGAAAGGGAATTGGCTCAAAGCGAAAGATATCAATGAAAACAACAACAGCAACATTTTTTTTAGAAGAAAGAGAGTTGACTTTGGGGACAGAAAACCAGGGTTCAAGTCTTTCTGCTAATCTTTACTGACTATTTGACCTTAAACTTATCTCTTAATCATCCCAGGCCTCAGTTTTTTCATCTTTAAAATATGTTTTGGACCAGATGGCTTCCAGAGTCCTTCACAGCTCTAGAGCTATGATCCATAAGGCAGAGAAAAAGTGAAGGGAATTTAAATGCCCTAACTTGGGGTGATACAGTGGGTAGAGCATCAACTCTGGAGGCAGGAGGACCTGAGTTCAAATGTGGCCTCAGACACTATTGGTATGACACTGGACAAATCACTTAACATTGATTGCCTACACACACACACACACACACACACACACACACACACACACACACACAATGCCTTTACTTAGCTAAGAGTCAGGGCTGGGGACCTTAAGCTGAGGAACATAGTCAGTAGAGATCTTCAGGTATTCTTCATAGCAGTCCAATATGGCCCACAGTATAACGGAGAGAGCACTGGGCTTGTGATCAGGAAGACCCGAGTGAAAATCAGATACTTACCAGCTGTGTGACCATGGGCAAGTCAATTGCCTTAGTTTCTTCAACTGTAAAATGGAGATCATCATAGGACCTACCTCAATGGTTCATGGTGAAGTTCAAATGAGATAATATTTGTAAAGTGCTTAGCAGTATTGCCCAACACATGGTAGATGTTTAGTAAATGCTTGTTCTTTCTTCCCTCCACCCCTTTAAAATATGAGCTGACAGAATGACTTAGGAACAAACTCAATTCAGATTGACTATATGGCTAGGAGCAATATGAGGCATATAGAGATCTTATTATTAATAAGATTTTATTGATAAGATTGAACTCATTCCTTCTATCCTCAAATGACATGTAGATTACATTTGTTAATGTCTTAGCATCCCTAGAGCATAAATTCTTTGTGAGCTGTGACTTACTTTGTTAATCTTTGTATCTTTTGTATTACCTAGCCCAGAAATAGCTAGGTGGTAAAGTAGGTAGAGTGTTGAACCTAGAGTCATTAAGAAAGAAAGGAAAGAAGGAAGGAGGAAGGAGGGAGGGAAGAAGAAGGGAGAGAAGGAGGGAAGGAGGAAAGAAAGGAAGGAAAGAGGGATGAAGAAAGGGAGGGAAAAGTAAAGGAAAGAGAGAGAAAAGGAGAGATAGAGCAATCACCTGCCTATGTTTGGTCTTTGCTCCATCAGCTTGATGAGGGAAGGACAGATGTCCAGAGTTTGGGGCATGCACATATACCATATTCAGGATAGGAAAAGTTATTGGATGGGTGGAGAAGGCTACTGGGCTTCTCTAGACTCACACACTCACCATCTATGTCCACCTAATGCCAAAAATGACAACGTACTCTGAGAAGCCCCACTGCCTTGTTAAATTCCACTGTGCCATAAGCCCATCATAATGTGGGCACTAGTGGTTCTCTGTCCCTTGCCTCTTTTTCCAGCAGGAACACCAAGACTAATTATTGCAGAGAGGAGAGACAGGAGGGACGTTAGGTATGCAGCTGATTAAGGGAGAAACCATACTCTGTTGTGTCTGTACTCTACTGTGGAAAGTGAGACTGAAAGTGATTTCAAGGTCCTCTGATTTCAGCAACCAGGGATAAAGTCTCATTTGCCCAGTTTTAATTATGACTCTATTACAAATGGCTAAAATTGTTTTTCATGCTCTTGTACTAGAAGACTGATCAAATTGACCTACCAGATTCATTGGAGTGGTTGTTTAGAGGGACCTGCAGGATTATCTTGTTCAATTCCTCCATTTTATAAATGCAGAAATAGATTCCCAGAGAGAGGGAGCCCAAGGTTTCACAGGTAATAAGTAACAATGCCAAGATTTGAATCCAACCTTCAAGAGTTGCCAGTTCAACCCTCACTATTTGCAGGGACTTGTAGTGCCAGCAAATTGAAGTCTCTGAAACTTGTCCTGCCTGCTACCTGTCAACTAGGTGTTTTCCTAGTACTGTCCCTCGGATTACATAACTGGGATTGACTAGGCTAGAAGCAGAAACAATGCCTGGCTGTCATGCTCTTTGTTTGCTTGTGAACATTTCTTTGGCTTGGTACCATGCCTTCTCATTCTTGATCTCAGACTTTTGTTTTGGCATTAATGAATCTCTTCCATACCTGTGTAAGTTGGATGAAATCACCTTACTTTGCCTGTTCCCAAACTGAAGCCCTGGGAAGGGAATGGTGGGCCCAAACTAATGGATGATTTGCCAAAGTTCCTTGTTTCTATAATCCTGACAGGCAAAGTAACCAGGCTAGCGTGTGGAGATGATTTCAGCCTTAAGTGTGGCTGTGCAACCTTTTGCAAAATACTGATCTTGTCTTGGTGACTTCAATTCCATAGTAGGGGAAGGACATTTTCTTTCTGAAATGGCAGTCGATAGCAGGGTTTCTTAAACTTTTTCCACTCTCAACCCCTTCATTACTTCTTAAACTGTGTGTCAAGACCCTATTGCCCTATTTCCTCTCCAGTTAGTCATTGCTTAAACCCTTGGAACCTGACTTCTGTCCCTACCATTCAAACTACTAGCCCTAAGGTCATCAATGAATGACCTTGTTACTCAGTCTAGTGTCCTTTTCCCAATAAGAAGACAGGATTGAGAGTTGGAAAGGACCTTAATGATTGTCTAGTCCACTCTACAGATGAGGAAACTGAAACTGAAAGTTGTAAGGATCATAGGGACCTTAGAGACCATCTAGTCCAACCTCCTCATTCAATAGATTAGAAAACTAAGAAATATTAAGATAGTAAGCCTATGGTCATATGGGAGGCAACAGAATTGGAATATGAACTCTGGTCCTCTGATTCCAAATCTCTTGGACATACTCTGCAATGGTCCCCAGTCCCTGCTTTCTTATGTCCTTTGTCTCCCCCAGGTACCCTGAGCTGGTGATGTTGTCCTCTTTGCAGTTGCTTAAATAAGAATCTTCATCTCCCACCTCTGGACATTTCCACTGACTGCCCACCTTCTCTTCTCCCAGTCCTGGAAGGTTCTCTTCCTTAGCTGTGCCTCCTGGCTCCTTCATGTTCCAGTTAAAAAGCCTACCTTCTTTTTCATGTTTCCTTTCCCAATCCCTCTTAATTCTAAGACATTTCCTCTCTGGATTACTTCTAATTTATCCTCTAGGTAGCCTGTGGCCACATAATGATTTCCATGTTGTCTCCCCCATTAGCCTAGGAGCTACTTGAAATTGCCTTTCTTTGTATTCCTAACTTTTAGGAGAGTGCCTGGCACACAGTGGGAGCTGAAGACTCATTCTGCCCTTAAGAGTTTTGAGTCCCAGAATACGGTTCTGTTCACAGATTAGGAATGTATTAAGACAGGACCACCCCCTCCCCCCACATACACACACACTACTTCTGAAGGAGAGTGTATGAGTTTATGGAAGGGGAGGAAAAATTCCTTCACACAAAATAGTCCTGGATAGGTTTGAGATAAGCTTTCCTGTTTCTGCTGAGGGTTCTACCATTCTTTGGTTACCTAGGTTTGCAGTTTTGGAAATAACCTTGATTCTTCCCTTGCCCTCACCCCCATAGCCTATCAGGTCAGATTGGTCAGTCTTCTAGGACAAGAGCATGAGAAGTAATTCCAGGATTCAGATTCTGCCTTCACAATAACCCTGCCCACCCTCTCTCACTCATATACTCTCTATCCTTGTTCACTTCCTTGCTGTCTCAGGCCTGTACTGACAATAGATTCCTAATTGATGTCCCGACTGGCATTCTCTCCTCCAATCTGTCAATAGTTGGCAATAGTTGCCAAATATTACTAAAATATATGTAAGGGGAGGGGATGAGATTCCCACCCCTCATCCTTACCCCCACCCCAGTTCATTTGATGGACTCTCAGAAGGCTCTAAACACAAGGGGTTAATGAAGCATTAAACTAAGGGTAAAAGATAATCCCTTTATGAAGTGCTAATACCTCTTTGACAAAGTCCAGAAGGAACAAAGTAATTGGCCAAGCAAACACATTACCCATACCTCTGGGGGCTTTTTTGGAGACTTTGTGAGGCAGGTGTTGAGTATGGAGAAGAACCCTGGGGAAGGGAAAGGAAAAGAAAGAAGAAATGTCTTTCTCCTCTTCTTTCATCCCTACACCTTCGTTGGCCTTGTAGCTTTGAAGGAAAGCTACTGGACCAATAGACCTCACATCCAGCAAGGAGCAGAGATACCCACTCCAACAGACACAGATATGAGAAAGTTATCTGAGGAGGAAATAGCGTCAAGGTGTTATACCTGGCTATCAATATTCAACCTTGGAGAGGAGTAGGCTCTACAAGGCCAGTTGACACTGAACCCAAGGGGAGTCTTGTCAGCACTCTACAAAGAGAGCATAGACTTCTAGGCTCTGTGGTACCAGGAGTTGTAAGTTGCATTTGCCACATGGATACCCTACATGTGTTTGCCCCACTACCATCGTACTTAGATTTGAAGCCCATTCCTCCCACAAACATAGTGTGGGAGAATGTGTCCCAGGGGGAATGGTTTTAACTATTACTCTTCCTATATCCTTTGAGTAAAAGTCTTAGCTAGGAGCTAATTGAATCTATTGCCTGGTTGTTGATAGGAAGCACACCAGTGGAGGCTTGTAGTCTAAAGTAGTAGGAGTAGCTCTACCCAAAGGGTTATCTCTAGAAATCTAAAGTAGCAGCCATATTCTGGGGACCCAATTTGCTAGTGCAAGTTGGGGAAGTAGGCCAGAAGAGGCATCATACACCAATCTGATCATGTCACTCCTCTCTCAAAAATCTCCTGTAGCTTCCTACATAAAATATATGTAAGACACTTCTAGTTTCACATTTCATTTGCCAGAAAGTACAGAAAAGGAATGTTCTTTGAGAAAAGCAGCTTGGGACAGTTTTGAAGACCTAAGAGAAAATTTTCCCTGAAATAAATGTACTGAGAAGATCTGTTTGAAAGCATGTCAAAGGCACAAGTAGTGAAACTGGGGGTGGCTGTAAGACATTTTTGTCAATCAATTCAATTACATATGACTTTTCAGAATTTTGAATGTTATTGCTGAGAACATTTAAATCAAAGAACTGTTTTTGAACTATGGAAAGAGAATATAAGAACAATATGGGATTGTACCTAACAGAAATGTTGATTTTTTTTTAGTTTCTTATCAAGTAAAGATGAGTAGTCACTGTACACCAAGAGTCCCTGCTCTGAAGCAGGAAAGTCAGTTAGAAACTCAGTACAGAAGGAAAGGGACTCTAAGGTCAGAACCATGAGAAGCTGCTTCCTGAAGACAGAATATAAAAACTGACAGGAGCTAAACCAGATGATAGGCAGGCTCCATAGCTGATGTGGGGAGCTGTTTGACTGGAGAGCACTGTAGCTACTGAAAGCTGATTGGAAAAATGAAGAGTTGGCTTGGCTTATTGCCCTTTATCATCTGAGGCAAAGGAAATTCCTCAGGGACTTCCCAGCATTGCCCTATAGTGCCCTCTCTAGTTTAAGAGGGAGACATTCCCCAGAGTCCCAGAGAGAAGAGCCAACCTCTCTGGCTTGAGAGAGCTGCTTATCACTGAAAGAGGGCCTAGACAAGAAGGCCAACCTAGAAAGCTATAGATCCCAGGGTTGGGGCTACTGCTTCATGGAAAGAGATAATATTGCTGCTTCCCAAAGTTTCAGGAGCCTGAAAGGGGCAGAAGATCAGCTCTGGTTACCAAGAGATTGGGGAGGCTGAGAAGAGGAGCAGGTGACATTTTATTGAAAACTGTTCCCTAAAAGAGAACAAAAATATTCAGGCCTACAGCTGACCATTATGAGTAGCTCTGAGCTTGGGCTTCCCTACTTGGATAGGAAAGTAAGTGTGTGGTTACTCACTCCTAGGTAAGTGTGTGCCCACTCTTTTCCATGAACGTTGCATATTGATGCTGAGAGTATGATCCAGATTTATTTTTGTCTTTGCCTTCTAATGAGTAAATATTATATAATCATTTTTGTTGCCTTTTCCTTCTAGTTTAGTAATTTTTTTAAGAGATAATATGTGTCATCAGTGACTGATTTTGTGTAGATGAGAAACAAACTGGTTGAGACTCTAAGAAGCTGAAGTTTCCAGAAATAGCACTCCCTCTGCCTACATCAGGGTTATAGCTAAACCCCCCAGAGTGATTGATAAGAGCATGGTAGAGGTTGTGGTAGACTAAACTTTCCTCCTCAGGAGTGTGAGGTCAGGTAAGGAAAGGTAAGTAAACCAACCTACAGACAAAGAAAAGAGGGTAAAGGTGGCATACACAGGCACCACTGCTGCCATGAGTGCTATGCCTATGTTACATACAAAATCACCATTCAGACATTTAAAACCCTTCACAAGATGAATTATACTGGAGGTGTATTGGAGGCAGCTCATACTAGCACTCTTGAGAGCTGATTGCTAAAATTTCAGTCTGAGCATTTATACTTCAGAAATTGGAAAATGCTATAAATCAGGTTTGATTCATTCTTAATTGTCTAGAATTAAGAAAATAATGGAGAAAATGCTAATAATAAAGATCAAACTTAAAAGTGTCTGTACATACATTATTTTTTTCTGGAGAGCCAGCTGTTAAACATTTACCAACACATCCCTGGATCCTACCCACCTTTCCAGTATTCCTCTTCATTACCTCTATATTTTAGCTGTTCCCTATACATAACATCACATCTCCTACCACTGTGACTTTGCACATGTTTTTTCCCAAGTCTGGAATCTCATCTCTGCTTCTTAGGATCTTTAAAATACAGCTTGTTCAGCAGGATGCTTTCAGAAAAAACTGGAAAGGCTTATATGAACTGATGCAAAGTGAAGTAAGCAGAACCGGGAGAACATTGTACATAGTAACAGTGATATCTTACAATGAGAAACTGTGCATGACCTAGCTGTTCTCAGTAATATAAAGATCCAAGACAATTCCAAAGGAGTTATGAGGAAAAATACTATCCACTTCTGGGGAAAGAACTGATGGAGTCTGAACAAAGATAAACATACTGTTTTTTACTTTATTTTTTTGTGGGTTTTTTTTTAATCTGTCTTTTCTTTCACAACATGACTAATAGGGCAATATACTTTGTGTGACTACACATATATAACCTACACCAAATTGCTTGCTATCTTAATGAGGAAGGGGAAAGGGAAGAAGAGAGAGAATTTGAAACTCAAAATCTTTAAAAAAGAATGTTAAAAATTATTTTACATGTAATTGGAAAAAACAAAATATTAGAAAAAAGTCTGTGACATTGCAAAACAATGACAAAAACAACAGAACACAGCTCAGGTGCTACTTTCTACACAAAGCCTTTCTTGATTTCCTCAGTAGCTTGTGGCCCTCCCTCCTGAAATTAATTTTCATTATTTTTACATACTTGGCTTCTCTGTGTACCTGTTATATTTCCTCCTCTTCACTCTCAATACTGTGTGTGCTCTGTGAAGGCAGGGACTGTTTTGTTGTTTTCTCTTTGTAGTACAACTGCTTAGCACAACGCCCTGTACAGGGAAGGTAGTTGATAAATGAATGTCTGTCTGTTATAGCTGCTGTTAGAGAACTCTGTCCTGGCGAGGAGGGAAGCAGGATACCATGTGAGGCAGGATCATGCTCACCAAGCAGAAACACTGGAGCCCAAGCTGGCTTAATGGCCCCTTTTGAAATCAATGAGCATTTATTAAATACCTTCCTTCTATATACCATGTACCATGGCACCAGCCAGCCTTGTAAATTCACAGGATTCTTTTTATGGCATGACCTGCAGTAACACAGAATTCAGTCAAAGGCAAGTCTGCCTGGGACTCCGTCCAAAGTGGCTTATTATGGAAAGTGCCAGGAGGATCTTGTTATGACTATTTCATTGTCCCAAAGCAGGGTCCCCAAGGACAACTGTGCAGTCAGTGTGTTCAGGGAGGTTAACAGCCTGGATTGAGAAAGAACAAAAGTAGGGGTGGTGATCTTATTTGCTTGGCTCCTGCATGACTAAACCAGGAGATGACCAAGTCTGTGGGCTGGTAAGATGTGGAACTCATCTGCAAGGCTGCTTTATGCTTATTTTGCTTTTTCTTCATGCATTCTTTGATAATTTCCCTGGGAGGTGAAAGTTGGAGAAGGATTTAAACAGCAATTTGGCGACTCCTTTTACTTGTGGTGCCAAGACAAGGAGAGAGGTGGGAAGGGGGAGGAGAGGTGTGTACTGGCTTGTCAAGGGTGGTGGCCTTGGTGTGGCATTGAAAGTACCTTTCCTCCACACTCCTGCCACTGGAACTGAGTGGGCGGAAGAGGAGGAGCCATGGACAGCTCCTTTTTTAGCCAGAGAGAAAGGACTTAGACATGGTGGTGTGGAAAGTAGCAACCAAGGATCAAGAAGACTAGGTCTTGGTCTAATGTGGCCAGCCCCTGAAGTGACTGAACTCTCTGAACTCTTCCCTAGCTTCTGTCACAATCAGGCCTACCATTACCCAGGGATGCTCTGTTGTCAGTATTAGTAAGCAAATGATTCCAATACCATTATTTGATGATGCATCTCAGTAATGTGTGGCATCGTTATAGGGTAAATCATTTCATAGCCTTTTAAAAGTGAGTCTACAAAATGGTCTCTGAGGAGTGGGAGGTTTGTTTAGTTAAAGGATGAAATCAAAAGGGAGGGCACTGCTCCTTCCTCCCACCCCCACCCTTGGAATGTGGGCATTTGTAGCCAGATACTCCCTTTCTCCTCCCACCTAACCTGATTTCCAGTCACCACCCTTGACTCTGACCCATAAAGAAATTTCTCTTTGCAGGCTGTTTAGGGGTAAGGAGAACCACTGGAGACTACAGGGAGACCAGCTTAGCCTCCAATTAAATAGTAATGGTGACTGACCCACTTTCACCTAAGGGCAGAAGGCCAGGTTCAAACTTCTACTTTTGGATGTTAATTAAAATTAATGCATCAATATCATGTTCTCTCCTATTTCTTCTGAGCCCCCAACTGGGATCCAGATTTTCTGATGATTCTCTTTTAGCCTGTATATAAGAGCAGTCACTGCTCCTCCCTTTTGCCACCCCCAGCTACAAATAATGAAACTTATGTGCAAAAGCAATTGTGACCAAGCATATCTGTATCTATAGTAAGTTGGTATTAAATTGCTAATTAAATCAGTAATTAATAATAATAACTAACATTTACATGGTGCTTACTGTGTGTCAGGCATTTACAATTATTATCTCCTTTGGTCCTCACAACAACCATAAGGGAGTAAGTAGGTTATTTCTCCCCTCTATATAGATGGGGAAACTGAGGTAGACAGATTAAGGGACATATTGAGAATCACACAGTCAGTAAGTATCTGAGACTGGATTTAAGGTCTTACTGATTTCAAGCTCAGTGTCCTATCCAGTGCACCACTTACAAAACAAAAAAAAATTTTTTTGATTTAATGTCCTTTATCTCAGGCAGTGAGAAGGAAGGGAAGGAACTTTACTGCTTGATATGTATTTTGTCTAATGAAAGACACAAGGCAACTAGGGGATGCAGTGGATAGAGTGGTAGTCTTAGAGTCAGGGTAGACCTGAGTTCAAAACTTCCCTCAGTTACTTTTACTGGTTGTGTGACCCTGAGCAAGTCAATTATTTTGTCTCAGCCTCATTTTCCTTCATCTGTAAAGTGGGAATAATAACAGCACCCACTTCACAAGACTGTTACGAAGAGCAGTACAGTGTAAGATAGTATATGTAAGATAATATCTGTAAAGTGCTTTGGAAACTTTAAAATGCTATATAAATGTTATCTATTGTTATTATTATGTGTCTATGAGACCTGAAGCTCTGACAGCTGCAGCTGTTCAGCCTCCCCTTCTCAACCTGCAACTCCAACTGCAAAGGAAACAGCTGGATTCCTTCTCTCTCTCTCTCTCTCTCTCTCTCTCTCTCTCCCTCTCTCTCTCTGTATCTCTCTCTCTCTCTCCTCAGCATCTTTGGCCAAACCTTCATGTTTATGTATATGCAGTCTCTCCTGAAAGCCTCCCAGACTCTCCTAGGACTTCGATAAACACTGCTGTCTCTTTGGAAATTCACCACCCAGAACATAGCCATTAAAAATCTATTTTTGTAGAAGAGTCCTACAGAAGAATTGATGTTCACAAACCTTGCTACAGTTTCATGAAAGTTTCCTCAATTTAGACCTGCAAGGGATCTTTAGGGGATCCTTCAGGCTAACCCAAGGATGGGGAATCTACAGCCTTAAGGACACAGGTGGCCTTCTAAATCCTTAAGTGCAGCCTTTGGATTGAATCCAAATTTTACAGAATACCTTTAGGATCTGTTCTGTAAAATTTGGATTCAGCCAAAAGGGTCACACTTAAGGATTTAGAAGGCCAACTATGGCCTTAAGGCTGCAGGTTCCCCACCCTTGGTCTAACCCCTTATTTTATAGCTGAGGAAACTGAATCCTAAAGAGGCAAATTACTTGCTTAAGGATTTGAACCCATGCTTTCTAGTATTGAAACACCTTGTTAATCTATAATCTTTTGCTAGACTCTTCCTCTTCCTGATGTGCTGCTTTGCACACACACACACACACACACACACACACACACACACACACACACACACAAAACTAGAATGAACGAATGCTCATTTTGTTCCTAGAACTTTTAGCATTACTCACTACCTAATTTGAGATGACTTGCAGAATTCAGAGTTGGGTTATTCTAGGGTTTGGGAGTTCCTAGGAAAGAAATTGAAATAAAGTAGTAAGATCCTTATCACTAGAAGCTCTCAATCAGAGTCTGGACATGGTCACCAAAGTCATCTGCTCTAAAGGAAAGGTCTGACCCTTTCCCTGCCCTCCCATAAACTCCCTGGCTTCCTCTTGCCTCTAGGATTAAATATAAACTCCTCTGTTTGATGTTTAAAGCCCTTTACAGCCTGACCCCGACCTACCTTTACAATCTCATTAGAAATGATGAGCATCCAGGCATTCTACAGTCCTGCCAAACAGGCTTTCTTATTGCTCCTCAAATGTGAAATTCTATCTCCCTTCTTTCTGTTTTTGCACTGGCTGTCCCTATGCCTGTGTACAACTGTTTATCTTCTCTTGTGGTTCCGTTGTTTTCAGTCAATGGTTTTTCTTGGCAAAGATACTGGAGTAGTTTGTCATTTCCTTCTCCAGATCATTTTACAGATGGGGAAACTGAGGCAAACAGGGTTAAGTGACTTGCCCAGACTCACATAACTGGCATTAAAAGTTAGAGAAATATAATAATATAATAGACATATAAAATTATTCATTTTATTAATCATGCTAGCATATTATAGAACTTTATAGAACCTGCTCAATGGTTATATGCCCTTGGAAGAGTGAGTGTTCCTGAGGGTGACAAGTGACTCTAATTGGTTAACAAGTAATGAGAGAAAATGAATAGTATAATGAGAGGTGGACCTATTCTAATGAGAGGACTTTGATTACATCATTTACTTCCAAATCACCATCATCCTTGGTCAATCTAGACAAAGGGTCTACTTCCCCCGCCTCAAACCTGCCTGAATGGAACACAATGGGTTGGAATTTACCTTAGACTAAATTCTTTGTAAAGTTTTCTAGTTGGATGAAGCAACAACTCCACCTAGATAAGATAGTCTACATGGAGTAAATTTTTGGGAAAGGTCAGGGATACCCCCAATAATTTGCTATTTAATAATCATTTCTCTCACTAATAAGTGTCTGAGACCAGATTTGAAGTCAGAAAGATGAGTCTTCCTGACTTTAGGTTCAACATTCTATCCACTGCACTGCCTAGCTTACTTACTGTGCTGTAAGAAATGACAAATACAATAAACACAGAGAAACATAGGAAGACTTCTATGAACTGATACATCCTCAGAACCACCCTGCCCTTGGGGATAGGACATCTGGCTTCTCCTCCTTGATCCTCCACAATTTAAAAATGCCATCCAGGGAATTCTTATCATTTCCTACACGGATATTTTCTTGGACTTCATGATCATTCTACAAGCTGAAATCAACTCTGAAACTCACCTTCTCTATGCCCCTGTATCAAGAAAACTTTTTCCCATCCCTTTTCAGTTTTTTTTCTGTGTTTCTTCTCCCTCCATTAGACCTGGAGTTCCCTGAGGGCTGGGACTGCCTTATGTACCCCCAGCATTCAGCACAGGGCCTAGCACAAAGTAGATACTTCATAAATGTTTATTGATTCTGATTCTGATGCAGAGTGAAATAAACAGAAAGAAGAAAACGATATACACAATTACTACAACGGTCACCACAGAACAGTCCAAAAAGAATGTAGCAAAACTACAAAGATTTTAAATTTGGCTCCAAAGAAGAGATTTGAGGAGATCCCTACACTGCTTCTTTGTAGAAGGAGGAGGTCCACAAGTATGAAACATTGTATATATTTTCAAATCCTTTCAATATATTAATCAATTTTGCTGATTTTTTTCTTTCTCTCCTTTTCCCTAAGAAATATTCTTTATAATATGGAATGGAATATGGAATATAATATGGAATGGCTCTCTGAAATGAGGGAGAAGGAGTGATACCCATAGAAATGTAGGTGATGTAAAAACAAGAGATATCAATAAAATTTTATTTGAAAAAATGACTAAAAAGAAACCATTTACTTTAAAATGGACCATGAATTGTTGCTTGTTCTATCCCAGGTCTCTGCTGGTTCAGATATCTCTTTGTGCTGGTTACTTGCCCCTCAGATGATTTCACAGACTTTCTCAGCCCCTTCTACTCTGTTCTGGAATCCTCTTTCGGTCCCTCAGGTATCAGCTGACTCGATAGTGGCATTTCAGAGCATCAGCAGAAGTCTGAGGATATGATCAGAAGCCAGGAATGCCAGTCAACCCCTAGTCCTCAGCCAGGACTTAGAGTCAGAGCCTAGCTGTTGTCACTATGGATGAATTAGAGCAAGTGGACTGACCAGTGCAAGCAGAGAAATTTTTTTCTGCATGGCTAGGATAGGGACTTTTGCATAGGTCACAAAATGTCCATCATAATATGGTCTGCTGATAATGGATGGAACAATAATCTGGGGATTCTAAACTGAAAGATGTTAGTTACAGTGAGTATCCAGCATTAGGAGACTTTCCTCTCATTTAATTCAATTCAATAAACATTTGTTAAGGTGTCAGAGTAGATAGAATGCCAGGTCTGGAGTCAGGAAGACTCCTTGTAAGTTCAAACCTGATCTCAGACACTTATAGCTGTGTGATCCTGGGCAAGTCACTTAACCCTGTTTGCCTCAGTTTCCTCATCTGTAAAATGAACTGGAGAAGGAAATGACAAACCACTCCAATATCTTTGTTAAGAAAAGCCTAAATGGGGTCATGAAGAATTGGATACAACTGAACAACATATGCCAGATACTGTGTAGGCACTAAGAAAAAAAGAAAACAGCCTCTTTGCTGTTTCACGGACTTTCTCAGCCCCTTCTACCCTGTTCTGGAATCCTCTTTTGGTCCCCCAGGTATCAACTGATTCGATAGTGGCATTTCAGAGCATCAGCAGGAGTCTGAGGATATGATCCAAGGAGATACATTCTGGCATAGGAGGTTCAAATAGCTTGTACACAGATAACAAATACAAAATAAATTCAAAGTAATTTGTGGGGGAAGAACACTAAAAGCTGGGTGGGTACAGGGGTTAGGGATCAAGCCAGAGGCCTCCTATAGGAGGTGACACTTCAGCTGAGCCTTGGAGGAAGCAGGAGATTTCAAGAAACAGGGGTGAGGAGGGAGTGCACTCGGTATAATAATTCTCTTTGAAATTCAAAGGTCAAGAACCTGGCCCATCCTTCCTCATGAGTGTTGGAAGAAAGGAAGAATTACAGTTGTAATTAAGCAAGTCCATTTCCTCCCCATTTAGTACAGCATGTCAAGATCCATCAATAACCTTCTTCACATCAATCCAATTAGATAAGGCAGTGAAACAATTAAGACTCCTAGGGTCGTAGCAGAAAGTGGGCTAGAGCTGCTTCTTTGCTTTGCATTTCTTCTGATGATTTTTAATTAATTTAATCCTAGAGGAAGGAGCTGAGATAACAGCCCTGGAGACTGAATAATGAATGATGAACACAGACACCACACTTTTATTTTCTAAGAGTCTTCCAATCATCATGTACTTAATTGAGTCAATGCTCTTCTGAGACAGACTACAATTAACCCCCTATAATAGGCGATGGACCTGACCCAGAAAGGTTAGGAGAAATTTTTTGTAGTCACAGAATATTAAGAGCTCTGGAGGGTACCTCTGGAATGTTTTGGTTTCCTCTTTCTTGTATGGCATGACTGAGATGCAGAGAGGTGGTAAGATGACCTACCTTGGGGCCATCTAGTCATTGAGCAGGGATGTCTGGGTCAGAATACAAGAACACTTTGATTGGATTCCCAATCTTAGACAGAATCTGAAGAGCAATGTAGCCTGTTTCCTGGGAGTGGAGATGGGGTGGGATGGTATCATTGTTATTCATTCATTTTACATTCAACCACCATTTATTCAGTGCCGTTGATGAGAGGCAGAATAGCATAGTGCAACAGGACTGTGTTTTTTCTATTCTTTATATTCCCCAACACTTAGCACAAATTCCTGGTGCATAATGGGCTCTTAATTGTTGATTGGGGAATAGCTGAACGAGTTGTGATATACGAATGTAATGGAATACTATTGTGGTATAAGAAATGATGAGCAAGCAGACTTCAGAAAAACCTGGAAAGACTTATATGAACTGATGCTGAGTGGAGTGAGCAGAACCAGGAGAACATTGTATACAGTATCAGTCACATTGTGTGAGGACCAACTTTGATAGATATCTCTTCTCAGCAAGGCAAGGATCTAAGACAATTCCAAAAGACTCATGATGGAAAAATGCCATCCACACCAGGGAAAGAACTATGGAGTTGGATTACAGACTTAAGCAGACTTTTTTCTCTTTTGTTTTGTTTTTTTTCTCATGGTTTCTCCCATTTGTTATAATTCTTCTATGCTACATAACTAATGTGAAAATGTGTTTAATAGGAATATATGTGTAGAGCTCATATCAGACTCCATGCCATCTTGGGAAGGGAGGAAGGAGGGAGGTGGAGAAAATTTAAAACTGATGGAAGAGAATGTTGAAAACTGAAAATAAATAAATTAAATATTTATAAAAACAAAAGAACTATGGAGTCTGAATGCAGGTGAAAGCATACTATTTACTCTTGTTTTGTTTTGTTTTGTTTCTTCTTTCTTGTGGTTCCTCTCATTGGTTCTAATTCTTCTTTCAACATGACTAATGTGAAAATATGTTTAATATGAATGTATATTTTCAGCCTATATCAGACTGCTTGCCATCTTGGGGAAGGGGAGACAGGAGAACTCAAAAGCTTATGGAAGTGGGGCAGCTGAGTGGAATAGTGAAAAGAGCACTGGCCCTGGTGACAGGTGGACCTGAGTTCAAATCTGGCCTCAGACTCTTGACACTTGCTAGCTTGTGACTTTGGACAAGTCACTTAACCCCAAATGCCTTGCCTTCTCCCCTCACAAAAAACAAACAAACATACAAAAAACTTATGAAAGTGAATGTTGAAAACTAATAATAAATAAATTCATTTTAAAAAATGCTTGTTGATGGACACAGTGGATAAAACACTGGACTTGGGGTCTGAACTATCTGTATTCAAGCCCTGCCTCTGAGACTTATTAGTATTGTGATTCCAGCCAAGGCAGTCCCAATTTTCTCATGTGTAAAATGGAGAGAATGGCATCCATAACACCTATCTCACAGAGGCTGTTTTGAGTCTCAAATTACATACACACACAGATGTGTGTGTATGTATATATATATGTACATATGCATATATACATATATATATACACATATATATTTATACATATATTTGTATGGAGAGAGAGGGAAGAACTTTGTAAACTTTAAATGTGTATCACCAAAGCTGTTGTTGTTAAACTGTGCAGAACTGTGTAAGATTGGTAGCTCCTTGAGGACAGGAACTATTTCTGACCTTTATTCTTTTATACCCAGTTCTTGGGACATAGTAGGTGCTTAATAAATGCTTACTGACTGACCCACTGATTGGTGACAAAACTTGAAGAGAAGAGAAAATGTATGTGTTTCCCTATTTTGCTGAGGTAGGAGACTGTGTGTGGCACGTCACATATGCTGTCAGACTCCATGGTTGTGTTGGTGAGTTTGCAGAGCTATTTTTTGTTCTCCTTTTTATTCTTTGTTTCAAGGGATGACTTTGAGGGGGAGGGGAAAGAGGTAAGGATTTTTGGAAATTAAAGTGACATAGCGACAAAAATATCAACACCCTCAAAAAAAATGCAGAAGGCACTACGCTAAGTGTGAGGAGTTACAAAGATGAATCAGGCGCAGTCCCTGAATGAAAGAAAAATGAATGAAAAAGCATTTATTAAGCAACGATTACTGGCCAGGCATGGTGCTAAGTGCTAGAAACACCCTCAAGGAACTTACGTTTTAATGGGCCTACCCTTAGGTAGCTTGCAATTTAAGAAACTATAAAACAAGTTTTTTGGGGGGAGGTGGGGGGGTGGCTTGTGGTTTTACTTTTGGTGAGAATCTGCAGCTTTATCAGCATGGGAAACTCTCAGCCAACAAACTCTTTCCACCAGTGCAGATCAGCATCTGCTCTACAATTGACAGTCTTAAGGAATGTCTGGGATACTAAGAGTTTGAATGACTTGCTGGGTTACACAGACTGTAGGTGTTGGAGATAGGATTTGGATCCAAATCATCCTGACTCCAGGCCAAAATCTCTACCCACATGCTGTTTTTCAAGACATGTATATACATGATTACGATAATTCAGAAAAGCGTATGAGGATTGCATGGTGTAAATACAAACAAGGTTCTGGGAGAATTGATGGGAGGGAAAGAGCTTCTGGATGGAAGCAGACAGTGTTGAGGAAGTAAGAAAGGTTTTACAGAGGAGACAGTTTTTGAGTTGGCCCTAAAAGCATAGGTTGAAGTCCAGTAGGTGGGAAATGGGTACTAGGGCCTTTCAAGTGTAAGGGAAGAATGTCTTCTCCTCCATCTCAGTACATGCAGTGACAGAATATAATCACCTGTGATGAGATTTTAAGTCCAAGAAAGATGTGTCCATACCCTGATCCCTTTATGAGGTGTGAACACTTCAGAGTAAAGAAAGAACACACAGGTTGGCTAAGTGAACAAATTAGATATGCCCTTGGGGTTTTTAAATAGCCAAGTCCAGGAGAAGAAGGAAGCTGTCATGTGTTGGAGCAGCTGGGACTTAGAGCAGTTGGTAGAGTAAGAGCTCTCTGTAGGAGGAGAAAAGGAAATTTTTCTTTCCTACCCACAACCCCCACAACGCCCCCACTGATATGAAGTTCCCCTTCATATCAGTCTGAAGGGGAACTAAGAATGAGCAGGAGGCGTTGCAATTCAGAGGGCATCAGAGACACATCTCATAAAGATATAGATGAAGAGAGAGTCATGAAGATGGAAGCCAAGGAACGTGGCTTCTATCAACAGAGTCAGGCCATGGAGAAGACCAGATCCTGTTAACCCAGTAGAAGGACTCTAGGGAAACAGAGAGAGAGAAAGAGAGAGAGAGAGAGAGAGAGAGAGAGAGAGAGAGAGAGAGAGAGAGAGAGAGAGAGAGAGAGAGAGAGAGAGAGATTGATTTCCAGACTTTCTGGTATGAAGAGTGGGGAGTTGTTTTGGCCTCCTGGGTATCCAAATGTGTGACTTACTATCCTGTATTGTAAATTTATGAGAGAATGTACCCCAGGTTTATGAGGTTAATGTTTTGTCCTCTTCTTGTTGATAATCAGAGAGAAACACTCTGGTGGGCTCATGAGTTACATGATAGCATTAGAAACACTCCACCAGTGTTACCCCTAAAATTCAAGTAGCTGTTGCCCTCTGGGGACAGAACCCATGAGTACAAGGATAAATTGCAGGTATGGGCTAAAGGGGCTGCAACATAGATAATGACACAAACAACTGCAGAGGAAGGGAGGAGGGCTATCCAGTTTACTGGGAGCAGAGAATAGAGGAGGAAGAATTTGAGATGAGAATGGAAGCCTAGGTTGAATGGAATAGTACTTCTCATTGAAGTACTGTCAGAGTTGCGGCTCTAACAACTCTCTTACTGGATAGATTGCTGGACCTAGAGTCAGGAAGATCTGAGTTCAAATCTGGCCTCAGATTCTTATTGGTTGTGTGATCCTTAGCAAGTTACTTAACCCCGATTGCTTCCCCCAAACCCAAACAAAACAAAATCTTTTTCAATTCTAGATTAATGAAACCTATGATTCCTCACAATCTACTGCCCATTGGAAATCAGGTTCATAGCTAGATAGTTTGAGCCTAGGGTAGGGGGTATATTTTAGAGAATTTGATACTTTTCCCATGTCAACTTATTATCCAAGGGTCCTTGCCTGAAGAAAAGATGACACCTGACATGCTATTTACACAGCATAACCTTTTCCCCAAGGACTCATCCCTCTGTGTCTTTTGGGCATTCCCTCCTGTGCTAAGGCTGTATCTTCAAGTGTCAAAAGAAATAATTCAATAAATAAGTTAACTCAGTTAAACATGCATTCAGTATGGGGGAGGCAAGAAATCAGTATGTGATGCTACTGGCACTTCATAACTTCAAGTTTTGCAGTTACAATCTTTAAAAGATATTCATTTACTGTAAAAAAAAAAAAAAAAGCCCATCCCACCAGCAAACTCTTGAGTCTGCAACTTGTCTATGCTGTTTCCAACTTGTTACAGGAAGCCTTGATCTGGTGGTCCTAATGACATACAAGATGAGATTCAAAAGGGGGCCTTCTGTTTCAAGATCCACTGTATTTAAGAAGCAGCAAGGTCTAAGGAAAAGATCTCTGGTCCCCTACATTTGATCCTTGGTTTGGATGCTTACTAGCTGAGTAAACTTGTTTCTTCCAGATAGGTTTTATGATTATTTTGTCTAATTCTAAAAAATAATTCCTTGGCAGTTTGATTAGTATGGCACTGAATAAATAAATTAATTTAAGTAGTATTGTCATTTTTAATATATTGGCTCAACCTATCTGAGAGCAATTGTCATAGTGGACAGAGCACCAGGTCTGGAATAAGGAAGACTCATCTTCTTGAGTTCAAATATGACCTTAGACCCTTACTAGTTGGGTGACTCTGGGCAAGTCACTTAACCCTGTTTACCTCAGTTTCCTCATCTGTAAAATGAGCTGGAGAAGGAAATGGCAAACCACTCCAGTATCTTTGCCAAGAAAATGCCAATGGAGACATGAAGACTTGGACATGACTGAAAAATGACTGAACAACAAAATTATTTAGGTCTGTCTTTATTTCCATACTGTTTTATAGTTATATTCATATAATCCCTGTGTATGTCTTAATAGGTCAACTCCAAAATATTTTATACATTCTGTGGTTAATTTGAATGAAATTTTTCTTCTTGTCTTTTTCTGTTGGGTTTTGTTGGTAATATACAGAAATGCAGGTAATTTATATGTATTTATTTTGTTAACTACAAGTTTGCTGAAGTTATTGCTTTGACTATTTTTTAGTTGATTCTCTAGGGTTTTCTAAGTACATTGTCATACCATTGGAAAAACCCAATGATCTTGTTTCTTCTTTGCCTATACTTATTTCCTCAATTTCCTTTTCTTATCTTCTTGTTATAATTAAGATTGCTCATGCTATGTCAAATGTTAGTGGTGACAATGGATATACTTAACTTCATTCCTGATCTTGTTGGAAAGGCCTCTAATTTATCCCCATAACAGAAGATGCTGGCTTTTGGTTTTAGATAGATAATATTTACTATGTTAAGGAAAGGTCCATTTATTTCTATTTTTCTAAAATATATATGTGCTTTTAAAAAAGGGGGCTCTTTTATCAAAAGCTTTATTTGCATCCCTTGATATAAATATGGTTTTTGTTGTTCTTGGCTTTTAATATGGTCAATTATATTTATAATTTTCCTAATACTGAAGCAGTCATTTATTCCTGGTATAAATTATTCCTAGTCATAGTGTATAATCTTTGTGATATGATATTGTTAGCTGGGTGACTTTGGGAAAATCATTTCACATTTCTAAGCCTCAGTTTCCTCATCTGTAAAATGATGATGATAAATCTTATCTTTTCTACTACTTCACATAATTGTATGATGATTTGCTTTGTAGGTGGTAAAGTACTATAAATATGGGAATTGTTCGTGTGTATGTATGTGCTTATGTGTATTAATATCCCAGATTTGAGATTTCATCTGTGACAAGGAACTCCATTTGTAAAAACTCATTCCAACAATACCGATCAGCAACTTGCTTGTAACTTATAGTCTTAAGAGAGTCTCCTAGGATCACTGAGGGGTTAGCTGACTTGTCCAGGGCCACACAACCAATATGTGTCCAAGATAGGATTTCAACCAGGATGTTCCTGACTCCAAATTTACCTCTTTATACACCATCTAATACTGCTTATCTGTTGATTCTGTGTAATCATGAGTTCTACATTTCTTTCTCTGTTATAGAAAAACTTATCTCACTATTTAAACAGCATTAACCAGGAAGTTACTCAGATCATCATCACAGGACATGAGCAACAGGTCAGGCTAGACCAATGGGTTAGGATCAAGAGGGTTCTTTTAGACAACAGGAGTGCAGGTGCTATAAGGATCAAAGTTTGAGAAGTCATATGGGCAGGATTGGAATCCCAGGCTTGAGAAATACAGCACTGAGGCAAAGACTTTGGGAAACAATGGGACAGGAGCCCAGGCCAAGGAATTTGGGCAAGGCTGTGAAGTCTAGACTTTTGCAAGATGGCTGAATTATATGACTGCATTCCAAGAACTTTGCTTGATACTGAACCAAGTGCTATATAAGGGAGGGTTTCCTTATGTAACTCCAGCTCAGAAGCAGAGTTGATATCAGAGTATGACCATATAAGCTACATATAAAAAGATGTACCTGGGTCCAACTGGAATAGTGAAGAGGGAGGAAAGAAAAAAAGAAAGATGACATAGTTATTATAAAACAAATTTGAAAAAGGGAAAAAAATTCTGAAGATACAATTAGGTACTCTTCTTATCCTAATTCCTCCAGGATTACTTTTTCCATGAATTTGATTTATGGTCAAAACTTTTCTACAGCTTCTAGGTGGCTCTGAGGTTTTAGACAGGTTTAAAGACCTTTTTAAACTTACCTCTCTACTGCCAGCTATGGGTAGTTCAGCTGAGAGAATCATACCTAATACCACCTTCTTCTATCGTAAACTGGTCAGTCAGTTAATAGGCATTGATGAAGCATTAGCTGGGTGCCACCTGTTGTGCTAAACAGTGGGGATACAGTCAGTTAGTCAGTCGACATTTATTCAGCATGCTCTCTGTACCAGGCGCTGCACTAGGTGTTGTTGTTATTTGGTTGTGACTGACCCTTTTTGACCCCATTTTAGGGTTTTCTAGGCAAAGATGTGGGAGGGGCTTTCCATTTCCTTCTCCTGCTTATCTTACAGATGAGGAACTGAGGCAAACAGGGTTAAATGACTTGTCCTGGGTCACACAGATGGTAAATGTCTGAGGCCAAAATTGAACTCAGGAAGATGAGTTTTCCCAGCTCCAGGCCAGGTACTCTATCCATTGTGCCACCTAGCTGCCCATGAATTTATTTGATACATACTTATATGTGTATATAGGCTGCTAGATGGCACAGCAGAAGGAAGGTGTGACCTAGAGAAAGGAAGACTTGAGTTCAAATATGGCCTCAGACACTTGTGACCCTGGCAAGTCACTTAACCCTGCTTGCCTCAGTTTCCTCATCTGTAAAATGAGTTGGAGAAGGAAATGACAAACTTTTCTAGTGTCTCTACCATGAAAACCCCAAATGGGGTCACAAAGAGAAAGACACAACTAAAACAGCACAGCAACAACGACAATCAAGTCTAGTGGCTGACTGGTGAAGACTTTTGAGCTAGAGTATCAGGAGTAAAGAATCACAAGATTCCCCTGAGGTCACAAGGTAGCAGTCACTCTCTGGAGACCCAATCAGTAAGTGCAAGTTCAAGCTGGAGGAGAAGTTCAGAAGGGATAGTACAATAATAAAACCCAGGGCATCAAATTTCTATATATTTCTATACACAAGAGTCCAAAGATTAAGCAGCAAGCAAAATAAACCACTATTTTTCCCCCAATGAATTTTCATTTTTTAGAACAAGATTTAAATTTTTGATATTCTGAACTTAATAAACATGAACTTTTCCACATACAAAGGACAGAAAAAGAGGATCTATGTGAAACCATGACTCTTTTTTACATACAGTTTATTTCAATATATATGTATATATCTATATTCTTACATCACAATATTCTATTATATTCATATGTCACATTCATTCTTGTATATATCCTTTCTTACCTCTCAAGTAATTATTTTTTTAAAATGTAAATAGTATTTTACTTTTTCCAATTATCTCTACAGAAAATTCTCAACATTCATTTTTATAAGATTTTGAGTTTCAAGTTTTTCTCCCTCCCTTCTTTTCCCTCCCTCTTTCTTCCATCCTCTCCCTTCCCCCCTCCCCAAGACAGCAAGCAATCTGATATAGGTTATACATGTGCAATCATGTAAATCATATTTCCACATTAGTCATGTTGTAAAAGAAGAAAAAGAACGAAAGAAAAAAACACCAAAAAAAGAGAAAGAAAATGAAAATAGTATGTTTTGATCTGCATTTAGACTCCATCAGTCCTTTCTCTGGGTGTGGATAGCAGTTTCTGTCATGAGTCTTTTGGAGTTGTCTTGGATCACTGTATTACTGAGAAGAATTAAATCAGTTATAGTTGATCTTTGCTCAATGTTGCTGTTACCGTTTACAATATTCTCCTGGTTCTGCTCACTTCACTCAGCATCAGTTCTTCTAAGTCTTTCCAGGTTTTTCCCCTCAAGTAATTCTAGTGGAAATGCTTTAAACTAGGACAACACCTTGCGAATAATAGGTATTCAAAAGATAAAAAGTGTTGCAAAAATCTTAATAACACTTAAAACTTTTAGAACATCCTGTATATTGAATGTAAGAAAACTAATTTCTATACAGTCTTACAATTGGCTGTAGTGATTCAGTATAGGGGGCAGCTAGGTGGTGTAGTGGATAAAGTATCAGCCCTGGAGTCTGCCCTCAGGCTTACTAGCTGTGTAACACTGGACAAGATTCTTACCCCTATTTGCCTCTGTTTCTCATCTATAAAATGAGCTGGAGAAAGAAATCGCAAATCACTCCAGCATCTTTGCGAAGAAAACCCCAGATGATGTTGGACAAGAGCTGGACATGACTGAAATGACTCAGAAACAACAATTCAGTATAAATACGCAATTCTTTTAGCTCTGGGAAACTCTCAGGATTTTGAGGTTACTCTAGAATTTGTATTGTATGGTAGAAAGAGCCCTGGCCTTAGGTAAGGGGGAGAGTCAGTCAGTCAGTCAAAGAACATTTTAATCAATAGCCCTTTGCAGTCCTACTTGTGACTCTTACTAGTTGTGTGACCACCAGTAAGTGACTTTACCTCTATGAGTCTCAGTTCCCTTATCTGTAAAAAGGAGCTGCTACTACCTGCCTTACATGCTGTCCGTGCAGAACACTTTATAACCCTTAAAGTGTTATATAAATGTGAAATATGATTGTATTATTATGAAGGACTGATTCAGACAGAGAATTTCCTGAATAAGCTATTTGGAAAAGGAGCCCATATTCTTTATCAAAACATAACATTTCAAAGAAAATTTAAACAACGTTTCTGAGCTGAGATGGAAACCAGTTCCATGACACAGTCGGATCAGTGTTTTGGGATATTACAGACCCAAGATTGGCATAATTTTCACACCCATGTGCCAAACTACATAAAAATTCAAAACAAGTGGCCAACAGAGAGACTCTATAAGAGGAACACTATTTTAAATCAATAACAAGACAACTATTCATTCTACCCTCTTGCCCTGGTTTCCTCCTAGTCTCTAGAGTCTACTCTCACATGTATCCACTGCAAACAAACCTCTCCTCTCCCTCCAGCCCTCGTCTGAGCCTGAGACCATATTGGCCACACCCCTGGACCCTCAGCCATGGGCCCCACCCTGTCAGGATGGAATCAGGTCCCCAGCTGGGCTCTAGAATGGTTCGGGTTTAGATAACAGATCCAAACAGTGGTGGGATTGTGAGTTTAGCTTAGACTCTACCACAGTCAACAGAGAGAGCTACCTGAGGAGCCTCACTTTCCAGTGGGACTGCCAAAACAGAGGTCTACCCTCGTCTTTGTTCACAGGGTAGGATACAAAAGATAAAAACTGCAAAGAGCAGTCTCTGTGCTTGAATCAGTGGTTCAGGACCTATTATTGGGGCCCTATTCTTCTGTGAGGGCAGCCAGGTGGTACCATGGATAGAGTACAAGACTTGGAGTCAGGAACACCTGAGTTCAAATCTAGCCTCAGATACTTCTTAGCTGTGTAACCCTGGGCAAATAACTTAACCCTGTTTGCCTCAGTTTCCTCCTCTGTAAAATGAGCTGGAGAAGGAAATGGCAAACCACTCTAGTATCTCTGCCAAGAAAATCCCAAATGGGGTAATGAAGAGTCAGACATGACTGAAATGACTGAACAACACCTGTGAGGAGGGTGGACAAGGTGTCTTCAGTCTCTGTGTGAAATCTGCTCCAGGCATATACCTTTTTGCTTGACCTGATCCTATGGATGTTGACTCTGGTCTCTTTAATTGAAGCCAGCTTTTTATTAACTTTGTGGTTATTGGATCCTTCCCTCTCCCCAAGGAAGTTATGGACTCTGATCCTGCCAGGCAAATGCTTGGTACAGCAGCAATGGACCACTTCATAATAAAATGCATTTATATGATTCTTTAATGTTTGGGAATTGCTTTGTAAAGAGTATCTCATTTTATCCTCACAGCAAACCTGTTAGGTAAGTGCTATTATTATCTTCATTTTACAGATGAGGAAACTGAGGAAAAGAGGGTCAAGTGACCTGTGCAGGTTCACATGCCTACTAAGTGCCTGAGGCTGGATTAGAACTCCAGTTTTCTTGATTCCAGGCCCAGCACAGCACCACTGAGCTGAGCTGCCTTTTTGGTTGATGCTTGACTTCAGAGATGTCAAGGTCAGAATTTGTCTTAGATGTTCAATGAATCCTTGACTCATGCCAAGATTTGTCAGAATATATTGGTATTTAATATAAAAACTACATCCAGAAATACATCATAGAATTTCAGAGTGGTAAGAAGCATCAGGGACCATCATGTCTAACTTTGACCTTCTTGCAATTCTTAGCACATTATACTCTTATCTCCTGACTCCCTTTTCACTGACTGTTCCCCATCCCTGGAATGCTCATCCTCCTCATCTCTGTCTCCTGGTTTTCTTCCAGACTAAGTTCAAATCCCACTTTCTACAAGAGGCCCTTTCGGGTACCCTCCTTCCTCCTGATGTTTTCTTGCCAAAATTATCTTCCCCTCTTTTCTTTCTTTTTTCTTCCCCTTCCTTCTTTCCTTCCTTCCTGCCTACATGCCTTCCTTCCTTCCTTTCTTCCTTTTCTTTCCTTCTTTTCTTTCCCCTTTTTCAGTCTTTCAGTCTCTCTCTTGGTCTCTCTGCCTATCTGTCTGTCAGGGTCTTTCTGTCTCTCTGTCTATGTGTGTATGTATGTACATATGTACATATGCATAGATGTATCTCAGCATCCTCGGTTTCTAAAACTGACTTTTGACCTCAGAATGTCCAGGCTTTTCATCACCCTGATCACTCGTCTAAGTGTCCTCCAGCTTGTCTTTCATAAAGTGTGGCACCCAGAATAGTACTCCACATTGGGTCTGATCTTTTTTAGAAAGGAAAAAAAAGCATACACTGAAAATAAAAGTAATTACAGGTGAATCCAGGTTTCATGAAGGCCAGAGTTGAGGGAAAGTTAAAATCTAGATTTGGCCTCTTTGGTCTAGATGTGTGATTTTGTCAGCGTATTGAACTCTCAGTGTGGAAATTCTGTCTACTAGTGCAGAACAGCAATTCATCTACAACTTACATCATATCGAATTGCCTGAGACTCTCTAAGGGGTTATGTAACTAGTTCAGGGTTGAAGCGCAAGTATGTGTCTGAAGAACGGTTTGAACCCAGGCCTTCTTGACTCCAAGTCCAGCTCTCTAGCCACAACACCACTTTGCCATTTGGACCATTAGAGATATTTTATTGAGTGCCTATTTTGTGTCCAACATAGCATGCATAGTAGATAGGGTGCTGAACTTGGATTCTGGAGAATCCTGGGTTCAAATCTCACCACTCACACATTCATTTAGCTATGCGACTATGTGCAAGTCACTTAACCTTTCTGACCCTCAGTTTTTTCTCTGTAAAATGGGGATAATAATACTTGTAGTGCTTACAACATTGTTTCATTTTTTACTTTGTATCCCCAGTGACTGACACAAAATGAATGCTTTAAAAAGTCTTATTGATCAGTTGTTGCACAGTGTTGCTCTAAATCTTAAATAAGGCCACATTGAAAACACTTTTTAAACCATAAGAAACTGTGTAAATGTCAGTTATTATCATTATTGCTATCTATCTCATTCTCAACTTTTTTTTGTTGGAATTCAGATAGAAATGATCCTGTGACCGGAATCTAGCCTCTTATTAGTCTTTCATATTTAATGTTCTGTGGACTATTGCAGAGTTACATAAAATGACTACATTTTATAGTTGGAGTATTAGGATGTAAGCTCATCTTCTACAGACTCGTTGACACTGTATTTGGGACATCTCCAGTAATAGATTGGACATCAGTGCTTGTGTATGCATATGTGTGTACATACATACATATGCATGCATATATATGTATATTCACATACATGCATATATGTTTGGCACAGTGAAATCTAACAAAATATTGCTCATTTTATGAATCAGTGTTATATCTAGATGACTATGAACAACGGTTCAAGAGGTGATGATGTTATTGGCTGAGTCCTGGAAGATAGTTTGAGGTCTGTATTTATCATATGGAGATTTGTCCTCTACCAGCCCATGAAAGAGAAGTTTTTAATGAATAATTCTAACCCTCAGGTCTTCTTTGTCTAAGTACTTGGTATGTGTTGCATTTTTATAGCCCTCATTTTCTATTGTTTCCTTGCACAATCTGTATTGATCATCAATCTGGGCTATTTATGGCTAACCCTTCTGCAATTTCTTTTGGTGACCTGGTTCTGAATTGTCCTCAAAAGGCCTTTCTGTTTCCATAAGCAAATCCAAATAACTCAGCCATTTGTTTAATGGCTCTTGTTGACATGACGTTGTCTAAGTTCATAAGGATATCGCCTGTGGAGGACCTTTTGATTCCACCTTTGGATTTTAGCCAGAAGTGTACTGGGGCCAGATAGAACTAGGGATATAACTGTTAAATTTCAGTATGAGCATTTATACCTCAGAAATCTGCAAATGCTACAAATCAGGTCTTGATTTATTGCTTTGCTCTTTGTCTAATCTTAATAAGAGAATGGAGAAAATATTAATAATGCAAATTAAACTTTAAAGTGTATAATTTTCAGAGAAACAGTTAAGCATTTATCAGCACATCACTGATCTTAGCTATTTCATGTGCTGACAAATCCAACTCTAATAGAGTGCCTTTTCTCATTTTTGACCATTGTCCATTGTTCAGCCTCCTTCTTCATATGGTCTGAGAATGTCTATCAATCTTCTTCCATCTTAATGAGGAATTGTTAACCTTATTAGAGCTGCCCTAATATGATGGATCCTTTGTTTCATTACTATTGCATAGGTTTTTTTTTTTTAATGAGTCTTTCCAAGTATTTGTAGCTTATTTTGTGGTTCCAAAAGTAAACATTAACACTAGTATTAAATAAGTATTAATAGCTTTATAATTATTTATTACTATTTATTATTGGTCAGCTAAATATTAAGTATAATTATTTATATTATCCATATTATTAATAATTAATGTAATATTATTAATAAAAAGTATTCTCATTAAACTTTGATTCAAGATATCAATCGGTCAGTCTACTAGCATTTCACCCTTAGTGCCCAAAATTTCCTGGGGAACTTTTCACCATTAAAATAACCTAAAATACCCACTAAAAACTAGTGAAGGAGCTTAAAACAAATTAAAGCAAATAAACAGATAACAGAGTATAAACAGTAAGTTTGAAAACAATGGGAACATGAGATCAGGGTCAGTTCGTGAAGATCCTCTTGGATAAAATAATCATGGTGCCAGAAGTAGCCCCAGCAATATCAGGTCCACCAAAACATGATGATATGTCTGACATTATCACTGGACCTCATCATAGGTCTGTATCATATCAGTTTAAAAAACTAAATGGTCACAAGACTCTTGCATGCAATATATCCTCAGATTTAAGTTGATATCAGGACTCCCCCATTCAATTTTCCCAAATCCTCCAGCAAAAACATCTCCTGTTTTACATGTGCTGTCATGGAAATAACACCAAGTTTTAGACCCTTTAAAGGCCTTTACTGAGGACCTACCATCTTTGTTCATGGTAATTGGATTAAGACACCCCTTCAGCTTCATCAAGGATCTTAAAATCATTATTAAATAGACTAATCCCCTCCCTAGCCAACTCAATTACAAAAAAATCATTTTTATCTTCCCTATATCGTTAAAAAGCTAAGCTCCTTTCAACAATTCCACCCTTTGGTCTCCTAAATCCTTTCTGGGTAGGAGCTGTGCAAACATCCTATGAAAAAAAAACCTTTCCAATTTAGGGGAAATTTAATCATTTCTCTCAGTTGTACAAACCATTCTGAAGAGGCAAAAAACCTTGAGACCTAGGTGACCCTACACAGAGAAGTAGATAAAGAAAGATTGGGGAGAATCAATTGGGACTATCTCCAAAAGCAGTCCCTCTTGGTCAGGCAAATCCTCCTGAAGAGAGGATCCAAAAAATGGCTGAAAAGGAGAGCCCACCTTCTTCTGGGGGTAGTAAAAATACATCTTTAATTGCCCCAGAACATAGAATGTTGTACAGGAGGTTTTAAATCTTCCAAGGCATAATCCAAAAGTTTCCATTCTTTTGAAGACAGGACACTTATACCTGATAATAAGGGATATGCTGATGAAGCTGTTGCTTTAAACATCTATTCCATTATTCTATGATATCAGCCACCTGGGGACACCTTGGAAGATAGAAAACTGAATTAATATGGTGAGAATAGATTTAATACTTCTTTGCAGTAAAATTGGTGTCTTGATCAAAGGCAATCGTTCAAAGAGGCGCATAGAGAAGAAAGATGTATTCCATAAGCGTCTTGATAGTAGCTTGCAGGAGTAGCATACCTAACTGACAATGCAATTACGTATCCACAATAGATGTCAGCTGCAGTGGAAGCAAACCTCATGCCCTTCTATGGAGGAAGAGGATCAATTTGTCAAAGTTAGGTCAAGAACCATGTGGAATCATACCATACTGATCCTCCAAAGGTAAATGCTCTGACTGACATAAAGAGCTTTATTGGGCAGAAGCCATTAGATCATCTTCAGTAAAGGGGTCTTTTACACTATACAGTCATGGCTCCCATGTCCAGATTGATGATGAACCCAATCCCCAATCTGGTCTTGTGAGAGCATCAACTTGAGGATTCAGTTTAACAGAGGAGTATATGTCTCTGATGGTCATTAACATGTCCTGCAAATGACTGTATGCTGTAAGAAATAGTAGAGAAATTCTTCCACTGATCCAGATCCCAAAGTAGAAAGGCTTGCTATTCTTTCTAAGGCCCTACCACAATTCAACCAAGCCCATAACCACTGTCCAGGAATCAGCATAAATTTCTAATAATTATCTGCTCCATCCCTCAAGGCTTTTGCATGGGCCAATCATACAGCTTAGTCCTCTGGGAAGACTTGCTAGGACTCTTGCCTTCAAATTATCCCCAGTAACTGATTCATAACTGTTGAAGTCCAGTTTTATATAGCTTTTGGTCAGAACATAAGTAAACCAAGTGAAATAATGTTCTTTAAGAGTTGAGACTTCCTAGACAGAGCTCTCTTGGGTCTATTGGACCTCTGCCTATCAGGGGGTAAAGCATTGGACCTGGGACTGGAGGTCTCAGCCATTGGCAATGTCATAATTTGTTCACAAAGGGCATTAAAAACTGAACATGATGTTGGATGTACAATTTCAGTTTGGCAAAGGGCATCTCTTGTGCTCTACCCATCTTGCTAGAGGACCTGTCTTGCATAACCTAAATCATGATAGGCCATTCTGGATGGAGGATGATCATATGACTTTGTGTTATCATTTCAATAGTATCGGGCCCAATAGCATAAAAAAATTGTTTCTCAGACATAGTATACTGGGTGACTGTTTTAGGGAGTTTATGACTCCAGAAGCCCAATGGGCATTTAATCCATCTGCTTTTTTTATGTGTTCCTAGCAAAGCCTCCACTTAGCCTGATCCTTATAAACAGAGATTTCCAGTGTAATCTGAGCCCAGAGGTGGGGTAAGTGGGAGAGAGGAGAGATCCTATCTTATTAGTCTCATTAAGCACTTTGTTGGCTTCTAGCTTCAAGGAAAAAGATGCATGATGCTGCATTCTCCCTTTAGGCCATGATAGGAGAAAAGGACCCTGGGAAGAAGCTGATGTGAAAGGAGCTGGCAGTCTCCACTGTGACCCTATCCCAAGCTTATAAATTTTGGGGACTTTCTCCCAAGAGTTGCTGAAGGAAAAAACTCTAGAAAGACAGAGGAGCTGACAGTCTTCATCATGTCCCCATTCCCAGCTTGCACTACTAAACACTTTGGGGATCCCCTGAGAGTTAGGATTCTTATTTGGAAGAGCTGGGTTTCCTCTCTCCTAATGGCAGAGCTCTTTCACTTTGTTTTCTGGTATATGTTCTCTTGTGTTTACTTTCTCTGATTTCTGTTTTGCTATTGACTTGATAAATGGGTTTTTTTTGCTATTTGCCATGTGGGTGTCCATTATGGAACTAATATTTGGTGGAAAAGTGGTTAAGCCTTGGATATAAAGCTTGGGGTACTCCTTTCCCCATTAATGAGTAATGACTAGAAGTTTAGCTTGAATCTGCAAATGACATTCTCTAGACCAGAAGTATTAAACTCACTATCTGTGGGCCTCTGGTTGTTTATAAGCAACTTATAAACCTACCCAGTGTGGCTAAACCAGATTAAAATGTGCCTGAAAAATGTTCAACAAAATAAAATTTAAAAATACAACATATATAATGTCAATTTAGAGTCTTCTAAGTCAATATGTGACCCACAGAGTTCCATTTCTACTTGAGTTTGACATCATTGCCCTAGACTAATAATATTTAAGGAAGATATAATCCTACTTCAATAACTCTCTCTCTCTCTGAGGAGAGAGTTAAGCAGTGGCCTCCAACCTCAACCTCCTGCTTCCTCTCCAGGCAGGAATTGAAATTTCTCTTGGAGAAGGGTCAGGGGGAGAAGCACTTAGAGATGTCTATTTTGGCTTGTTTTGAGTCACACAATGACACTCTCATGCCATATATGGGAGACAGCCTTGCTACACCAGGATTATAGATCTCATAGTTATCTTAAATGCCCCAGGGGAGAGATTGCTGGACAGGAGGCTTTAAGTCTTCCAAGCCACAATATGTTCTAATCCCCACTCAAAAAAGGCAGATATGCCTCTTTTATTCAATAAATAGGAGTCACTAAAATACCTAAATGTGAAATATGAGTTCTTCAAAATCTGAAGAATCTTATAAATCTTTGACTGTCCTTCTAAGCCTATGGGGGGAACAGGTGTCTATGGGTTGTTGTGGATTATATTTGGAATCATCTGAGTTCTCCCCATCCAAATGTATCCCTAAAAACTTAACTGAATGTGTTAAACTTTGGTTGTTCTTTGAGTTTATCTCTTACCTTTCGTCTCTCGCCATCATTTGATCAAAAACTTCTGTCATCATGACCTGATCTGACCCAATAAACCATACATCACTGATATAATGGTGGAAATCAATACCCTTCAAGAAGTGGGATCTCTTTTAAGACTGTCCATAAAACTGTATAAATGAAGGGTAGTCTTCCACCCTTTCACTTGAACAAGGCTTCTCCTTTCAATGGTTTGTCCCCCAAAATCCCCAATAGAAACTGGGATGCTCCTATGAAGCTGTTGGGGGTCCCTTGGTATAATTGTAACCTGCCAGTGGTTATCTAGCAGCCCCTTTTATTCTTGGCTCTTTCCTCCTCATGTAAGGGTAATTTACGTACGGAGCCACTTCATAGTCCTCTTGTTAAAACAGTTCTTTCCTTGGGGGACTCATTTCCAATAGTCCCTTAAATCTGGACACAAAGACTTAAGTGGCTGGCAACAGCCAGGTTGGGTGGGAGACTAACTAAATAGGGTAGGGAGACTGACTGACCAAGTTGGGCAGGAGATTTTAAGGACAACCTAAATTTTAGTGTACCACAAGAACTCTTTCTACCCTATTCTCATATACACTGATGTAATTTTGCTAATACTTTTGTAGGCTATTTATCCATCATCCTTTTATCCACTCCATGTTCTAAAAGCTATAACCATAGTTTTGGTGATGAGGGCTGGAAAGGGGGTGTGAAACCCCCACAAAGACCAGGGTACCAGGGGCAGGTCACCTGGAGGAGAATTCATGAACTCAAGCATTGTTGAAGTCAAGGTAAAGATTTATTATACTTTTCAGGGGGCAAGAGTTCTTAGGGAACCTGCAACATTAGAGGGGTACAGGGAAAGTTTATATAGGATATTCTGTAGTATCACTTGTGCCAAATATGCTAACTAGGTGTTTTGGGGTGGGATTAGGGAGTGGTTAAGGAGTGGTCAATTCTTAAAGGAACATGCACTTTTGATATCTACTACACAGGTATTTTACCCAAAATTCATTGGGAAATAGCCCAAGGTGGGCTACCTGGAGGTGTGGTTTTAGGCCTGAAACGTCACTAAGTCAACCAACCGTCAGGGCTGACCAGGAAAAATCAGGCTTCTCTCATCAACATCTTGTTGGACAAAATTACTGTAAGGGAGTATAGGTATGTCTAAGTCCAGGATACATATGATTGGTCAGTGGGTAGTAAATGTCATTATGACCCAGTGCACAGCCAGTTCAGTACACAGCTGATTCAAATGAATGAGTTCCATAGGTACACCTGTCTCCTATAGCTATATACCAGGACAGGCTGTGTCCTAGAGGGAGAAACTGCCTCAGATAGTATTTTGAGTCTAGGGAGAAATGTGATTTTAGAATTGGGGCCCAAGCACTCCATTAATGGGACAAAATATTATCACCCTAATATGATAGTGGGAATCATGCCTCCTCCAATCATTTCCAGATGGCTCTGGAGGAGAAAGTGAGGCTGGTGACTTTGCACAGCCCTCCCTCACCTAAATTCAATTTGCTTGCAAGTCATGGCATCACCTTCCTGATATCATGGTCCTCTTTGAGAACGAAGGACAAAGAAACAGCCATCATCTTGAAAATTTCTGTACGTGTGGATAGTTCTGTTTATTTGAAGAGCTACCGAGGTTATACCAAACTCCTCTAGCTTTGCTGCTGATTTACCTGGGCTGATGAGGGGATCTGATGATGAAAAAACTGTAGAGTCTGCTGTCATTTAGGGATAGCTGAGGGTGGAGAGTGTTCACAAAAAGTATGATCTAATTACACCTGAAACAAACTGGTCATAAAGAGTGGGAGATCATGGGGAAGGGGCATAAATCTAGCTCACTAAATCGAACTCTTTAAAAAATTTTATCCTTTCCCTTGCCATCTTCTGTTCAAGAATTTGTTACAGAGGGAATTCCTCTTTGAGACCTCATGGGTAAGTTTCTCTACTTTATCCATCTAAAAAGGAGTAAAGGATAATCCTCATCTGGGGGTTTTTAATTGATTCATTTGATTTTGTAGGAGTAAATCGCATATAAGCTGACCCAATCAATGGATTTCTTCCACTGATAATCTATATCTTCTCCATTAGACCCTATCTTCATTAACTATTGTTCTTAAATTTCATTAATATGTTGTTTAGATTTCTCTTACCACGATCCAAATTCCTTAATGTCAAAAGCCTGGTGCAGCTAGATGGTGCAGTGAATAGAACAGTGGCCCTGGAGTTGGGAAAACCTGAGTTCAAATTTGACCTCAGATAACTTTACTAGCTGTGTGACCCCAGGCAAGTCATGTAACCCTGATTGCCTTCCCCCCACAAAATATGTTAAAAACCTACCTACTTGCTGACTCACATACATTGCTCCATTCCCCCAATCAGTATGGGCAACGGGGCTGTAATAGGAGAAGTTAGAGCCTCTTTTACCACTTGCTCTATTCCAAATTATACCCTTATTTTCTTGTTTTCTAACTCAATTCCACTGAAGGCATTCTTCAGAGCAGCATTTCTCAAATTTTTTTGGTCTAAGTACCCCTTTACATTCTTAAAAATTATTGAGGATTCCAAAGAACTTTTGTTTATGTGGGTTCTATCCACGGATATTTATCATATTAGAAATTAAATCTGATAATTTTAACATACTGTATGCATTTTAAAATTAATTTTTAAATTAATAAACCATTATACATTCACATATAACATTTTAATGAAAAAATAAATGTCATTTCCAAAACCAAAATATTTAGTGGGAAGAGTAGTATTGTTTTACATATTTTTGTAAATCTCGTTAAAGTCTGACCTAATAGAAGACAGCTGGATTCTCATTTTTGTTCCTGCGTTCAAGCTGTGGGTTAAGGTATTTGGGTTATTTGGGTTAAAGTATTTGAAGGAAATCTGACCTCACTCAGGTATGTAGTTGGAAAGAGGAGGAGTATTTTCAGAGGCAAATTGTATCTTAGTATTATTATGAAAATAGTTTTGACCTCATGGGCCCCCTGAAAGGGTCTTGGGGAACCACATTTTGAGAAGCTCTGGTCCAGAAAAACCTCTGGAGTAAAAAATTTACATTCCTCAAGTAATTCTGGTTGCTCCTCATGCCTAGGATATTCTTCCTCCTCATCTCCCCCTCCTGTCTCCCTTAGTTTCCTTCAAGTCCCAGCTAAAATCCCATCTTCTACAGGAAGCCTTTCTCAATCCTTCTCAGCTCTAGTGCCTTCCCTCTCTTAATTATGTCCCATTTAGGCTGTACATTGTTTGTGCATATTTATTTACATGTTGTATCTGTGAGCTCCTTGAGGGACTGGCTTTAATTTTATTTTATTTGTAATTTATGGAATAAAATAAACATTTCTACAACTTAGATGACTGCACATGAAACTGCAAATCATACACAATTTGCTATTCCTTTCAAATATACAACAGTTATCAGGTAAATTTCTTTTTTTCTCTCTCCCCTCCCCACCCTAGAAATAGTTACCATTAGACGCAAATAGGTATATATGTATGAAATTATATTATACATACTTCTATTTATCAGTTCTTTCTCTGGGTGCAGATAGCAACTTTCCTTATATGTTCTTCATAGTTAATTTGGATATTTATAGTAGTCAAAAACAATATTTGCTCAAAGTTGCTCTTAAAACAATGTTCTATTACTGTATACATTGTATACAATGTTCTCTTGGTTGTCCTAATTTTGCTCTTCATTATTTCATGAAAGTCTTTCCATTTTTTCTAAAATCATTGAGCTTATCATTTCTTATAGCACATTCTTATATCACAATCATATGCCACAACTTCAGCCATTGAGGGTAGGAACTATCTTTTGCCTCTTTTTGTATCTCTAGCACTTAGCACGGTGCCTGGCACATAGTAGGTACTTAATAATTGTTTGAAACAGATGTAAAAAGGCTGAAATAGCTAATCCTTTAGAGATCATAATGTAATAAAAATGGAAATTGATTCAGGGATCATAAATAAAAATTATAGAACCAAATGGAGCTTTAACAGCAAAATTCTAGATAATGAGTGGGTCAATGAACAAATTATAGAAATTATTAATAATTATGTTCAAGAAAATAATGATAAAACAATATACCAAAATTTTGGGGATGAAGTTAAAGCAATCCTTGAGGAAAATAATATCTTTACAAATATACATTAAAAAATAGAAAAAAACAAGATGAATGAACTGAACATGTATTTTTAAAAGTTAGAAAGTCAACAAATAAACCTAAAATAAGCACAAATGAGGAGGTATTAAAAATTAGAAGGGGAATAGATATTGAAAGTCAAAAAACTCATAGAAATGATAAATATACCTGAAAGATGGTTTTTTGAAAAGACTGATAAATCCTTAGGTAATATGATTATAAAGAAGAGAACAGAAAACCAAATAAATAAATTAGCAAATGAGCAAAGTGGAATCACAGCAAAACCAGAAAAAAGAAAAAGAAAAATTAGCACATGCTATGCAAAGTTAAGTGTTAACTAAACTGAGAACACAAAAGAAATAAATGCCTTCAAAATTACAAAATGCTTCAACTACCAGAAGATCAGATAGAGATCATAAATAATCCAAGCACAGAAAATGAAATGGGCCCAGGAAGAACTACCATCCCAACTCCTAGTCTTAATGGACTAACAGGGGAATTCTATCAAACTTTAAAAAAAGTTTTTATTAGTATTTTTTAAAAAGTATCACTATAGTTTATACCAGTATCTCTTCCCCTACCTCTTCCCAGAGATCATACCATTTAACAAATAGTATTTTTAAAGACAAAAAAAAGAGGAAAAAAATCATTGTTAACAGGCTATCAAATTTTAAAGAACAGTTAGTACCCATGCTTCACAAATTATTCTCAAAAATTGAGAAAGAAAGCACTCTACAAAAATCCTTTTATGAAGCACCTACCTAAAACAGGAGTGGGAAATCTGTGGCCTTGAGGCCACATATGGCCTTCTAGGTCCTCAGGTGTGGCCATTTGATTGAGTGCAAGTTTACAGAACAAATCCTTTTATATTAAGGGGATTTTCTGTGAAATTTGGATTCAGTCAAAGGGCGGCACTTGAGGACCTAGAGTGTCACATGTGTCCTTGAAGCTACGGGTTCCCCATCCCTGACCTAAACCAAGGAAAGATAAAACATGGAAAGGAATGTTTATTGATTGACAAGTATCCCTCATTAACATTGATCGCTTTACCTGAATAATCTGAGTAATCAATGAATTCATCTAACTTTACTGAATATTATTTTTAAATTAAAAGCTCATTTACCTTTACCTCTAATTGCTTAATCTTTAAGAACAATTTTATGTTCTTTCTCTTTGCTTTGGCAATATAGTTTTCCACAGATGACAGCAGGAACCAGGCATTGTTTCCATTTCTGGCACCACTTTCTTCTGTATATCTTGATAATTCCGCTGCATCAATAGGAACCTTCTCCTCATTCCAAAAGGAGCTTCTCCATATGTTCTAAACAAGGTTTTGGCAATGAAAAAAAAAAGAACCTGTTTGTAACTAACTCACTGAACAGGGCTCCCTTTCTTCCATAGTACCTTTTCCCTATTTAAAAGAAAAATGAATTTAAACAGGATGCTGTTGCAAAAACCAAAATGAATGACAATAATTTTTTAAAGTTCTCTACTCAAAACACAAAATATTGTTAACTAAGCTTGAATTTGGTTCAGTCTGAATCTAGAAGATTCAAGTTTTTTTAAAAAAATGCAATAGTCACTCATGAATTATTAAAAATTCGATTAAAACTACTTTAATAATTAAAGTTTTAAAACACCTAATACAAGAATAAAAAGAACATAAAACTCAACTCCCCTTCTGTACTCAGAAACTGCAGACAGTTTAATATCTGGAAAATATTTCTGACAAATTCTCTGCCCCAAGTCCAATCTTTTTATAATCCAGATCATTGGCCTTGAAAAGAAATGGGTGGGGGCTGAGCCAGGGATGGGGAAGAAGATGAGCTATGGCCGTTGCAGCCACTACTCCCTGGAGATTGTCCACACTAGACCCCCTGACTTTCTGGTCATGGTGGGGAATTTGGAAACTCCTTGGTTCCCATGGTTACTTCCAGATTCTTTCTCCCCCACCATCACATCATCCTTCTTTGAGGTTCATTCCTTCCTAATTTATCACCTAATCCAGATTTTTGTGGCAGTTATACAGCCCCAGGAAATACTCACTCCTTACCCAATAAATTCAGCACTTCCTTTCCATTTGAACTCTTCCCCTCATTTTAGGGAACTTAAACATACATGTTGATGTTCTTTCAAATATCCTAACTTCCCAAGTCCTCAGTCTCACCTCTCATGAGTTACTTGACTTACATAACTTACATGACTACTCCACTTCAGCTACATTCAAGGATGCTTATACCCTGATTTTGACATCAACCACAGTAGTTCTCCTTCCATGTTCAAGAACTCTGAATTTTCTTTATTTGACCATAATCTTTTTCTCTGTTCATCACTCCCTTACCTTAATTAATCTACTCTTCATCCTTACTATGACTTACAATCCCTTCATCCCTTAGTATTATCCCAGACTGAAGTGTATAAGGTGGTCAGGAGGAGTAGCGTCTCTGGGGTGAGGGCTTGATGACCTTTTTTCAGGGCTGCTCATTCACCTTTAGTGTCCCCATCTCAACTCTGACTCCAATAAGCCATAGCATGAGCAATGGTCATGTTCTGATAAAACTATCTAGGCACACAGGCTAAACTAGGTTGGGTGTAACTGACAGGTCTCAAACTCTGTTGGTGAGTTAGGGGTCATCTACCCCAAGCATCTGAAGACTTCTCCTGACGGAATGGGCAGATGAGAACTATTTGTTCCAACAGTCTTGAAGGTGGCTGAAGCAGGTGCTGTGGAGCATTTAGAACTTGGTAAGATTTTGAAAATGCCAAGATCATCCACTACATCCTGGGCATCTTGACTTTTGTCTTGCTACTGGACTTTGATAACTCAGGAAAAGAGGGTGAGGCTGATGACTTTTTGCAACTCTGCCTCACTTAAATCCAATTCATGTGCAAATCAAGACATCACCCTGTGATGTCATTGTTCTCTTTCAAAAATAAAGGACAAACAACTGTCATCTTTTCTCTGGCTATAAACTCTCCTCCCTTCCTAATCTAGACCCTCAGTGGACCAGTTCAGCATTACAGTATACTCAATTCTTGAATCTCTAGGTCCCTTGTCCTCTCATGCTTTACAAATTCCCAACCCTGAATGTTCCAACCATCCACTTCCTTTGCTCCAACTCACATGCTGCTGAACAGAGATAAAGGACATCACTAAACAGTGCTGACTGGGTCCACTGCATGTTTATACTAGCTATTGTAAACTGAGTAATACAGTCCTTATCCCTCCCTAACTGAGGTTCTACCTTATTCACCACAACAGTTATTCCAAAGTTTTCTCTTCTTAATCCTTCTCTGCTTTTTTTCCCCCACCTTATATTATACACACATACATATATGTATACATACCTGTATATTGCTCCTTATACTTCACCAGAAGATTGAGCTGAGTTCCCTCTTCTCCCCTCTTTCTCATTTCATATCCTTCTAGCGTTATTGTCCACCTCCTCCTCTTTAACCAACATCACAAGAAAAGATTGCACCATTTTCTTACCCATGCCAATCCCTTTTCATGTGCTCCTGAACTCATCTCCTTCTTTTATCTTTGAGAGTGCCCCTACCATCATCCCCACTGCCTCTCTAATCTTCAATTTCTTATCACCTACTGCTTCATTCCCTGTTGTCAACAAACATGCCTGTCTCCCTATCCGTAAAAAACCCACACCAAATACTTGTTGACTTGAGTACATCCTACCATGCCTGCCAACTTTCATCCTTTATCTCTTCTCTCCCCAATTAAACTTGAGAAAACCACTTACAATCACTGCATCCATTTCTTCTCCTTTCACTTGCTTCTAAGGCAAAGCTTCTGCAATCTAGCTTACAACTTTATTATTCAAGGGAATCTGCTTTCTCTAAAGTTACCTGGAAATCCTCACTGCCAAATTCAATTACTTCTTTTTGATCTTCATCCTTCTTGACTTCTCTGTAGTACTTGACTTCGTTGAACGTCTTGTCTTTAATTTTCCTCTTGGAGTTTTGTGAGGTTCTCTCTCTTTCTTCTTCTCCCACATGTCTCAACATTTCTTAATATCTCTTTTGAGATCTTCATCTATGTCATGCTCTCTGACTCTGGGTGTCTCACAAAGTTTTGTCCTGGATCTTCTCTTCTTTTTGTCTCTGTATTCTCAGTTGGTGATTTTCTCAGCTCCTGTTGATGAGGTGCTTGGGTGCATGTGCTCAGGCCCCAATTTTAGAATCACATTTCTCTTTAAAAGTCACATTTTTCCCTAGCCTCAAAAAACTATCCCAGGCAGTTTCTCCCCAGCCCAAGGACACAGCCTGCCCCAGCAAGAACTGTTATCTCCCTTCCTGATACAGCAGCCAGCTGCACCTATTATTAGTCTGAACCAGCTGCATACTGGTTGATCAGGCTGTGCACTGGGTCATAATGACATTTACTACTCTCTGACCAATTATATGTATCCTAGATTTAGACATACATATATACTCCCTTACATTTATCTTGTCTAACAAGACATTGATGAGAGCAACCTGGTATTTCTGAGCCAGTCCTGACCATTAGTTGACTTAGAGATGTTTCAGGTCTAAAACCACACCTCCAGGTAGCCCCCCCTTGGGCTATTTTCTGATGAACTCTGGGTAAAATACCTGTGCAGTAGATACCAAAAATGCATGTTCCTTTAAGAACTGATCACTCCTTAACCACTTCCTAATCTCACCCCAAAACACCTAGTTAGTATATTTGGCACATGCTTCACTATAGAATATCCTATATAAACTTTACCTATACCCCTCTAAGGTTACAGGTTTCCTAAGAACTCTTGCCTGCTGAAAAGCATAATAAATCTTTACCTTGATCTCAACAATACTTGAGTCATTAATTCCTTCCAGGACACCTGGTCTTTGTGGGGGTCTCAGCACCACCCCCTTCCAGCCCTCATCACTGTGAGTTCAATTTTGATTTCTATGCATGTGATTCACAGATCTTTTTATCCAGCCCTAATCTTTCTCAATCTCTGGCTCTACATCACCAGCTGCTTATTGGATGTTTTAAACTGTGTGTCTTAGGCATCTCAGACTCAATATGTCCAAAACAGAACTCATTAGCTTTTAATAGGCAACCTGGTGGGCCAATAGATAAAGTATTGGAGGTGCAATCAGAAAGACCTGATTTCAGATCCAGCCTCAGGCACTCACTAGTTGGATAACCCTTGGCAAGTTACTTAATTTTTGTCTGCCTCAGTTTACTCTTCTGTAAAATAGGAATGATAACGGCACCTAGTCTCCAGAGTTGTTAAACACTTTGAAAACCTTAAAGTGCAATGTAAATACTCATTATTGTTAATTATTATTTCCCCCCATCCCCCATTCCTCCACTCTTCTGAACTTCCCTATTACTATTGAGGGCCCTACTATCTTCCCAGTCACTGAGACTTAAAACCTCGGAGTCATCTTCCACTCCTCATTGTTATTTGCCCCACATATCCAACCAGTTGCCATACTTTTGCCATTTTTGCCTCCATGGCATCATTTACATCTGACCCCTTCTCTCTAATCATGTAGCCACCATCAGGTGGCCCATTATCTCTTTTCTGGATAATTGCAAACTTAATTCATTTCTTTGCTTCAAGTCTTTCTCCAGTACAATCTATCATTGGCATATCTTCCAAAGTGATTTTTCTAAAGAATAGATCTGCCCATGTCACCCTTATTTAATAAACTCCAGAGGCTCCCTATTATCTCTGGGACAAAATATGAAACTCTTTGGCATTTAAAGCTTTTTATAAACTCTAAACTTTAATAAACTATACCCTTATTACCTTTTCACTTTTCTTACATTCTACTCTCTTCCATACAGTCTACATCCAGCCATACTGGGAAATTTGCATCCTCTCCTGTGTACTGTCTACACAAACTCTCCAAGCCTTTACACTGGCTATTCCTCATGCCCTAATTCTCTCTCTCTTAACCTCTAACTCTAAAAATCCCTGGCCTCCTTTAAGCTTTTCAACTCAAGTACAATCTCTTCTAAGAAGACTTTCTGGTCCTCCATCTCCCTATCAGCTAGTGTTAGCTTCTCTAAAGTTACCTTCTCTCCACTCCATATTCATCTTGTATATATTGATGTATATATCCCTCATTACAATGTAAGCTTCCTAAAGGTAGTGGCTGTTTTGGATTTTTTCTTTGTAATTCCAGTATTTAGCATAATTCACAGCATATAGTAAGCATGTAATAAGTGTTTGTTGGTTGATTGATTGAAACTTCTGTCTAAAGTTTTTTATTGGTGTTGGACTCTTTACTTCATTCTTTGTGCTGCTTTGACTCCTTGTCTAGCCTAAGTCTTTTAGCTTTTGCTTTCAATTGCTGATTAAAGGAATCTAGGTCTTCTGGTATAATTTGGTGTTCAGTTTCTATTCCACATGTTTTCTTTTCATTGTCATAGTGGGGTGATATAGCATTCCAGTTTTCTATTGTCTGTTCCAGGTAGATATTGACTTAATTTTCCAGCACTTTTCTGTTCATAAACGATAGCATAAAAAAACCTCTCCCAAACACCTCATAGTTAACCGAGAGTCCCGAAGGGATTGAGTAATAGCCTCGTGTTGGAAACCCAACCTGTCAGTGAGAGTGGGATAGTAGCTCCATAGTATACACTGTTTTGTGGAAGTCCTGAAATATTTCTACATTTTCTGTCAAATACTGAGACATAATAAGTTCATTCAGGATGATTATAGCAGATATCAGTTCTTTTGAATAACTATTTTGGTCTTGGTTTGGTAGTTGTATTCATTTCCTCAAATCAAAAAGAGGTTTTCAAAACTATAGCCTAAGTATGCCCATTTCCTTTTCAAAATCATTTGAGACATTGGATTTGTTTTTATCCTCTGTTTTGTTTTTAAGCATCATTTCTGGAATTTGTATTAATAGAGATTTTCAGTGACCTAAGGGCCTTCAACTTTTCCCTCTTAAGATTTTGCCAACTCTTTGATTTCATTTTTTTATTTCATTTAACAGAGGCTTGGGGATGAAGTTGTTTCTTATGAATGCTCTGCATTGGCCAATGATAGGTGCTGAGATTACCAGTAACAGAAGGAAAGTAACATGAAGCCTTTGACTTGAACTAATCAAAGTTTCTAATTTTTTTGAATGAATGGATGAAAGTATTTTTTAAGTGCTTACTATGTTCTAGGCACTGTGCTCAATGCTGAAGCTACAAATATAAAAACCAAGACAGTCAAGGAACCTGTATTCTAATAAGGGAAGACAACACAATAAGAGAGTGGTAGCCAGGAAGGAGTGTTTGGTTGGGGAAGTCACAGATATGGTGAGTAGAGTCATTCGGTGGTTGGTTAGCATGTTCTTTCTAGGACTGGTAGAATTAACTGAATTATTGTTCCCAGAGCTAGGGGAGGAAAGTGGTGTATATTGAGACAGAAGGGGTAAAGGAGGAGAGAAGGGGTATCTTGGAAGGATGTTGCAAAGATGGTATCAAAGAGTGTTGGCAATAGCCTAAATGTGGGGTGTGGGGAAGAAGGAGTGAGAGTGAGAACAGGGAAAGTAGGAGGTAAGGGAGAAAGATAATAAGTTCTGTTTTAGACAGATTGGATTTTAGATGTCTATTGAACACTTCGCTTGAGATGTCTGAAAGGTAGTTGGAGATGTGAGACTGTAGGTCAGCAGAGAGATTAGAGAAGGACAGGTAGATTTGAGAATTGTTGGACTGGAGATGGTAATTAAATCCTTGGGAGCTGATAATTTCACCCAGTGAAGTAGTACAAAGGAAAAAGAGAGGAGGGCCCAGGACAAAATCCCGCAGAACGCTTATGGCTAAAGGGCCTGATCCAGATGAGGATCCAGCAAAGGAGGCAGAGGAGTGGCCAGATTGGTAGGAGGACAACCAGGAGAGAATCATATTCCAAAATCTTAGACAGAAGAGCGTATCAAGGAGGAGAGGCTGATTAGTGGTGTCTAAGACTGTAGAGAGGAGGGGGAAAATGATGATGGAGTAAGACATCAGATTTGGTCATTAAAAGAGAGATCAGTTTTGGTGGAATGATGAGGTTGGAAGCTGGATTGTTAGGGGTTAAGAAGAGAGTGAGAGGAGAGACAGTGGAAGCACCTAGTGTAGATGGTTTTTTCAAGGAATTCAGCCACCATGGGTAGAAGAGATACAGGACAAAAGTTAGAAGGGAAGGATAGATGAAGGGAAGGTTTTTTGAGGATGGGGAAGACATGGGCATGTTTGTAAGCAGTAGAAAAAGATCCAAAAGCCAAGGAGAGAGTGGCAATAAGTGAAAGAGTGGGAATGACAGAAGGGCTATCTCATGGATGCCTGGAAGGCAGCTGGAGATGTGGGATTGGAGGTCAGTGGAGTTTGGGGCAAGAGGGGTAGGTCTGAGAATCATCACCACATAGGTGGTAATAAGTGATAGAGTGAGGATGGCAGAGGGGATAGTCTATTGGAGGAGACAGAAAAGAATGGGATCACTTGTGCAGGGGAAGGAGGTTAGTATTGGTAAGCAGTAAGGCTTCCTGATCAAGTAAAACAGGGGTGAAGGAGGATATAGTGGCAGAAGGCATCTGAATGATAGGAGATGAGGAAGGGAATTGTTATTAAAGTCCTCACACATGAAAGTATTTATGTGTCCGGTCCATTTCATGTACATTGCTGGTTTGCCACCTTTGGTGTTGAGTGCCATTTTTACTGAGGTAAAGTACTGATGTATTGATGAGTGTCATCTTTCTAGCAAGTGAGATATTGTTATTTCAGGTTTGTTCCAGTGTGTTTTGCCTTCTTGTGGTTCAATTCAGTTATTTTTCAGTTGTGTCCAACTCTTTGTGATCCCATTTGGAATTTTCTTGGCAAAGATACTGGAGTGGTTTATCATTTCCTTCTCCAACTCATTTTATAGATAAGGAAACTGAGGCAAACAGGGTTTAGTGACTTGCCCAGGGTCACACAGCTAGTAAGTATCTGAGGCCAAGTTTGAACTCATGAAGATGAGTCTTCCTGACTTCAGGCTCAGCACTCAATCCACTATGCCACCTAGCTGCCCCTCCTTCTTGTCGTAACAAAGCACAAAGCAGTGCCACCCAATCAATTTCATCTCAAACTGATCATCATGATGATTTTGAGCAGAGCTAGCCTACAATCTCATGTGACCTTATTGATTTCTTTGATTCTTAGGAATAGTGGCATCACATTCACCAGGTTTCCAAAGCAATCAATAATATTGCTGGATTCCAATTTGACAGTTTCAAAGGTCCCATCAGGCCTTCAAAGTTACTGTAATTGACTCAGGGCATATATAGCCCCACTATATGTCAACCTTGACTGATATTCCCCTTTTTTATTATACTGTCTTCCCTCACCTTTCCCCCTTCCCTTGATTGGGGGCATGGAAGGAAGGTTGAAGTTTTTTTTTAATTGGTTATTGTTGGTATTATTATTTGGTTCTTATTACAATCAAAGAAGCATAGAAATGGTTTCTGACTTCTTGGAGCTCACTATCTAGCTGGGACCATCTAGAATCACACTCAGGAAACAATTGAAAGGCAATAAAAGATAATATAGTAATTAAGGACTGAATGCCACAGTAATGACTTCAAGTATGATTAAGATACTGAGAAGGGAGAGAGAGATCTGTCTCAGTGGAGTAGTCGGGGAAGGTTTTGTGGAAAAGGTAAGACCTGAAGAATGGGTAGGATTGGAAAGAGAAGGGAGAATACCCCAGGAAAGGGAAAAGGTAGGAGCAAAGGTGTGGAGGTAAGTTTACATAGCCTAGAAAGAGGGTGTGAAAGAGACCAAGGTCAAAACACCATGACTTTCCCTTTGAAAATATTTATTGTCATTGTTGTCATGTTTGACTCAATGACCCCATTTGGGATTTTCTTGGCAAAGATACTGGAGTGGTTTACCATTTTCTTCTCCAACTTACTTTATAGTTGAGGAAACTGAGGCAAACCAGGTTAAGTGACTTCCCCAAGGTCACACAGCTAGTAAGTGTCTGAGACCAGATTTGAACTCAGAGAGATGGGTCTTCCTGACTCCAGGCCCAGAGCTCTATCCACTGGACCACCTGGCTGCTCTTTGAGAACATCTACTGAGATTAATTTAAATCCACTTTGGAGGACTACTATGAGGAGATACCGATAAACACCCAGGGAGGGAGGGAAAAAGAGGTCAACAGGCAAAATGATCTATTATACTCATGTTAGCCCCAAACCCATTTTTTTGAAACCTGAAATGACATTGGACAGCCAGCTACACTGTTGTAGTCCCAGCCTACTCACCCAAAATGTTACTACCTGGTGGGAAGCAGGTTGGTGCTGGCACTGGATCCTTTCTTTTTCTCTCCTATTTTTTGGTGTTGGATCTTATGGGAGAAAACCCTGATCTAGAACCAGAAGACCCTGTTTCAGATCATTATTGACACTTGTCACCTCTGCAACTTTGGATGAGTGCCTTCTCCCCTTTCTGAGCCTTACTTTTTTGTCATTTATAAAATACAGGGACATATGTGTGTATGTGTGTGTGTGTGTGTGTGTGTGTGAGAGAGAGAGAGAGAGAGAGAGAGAGAGAGAGAGAGAGAGAGAGAGAGATGGAGCCCATTTACAATCTGGAGGAATCTATGGACCTCTTCTTAGGATAATGTTTTTTTAAAAAAACATAATTGAAGGAAATGTTAAATTTCAGTTGGATGTTTATAAAAATAAAACTGCATCTTTTCCCATCACAGACTCCTTGAAATCTATCTGCTTCCTTGAAGAGAAAGGAATCTATTAGTTAAATAGAAATAGCTAGTTTCTATAGTTTCTTTTTAAGTTTTGCAAAGAACTTTATACATATGAGTTCATTTTATTCTTATAAAAACCCTAGCAGGCAGGTACTGTTATTATCCCTTTTTTACAGATGAGGAAACTGAGGTAGACAGAGGTTAAGTGACTTTCCTAGGGTCACACAGCTAGTAAATGTCTGAGGTGGGATTTGAACTCATGCTAAGTGCATTGTGATGCCTAGCTGCATGGACTGGACATCTCTAAGGTTGATTCAAGTTCTAAATGAATCCTATGATCTCATGAAAGGTAAGAGGAAATTCAGATTTCCTGAAAAGCTTCAACTATAAAACCAAGCTAGCCATCTATGAGGTGACTCTAGGCAAAATTCTAAAATAAATATGCATAATGAGGGCCTTTCACCTGGGTGTCCCTTCCCTCATATGCTTCTCTCTTACCTTTTTCTCCAAATGGAGCTCTTGGGAAAAGACTTGACAAACTCTTTTACAATAACAAACGACTAATGAGGTTTGGTGTGTTATCCTTCCCAGAGGTATTTACTACAGAGATGAAGGCCGAAGGAATGAAATTGCTATGGTGGAATTTCAGAAACCAGTTACTGAGTATGGGGCAAGAAGGATTCTGAGAACCTCTGAAATCACGCCACGTTTTTAGACCCCTTTGACATCCCTTTCAGGAAGGGAGCTAATAGTCTCAAAACAGTTACTAGTGTTTCCATCTATGTGGCTTCCTTTGTCCCTGAGTTAGAGAGAAGAATGTTAAGTCAGCATATCTTCTGCCCACCTCTACCCACTACCCCCTTCCTGTGACCTATCTTCTGTGTTTTTCCTCTTTTAAAGATTGGGGCTGCAGTAAAGTTCAGCATGGCTAGTGCAACTGACCTAATATAGTGGACTACACATGAGGTAGTCAGGTCTTGGAAGGTTTTCTTTCTTCTGTGTGATGGCTCTGTAAATACCTGAGGATAGCTCTGACATCCAATCCCACCCCCTATACTTCACCCACATTGCTAAGTTTTCTCTTCTCCTAGTTAAACATGCCCAGGCCCTTTAGATCACCCTCTGTGCTATGGTATGGTCCCTTCCCATCTGGTTGATTTCTTTTACCTGGACTACAGTTTTTCAATTACCTTCCTCAACTATGGGGTTCAAACATGAAGGCAGCACTCTAGATCTAGTCTGACTAGACAGACTATGGCTGGATTATCACCTCTCACTCTGGCTCCTGAATGTCTGTCAGTACAATCCAGGAATTTACATTTACCTTTACTTAGTCTCATTTTGTTAAATTTGCTAGATCATTCTGACCTGTTGCATTCTTTTTGGATCCTGTCTCATCCATGCTGGTGTTACCCATCTTTTCCAGCTATGTCATCTGCAAATTTGATAATCATGTCCTCTACAGTCTTCATCAAAGTCATTAGTTAAAAACTCTCAATAGCTTAATGCCATAGGCCATATGACTAAGGATATATCCTTGGAATACTACCATGTTAACACCAATCCATTAATGCGACTCTTTGTTGGGGTCTGGTCATTCAACCAATTCTGAATCCAGCAGTCTCAAGTATTTTCTGCCTTACATCGGTCCATCTTATCTAAAAGAATAGTTTAGCTTAAGGACAAAGATAGGGACTGGTTTGACTTTTATTATCTCAAGAGTATAGCACATAGTAGGTGCTTAATAAATGCTTGTTCCTTTCCCTTTCCCCATGCTAGTTCTTAGTGATCACTGCTTCTCCAGCTGCTAGTCCCTCCCTCTCCCTGACACCCTGTACATTACATTGTACTTGTTCTCTCCCTCTCCCTCTCTCTCTCTCTTTCTCTCTCCCTGTCTCCTATTTATATGGATTCATGTTGTTATCCTCATAGCATGTAAGCTCCTTGAGATCAAGGACTATTTCCCTTTTGTATCCCCATCACTGACCCAGGTATTTGCCATACTTAATAAACATTTGTTCATTAATTTCTAAGTGGTTATAAATCACCCTGTCAATAGAACCATTCTAAAACTCTGAGAAGAATCAAGGCCAAACTTCTCTGGCCTATAGTTTAAAGACAGACCTTTCTTTCTTCTTTGAAGAAAAAGCCCTCTACATTTCTCTGCCTCCTTCTTCTTTCACTTTCCTGCTTCCCCATTCCCCATTTCCCCCTCAGATTCACAAAACCCAAGTGTTGGAAAATACCTCTGTGGTTATTTGCCAAACCCATATCCAAAAGAGTTATCCAACAAATGGTGATCCAGCCTCTGTTTGAAGACCTCCAAGGAGGGAGAACTTCACACCTCTGGAGATGGCCCACTCCTGACCATTTCTGTTTCTTCCTTTTTTTTGTCCCCATCCTCTTTTACTCTCCCCTACCCAGTGATGAGCCTAGTATAACCTAAACAAAGGGTTAATGGCTCTAGGGATGGGCCTGTATAGTTCTGGAGAGGATTGCCTCCCCCTTCTAGAAAGATTTTCTACCTATCTCCACCTGAAAAATGTCCTTTGTCTGAAAGTAAGATACTTATGATCCCCATATTTGAGACTGAGATACTCCAGGGAGCAGTCTGTCCTAGTTCCCACCGTGGCCCTCCCACATCTCAAGAGCTGTAAATGTTTTCAGGGAACTCCCAGAGCTCTTGTTCTAGGCCTGGTCAGGATGCTGGGGGCTGGTTTGGGAAAGGGAGGGGGGAGAAGTGAATGTGGAGGAAGGAGGGAAGGAGAGGGTTGATTAAGGCTGAGCGGGCTCCTTTGCCTAAAGGCCCCAAGGTGGGGGTGTGGGGCAGCACCTAGGCTCCCTCCTGAGAGAAGTTCTTTCTTCCCACCTACCTAAGCAAACTCGTAAAAACTGTGCTTTATGAGCCTCCAGAAAGTGAAGAAAGGGTGGGTTACTGGAGGGAAGGTCTAGGATTGCAGCATAGAAACCAGGAACTCCAAGTGAGCCCAGCCCAGCCTGGGACCCACATCTGAATTCCACAGTATTGTACAATTGTGTCATTCACCCCAGGAGACCTCTCTGACTGGTATGGAGGAGGGGGAGTAGTTCAGAAGATGCTGATATGCAGGGAGGAGAGGAGGAATACCTATGCAAAATCCCTTTACTTAGAATGGACATTAATGAAAAAATAAGAGCTTGATGCAATAGGAGATGCTTGATGTCACAAGTTAGCCCTGAGATATGTTGTATGTGACTCATTCCTGGAACACAGCAATGAAAAGTAGACAGATTCAAACGAGACAGATTGAAGGGGGCAGTGGAGTAGCATCATATGTAATAATAATAACTAATATTTATATATGGCTTGAAAGTTTATAAAGCACTTTATATACACCATCTCAGTTAAGCCTTACAGCAATATATGCGTTAGGTGCCGCAGGTATTATTATCTCCATTTTACAGATGAGAAAATCGAGTCTTAGACACACCCTCATGTACATTCTCATACTTAGGCATACTCATGTAAGAAAATATACAACTAGAGAGGAGAAATGTGGTGATCATTTCTCAATGGCAAGAGAAACAAATAATATTGTGACAGGAGTAGATTACAGACAACCTGGACAGAAGAAAGTGGGGGAAATTCAGGAAATAGATCACAATCTTGGCAAAGAAGCACTGGATAATAGTGATTCAGCAGCATCTAACATCTGCTCTCCTAGGACGGTTAAGAAATTTTTGAAACATGACAGAATAGAAAAATGATAAATGTTGGAGAGAATGTGGGAGAGTTGAAACACTAATTCATTGTTGGTGGAGCTGTGAGTTGATCCAACCATTCTGGAGAGCAATTTGGAACTATGCCCAAAGGACTACAAAAATGTGCATACCCTTTGACCCAGCAATACCACTTCTAGGACTGTATCCCCAAGAGATCATAAAAATGGGAAAGGGTCCCACATGTACAAAAAAATATTTATAGCAGCTCTCTTTGTGGTGGCCCCAAACTGGAAATCATGGGGATTCCCATCAATTGGGGAATGACTGAATAAATTATGGTACATGAATGTAATAGAATACTATTGCACTATAAGAAATGATGAACAGGAAGATTTCAGAGAGGCGTGGAAAGACTTATATGATCTGATGCTGAGTGAAAGTAGCAGAACCAGGAGAACTTTGTGCACAGCAACAACCACAATGTGCAAGAGTTTTTCCTGGTAGACTTGGAACTTCATTGCAATGCAAGGACTTAAAAAAAATTCCCAATGGTCTTTTAAGGCAAAATGCCTTCCATATCCAGAGAAAGAACTATGAAATACAATTGCAGAATGTAGCAGATCATTTTCTTTTGTATTACATTTTGGTTTGTTATGCAATTTCTCCCATTCATTTGAATTCTTCTACACAGCACAACTATGGTGAAAATGTATTTAATAGGAATGATGTGTAGAACCTATACAAAATTGTATGCCTTCTAGGGGAGGGAGGGGGAAAAAAAGGGGGAGAGAGGGGGAAAAAATCTAAGTTATATGGTAATGATTGTAGAACACTGAAAATAAATAAAATTAATAAATAGATTGAAAAAAGAAATTTTTGACTTGCCTTACTGTGGGTTCTGATTGGTGAACTTTTACTCATCTTGGCCAGAACCAGGCTTCCATTTAATTTTCTTGTCATTTCCAAACCATGTTTGAGTTGTGTGTATGTGTGTGTGTGTGTGTGTGTGTGTGTGTGTGTGTGTGTGTGTGTGTGTGTGTGTAAAGCTCTCCCCAACCCCCTTCTAGCTGTTGTATCCATACATCTCTTACCCCTATTAGAATATAAGTACCTGGAGCACAAGAATTATCTTATTTTCATGTATTTGTATTACCAAGTTTTTAGCATTTAGGGTTAGCATTTCATAAATGATTTTTCAATAATTCATTCTTTTGTTCTTCCAAATGTGGAGGATGGAATAAGGGGAGCTACCTAGTTGTGCCTCCAAGAAGAAACTTGTTGCTGAAAAAGAATCTCCATGGCGTCTGGGTGTCCCAATAGAATCAGGTTCTTTGAAAGCAGAATTTTCTCCTTTCATCTCTGTATCCCCAGTACCTACTTCAGTGCCTGAAATCAGGAAACCTAGACTGAAATCTGACACTTCCTACTTGAACAAATCACCTAACTGCTAGGTGCCTCAGTTTCCTTATCTGTTAAATGAGGATGCCAATTCTTGCCCTTCTTAGCTCCCTGGGTTGTTGTGAGAAAAGCAGCTGATAAACCTTAAAGTGGCCCAGTGGAAAGAATGCTGACTGGTGTTGGAAACCCTGGGTTCAAATCGTGAGCTCTCAATTATTTCCTGTGTGATATCAGGCAAGTCATTCCTTCACCTCTCTGGGCCTCATTTCCTCATCTGTAAAATGAGGAGGTTGGACTTAAGTGATTTGTTAAGGACCTTGAAGGCTCTAAATCTATGATCTTATAATTAGAAAGGCTAATATAGAGAAAATAGGACTGAACTTAGATGAAGGAAAGGCCTAAGTTAAAATCCCACCTCAGAAGTTTGCTAGCTGAGTGGTGATGAAAATGTCACTTAATATTTCTGTGCCTCAGCTTGCTTGTCTGTAAAATGGGGTCAATACTATTAGTACCTACCTCATAGGTACTATGAGACTCAGATGGGATAATGCATGCATAATAGAGTCTGATACATGTCTAGACCACCTAAGATGGAGTTACCCATACATATGGAAGACTCTGGGAGAACCTGCTTCTGTTAGGCTGGAGTATGTGGGGATATTCTGCATTGAACTTCTCTGTGGTTGGGAGTAGCCTTTGACCAATGATTGACTATATCTTTAAAAACCCATCCAATTAAGCAATAGCTAGGAGCTTTTCCTGGATTTGGATCTGAGGGTGAAGGATTCCTTCCTTCCTACCATATGGTAAAGGGAGGGCTCAACTTCCTCCCACCTCCCTCTCCCACTACCCCAAGAGCTCTCAAGAAGCCAGTCTGGGATTTTGACCTATTCCTTCACTTTCTTTTTTCTTTTTACAGAGGCAGAGAGTAGACTCTCCAACCAGTAAACATGAGCCCCCGGAATAGAGGAATCCAGAGCAGACGTTATAGCTAGCCTAGTGGACCTTTGCACTTGAGCTTGTTGGAACTAATGGCTTGTAGGAACAAAACTAAACTGAAAGCCTAATCCCCCTTTCCTCCCCAGAGACTGGGTGCTGTTGGGCTAACCGTACCTCGAGTTGTATGTCTGTGTGTTTATGTGTAGATGCTTCTCTATTTGTTCTGACTATATCTTTGGATATTTAAAATATTAAAATAAATATAAACAACTAAGAAGAGAGATTTTAAAATACCTAAACTAATCTGATGTTAATTGGTTCTATAGAACTGGGGTAACAAAAATCAGTGGGGGCTGGAATCAAATGCAGAGGGGAGAGAACTCAGTGAGGGATGAAATGTGAATAGGCTTGTCCTTAAAGTGAGGCCCAACCAAAACCAAGTTACACTTGGAAAGTGTTTGTAAATTAAGTAAAAGGCTCCATTTCATAGACTTAGAGCTGGAAGGGACTTCAAAAACTGTCTTCTTCATTTTTTAACGAGCAACCCGTCATGGAGGGAAGATGGGGGACTCCGAATTAGGAAAATGTGGAAGAGGGGGAGAAATATTGTGGCTGGGTTGTTTCCAAAGTTATATATATTTTTTAAATAACGGTAACGAAAGCCTTTCATTATGGACTTTTGAGGGAATTAATGTAAGACCCAAAGTAATAACGTATGAAGCATCTTGTCTGATTTCCTCACTGTGGGGAGTTCCACCCACCAGTCAATGACACAGTACAGAAGTGCTAGGGAGTTGCCTACAGCCAGTAGAAATTAAATGATTTGCCTAGGGTAAGAAAGCTGCTTAGTGTCACAGGTGGGACTGACTTCAGGTGTTCTTGACTAATCCCAGCTCACTAGCAATAATGAATAACATTTATAGAGTGCTTAAAAATGAAGAATCTAGAACTGTGTATAAGAAAGAGCTCTGAATCTTAGAATCTGATGTTTTGGAGGCAGTGGTAGGTTAAAGTAAAGAAAGCTGGATTGGAAGTTAGATGATTTGGGTTAAAAATCCCGGCTCTGCCACGAACTACATGTGTGACTCTGGACAGTTGAATTAACTTTTTTGGATTGCAGTTTTCTCAAAATCTGTAAAATGAGAGGATTGAGCTAGGTGATATTTGAGGTTTCTTTATGCTCTCCTGTGATTTTTATCTGTGCGTTGTTGGTAGAAAATATTCTAGCAAGTAGAAAAGCAAACTGTCTACTGATCTTCTCAAGGCACTAGGGCAGAAATTATTTACTGATGGGGTGTGTGTGTGTGTGTGTGTGTGTGTGTGTGTGTGTGTGTGTGTGTCTCTCTCTCTCTCTGTGTAGGGCAGGCTGAGGGGAGGAGGAGGATGTCTCAGATGACATCTCACTACATGATCCTCCTTGTTCAATTCTCCCAGCCTCCCCACCTCCTTTCTGCCAACCAGATGGCCCAGAAAGAAGACTGATAGTTAAATCGCCCTGGCTGAGTCAAGCCAAGAAGCTCTAATGAAAGTAGGTCTGGGGCCAGCTAGAGAAAAGGTATTTCCCAACACTGACTTCCTATGTCACAGGAATGTGTCCTGTGTCACCTTTCCTCAGGCTGTAGGATCAGGAGCCAAAAAAATTAGGAATAATAATCCATGCCCTTTACTTAAAGGGCAGAGTAAGCTGGGACTCTCCCCCATCCTTCTCTCTCCCTTCTGACTCCTCTCCCCCAGCCCCCTCTGCTCTGCTTTTCCCCTGCCTTTTCCTAGCATTCTGTCTTCTACCAACATTCCCTTGCTCATCTCTTTCTCCTTACCGATCTCTTCTTTACTCCCTTCCACTGTCCCTTTTTTCTCCCAATATTGTCTCCTTTTCCCTATCTCTCCCCCTTCCCTCAACTTTTACTCATTCCTCTCCTTTCCTTTTGGTCTTCCTCCTGGGCCTGCTCCTGGAATCCAGCCCCTCTGCCAGCTAGAATAAATCTCTCTTGTGGGATGGAGATTCTAGAAGCACATGGAGAATTTTAATTGTCCCGAGGAAACAAGAGAGGAGGCTGGGGTGAAGTTTGGTTTTTTAGTTCAGGAAACTCTTAGTGTGCAGTTTTCTGAATAAGGAAGGGAAAGGAGTAAGAAAGAGAAGCAGAAGGAGACTGGAAGATATTGCCTGTTTCAGAGGTCAATGCAAGTCTTGGAAGCCTACTGGAAAACCAGACCTCACACACTTATGTATACACACAAAAAAGTAAGAAATCAATCAATCCTCAAACATTTATTAAATTTCTACTTTGTGGCAGGCATTAGGTCTGCAGATACAAAGAAAGCAAAAAATATTCTCTGCTCTCAAGGATTTCACATTTTAATGAGGGAGATAACATCCATCAACTACGTACAAACGATTATACATATACATATATATGTGTGTATGTATGCATACACATGTATGTATACACATACCCACACACATATATACATATACATACACACATATCTGCTGGAGAATATGGGATGGATCACAGGATCCCCTATGCATTGAGAAGAGTTTGCCTAAGGAAGGAGAAGGGCCAACACTTCACCTAAGACAAGGGAGAAGGAGGAAATAGTGACAGAAAGCATCTGAAGGAGTAGAGGGAGCTCTTGGCATATAGCTTTAATTTTTTAGTGAAATACGAGGCAAGATGCCACTGAGGGAGAGAGGACAGGTTGGTTTAAGAAGGGATAGAATGGTTTAGAAAAGCTGCTGCAGTGAGTGAGAGGGTGACTTGACTGGGGAGATATGAAAGGGCTACCTTTGTGCAGTGAGGGCCCAGGTGAGTTTACGTAACAGACTTCTAATGGGCCTAGTCAGCTTAATTTTGTTATTTTTCTCCAGCTTCATTCAGCACACGTGAGTCAGAGCAAAGACAGAGGGTAATCCAAGAGTAAGGGTAAGCTCAGTGATACGATAAAGGGGCAAAGGATTTGAAAGGAGAGGCTAATGTAGAGTTCAACCAGTTCATCAAGAGATCAAGATGAGGAAGGAAGGAGAGTGTAGCCAGTGCAAGGGTGATAGTCTGAGGGATGAAAAGATTGGAGGTCTTGATGTAGATAAAGAACAGGATTAGGAGCTGTAAGTCAGATGGAAATGTAGAATAATAAAATATAATGATCAGATAAAGTAATTTCTTGTAGATGATGGTAAGAGCAAAGGTATCATCATTTCTATGCTTAACTGAAACTAGATTAGATCATGGGAAATGAATAAATGAAAAAACTGGAAAGTTAGGGGTATTCAAAGGCATAGGATTAATCTGAAACTCCTTAGTATGAAGGCAAGAGTTGGGGAGAAATATTCAGCCAGCTACTGAACTTAATGAGGAAGGAAGGGCTGAGGTGTACTTGTTATCTTTTTAAGGTATTTTACTGACATAATCATATCATCATTGCTACCTAGAATCATAGAATACTGGAACTGGAAGGGACCTTGGAAAGTGTCTGGACCAACCCCCTTCTCTGTGGAACCTTTTTAAATCACCTAGCCAGAAAGGATCTCTGCTTCCCCCAAACTCCCGTAATACTTACTACTCTGAGAGGTGGTTACTGCCAGCATATGCTGGAGGTCGGTAGAGTAGGGCTACTAGAATCTCATTTGGTGATAAATATGGATTGAGTGAACGTCAAAGGAGAGGTTCCTCAATGATTGTGGTAGAGGGAAAGTATGGAAGTGGCAGCAGGAAGCAAGGAGTATTCCAACTCTCCCACCACAACTAGTGAGGCAAGCAGATGTATGAAATGGCAACCAGGGCCAGAAAGGGTAGCTCTGGATGTCAGGTCTCAGTAAGTGCAAGAAGATGGATATAGTTTTAAAAGGAAAATTCTAAGATCAAAGCAAGTGTGTTACGTACGAATCAGGCTTTGTAGAGAATGCACTGGAAGGTGTAGATAAATCTGGAGAGGGGCATTGGGGCTGGGGTAGGGTTGAGGGGGATTGAAATAAAGGAGTGGGCAGTAGGGAACTGGGTTTATGCAATGACAACTGAGGGTTCAGAATCATTGCAATGGGGAGATGATGGGGTTGAGAGTATGTTTAATCATTGAACTAGGAGTTCAGGTAAATGATCATCTCCTGGGCATCACTGTCCCTATCTTCCAGAAAAGAAAATACATCTCAGAGAAGTCAAATAGTTTGTTCATGGTCAAACAGCTAGTAAGTGGCAGAGATGAAATTTGAACTCAGGTCTTCTTAGTTCCAAATACAGCCATCTAGTGCTCTACCCACTGTGATCAGCTACATAAAACTAAACTTTTTTTTTTTAGAAATGAAAACTTAAAAAGACCAAAAAAAAAAAAAAAAGAAAAGAAAACTGCCTATCCTTTCCTTGTAGGCTAGATGTTTAGAAAACTATACAACATAGTGATAAGACTCATTGAATCATAGGATTTAAAACTGTATGGGGATCCTAGAAATCTCTCACCCAATCCTTATTTTACAGAGGAAGAGACCGAGGTTGGGAGTGATTAAGTAGCTGTTCCAAGGTGACCCAGTGAGATGTACTTGTTATCTTTTTATACTGCTTTACTGATGCCAATGCTACACAGAATCATGGAATATTGGAAATGGAAGGGTCCTTGGAAAACATCTAGATCAACCCCCTTCTCAAACCACCCCACCAGAAATGATCACTGCTTCCCCCAAGCTCCCATAATACTTACTACTCTGAAGGGTAGCTATTACTGGTATTATTAGCTATGTGACCTTTGGGGGCATTATATTTCCTCTCTCCAAGGTTTGGCTTCCTCATCTTGACGAATGGGAATAATAATTGGAGGGGCTTGTGCTTTAGCATAGGTCTTCTGATGACAAGTTTGGTGAGTTTTCCACCCTATGGGACTTTCCCCTTTTTTATTCCCTCCCACTTTTCCCCCTCAAATCATTTCCTTTTCACAGGTATCTAGGACATTCATGCTACCCTGGGGGCTGTATAGCTCCCTCTACTACAGGGCTCCATTATGGCCTGCCTTCTCCTGTCAGCACCCTGGCTTTGGACCCTCATCACCCTTCTTTCTTCTAATCGAAATTTTCCCCTTATACTCCATTCTTAGTTTGCCAGAAGGAAGCTCATCAATGAATTTCTACCAAGAGGCTTATATTGGAGCAGGCTAAATGCCTTGCCTTTCCCAGAAATCTACAAGGCACTCTCTTGGACCCAAGGGTCCCCTATAGCTCTAACTTCAGGCATCATCCACAGGACAGAAATTTTGGACACATGGGGCTTTCCTGATACCAAGAGGTGACTGTTTACCTACACGAAACATCGCTCCTGACTGTGACCAATGACATAAGTTAGAGGAGGATCTAATATATGAGGTCACATAACCTGGTAGGTGTCCATTGGTCAGGAAGACTGCTGTGCATAGTAAATACCCAGCTGTCTATGGAGCCTTGCCCTGACCTTCTCAGTGGAGTACTAGCACCAGAACCTAGCTGAGAGCTTAGTGCTAAGCCTTCCGGGTTCCCCATGAGACAGCCAAGAAAGGGGAGCAATGAAAGAAATAAAGTTCCTTTGACCCTAGTGGGGAAAGTTGAGAAGAGAAAATTAATGCACCACTTTGATGGGAATTTTTCCAGGCTTCTGGGACTGAGTTCTCTATTTCAGAGTGAAACCAAGGCTTAGGATCATAGATTTAGATCTGGAATGGACCTTAGAGGTCACCCAGGACAACCCCGTTGTTTTGCAAAAGAGAAAGCTGAAGCTGAGGGAGGTTAATGTGACTTGCTCATGGTAATGCAGGTGCCCAAGATGGTAGACCTAGGGAATCAAACTTCTTCTGACTGCAAATCTGGCCCTCTTTATACTCTACCATGTAGTGTCCCCATATGTTGTCTCTCTCATGGCTTATCTTCTTTGGACCAGAGGAGTCTTACAGTCTTAGTTCTAGTCTCAATTCAGTAAACGTTTATTAAGACCTACTATGTGCCAGGCACTGGGCTAAGTGCTAGGAATACAAATATGAAAAAAGACAGTCCCTGCCCTTTCAGTGCTTACAATCTAATGGGGGAAGAAAAAGCACAAAAGGAAACTGAAACACAGAGGTAGGGAGGGGGAAGCAAAGGTGCTCAGCCCTGGGGTATGGTGGAGAAGTCAGACAGAGAAATCCCAAAATAGTCCTTCCAGGTGAGAAATGAGGTAATGGTCTTGCAAAAAATGATAGAAAAAAAGTTGAAGTTCTTTTGCCTATAAATCTCTTCTCCCTCAACAGTATCCAGAACTCTTGTCCAGTAGAATATTAGCTCCTTGAGGGTTGGAACTATTTTCATTTTTATCTTTGTATATTCAAGGTCTAGCACAGTACCTGGCACATAGTAGGTACATAATAGCTCAATTAATTGAATCAAGCTATTTCCAGAGGAATTCTTCAGCAACTATTTGATGAGGGACAGTCCTATCTGTCCAATAGATCTGCATTACATCATTGTTATCATCATTATTTCAATATTTCAAGGATTTATGGTTTTGTCAGTGTGGTTACTCCATGTAACAACACACATGTTATGCTTTTAAATCTTGGTGAATAGTCTTTAGAAATGTGGTCAAAAATTCATCACTCTATGGCTGCACTATCAACAAACTTTTGAACTTTGGTCTGGTCTTAGATGAAAATCTATCTATCTATCTATCTATCTATCTATCTATCTATACCTATATATCCATATATATATATATGTATACTTATATTATAGTTGGCTTCTACCCAAAGCTTTCCTTTCATTTTTTTTTCCAAATGCATATAAGATCTTAGAGAGAAAGACAGCAAGAAGGTATCCTAGAAAGAAAAAACTTCAACGCTGGAAGACTTAAGAATTCTGATAACAATGACCAGTCATAACTTCAGAGAACCTATGATGAAGCATGTTACCCACCTCCAGACAGAGAAGTGATGGACCCATGGTATTCCTGTATGTTAAGTTCACAATTTTTAAAAAATAAGAGGAAAAATCAAACCTTTTTAGAATACTAGCTCTAGAGCTGAAAGAAACCCTAGAGACCAGCTAGTTTAAAGACTAGAGGCCAGCTAGTTTGCAGAAGAGAGAAATGAGGCCCAGAGATTAAGTGACTCGACCAGTGTCATACAGGTAATAAGTATCACAGGTAGGATTTGAACTATGGACCTCTGACTACAGAGTTGCTGCTCTTTCTACTATACCAAATTGTTTTATTCATGTTCTTTTTTAAAACATTCCATTACTTCCTAATGACTCCCTTCCTCCTCCTACCCCATCCCAATAGGTCCCTTCTTTATAAAGTCAAGTAAAAGAAATCATCCCATGGGCCATATGTAACAATGTTACGTCTTATTCCACAGCAATGATCTCTCAATCATCTCTTTGATGAGAGGTGGGAGCCATGGACCATCAGTCAAGATTGGTCATGGCACTCTGAGTTTGGAAGACTTTTGATGTACTCAAATTCTTTCCAACTTACTAGGATCTGCCTGTTCTTTCCTGGCAGGATTTGATTCGAAGGTCAACATTCCATGTACCTTACCACATGGCCTACTATACAGGTGAGGCTCCTGCAGTTTTTTCAAGCCTAGTATGTAAAGATGACTGTGGACTCAGAAAGACTGTGCCAATACAGGTCCTACCAATCTGAAAAAGCTTCTGCTGTAAACTGGGCAGTGGACTTTTCGTCCATTATTCAAAGATGGCACTAGCTAAATTATAAAGGTATGTTATAGCCACCAGAGAGATGATACCAAGCAATGATTTTTTGAAAAGAGTGGAGGAGTTCTGTTCTGCGTTAGTGAAGAATGTACCTACAATAAGGAAATCCCAGCTCTTCAGAATTATTGGAGAAATGTAATATGGTACCGTGGAAGAGGCATTGTCTGTGGAGTCAGGAAGACCTGAATTCAAATCTGGCCTCAGACACTTACTAGCTTGTGTGACTTTGGGTAAGTCACCTAAACGCCTTCTGCCTCAGTTTCCTCCTGTAAAAACGGAGATAATAAAGGATTTACCTCACAAAGCTGTTGTGAGGATCAAATGAGTTAACACAGATAGAGTTTTGTGCAAACCTTAAATTGCTAAACAAATGCTATTATTGATTTTTATTCGTGATTTTATTTGGATAGTATTCTGCATTTTCCCTTCAGTTCCTTCATTCCCCTTTCCTGGCAGTGATAATTTAAGAGATAACAACAACAACAACTTATATTTATATAACACTTTGTGCGGGAATACTTTCTTTATAACAACTCTGCCAAGTAGGGAAATAGGAATATTCCAGTTTTTCAAATGAAGAAATCAAAGCCGAAGAAGCAAAATAACTGGCTAAAATTCATAAATTTGGAATTAGGAAGGACCTGAAGGTCATTTAGTTCAATCTCATTTTTTTTTAACAAATGAGGACACTGAGGCCAAGAGATGCTACATGACCTTCTCAAGGTTACGCAAGGTAGAGCATGGCAGAGCCTAGACACACACTCTTCTTCAGGGTCCCACAGTTACTCAGTATTGGAAATGTGAATTCCAGCCCAGGTCTCCTCTAACTCTAAGTTAGAGATATACTGGAGCCAGCTCACAGGAGCTGATGGTTTAATTTTTCATAGTGAGCATTTACACTTTCAAAATGGGCAAAGGCTACAAATCAGGATTTGATTTATTGTGGCTTTTTTTTTGATTGTCTAAACTTACGGAAGTGATAGAAAATGTTGATAATTCAGATTAAACTTGAAAGAGTACTGTTTGCACTTTCCCCTTCCTCTTCCTCCCCTCCCCAAAATAGGTTATGGTTAAACATTTATCAACACAATCCTGCTATTGCCTCCCAAACACAGTTGCTTTTGGAGCAGGGCCTTGAGTGCAGAACTCTGGCTGGGAAGGACTCTTTACTAAAGTAACCTCCTATAGTTTGGGCTGCTTTTCTATTTATTTGTGCATTTAAATTCTTGTCAGACCCTAGACTCTAAGGTTCATCGTGAAAAGTCTAGGCTTTTTGAGAGAGGGTGGAGGATTCTTCAGATTTCCCCCAGCCAGACTCAGTGATAACACAGGCTTTCTCAGGATTTAAAATTTGGACCCCACAGCCTTCAAAAGGCAGTGCTGGCTAATAGGAACCAAACTGGCTCCTTCCCTGTTTAGAGACTACCCTACAGTCATCACTATCCAAGTGCTGAGGATACAAATATAAAAAAAGAAAAGAGTCCCTCCTCAAGGAGCTCACCATCTAATGGGGAAAGGCAAAACATAAAAGGAGGCTGAAAAGGAGGGAGGAATACTGGACTCATGGTGGGCAAGTCAGTTAGAGAAGTTCCAATAGAGTGGAACCAGGGTAGAAATGAAATGAGGAGATGTGGAGCTGAGATCTCTCCTTCAATGGAGGTTTAGAGTTTCATGACCCCACTCTCTAGTCAGAGAGACAGAAGGTAGGGATGAGGTAGAGTCCCAGGGTTGATGAGATCTTGCAGGATGATGAAGTCATTCCAATAATCAGCTTTCTGGGGCATGGTGAAGTCAGAGAAATCCCAAGGGAGTGCAACGAAGTGAGAAATGAGATGTCTGAGCTGAGATCTCTCCTGGCATTGGGGTACCATAAAGTCCTACCTCTTACCCCCAACTTAGGGGTTCTAGTTATTCCCAGCTAGGGTTAATATGAGTGGACCTCAATTTAGGCTAAAGATATTTTGCTTGGAAGCTGTGTGTGTAGACATGTCATTTTTGTGTCCTAGAGGCATCCAGGGAAACCCCTGATTTGTTGGCCTGAAAGCCAATTGGGAGCTTCCCATGTCACATGGGAAGTATTCTTCAGCCAGAAGCACATCCCAGCCCTCTTCCTGATCTTCTATCTAACCATTGCTACCTCAACCACTGGAACTCCTGAGCTCAATCCTTGAGTAACAGTCTGCTCAGCTTTGTGACTACCACCCTGGAGCCATGCTGTCTTGATTCTTGAGTCAACCGGCTGCCAACCCACATCCCATCCAACCAACGATCCCAGCCATCTGCCCATTGTGACTTCTCTAACTCCACCCTTCCCACCTCTCCTGCTTTGTACCTCTTGTTTTGGGAATAATTGTCAAATGAACACTACCATAGCTCCTTGAGAGGGCATGTCAATTGACTCCACTATTGTTCCCCGGAATTCTCAGATCTCTTCCTTGGTTGTCACTCCTTTATATGTGTAAGTTACTAAAATGTAAGCTTTATTTACATTTACTAAATGTAAGTATTTACTAAAATTTAAATTCCTTGAGGTCAGGAACTATTTTGCATTTTTATTTATATCCCTAGCACTTAGCACAATTCTTGGCACATAGAAAGGTGCTTACTAGATTCACAGCTCTGAACCAGGCTAATCCAAGAGTAGGGAGGTTCTTTTTGCCTTTATTTAAAAAAAAAATTTAGTCTTTGATTTAAAATGGCTTGGAAAGTAGTGATTTCAGGAGTCCTAGCTCCAGAATGTTGGTGTTGCTCCCTGAAGATTCCAGTGATCACCAGACATTGAAATTAATTATCTGTATGTTGGCAAGGGATGGCTGAGGTAGAGAGAACCTTGGGGGGTGCCTTTGGGGGAGGAGTTTGACGTGAGATAGCTTCAGTAGGAGCTGATGCTTAAAAGACTGTAGAGGCGAGGTTGACAGGCGCTCTTCCCTCCCGTTTCCTGGTCCTCCACACCAGCACCAGCACCAGCACCACACCAACCACGAAGCTGCCGACAGCAGCCAGCAGCACGGCCCAGTAGGGTACTCTGGAGGACTTGTCAGTTTCCTGTTGAAGCAGCCTACTATTCCTCAGGGTATAGAAGTAGGGGTTGTCCTGTGAAATGAGCATATAGCAGGGTTAAGAGGATTAGGAGTTCACAAGAATAGCTATCAATCAATCGATTAACATTTGTTCAATCAAAAAGCATTTATTGAGATCTTACTCTGTGCCAGGCACTGAGTTAAAAACACTGAGCCTAGAAAAGCAAAAAGAAAAGTCCTTCCCTTTAAAGAGCTTATAATCTACCCGGGGGAGAGAACAGGAACATATAAAGAAAGGGGCAAGCAAGCTGACTTAATTGGAGCAGCAAGTCCTGAGGGAGAGACAGGGAACGGCATAGGTCAGGCAGGCCAAATACCTACCATCCCCTTGACCAACACCTTCTCTATTAGACTCAGGTGGAGATAGCCTTGGGCTCTGACCCACTATCTCCCACCCCCAAGTCCCATGAACAGCAGCATCCTACACTCCTGACCACTGACCCTGATTTTGACCTGGCAAGAGGTTGAATCTCTAGCCTCTGAAGATGGTACAACCCTTGTCCCCTCAGCAGTCACGGCTATTGAACACTCAGAAAACATCCTAGTACCATTAAGCAGTTTAACACCAGAAACCAATATGGTTTCATCAGCCAGAAAGACATCAGTCCTACAGTCCAAATCTCATACTTGTGTTGTCTCCCTGCTCTTTGAGATTGGTGATTTTGTCTGGTTTTTCTATTTGTATCTCTAGCATTTAGCACAATGCTTTGTACAGCAGGCATGCTTAATAAGTGGATTTTTTTTCATTCATTCATTCATTCATTCATTCATTCATTCTTGCCCAAGGGTCAGAGTGGGCTACAGAAGATGGATGATACAGCTCAGCTGGAATAGTAAATGCTTAATAAATGTTGGATTGAAATGTTATAAAACGGGGAATAAAGAACCTGAAGATAGGAGGAGATTGGAAATGGAGGTGGCCTTCTTACTCTTATGTACATAACTCTCCTTTTGACCCTGTGCCCTAAACATTTAAGAAGTAAAAGGACTGATCACCAGTTATCTGCCTGCTCTGGAGCATTCACTTGTTTGGCTGGAAAAGAGTAAGGGTGGCAGAATCATAGGATTTAGAATTGGAACGGACTTCAGAAGCCAACCTCATTTTACAGATGAGGCAGCTGAGGCCTAGTGAGGTCAAGTGACTTGCCCAAAGTCAAATCAGGGGAGAAGGGGAAAGAAGAGGGGAAAGAGGATAAAATAAGAGGATAATCAAGCCAGGAGGAGGGCAGAATTCCAGCTGCGCATCCCTGGACACCGCTTAGAGGCTGCCTTTACTGGTGACCATTCACTGCTCCTTGAAGCAGTTAGTGGTTCATGAGGGTCCACTAGCATTTCTTCTGTGTAACACTTCTTTCCAAATGCCTCAGTTAAACTACAGGAAGCTTGGCCTTTTCATCCTGTGACCCCAAGAAGTTTCAGTAGCTATCATGTGCTTTTTTCCCCTTGAGGGGGTGGCCATGACTCAGTTCATTTCTAATCTCCTTGGAGGAGAGAAGAGAGGTAAGTAGGCCCTGTCTCCTTATGGCCTTATCTCTCCCACTTAGGATAGGATCATTGACTGAGCTGATAGGGACCTTAGAGAACATGTAGTCTAATCTCCTTATTTCACAGATAAGTAAACTGAGTCCCTCCTTTAGGCTTTTAGCAAGAAAAAACAGCTGGTCCGCCAAGGTTGGGAATGAGGAGGGCTTCCAGGGGTGGACATGGTGGTAATGGTTGGGTTGGGGTATGGTATGAGACTCTGTGTGTGTGTGTGTGTGTGTGTGTGTGTATGTGTGTGTGTATGTGTGATAGCTCAGGGACAGCAGGATGGTATAGTGGATAGAATGCTGGACTTGGAATCAGGAGGACCTGAGTTCAAGTTCTGATTCAGACACTCACTAGTTGTGTGACTGAGCAAGTCACTTCTCAGTCTGTGTCAGTTTCCTCAGCAATAAAATGAGAAGATTAGATTAGATGATGTCTAAGGACCCTCCTAGCTTTGATCTATGATCCTATCATAAATCCTAGTCTGGCTGGGTTCCTTATATTTAATCTTCTCTCTTCCCAGGACTGCAGAAAGTAGCATTAAGAACTGGGGGGAAGGGCATTTTTTATTTTCTCTCTCTTTTCCTCCCCTCACCCATCAGATTATTAGTAACAAACCTCTTTGCCTTGGAATCTCTAAGTACTTCCCAACCAGACTCTCCTTTTAAAGTGTATTAAAATAATTGCCACTTCTTGACTCTCTCCCCTGAAATCATGGGGAAACAAAGACTCTAATGGGGAAAGTGGAACATGCCGACAGTGAAGGTGCTACGACGTGGGTTATTTCAAGGGATCTCAGTCAAAGGGGTGTTATTTATGTCTTATGCTGGTCCATGCCCCTCTGCTACTATTTCTTCAACTCTGAAATTCCACATAGCTACTGAAACCTCTCAGTTTGAAAGTAGCAGCTCCAGGTGAGGACTTTGCTCATGCTAGACCCATCATTCAATCAACAAACATTTATGTGTCAGGCCTTGACATGAAGCCTGGCATATAGGTGCTAGGGATATGAGGGGCAGCCTGTAACAGGGAGTCTTAACCTTTTATTTTTTGAGAAGAGGATTCCTTTGGCAGTCTAGGGAAACCTATAGACCTCTTCACAGAATAATGTTTTAAAATGAACAAAATAAAACACATGGGATTACAAAGACAACTGATTATTATATGATACAGTTAATAAAAAAATTTTTTAAGTTTCTGGACCCAGGTTAAGAAGGGCTGGATTAAAGTTTATCAAGAGTCTAACCAAAGAACCTTTGGACACTTGGAACTGAAAGCCCTTCCCCACTGGACAGAGAGTAAAGAAAGATGATGTTATACACAGGGAGGTGGGATGTGGTGGGGGAGAGGCAGGCGAGGGGAGGAAGAGGGAAATGAGAGCTGGACGGACTTTTACTTACAGAGGTTGGACACTTGACTCTTGTCCGGCTGTACGTAAAGTTGTTATAGGTCTGCTTCTGGCCTACTGGTTCCAGCTGAAACAGAGCACAAAGAAAATTGATCCTACTGACTCCACTTACCCCCAAAGCTGCCTGACTCAGAGGAAAAGTGTAGGTGGGTCTGCCACACATACTTTCTTCTGCCTCTGATACGATGAGAAGAAGATGATAGAGTGGCACTAACCCTCACCAACGGGAGAAGCACTTGGGGACTCAATATAGCACTCAAACTCATATTTTGAGAGAGTTCTTGGAAACCAGTCCATTAACTCCAAATCATTCCTGCATGAAAATAAAACTAAGTGTGAGGAGTCATTTTTGTGTGGTGGGGGAGGAATAAAAGTCAGTGCCCTGTTTTGTTTGGACCCTCTCAAAGAGAAGCAGATTTTTCTCCTATGGGTCAAAGGGTATGGGGGACTGGTCTTGGAACAGAAGACGTGTTCAAAACCTGGTTCTCTCACTAAGTAACTGTGTGACCATAAGGAAATCATGTATTCTCTCTAGGTCTCAATGTCCTTATCTGCAAAATGGAAACAATCACACTGGCATGAACTGCCTCATAGGACTGTTGCAAGAAAAATGTTATATAAAGTGTGTGAGCTATCAAAATATCCACAGTAGCATTTTAATTTGTGTGTAATGACCTGAGAACAAATCAGTTGACTATCCATTTGACACATGAATGTAATGGCATACTGCTAAACTCTAAAAAATGATAAATATGAAGAATTCAGAGAAGTCTTCTATAAACTGATGCAGAGGGAAGCAAGCAGAATCACGGAACTATATACAATTAAACAAAACAACCCAACAATGAAAATGATGAAATTGAATGCTGGGTAATTACAATGACCAATTCTGTTTTCAAAGAAGAAATGAGAAAATGCAACTCCCCCCTGTATTTGCAGATGTGGGGGCTGTGGAACAGTTCCCATGCTGTCAGACTTGGTTGATGTGTGGGGGAGTTTTGCTAAATTGTTTTTCTTTTCTCTTCCTTTTTCATTACAAGAGATTGTTTGATGGTGTGGGTGAGAAGAAAGCTATAATCTGAAATGATGGTAATGTAAAAGATATCAATAAAATTTAAATTTTAAAAGTGAGTGGTTATTATTATAGAGATGGCCTCAAGGCAGTGGGAGAAGGAGTTGGAGAATGGGGGAAAGCATTAAGAGGGACCATGAACTAGCTAGGACTATAGAGCTTAAATTAATATTGCTGAGGCTGATTATTGCAATGGAACGACTATTCTGATGAACTTTGACGCACTTTAGTTTCTCCCTCTTTGAAATGGGAGTTAACAGCTCCTTATCACCTTGAAGTATTCAGTCTTAGATAACCACTTCCAGTGAAGGACTAAGGAAGTTAACGATCATACTTTATAAATATGTGTGTGATCCTTAAAAAAACCTTTTTCAAAGCACTTTTTCCATCTGTTATTTTCATTTACCCTTTCTCAAATCCAGCTGAAGTAGACATTTCAGGGCAAGTCTCGTATTATTTTTTCCCTACATAGATTCTCAGAGTTGGAAGAAACTTTAGAGGTCATGTAGTTCACCCCCTACCTTAACCCTGAAACTTTTTTGACAAGATCCCCAACAACTGATCAAACAGGCTCCACTTGAGCATCTCCAGTGAAGGGGACCTTGTTACCTCCTGAGTGAGCTGCTGCTTCTTCTGGATGGTTCTAATTGTTAATGAATTTTTCTTACTTTAAACCAAAAACAGACTAAATTACAGCCTTTCAAATACGTGAAAGAAGGGGCTTTCATGTCTTCCCCCCACTCCGCCCCCAGGTCTTCTTTCCTCCAGGTTAATCTTTCCCACTTTTTTCATCCAGTTTTTGGGATGGAATGGCCTCCTGTTCTCCCATTGTCCTGGTCCCTGGTCACTTTCCATTAGATCCAGTCTAGGTTGGCAGTGTCCTCAAAGACTTGAGACTAGGACTGACCCCAGCTCTGATCTGATCAGGGCAGTGTTCAATGGGACCATCCCCCTTCCCTTTCTTTTTGGACATTCCATTTCTCTTAAGACAAACAACAACAATAATTTCTCTTAATGGAGCCTTAAGGCCTTGTTAGTGTTTTTGGCAGCCATACATCATACTTTATAATCCCCTAAAGTCTCAGATCCTTTTCTTTTCCTTTTTAAAAATAATATTAACTGTTTGTTGTTGTTCAATCATTTTTCAGTCACATCTGACTCTTTGTGACCCCGTTTGGGATTTTCTTGGCAAAGATACTGGAGTGGTTTGCCATTTTCTTCTCCAGCTCATTTTACAGATGAGGAAACTAAGGTAAACAGGGTTAAATGGCTTACCTAGGGTCACATAGCTAGTAAGTGTCTCAGGCTAGATTTGAACTCAGAAAGATGAGCCTTCCCGACTTCATGACCCAACACTGTATCCACTGCACCACCTAGCATGACCCCCTCTAGCTACATCTCCTCCCTCTTGTATTTAATACAATTGATTTTTTTTTAAAACCCAAGCATATGGGATTCTACATTGATCTAGATTAAATTTCATCTTATTGTAAGTGTGTGGGAGAATTTTCCTAACCCCCTCCCCCAACCAGGATACAGTTATAGAAAGTAAGGGGCTGGCAACAAAGCTAATGAAGTATTAATGTTTTATATAGAGTGCAAAGATATGTTTATACTATGTTCTTACTTTCTGAATTATAAAGACATCTCCCTGATGGAACTGGAAGGGAAGCTTTGGCTGACTGGTCATGTTCCATGGTGACCTTTAAAGAAACTAAGCTTGCCAGCCCTAGAGTCAGTTGAGCTTTGTGGAGTATGACCTTTGCCAGAGGGAAGCAATGAGGGGAAGGGGGAGAGGGATCCTCTTGCCTCCCCTGCTTCAGTGACCATAGAGTCTTTAAGTGGAGGTACTCTCCCAAAATAAGATGCTGTATCCAGCAGTGGTGTGTGAGTGTGTGTGTGTGTGTGTGTGTGTGTGTGTGTGTGTGTGTGTGTGTGTGTGTGAGATAGACAGAGAGAGAAAGAGAGAGAGAGAAACACAGAAAATGAATTGAGTTTGTTGGCAGGGCAGGGCAGAGCAGGAAGTAGATTCTCTATTGGCAGTAGAGAAGAGAGCCAACTTTGAATTCAAGACAGAATCAGCCTGGTAGCTGGTAACTGAGCCATAGAGAGGAGTAGGCCTGGGAACTGGTGAATGATTCAAGCAGCAGGGATACTGTGCCCAGTGGGAATAGCATAAGGACAGCAGCAGGGTGCTGATAAATGCTTAAGAATCAGGTCTTTAGAAAAAAATATATATATCATATACTTTTAAGTTGAATATGCATTACTAACCTTTTCTCCATCACTTTCCTAAGTCTAGATAACCAAGAAAGCAATAAATCAAGCCCTAATCTGCAATATGACAGAAACTAGGCATAGACCAATATCTTACTGACACCATTTGCCATGTTTAGGTCAAAATAAATTTATGACCTTGACATAAAGGGAAATATCATAAGTTAATTAGAGGAGCATGGAACATATTACCTATAAGATTGATGGAAAAGAGATGAATTTATGGATAAACAAGAGATAGAAAGCATTGTGGGATATAAAATAGATAATTTTCATTATATTAAACTACAAAGTTTTCATATAAATAAAACCAACGTAGCCAAGATTAGAAAGAAAGAAGAAAATGGAGGGGGGTGGGTAGGATTTTATAGCTCTGAAAAATGCCTCATGTCTTAAATATCTAGAGAATGTTGTCAAATTTATAAGAATATGAGTCATTACCCACTTGACAAATGGCCAAAGGATATTAACAGGGAATTTTTGGAGGAAGAAATCAAAACTATATATAGACATATGAAAATGCTCTAAATCATTATTGATTAGAGGAATGCGTATTAAAACAGCCCTGAGATATTTCATACCTATCAGGTTGGCTAAAATGATAGAAGAGAAAATGACATGCTGGAGGGGATGTGGAAAAACTGGGTCACTGTACACGTGATAGAACTGTGATCCATTTTGGAGAGGTCTTCTCCTCTTAGCAATACTACTTTGACTTAGCATACCACTATTAGGTCTGTTTCCTGAGGTGATCAGGAAAAAAAGAAAAGAACATATACGTCCTAAAATGTTTATAGCAGTCCTCTTTAATGTGGCAAAGAATTAAAAATGAGAGGACACCTCAATCATTGAGGAATGGCTGAATAAGCTGTGGTATTTAATTATAATGGAATATACTGTGCTATAAGAAATGACAAGCAGGTTGGTTTTAGAAAAACATGGAAAGACTTGCATGAAATAATGCAAGGTGAAACAAACATAATCAAGAGAATGTTGTATATAGTAACAGCAATATTGTTAAGACTAAGCCATTCTGAGTAATATGATCATTCATATCAGCTACAAAGGACCTATGAAGGAACGTGCTATCCATTTCCAGAGAAAGAACTGATATATGAAAGTATGTATTTTATGGTTCCATATATATCTATATCCAATGTTGGACTTCTTTAATGTGGAGTTGGGAGGAAAGGAGGGAAACAGCTTGGAACTCAAAATGTCATAATAAATAAAAAAGAAAATAAAAAAATGAAGCATATGGCATTTGGCAGGGTGGGGGTGGGGTGAAATATAAGCAAGGAGAGAACACTAAGTAGTTTGTAAAATTCTATCATTTTATCTCTGGGAAGATCTAGAATGAAAACATTCAGCTTTATCTTCTTTTCCAAAAGTAGGACAATGTGGAGGAGGAACATTGTCTCCTGGCAAAAGAAAGGCTACGTCCTAGCCCAGTAGTACAGCATCCTTGATGGCCTAGGGCTAGGGAATAATGTAAGAAGTCACATTTGCTAATGGTTTAAAGTTTACTAAGAGCTTCCCTGCCCATCTCTAAGCCCAGTGAGGTGAAAATGCCAGGATTATTACATCTGTTTTCTAGATGAGAACTAGGAGATTAAACAAAGTGCCCGTGGTCACATAGCGAGTAAATTTCAGAGCCAAGAAAGAGTCCGGATTTCCTGACTCCAAGTCCAGTATGCTACACCACCAATTCCTTCTCCCTGTGCATGAAGGAATAAATATGGTTCTGAGGCAGGGTGATTGTTAGAGCTGGTTGTTGCTGTCCAGTCAAGGAAGTAAATATCCAGGACTGTTTCACTCACACTTGGAATATCTGTGGCTTACCTCAAAGGGTTGTGGTGAGGACTGAAGGTGATAATGTATGTTAAGTGCTCTTTACAGTCAAGTATTACTGTGATGACAAATCTCAAAAGAGGAGTTGAAAAACCAGAGATGGGAAGTAAAACTCCTGGTAAATTCCTTACACAAATTATTTAACCTTTATGGATAAGGTGTAGTATGAGAAGTTCAGAATAGATGATCCCTAAGGTTTTTGCTCTAAATCCTATAGAAGATGAGGAGAGAATGAATGACTGAGCAAGGACCAGTAGAGACTCTAGACAACTAATGATGAAATACAGTTCCTTAGAAAAGAGATTGGCTAAAGGATCATATATACACTCCAACCTCCTCACTTTACAGATTAGAAAAGTGAGGCCCACAGAGGTTAGTAAGAGCATTGGAACCACGGTTTGAAGTTATTCCCCTGACTCGGAGTCAGTGGTGGACTCCTAGTGAAGAATGAGGCATAGGCTGCCAGATATAGAGAGTGTTGCAGTTTATTTTTCTTAAGTACACATCTTTGCTATGAGATAAGAGTTTATTCTGGGGGAGGGAGAAACTGGTATTGGAAATGATAACATTGTTAACTTTTTTAAAGTTCCAATGTAATGATTTGCACATGTATAACCTATACCAGACTGCTTACCATCACAGAGAGTAGGGAGGGAGTGGAGGAAGAGGTAGAATTTGGAACTCAAAATTTTAAAAGATGAATGTTAAAATTTGTTTTTACATGTAATTGGGGGGAGGAAATAAAATATTATTTTTAAAAGTACCAATGTAATCTTTCCCCAAAAAACAATGAATGATGGGAAAAGAGCAGGAAAGATAATGAGGGAGAAAAAAAGGAGGAGAAGAAAAAAAAGTGTTTCTGGTTCTGGTACTTGAATCTTTTAATTTCCCTAAGTTCCCAAGAGAAGGAAAGGAAGAACAAACTAGGGTAAAGCATCTTTAAAGGAAAGAAGACAAATTAGTTGTTGAAGCAGAAATGATCATCCAAAACAGATTAGGGGTACAAAGCTAAGTACCTAGTGGCCTGGACTATGAAACTGCTGGTGATAAAATAAATTGTTGGTGACTCAGAGATATCCTGACAGTAATTTGGCTTCCAGGGCTGAAAGAGTGGCGTCATTCTGCTAAGTGGGATGATGTTTAAATGACATCACAGCAGCCCTTGGAAGAAATAATTGGATAAAAGAGTGCAGGGCAGGCTGACTTTTGTGGTAACACCATCAAGGCAGCCTGAAATAATTCTCGCCCTTGGCCACAATCCCCTCTTAGTAGCTGAGCTGAGCTGAGAGTACAGAGACCCTGCCATTCATTCTCCTGTGTCATTTTCCTTTTCTGCTCTTGGGCTGCAGCTGATGTCAGACTGTGGATGTTTTATTCACACATGAAAAGGCAGATGGAGAAGGCACAATTGCAAAGCTAAAGAGAAAGCCTGTGTTATGAGTCAGCAAGGCAAACTAAGAGACAGAAGCACAGAGCTGACAGATGTGGGGATACAATAATGTCTGGCATGCATCATTGCTCTCCTTGAGACTCAAAAAATACAAAAAGGGGAAGAGAAGATTGCAGACTGCTTAGGTACTATGGGAGAAGATGATGGGATGTACGCAACAGGTGAAAGAATCAGCTTACCACTTAGGCCAGATGAAAGGAAGGCTTTGGACAAGGAAGACATTTTATTTTTCCATTTGAGAACATAAGGGGTTATCATCTGCCTTATGAAAAATAGGAGATAGCGCTATATAATTGGAATAGAATAGATAAAGCAACGAAGATGAAGAAACTAAGATAAGAATGTCCATGAAGTCACACAATTGCTGACCATGAATCAAATATTTTTGAAGTCCTCAGTCCAGTCATTCCATCACTTTCTCATTCATTTAAAAAAAAACAAAACACCACACACACATACCAAAAACTCCCACCAAACCCCAAACTGCTTAAATACTTACTACATGCAATTCATTTTTCTACGCTCAGGGAACTTTTCTATACTTTGAGGAATATGTAATCTCATCAGTATGGGTATTCCCTTCAGTGATGCAGGTAACAGTCCATTCATACTGTCTTATCTTGTACAACTGATCCATGTTCTCCTGTCAGTTCACCCTGGGGAGAAGGAGGGGTCCTCTGACATGCTAGAAGTCTCCCACTACACCTCTTAAAATTGTGTGAACACAAATGGAGCATGATGGTTATCTGGTAATTGTCCCTTGTTTTCATTACAGGAATGGCCAATCTCATTTTCTGGTTGCATATTTCTCTGACGATATCCTTTACATCACTTTCCCTGACCAGCTTCTCCTTGGAAACATGTTGTAGCTTGCTCACATCTAACATGCACCTCTTCCTTCATTGTTGTTTGGGTGACTCACAGCTTTAATTTTTCATTGTCAAGGATATTCCATGACTTGTAACCATATGACATCAGCTGTTGATGTCAAAAAGATGGGCCTTTGTTTTAGGAAGAAGCTTGGGGTTATTAAAAGCCCCATGCAATTTCTCAAACGTAATCCATCCTACTCTCCCCTTCTGATTCAGTTCTGGTCCCAGTTAATCATCCATGCACAGTATCTATTCAATACACACACATGTGATATATTTGTGTATACATGTATATATTTTGTGTCTCTCTACACACATGCACACACACACACACATATATATATGTATATATACATTTATATTGATATGGATCTATATCTGCACCTGTATTTAAGGCAGCTCAGTGGAACAATGGATAGAGCACCAGGTCTAAAGTCACGAAGAACTGAGTTCAAATTTGCCCTTAGACACTTATTAGCTATGTGATTCTGAACAAGTCACTTAACTTCTGTTTGCTTCAGTTTCCTCATCTAAAAAATAGGGAAAATAAAAAGAGGATCAAACGAGATAATAATTTTAAAGTGCTCAGCACAGGGCCTGGCACATAGTGAGTATTATCCAAATGTTAGCTGTTATTATATTATACTAATTATGATCAATATTTTATATATAAATGGATTAGAGCTATGAATTATCGCTCCAACTGGTATAATATGGACAATAGGAGTTCTTCATTCACTTAGTTTTTCTTGGAATGGACTCCTTTGAGTGATTATAGATCTCATTTAGTGGGCTTCACAATGCCTAGGATTTGCTAGAATCAGAACAATCTTTATCTGTAAACAAGATCACATGTGGGACGTCACTATCTATAAGGAAGTTCTTCAACTTGTACTTTGTGCTGGGAGTTTTCATGATAGTGGCAAACATCTCTACTGGGCATGTGTCTCATTGTTTTATGCCTCTCTTGATATTAATAATTATAAACAAGTAAGTCTATATTCTACTCAAGCGTTGCCCTTGGCTGTCGTATATCTTTAGTTGGCAAAGAGATAAATGTTTGTTGGCAATGGCATTTTCTAGGTTCTTTTGATCTCCTCCCTGTGGTAATTGATTTATTATCTGCTAAAAATCTCCCGGGAAACAGTGATAGTCTGTGTCAATAATCCTTTATTCACTTCCCATTTTTTTGATGGTGATGGCTTGTTTAAACTGATGAAGTTGGAGTAATCCCAAATGTGTACTATTTCCTATTTTTACTTGGTATCCATTTTGATCTATGCACTAACAATTTTGAGATATGTAAGAGATCAGCCTTTCCCTTTGAGTTTGTTGTTCAGTTGTTTTAGTCATGTCTTTCTCTTTGTGGCTCTATTTGAGGTTTTCTTGGCAAAGATACTGGAGTGGTTTGCCATTTCCTTCTCCAGCTCATTTTACAGTTGAGGAAACTGAGGCAAAGTGACTTGCCCAGGGTCACACTGCTAGTAAGTATCTGAGTCTGTATTTGAATTTATGAAGAGGAGTCTTTCTGACTCCAAACCTGGCAATCTATCCACTACCTAACTACCTTTCCTTTTGAGAGGGGGAGACTCAATGTATCTTTGTGGTTGAGGAAGGCTTGTTTAATTGTATTATTATGTCTTTGGGAGTCTGGGAGAATATGAATTACTGGATTTAGTTATGAAATGTACCACATAATCTTTTCCCAAGACTTCTTAGTGACGAGGTTCTGGGGAAGGTGTTATTGCGGCTTGTTCTCTGTTCTCATGACATCAGGAAGGCAACACCGTGACTTGTAAGTGAATTTATTTAATTGAGGGAGGACTGTGCAAAGTCATCAAGCTTCCCTTTTCCTTCCAGTGTCATCTGGGTTCAGCGGCAAGATACAGATCAGGATGACTAGAGATGGCCCCCTCTGGGGAAGGTATCCAAAAAGAAAATGCAGAGTATATTGCTAAAAAGATAGCCAGGATTATTTAATCTTTGCCAAATACATTCTAGTAGATTTTCTTAGGACCGTGATGACTAAAACTGGAGGGAGAATGTAGGGGTGGGGTTGAAACCACCTCATGGAATTTTAGTCTTGATATCTTAACTAGATGAAAATATGTCTCAATCAATCATAGGCCTTAAATTAAGTCAACTTAAATTAAGTCAGCATTGTGTTTGGATTGACTGAGAAAACTTGGCCATGCTCCAAGTATCATCTATAAATTATCAACCAGAGGTTGAAGCAAGTGTGGCTTTCCAGCACATCCCTGGAGAGGGAACCACTTGGGGAGGAGAGGCCTCAATTTCAGGCAGGGATAGAGCAGGTAAACTTCAAAGGACACACAAGATTCTGGATTTCCCGTCTTTCTAACTGATCCTCATTCCCAGATCAGTTGGTGGCAGTGTCTGCATAGGGAGCCAAGGACTGATGGTCAAAAATTTATTACACTTACAGAGAAATTCTCAAATACTCCATGAATGGGAGAAAAGGATTTCTAACAGCAAGGTGTGGTGAGTCATCCTTTTGCCACATGGTCTCTCTAAGCTGGAATCTACTTTTCCATGAATCTGTATGTACTTGTTGGAGATACAGTTATATTCACAGACACAACAGTTTGTAATCTTAAGAGTTAAAAAATTTTTTTTCTTTATTGTAAATTAATAAATGCCCTTTTCTAAAAGCTACTTAAGGATGACTGACTAAGTGATTCTCAACTGGTAATATTTGAGGAAAGGGAGAGCACACAGACTTTAGCCAATGACATTAGAGAATCTCTCTTCTGGGGGAGAACTCTAGAACCCAAAATAACTTTAGGAAATTGATTTATCAATAGGATTGGGAGTTGAGATAGGGCTCTTCAGAGCTTTCATGGGCTATATAATATAGAGACATAAACTATACACACACACATACATACACATATATGTGTATAAATATATATATACACATACATACACACACATATACATATATATGTATATACAAGATAACCTTAGATAGGTAGTCACAAACAGTTAGGGGGCCCAGGAAAAGTCCCCTGAGTCTTCAAGAAGATAGGGGATTCCAAGAGAGTATCTTCTTAGCATGTAGGTTGGCCAGCGTCAAGACATGGAAACCACTGTTAAGAGAACAGTAAGAAGACCAGTTTGGCTAGACCACAGAGTGCATGCAGGGGAGTAAGGAATGGAATGTAGGAGTCATATTGTTAAGAGTCAGTTAGTATAGAAGAGTTATTAAATGCTGGGGATATTAACTAAGGCCAAAAAAAACCTTTAAATGCCAGAAATATCCCCATTTTAGAGTTAATAAAACTTGAGACTCAGAGAAGTTGTGCCTTGCCCTTGGTTATATAGCTAATAAGGTAGTCAAAGGTGAAATATCAACCCAGGCCTTCCTGATTCTAAGACTAATATTCAATCTATTATACTACACTGTGAAGAACATAAAATATTTTTTTAAAAAATTATCCCTATCCTCAAAGAGTTTATAATCAAAGATGAAAAGATATGTAGACAAATAATAATATAAATTAGACTAAATCCCCCCCAAAAGATACAAAATTCTATGAGATGAAAAGAATGTGAGATCACTATGCACATACTCTGTGATTTATATGGTACTTCCTTCTTTCCTCTCAGTAGAAGGTACAAAGAATTAAGAAGAGCCCAGTAGAAGCACAATGTTATGATATCATACGGAGAAGGTGGAGCTCTACTTTCATATCTCTGCCAACAAAAGAGATTGCTGAGGGTAAATAAGGGGATGAAGGGGAATTAAAAAAAGAATTTTTAAAAGGAGGAAGGTAAGAAGAGAAGTAAAGGAAGAAAGGAGTGGACTTGGAAACTTGCTGCTTTGGTTCAGCTGTTTTGAAATGTGGATGTTTAAAGAAAGAACAGAAAGTAATTGATCTTACCAGGGATATGCTCAAGCTTGCCTTGCAGGAAGGTAGACTTGGGCCACATATGCATCGTAGCCCTGTATCAGAAGCAGGGGCTGCTGGGATATGTAGTTTTCCCAGGTGATAGCAGAGACTGAAAAATCATAAAATGAAGGAATCCGGTGGGAAGAAAAAGCCCCGGGGCCTCTCCTTTTCCTCCAAGCTCCAAAGTTTCCTGGATTCCAGAAGCTCCATCCTTTAATGATTCCTTCTACCTGGGAAAACTACACTTCCCAGATGCCTCTGCTGCCAGTATGGAACTACAGTATTTAAAATAAACAAACCTTTGAGGACAAATAAGTTTAGCTGTCCAGTCAAAGTATTCTTTTGAAAAGAAAGGGATCCTACAAGGCAGAGGGGGTGTTGTAAGTACTGGAAAGCATTCTCAACAAAGAACTGTTCACAGTGAAGCTGGACCATACCGCCCTCCCCACCCCCATTACATACCATGTTGTTCCAGAGGGCTATAGCCATCTCTGCCTGCCCCCTCTCAGAGAAGTGGAAACAATCCACAGAGAAGAAGCTCAGGTCGGGCTTTCCTTTCTGGGAGCAAACACAATGGGATTATCTTGCAGGAAAGAGAAGCCTCCATACTTGAAGGCGCAATGGGCATTTATCCAATTCACCTGTCCAAGCTTTGAAGCTGGTAAAGATCTACCCAAACAATTTAACCATCAACCCATGTGTGCTTAGATAAAGCAGAGTAAATGTGCATTTTTGAAGTTTTTCTATTGATATGTTGGTCTGAATGCTGACCATTTGCACTCTACTTGGGCTCTTCCTTCCCATTCTTCTACACTTTTACCTGGAGAGGGACCAACCATTTGGGTAATGGTTTAAATCTAGCTCAAACCAAGACCTACTAAGAGTTTGGCTAGGTAGCTCCCTCCACTAAAGATTTTCCACTGCACCCCCTCCCTCCCATCATCTCCAACTCTTCAGAAAGGTTTGGGAAAGTCAATTCAGAAAAAGTTGTACCAATGCCTACTTCACAATCAGGAGAGGACACTTTGAAGAAGGAAGAATCCCATGTGGCATAACACCTGAATAGGGTTACCTCTCCCCACCCCTGAAAAGCACTCAACTTACATTATCAAATGGCACCATCGTGTTTTGAAAGAATGGCTGCACCACCACCGCGAAGTCCTCCCGCTCCATGTATTGGTGACTGTAGGTGATCAATGAGCTGCCACTCTGGGAATGGGGGGGAAGAGACCCCAAATGTCAGTTACTTTTCTTGCCAACCTGAATCTTCCTGAAGTCTGCTGCCAATCACTTGGGAGCTCTATTTCCTAACAGTGGATTGGTCAGAGTTTCTTTTACTGCAGAACTTGGATCTGGCTGCTTCTTGCTCTTGGAATACTTTTCCTCCTCACTTCCACGTTAGATCCTTTCAAGATTTACTTAGCTCAAGCACCACCTCCTACCAGGGGTTTTTCCTCATTCTGATTCTCCCTGTTGTTCATGCCCCTCCCCTACCCTCACCAGTGTATTTTTCTATGGGGGCATTTATTTATCAATGATTTGTTGTCTTCTCCTAGTAGAATGTAAACTGAGGGTAAGGACTGAGTGCTGAGCAGTGTCTGGCATACAGCAAGTACAGCACTTAATAAATGCTTGCTGATGGAAGCAACTACTAATCTGCCCTAGGCAAGTGAGGGTGAAGGTAATATTCAAGGGCAGAAGGACTGTGGTTTCCATCCCATAAATCCTCTGTAAAGTTGGGTCTGTACAGCAGACCTGGTTGTAAATGGTGACCCTTGATCTTTTTTTAAAAATGGAATTTTATTGACTTTTTTTATTTTTACATCACCTACATTTTCCACTGGATCCCATTCCTTCTCTCCCTGAGAGTCATCCCTTATTTAAAAAGGAAAGATACAAAGAGGAAGAAAAAAATGTTCAATAAAATTAATATATTGAAAAAAATCTGACGTTATATCCAATGTTCTGGCTCTTGCTCTCCTCTTAAGAAGGGATATAAAGCCATAAGGTTATTCAGAGCAAGCTTATCAGTCTAGATTTAACCCAGATTGGGTATGTCTCCTGCTGGTTTAGCTGAAGACAGTATATCAACTTGAGCACTTGCCCTAGGCACTCTGGAGGATATATTACTTGATTCTTGTCCTCATGGAGCTTACGCTAGTTGGGGAAAAGAGATAGGAAATACATACATGAGATGACAACAATGTACATTAGAAGGTCGGAGAAAGTATTAATGGAAAAATCAGAGGGAGTCCCAGAGAAGCAATAATGAAACCTATCTCATCCTCCTTGGCAGAGTTGGGTGACTATTAGAATAGAATATTATGTATGTTGTTAGAGAAGGTTTCTCCACTGGATGTTTTTGCTTAATTATCTTTCTTTGCCCCAAGGATTCAGTCTGGAGGTGGGGGAGGGAAATAATAGATGTAAAAACAAAAGATCATTAAAAGGTATTTTTAAAAAATATTAAAAATGTATGCATATGCAACAAGAGAACATGGTCAAATGCAATACTCTGTGGTACAGATGATTGATGTGGAGATTTCTGAAAAAACCCCGCCAATTTTTATGAGATGAGGTTAGTCAGGGGAGGCTTCATGATAGAGGTTGAGCTGGATATGGCAGAACTTGGGACTGCAGAGAGGAGTGGGGTAGGAATTACAGAGTGGAACAGTATGATTGAATGTGGAAAGGACAATGGAGGTTCAGGGCCAGTGGGAAACAGGTGGAGACAAGTTTAGATGCATAGAATGGGGTCAATTGATATAAGACCTTGAACTAAGCCAGACTGAACCTATGCCTGATCTAACGGGCATTAGAAATCTATTGCAGGTTCTTAAGTAGAGAACTGGTATAATTAAGAATGGTATTGGAGGAGAGTGAAAAGTGGAGGGGGCAGATAAATATGGTAATGATTCAATATCTGGAAACAGTTTGGAGAAGGGAGAAACTAGAGGCAGAAAGCCCAGTTGAGACTTGCATTGATTTAAAATATAAATGAAGTTTGGTATCAAGGGGAATAGGAAAGAAGGAAGGGATCTGTTGGCAAAGGTACCTTATTATCAGCTTTTAAAGGAGATGAAAATGTTGCCATTTGGGAAAATAAGTTGTAGCTATACCCACAAAGTCACCAAAATGTACATGCTCTTTGACCAAACAGTATCGCTTGAGAGGGAGAGGAACCATTTGCACAAAACTATTTATGATAATGTTGTCTGCTGTACTGCAGCAAATAACTGGAAATGGGGTAGGTTATCCATCAATTGAAGAGTGACTGAACAAATTTAAATCCTGCCTCAGATGGTTTACCAGCTGTGTGACCCTGAGCAAGTCATTTACCCTCTGTCAACCTCATCTACAAAATAGGGATAATAATGGCATCTGCCTTAGAAAGTTGTTTTGAGGACAAAATGAAATAATGTATGTAAATCGCCTGGTAAACCTTGAAGTGCTATGTAAATGCTCTATTTTATTGTTTCATGGTTAGAAATAATGAATCTAACAGATTCAAAGCAACTTTGGAAGACTTCAATGAACTCATGGAGTGAAGCGAGCAGAACGAGGAGAACAATTTACGTGATCACAATAATGTAAAAGAAAACAATGTTGAAAAACTTCAGTATTTTCATCCATGTAGTGACCAATCACCGCTTCAGAAGGCTAGTGACGAAACGTGTTCCACCGCCCCCCCCCCCCCCAATATCTTCGCAGAAGGACAATAAACCAGCGGCGCAGTACAAGACATTTGCAGACTCTGTCAGCTTGTTGATTTGTTGTTTTGTTTCATAATTATTAGTCACCAGATCTTTAATTTGAAATTGAGTTGTGGTATAGTGACAGCGATGGAGGAAACATCAATGAAACATTTTAAAACACAGGAAAGAGCAGAAGGAAGTTCAGAAGGGGGCATAAATAAGCAGGGTAGGATTTCTTCTAGCTTGTAAATTTTATATATATTTTAAAAACTGTATATAATAGCAGTTCCCAGTTTCAAATACAATTTTCTATTCTTTATATATGGAAACACTGAACTTTGCTAATATTTGTGAAGTTCAAAATAATAAATAAATTTTTTTTAAAAAAGACCAAGGACTAGTGGTAACATGAATATCTATTTTTTGCCCACATCCCTGGGTAAGAGACGGGATATCTCTCATGTGATGATGAGATGGGGAGGTGGGGCAGGGTGTTGGATAAAATAGAGACGTAATTGCTGTATATTCACTCCATCAGGGCCATAATTGGCCTCTGTGCTTTCATGGGGGTGAGTCTGGGCTAGAGCTACAGGCAGGCAGCAGACTGCGAAGGAGGAGTTGCTACCAGCTGGTGCCCCAAATGTCTGAGACTTCTACTGAGGCAATAAGCAGGAAAAGGGAGCAAAGGATGGAGATAGACTGGCTATCCCCATCCTTTCCCCTGTACACTTTTCAATCTATACAGTATCCTTCCATGGTATCTGTGTCCTCTCTTTCTATCCATTCCATTCACTCCACAGTCATCTTCATCATAAAGGCTAACATTTATATAGTGTTTTAAGGTTTTCAAAATTCTCTCTATACATTACATCAGTGGTGTCAAAATCAAATAGAAACAGGGCCTACTAAACCATATATAGTGATCCCTGTGGGTTTACATTTTGACTTAGAAAACCACATAATAACATTACCTATGTTCAATTGTATTTTAATTTATTTTGTTAAATATTTCCTAATTACATTTTCATCTCATTGGCCACACTTGGGAGTGGCCTGTTAGATATGTGTTTGATATCTCTGTATTACATCATTTGATCTTCACAAAACTTTGTGAGGTAGGTTCTTATTATTATTCCCATTTTACAGATGAGGAACCTGAGCCTGAGAGAGGTTAAGTGACTTTCCCACGGAACTCGGTTCTTCCTGACTCCAAGTTCAACACTTTACATGTTGGGTTTACAAAGATAAATATGAAAAGAGTCTTTGCTCTCCAAGCAGCTTACATTCCACAAATAAAACTATAAATATATATGTATACATATATAATGATAATATATGCATATATATCAACATAAATATATTATATTTAATTAACATAGCACCTGATTGTAATATAATTAATATCCACATACATGCACATATATTTATTCCAGACATGCAGTTCATTGGCATAGGTAACTACTCCCCAGGGAGGAAACTCCCTCTGCTGATATATAATAGCAACTGCTTTTTCTCCAGGAAGAAGCTCTGGAGAGTTCATTGCCATTATGTGTCTTTCAAAGATGGGGCCTGAATCAGGTGTTCCTAACAGGTTCCCTGTTCACTGTTCACATATGCAAATTATATACCAAGTACACAGGAAGGTTTTTGAATTAATTAATTATTTAGGTGGGGAGAGCAACAGCTGAAAAGGGGAGTATGATTTCCTTTCAAATCTGCCATTTTAACCAGATTTCTTTCACCTGATGGGTGTAGGGACACAGGCATAGTATAACTGGCCAGGCCTTACCCTGGCTAGCATCAAAGGTTCAGAGATGAAAAGAACCTTGGAGATCTTCTAGTCCTTGGGTGAGGCCTTTTGATAAAGTCCAAGTTTTACAGAACAAATCCTTTCATTAAGGGAATTTGTTCTGTGAAGTTCCCACATGTGATCACAGGTGGTCTTGAGGCTGCACCTTTCCCACCCCTGTTTGGTGCAACCTCTTCACTTTATGTTGGATGGGACTGAGGCCCAGAGAGGTTAAGTCACTTGTTTAGAATCACACAGGACTAGCAAAGAGCTGCCCTACAATTCTCACTCAGGTTCTGTGACTCTAGACCTAGCACTTGTCCTTTCATGCTTCCTTGAGGATGTGCCTGCTCTCAAAAAAATATTTCTTGGACAGATAACTTGAGTCTTTCCTCATATGATTAAGGAACTGTTCACTCCTGGGACAGAAAAAAAAAAACAGTGAAAAAAAGTTTGGAAGCTTACCTGGAATTGTCTATTAACATTCTTCATTTCTTGCAATTCAGGAGAATTATCCAGGAAACGTCCAAAGCAAGGACAAGTGGAGCTGTGGAATAAGAAGCCCTGAGTTAAAGGATTCCACCAAACCCCAGTCCAGGTCCTCTGGTCCCCAGACTAGTCTTATCTTCCTCAAGAGGCTGACAGCTCCACCATGAAGAAGGTGCTGATTTCCACCAACCTCCTCTTCAGGTAGTTTCCTGTCTCATTTTCCCTTAACTCTATTAGTTTAGGGACTTGCTGAAGATATGTTGGACCACTTACTCAGTTGCCGCTTCACATTCTTCCCCTTGTATCTGGCGTAGACCAACCAGCTCCATAACTTCTACCACATTGATGAAGGTTCGAGGCAGCTGTAGGAGACACAAGCATGGGCTTTGTGGATTCTCCAAGAATAACAAAAAGGATGAGGAAAGAATCTTAGGGAATCACAGGACCTGAGAACTGGAAAGGACATTGGAGATCAAGGGATCATAGATTTAGAGCTGAAGGAATCTCAGAGGTCACCTTATTGAACCCTTCATGTTACAGACAAAGAAACTGAGGTCCACAGTTAGCTCCTGTCAAAATGAGTTGCTGGATTCCAAGTTAGGTGCTCTTTATACCATGTAATAATTTTAATGGAATGCAGAGTAGCAACTATAGGAATGTTTGGTTTTAAGAAATTAATTTTTCAAAGAAAATGAAAATATTGATTTAAAACATTTAAAATGAGATTATTAAATATTGTTATTTTTCAATAGCAGTGAAGCACCTCTCTATATAAATATATTCATGGAATAAAGAATCTAAAAATAATAATAACTCACATTGATATAGTATTTTACAATATACAAGATACTCTCACCCTTGTGAGGCAGGCAATACAATTAGCATTATCCCCGCTTTCTAGAAAAAGGAACCAAGGTTCACAGTATTTACTTAACTTACCCAAGATCACATGGCTAATGCCTTCCATGACTCATCCACCTCTCACACCTTCTAAGATAGTCCAATAACATAGGTCTTACCATGTCATCTTCTGCTTAAGAAATTTCAGTGATTCCCAATTGTCTTTAGGTTAAAATACAAACTGCTTTGTTGATCATTTGAAGCCCTTCCCTATATAGCCTCAATCTATCTTTGGAAGACTGATTACAATATTCCATCTCTCACCTCTGTGTTTCTGCATGACCAGAACATTCTTCCTTCTCATCATTTGAAGCCCTTCCCTATATAGCCTCAATCTATCTTTGGAAGACTGATTACAATATTCCATCTCTCACCTCTGTGTTTCTGCATGACCAGAACATTCTTCCTTCTCGCCTCTACCTCTTGGAACTGTTGGGACCGTGTGGACGGTCTCGGGCGGGTAAAAGTGGGACTTCTAAATCTTAGAGTCTTACGAGGCCCTCCATGAACAGCGGGGGTTCGAGAAGGTCAGACTGAGCTAGCTCGGCTAGCTTGGGTATTTCCGCCTCTCCCCGGGAGATATGTGATGGGTGGAGTCTCCCTGCCCTCGAGGTCGTCCCGGATTGGAGCACACCTAGTTACCTAACAGCACGGTATTGAGATGCAAACTGTGTGGCTGAAGGTTAAGTAGGATTGAGGAAGCCGGAAAGCTCTCTTAGCACGTGAGGAGCCAAAGAGGACAGTAGGCTCCGCTTCTTTTCTTTCCTCTCTCCCCTCCCCCTCTCTCCCCGCTTGTACTTCTACTTCCAATCCCTTAAGCTTAGCCTCCTTAGGAAATCTCCCCCTCTTCCTCCTAAGGAAGACCCCCCTGCACTTGTAACCCAGACCCTGAAATAAAGCTCAACCCCTGTTTGACTCTGGAACGTCCTTTCTCTCATACGTTTATCCGGTTTGGCCAACCGAAGACCTGGGACAGGTAAGAAAGACTCGGGTAGCCCAATACAGGCCTCTAGGCTTGGCATGGAACCTCTAGCTTCCCTCTAGGTGGGAATTCTGTCTTCTTCCAGAGGACTTTCCCATAGTTGTTTGTGCCCCCCATCTTCACTGTGGATTTATTTAACCTATATCCCATATTTGCTCATGTGTAACATGTTGTTTCTCTGATAAGCTCTTTGTAAGCTCTTTAAGGTGAAGAACTTTTGTCTTTGAATCTCCCACATTTAACATGCCACTTGTGACACAGAAGGTGTTTAGTAAAAGCTTGCTGATCAACGGATTGAGAAATGAGAGCAGAGTCTTCTAACTCTGGGTCCAGGACTGTTTGCGCTACCTAACAGTGAGTCTATTTTCTATTCATGTAATATTTGAAATAACATATTCATGTAACTTTTAAAAAGAAAGAGGGAGGTGAAGATTGAGTCATTTGCGGAACCCAATATTTTAAATAGTTCGTGTTGATTTGGTTGAAAGAGGTATTTTTAAAATCCCCATCTATGACTAAATAGTTAAAACACACAAAAAAAATCCATAGCTAATTTTGTGGTAGCTGACACACAGATCATGCTTCACATTGGCCAAGTGTTTCTCATGCATTTTAAAAATTTGAGCCTTACAGCAACCACACGAAGTGGATCCTACAGATATTATTATTGTTGCTAACTTACAAATGAGGTAATAAAAGCTTAGGAGTAAGTGCCTTGCCCATTATCACATAGCTGTTAAGTGTGAGAGGAAGGATTTGAACTTAGGTCTTCCTGTCCTCAAGTCCAGCCTTCTATCCATTGCAACATGCTGACCATATAGAGAATTATGGGATCACAAAGTTAGAATTCGAAGGGACTTCAGAAGCCCATTAGTCTAATGCACTCATTTTGAAAATTTTAATTTAATTTATTTTGGAGACTGGTTTTCCTTATCTTGCCCAGTCTGGAAGTACAATAGCCACTTATAAACCCAGTCCCACCATTGACGGTAAAAGGAACTTTGACTTGCTCTATTTCTACCTTGAGCTGGATTGTCTCTCCTTAGGCAATGTGGTAGACCTCAACTCCAAGAGGTAACAGACCGTGCAGAGATCAGATTGGCTTACACCCCCCCCCCCCCCCCGCCCCCGCCGGTAGCTCATAACTCCTGAATATACAGGTAATCCTCTAGTCTCAGCCTTCTAAAAGCTGGAATTGCAGTCAGCATGCCAGCCTGTAAACCACTTAATTTACAGATGAAGATACTGAAGTCTATGGAGATTAAGTGACTTCCCTAAGGTCACATAGGTCATGGCAGAGGCAGGATTTGAAGCCAGGCCCTTCTGATTTCAGAACCAGTGCTCTTTCCATTGTGCCATGTGTCTAATATTGAGGAAAAATAGGATATGCAAAATTGTTGTTTTATTAAATAAAATGATTTGGATGACTGTTGTTTTTAGGGATGTTGATTATCCTGTTAAAAAAGGACAAAAATTCCCCGAATATCCTCTATTGACCTGTGAAACTGTAGATGGCTCACTGTCCATGACTTTGAAAGCATCTTCTTAAATTAATTTTGGCAAATAAAGCAAGTACATCATCATTGTTTTCTGGGACATAAAAATTCATCTGAAAAAAAGTCACATAGTCTAAAAATGAGATGGGCCTCTATATCTAATTTGGGAATTACATGAAAATAACAAGAAGGAGTTTTCTGTAGAAAGAGCAGTGAGCTTTCCTGAGGAGTGACTTAAAGCAGTGGTGGATGGGCCAATGTGAAAGGCAGGCTAGAAGAAAGACATGTGGGCACCAATTTCATGCTCTGTTCCATTCCTTAGGGACTCACTAAGGTGGAGATAGCAGTTGGGGTGGCATTTGATTGGAGTTGAAATAGATTTAGAAGAATGACTATTAATTGGAAGGTGAGCAAGACCCACCATACAGGCATTCATAATGATATGATGGGTACTAGGAAATGTCTCCCTTTCCACCTTACCCATATCTTCTTTTATCATTGATGATTAAAATTTTTCTATATCTTATAACTCACATATACAAGAATTTATGCTCCTTATTTTGAACTATTTTATTAGATCACTATTTTAGGACAGCCCTGTGTTAAATGATTGGTATATTATTGGTCAATTTAAATAGGGTGGAAAGATAGGTCCAGAGTTGGGGCACTGCCTAGGAGAAACGGTAGTTAACTTAAAGGATGCTGAAACTGGAGATGGAAAACCCCAGAAGATAATCACCACCTACTTGACAAAGGCCAAAACTAGCCTTGTATGTGGGACTCTTCTGCAGGGATTGCCTTGAAGTAGGTCACTGAGCCCAGGCATTTAATCTGGGAAAATTGGGTTTCAAGCCTTGAAGTTCATGGCAGATCAGATGACAAAATTAGGTACCTTGTAGGCCCATAAAGCTGATTTTAGGGATTTGTAGCTGACTCATAGCTTTTTTCCCATGTAAAAAGTCACTAGTTCACTCAAACAAATGAGTCACAGTGGAAGAGTGGGGTTATTTCTTTGAATTGTTTCATCACATCCCCTGAGCCTAGGATAGTCAGGGAACTATTTGGGTCAGTAGATACCTGAGGAGTAAATACTCGCCTTCTATAAAAAATGTCTTTACCAGTATTGAGGAGAGGTTCCATGTACAAAGAAGGAATTAGTAATTAGGATTCAATTCAACAATGTTTAGTAAATACCTTCTATGTGCCATGTACTGTGCTAGGCACCAGGGATACAAGACAAAGAATAAAACAATAATGCCTCTCAAACAATTTACATCCTACTGGGTCAGGAGGGGCTCCAGGGTTCAGATATATATGTGGAACAGGGATGAGAGCATAAATGAAAGGGATCAGCTATCGCATGGGCACTCAAGGCTGACTAAATGAGGTGGATTGACATTTAATTCCATGGAGGCAGTAAAAAGTCAAAATAAATGAAGAGACAAGTTATATACCAGGGAATAATGACAGTCAATCATTATACTGGAAAAAATTCAATTTCTTTTGCAATAAAAAAATGCACATATTGGCAGTTTTAAGATATTGTTATATACCTATTACAGTAGCTATTGTTTTCCTTTGTACTTGAAGAAGATCAAACAACACCTTGATGGTGGGGTCAAGGTACAGCGTGTTTGACTGTGGCTTATCAGACCAATATTAACTCATAAGTCTCTACTACAGGTCGGGCATCCATGGTCCATTTGAACATTTGGGATGGAGATGTCTCTATATTTGCCTGTCTCATATTTCCTTTATAGTAAATCTAAATTAGAATGGTGAAATGGAAAGTCTGTGGGACCATGTGGAAGAGATACTTTGTGGTAGTATTAAAAATTGAGTCATTCTGGAGGACAATCTATTAATAGGTAACAAGGGGAATACAATTGTTTATGTTCTTTGAGTTGATAATGATTTTTGAGGATAAATCTCAAAGAAACAATTGAGCAACCACGCAATGTATGCATGTGCCAACATTCACAAAGATTGGAAAAGAATTTGGTGGGACTATTTAGAATAGTTGAATATTTATTGATTTTGCCCTTATAAAATTGCTTATGTTCATATATCATCACCATCCTCATCACTGAATTTGTAGAGGACTCATAATATTAGGTCATTCTGACTCAATTTCCTTACCTCTTAGTGTCTAACTCATGGCAGTGGTAAAATGCCTTTCTGAGTATCTCTTCCCCAGCTCCTCACCTAACTTCAGTGAGTGAGCTCTTTCCTACAGACTTTACTGGCTTGCTATCTATTACTCTGAGCATGTGTGAATAGAGGAAAAACTAATTATAACTCCATAGTGCTTCCTTTACAGTCTCTAACATGAGATATGCAAGGAACTCTTCTCTGCCTTTGCCTATGCCGTGTCTGATGCCTGGAGTGCCCTCCCTTTTTCTCTTTGCCAATTTCTTCTTCTCCTCCAGACCAATAAAAACAGCACTAAATGCCTGCTACATGAGTCATTGTCCTAGATCTCTTTGTGGATGTAAAGATGAGTAAGATAGTTTCTACCCCCAAGGAAGCTACTTCACTCTAAGATATGTGATTACTCTTGGAATCTTTACCAGGAAATCTACCTCATAAGTAAGAATCTTCATCTCAAAGCTCACATAGCACTTTGTTTTGCATCTTGGTGCATTTATTATATGCATTAATAATATTATTAATAATATTAATTATTATTAATTAATAATAGTTATTATATGCATTACAGCTATCTTCATTGATGTCTTATTCCTCTGCAGCAGCTCCTTGAGGGCAAGGACTATGTTTCATTAAAATTTGTATCTCCTCCCAATGTTTAGCAGAGTAGTTAATAAATATTTGTTATATTATCTTCCTGTCCATCTCTTTTTCATTCCAGTCATCTGTCATTTGCATCTGCTCCCTTTAGTCTTCCCAATCCTCCCTGTCAAATCACTCTTTTTCATTTTCATGGCCCTGGCCTCATGCTTTTTGTACAGAGGAGTCTGGTAGCTTGGGTTAGTACGCTATTTAAGCCTGGTCTAGGGTGCTTTGGGAGGAATGGTCCAGGTAAGGTTACAAGATACTACTAAAAATATATTAAGTTTTTCAACAGCAGCAGCAACAATTGATTACTCCCCCAAAGCATCAGTTGTGTTCCAAATGACATCACTTCAATTTTTCAAAGAAGATTCCTCTCTCTTCTTGATTTGTTGACTCCAAAAATACATTTGCTTTGGGTGACCTTAAAAGTTCTCCTCCAAATGGCTGTCTCCCATTCTTATGTTAGTATCATATGGGATTCCTTGATGTAGGTATATATATATATATATATATATATATATATTTCACATACACACATACACACACACACACCCCCCCCCCCCCAAAAATCACTTTTTTCAATCATCCATGATTATCAATAACAAGTCAGGCATAAAACAAGGAGAAGCCTACTCATGAAAGGTGTTTGCTACTGTCCTGGCAAATGTATAGCATGGAACACAAGTCCAACAAAGATCTCTCCTATGCAGCCACTCCTTCCAGCATCACAGATCTCAACTCAGCCATGACGTCTCACCCTGCACAACTCTTGTCTTCCATTTCTTCCCATAAATCCTCTGTAGGACTGGACCCTGATGAGCTGGAAGAAGGCTTCCTCTATACAGATCCAGTGCAGCTCTGTAGTCTTCTGCCCATTTGTCATCCCTCATTTTCCTTACACAATCAGTCCCTCCCTGTTCTAGGTCTAACACCTCTCTGTGTGCAAATCATTGTGGGTAATATATTACAACCAGTTTATGGTCACTGTCCACCCAGGATTCTTTAGGATTCTTACAATTCTGATTCTTCAGAGATTGTCATATTCCATAATTTGCAGCCATCTACTATCATGGGAAGAATATGGATATTGAAAAAGATGGGTTTTTGTTTCAGGAAGTAGCTTAAGGTTGTCAAAAGGACTGCACAATTTCCCATATGCAATCTAACCTATCATCTTCCTACCCTACAAAACTCATTATCCATCTGTAGTGTTTTTCCAAGAGTCAGAGGTATTTAGGGTTAGGGTTATATGTACCGAAGAACTAGTTCTACTGGCTGTCCATCCAACTGTATATTAAAGTCCATATAATAAGCATCCACTTGGTTTTTCCCATGTTAATGGCTAAGATGAACTCTCTGAGAGATTTCCTGTAGAAATCTTCCTGAGAAGACTTGGAAACATTTTAGGATTTGCTACAATCAATATTACAAATAGAGAAAATCTGGAGGTTCTCATCTATAGGTATCTCATCTCATCTGAACCCATATTAAATTAGTATTCCATGCTGAACTTTTGCCAGGAGAGTGGTAAACACTTCATATGAACATACGTCTCCTTGTTTTATGCCTGACATAATTAATAATAGTGGATTGTTGAACAAAGCAGTCTCTGTTGTTATATATTTTAAGGAATCCCTTATGATACCAACACATGAATGGAAGATGGTTTTGCAGAGGAGAGCCTTTCAGGTGAAATTTTGGTCAACTAAATCAAACACATTTTTACAGTCAAAAAACAATGAGTACAATAAATGAGTTCTTGTATTCTCTATATCTTTCAGTCATTTGTGTGACGATAAAGAGGTATTGTCCTAGAGATTATCATTTAAGAAAACCTGACTATTCCCTTTTCATTAAAGATACTATTTTTTGGACCAGGTGGCTGTGTTACCTCTCAGTAACTGCTAAGATTCTGGGCACAAAAAATCTCTTCCTACTCCCAGATCATTGTACATGCTTGATTGTGCCACCTTGGAGGAACTGAGATCTTACAGATTCCCAGAGTATATCCTACTCTTGACAAAGGACCCAAAAGTCAAGTAACTGGTTGGGAAAATGCCCCAAAAAGGGGAAAAAATAAGACTATAGAAGGTTACTTTCTTGGTTTCCTTTCAGATGAGGAAGAACAATGCTTGCCATTGACGTAAAAGTCAAGGCTTGTGTATCCCAAACATCCAAAATAAATATTCAATGGTCTTAGGCCATGGAAGAACTCAAAAAGGATTTTGAAAAGCAAGTAAGAGAGGTGGAGGAAAAACTGGGAAGAGAAATGAGAGAGATGCAAGAAAAGCATGAAAAGTGGGTCAACACCTTGCTAAAAGAGACCCAAAAAAATGCTGAGGAAAATAACACCTTTAAAAATAGGCTAACTCAATTGACAAAAGAGGTTCAAAAAGCCAATGAGGAGAAGAATGCTTTAAAAAGCAGAATTAGCCAAATAGAAAAGGAGGTTCAAAAGCTCACCGAAGAAAATAGTTCTTTAAAAATTAGAATGGAACAGATGGAGGCTAATGACTTTATGAGAAACCAAGAAATCACAAAACAAAACCAAAAGAATGGAAAATGGAAGATAATGTGAAATATCTCTTTGGAAAAATAACTGACCTGGAAAATAGATCCAGGAGAGACAATTTAAAAATTATGGGACTACCTGAAAGCCATGATCAAAAAAAGAGCCTAGACATCATCTTTCATGAAATTATCAAGGAAAACTGCCCTGATATTCTAGAACCAGGGGGTAAAATAAATATTGAAAGAATCCACCAATCACCTCCTGAAAGAGATCCAAAAAGAGAAACTCCTAGGAACATTGTGGCCAAATTCCAGAGTTTCCTGGTCAAGGAGAAAATATTGCAAGCAGCCAGAAAGAAACAATTCAAGTACTGTGGAAATACAATCAGGATAACACAAGATCTAGCAGTTTCTACATTAACGGATAGAAAAGCATGGAATATTACATTGCAGAAGTCAAAGGAACTAGGACTAAAACCAAGAAACACCTATCCAGCAAAACTGAGTAAAATACCTCAGGGGGAAAAATGGTCTTTTAATGAAATAGAGGACTTTCAAGCATTCTTGATGAAAAGACCAGAGCTGAAAAGAAAATTTGACTTTCAAACACAAGAATCAAGAGAAGCATGAAAAGGTAAGCAGCAAAGAGAAATCATAAGGGACTTACTAAAGTTGAACTATTTACATTCCTACATGGAAAGACAATATTTTTAACTCTTGAAACTTTTCAGTACCTGGGTAGTTGGTGGAATTACATACATACATACACACATACACACTCACACAGAGACAGAGAGCACAGAGTGAATGGAATAGGAGGAGATCATATCTTAAAAAAATGAAATTAAGGGGTGAGAGAGAAATATATTGGGAGGAGAAAGGGAGAAATGGAATGAGGCAAATTATGTCTCATAAAAGAGGCAAGTAAATGACTTTTCAGTGGAGGGAAAAGTGGGGAGGTGAGAGAAAAAACATGAAGCTTACTCTCATCACAATCGACTAAAGGAAGGAATAAAATGCACACTCATTTCGGTATGAAAACCTATCTTACAATACAGGAGAGTGGGGGAGAAGGGGTTAAACAGGTTGGGGGGGGGATGATGGAAAGAAGGGCAATGGAAGGAGGGAGCAATTAGAAATCAACACTCTTGGGGAGGGACAGGATCAAAAGAGAGAGCAGAAGAAATGGGGGGCAGGATAGGATGGAGGGAAATATAGCTAGTCTTATACAACACAACTACTATGGAAGTCATTTGCAAAACTACACAGATATGGCCTATATTGAACTGCTTGCCTTCCCAAAGGGAATGGGTGGGGAGGGAGGGAGGAAGAGAAGTTGAAACTCAAAGTTTTAGGAACAACTATTGAGTATTGTTCTTGCAACTAGGATATGAGAAATACAGGTAATGGGGTATAGAAAGTTATCTTGCCCTACAGGACAAAAGAGAAGATGGGGATAAGGGAAGGGAGGGATGTTAGAAGGGAGGGCAGATTGGTGATAGGGGTAATTAGAATGCTCGGTGTTTGGGGGTGGGGGGAGGGGAGAAATGGGGAGAAAATTTGGAACTCAAAATTTTGTGGAAATGAATGTTGAAAACTTAAATAAATAAATTAAAATAATAAATGTTTTTTTAAAAAGATACTATTTTATTTTACAAAATTAAATCATTTCTAAAGGAATTTATAAAGATTTTTTAAAAGATCTGTGAGTGGGCAGTTTTTTATGTTCTCTCAATCATCTATTTTGATAGTAATCCCTATCCTCCACATTCCTGTTGCACTTGGCTATCATGTCTCTCCACCTAGTGAGGAAATAAATTGTTGGTTGATGTGATTTCTGAGCTTTTATGTCCTCCTCACTACAGTACTTGCTTTATATCAGTTAAACTTCCTCAAGCAATGGTGATGGTCTATGTGGATCATGGATGTAGAGTTGGAAGAAATCTAAGAAGTCATCAAGTCCACTTTCCTCTTCATGTGGAAACTGTTTAAGTGAATTGTCCAAGGTCACATGGGTACTAAGTGACAGAGGTGGGATTTAACCCAAGACCTCTGACTCTTGAGGTAGTGCTTCTTCAAAACCAAAATTGCTCTTTCTTCTGAACCAAACAATGTGCTGGCTAATTTTTGGCATCTACACCTTATCTGAATAGGCCAGATCAAAGCTGTTTTAACACCTTTGCAACTACATACCTTCCTCTACTTTGAGGTTGCTTTTGACCTTTCCTCTAACAAATTGATGGCTTGATTGTACACAGGTAGCTGACATGGAAATGACTTCTACAATGGTAACCAGTCATTTCCTGTCTATTAAAATATAGTTAATTTCCTTATTTTTGCATTCTCTTCTCAAAGCAAGTATTCATTAAATATAAGCATTTGGCCTCCTTTGTTTCTTGACTCTGATCCATTATTTCCCAGCATACTTTTTGATGTCCTGGCCTATGTTCACTTTTGCCTCCAAATTACCAAGTAGTCAATGAGACAAACACAAATCCTTAGACTTGGAAGTTTCCTCCAATGATGAAATTTGTGAACCATTGAAGCCTGCCCATCTAGGGTGATTATGGTCCATTTCCTTTTAGCAGTTCGCTCTGAGAGAGTAAGGAAGAGAAAAGGGAGGATTCACTTAATATACTGGAGGCCTTCCTCACTTCACCTTGACACTGTGAGAGAATTAGTGCAGCTGCCGGCCATCAGCCTAATCTATCACCTTTATCATATAACCAGCCCATCTTCTCATCCTATCATATAGCTCCTCAGTGGTGTAAGGAAATAGTCATGGGAGCATAGCTTACTATGTACAGAGACATTGGTTATAACTGGGTTCTCTTGTCTTAACTTTCTCATGTCATAGACTCCTTTGGCAAACTGATAAAGTCTATAGTTCCTTTCTAAGAAGAATGTTTCTAAATGCATAAAATAAAATACATGGGATTACAGGAAACAAACATCACTTTTTACCTCTTTGTAGAAGATGTCCAGTGCTTGTTGGATGGACTGCATATAATTTTTCACTGAGTGGGACTCCTGCAGGGAAAGAGATAGAGAGGTTGTCTGTTAGATGTTCATTATTTATGAGAAAGAAAAGAGAAAGACCCAAGTTCTCTAAGATATCTAGACTCAATGCTATGTGATGCAGGGCAATTCAAAGGAATGCATGACTTGGGTTTTAGAAAGAGGACACCAAGTTCTCATTAGGTTTGGATTCAGAAGTCTTGGACTCAGAGTGTGTGTTCAATAAATATTTGTTGCTTGATTCAGTAAATATCCCTCCCACTGCTCTTGGGGTCAGGAGGTGTCACGTCATTAGGTGATCAGGTAAGGACAGAAGAAGGCTATAGATTTGTGGGGACTAGGAGTGAATTTTGTGGAAAGAGAGAAAAAAACCAGCTTCCACAAGGGTAGGAGAACCCTTCTGCAATATTCTCCACAATTTTCTAGCGCTCATTGTGAACAAGACCTAGTCACCTTTTCCATCACCTTTGTGTGTGTGTGGCTCTGGTTTGTCCTTCATTCTTGAAGAAGACCATGACATCAGGAAGATGATGCCATGATATGTAAGTGAATTGGATTTAAGTAAGGGAAGGCTGTGCAAAGTCACCAGTCTCACTTTCTCCTCCAGAGCCATCTGGGTCCAATGGTCAGATACAGAACAAATGGAGATTGCCCAGCTTCATCACCTTCACTTACTCTAAGATTAACCAGGAAGAGGGACCATTCACACATGTAGTGAAGTGGGGCAGGAGATAAAAAAGAGACTGAACAGATACCAATCTGCTTTCTAGTGGGCAGGACCTGGCAAGGAAGTATTCCAAGTAGTTGCTATTACTTCAGAAAAGGGCATTTGGGTACACTGCTTGTTTGTAGGTGCTAGAGCTGGCTCTTTTCCTGAAAGTAGGTCTGATCCTTTTGTATCCCTAAATTCATCTTGGTATAACTACAGAGAAGGCTCCATCTTCTTCTTTCTCCACTCCTCCAACACTTCCTAGGGCCTGCTAGAACCAGGGACCAAAGGAATGAGGAGACAAGAGTGGGATCTGAGGCTCTCTAGTGACAAGGGTCTTCAAGGGAAAGACAAAACCAAATCTGAGATCTGGGTTGAATGGGCTAGGGAATGAAATATTGCTTACTTAAGGAATTAAACCCTTCCTTCAAACTGGTTTGGGCTAAGTTCCCACCTACTGGTGGCAGCATTGGAGTGTTTTTCATAAATGCTAAGGAACTAGGATTAGAGTTTAATACACTCTGGTGGTGTTCCTTAGTCATTAGTCACACTTTGCTAATGTAAGCAGTAAAGCCAAACAGGTGTCTTCAGGAACTTAGAACATAGGGTCATATATTTCGGGTTAGAAGGTGCAATAGAGGGCCCCTCATTCAGTCTCTTTATTTTATAGGTACTTAAGTGATTATATACTTTGTCATTCAAACCGAGGTTCTCTGATACCAAGACCAGGCTCCTTCCACTGCTACCCAGAGTAACTGGGTGACACATTATGGTCAAAGACCTAGATGTCTGTACAAAATATCTGTGCACTTTCCTTCATTCATTGTTCATTCAGCAAGCATTTATTAAGTACCTACTATATATGCCACAAATCCCAAGAGGCCTTCTCCTGATCTTTCTAGCTGCTAGTGTCTCCTCTTCCCCCTCTGAAACTACTTTACACATTTTTTGTGTCTCCTTATCCATGTACATGTTGCATCTTGCTTTAAAAGGCAAGCTTCTTGAAGGAAGGTACCATTTAATCCCCTAGAACAATGCTTCTCACATAGTAGGCGATTCATACGTAAGGGAGATTGGATGTGATTCTTGCTTTCCCTTAATCTCTCTTCTCCATTGATGTAGTAATAGGATGTAGTCATATACCATAAGGTTTTAAGATATTAACAAATTGTAACACCCTCAAATCCCTTTATGAGGTATGAACACCACTCTGAGTTAAGAAGGGAGCAACTTGATTGAGCAAACAAATTAGCCATGCCTTTGGGGATTTTCAATAGTTAAGACCTGGATGAGTTTCAACAATTTGAGAGTGGGAGAGATTGCAAGCTGGGATTTGCTTGTAGAAGGGGGAGGGAAGTGAGAGGGAATTTCTCCAGGCCATGAAGCTTTGAAGGGGAGTTCCTGGGCCAAGAAGAGACATTGAAGACATTGTTTCCCCATCCCCCTGGTGGGGAAAGAGATAAAACACTGAAGACAGAATGAAGAAAGAAAAAGTCACCCATGAGAAGTATTGTCAAAGAGCATAATTTCTGGCAGTACACTCTTGAATCCTGAGAATAGTTGTCTCTCTAGGGATCTAAATTGTGAGTTTGAATATAAGTTGAGGGATGACTTTAGAAGGGGGTGCTGCACATAAATGCTTTTTGATTGATAAGAACATTCCCTGCCCTCCAGAAACTAATATTCTCCTGATAAGAAACATGTACATTTCCAGGTGCTACATGGAGAAACTGGAATCATTAGAACTGCAGCATCTCATAGTTGGAAAGAAACTCAGAGATTATCTAGTCTAATCTAAACCTCCCCACCAACCCTAAAGGACTTGTATAGTCTAACTGAACTCCAATAATCTTGGGTGAATGGCGATGATGGAATTTGCAGAACTTCTTGTACCTACTAGATGATTAATTAATTTTTATTGAACTGAATTTGTAAATTGGAAAGGGCTTTCAAAAACTAAAAGCTGCATACAAACATTGAGGATGATACAGGCTTTTTACAAATGACGACTAATGATGTGGCTCTTCTTTGTGACCAGCCACATACTAGTTACTCCTTTCAGATACCCCCCTCCTCCCTTCCTTTTCCATTTAGATAAATACAGGCAGGCAGCCCCCTACTTGCCAAAGGGAAAAGTAAGCCAAATCTTACAATTCAACTCAACAAACATTCAGTAAGCGCTCACTATGTGTAAGGTACAGTGCTAGCGCTAGATATACAAAGACAGCTCCTTCCCCTTTACTCTTTTCCAAAACCAGAATAGTTCCTGCCTTCAAGAAGTTTACATTTTACTGTCATTTTTAAGTCAACTGTTAGGAAATTCAAACACACTTTCCTATAGAAACAATGTTATTCGGGGAAGGTAGGTTTCCAGGCCTCCATTGAAAAAGCCTATGTAACTCAGAATGGGTTTGAAATATTATACAGTTTTAAAATCCCAGACCTGCAATTTCAGTGGCATAGAGAAGCTCTCTCTACCAATACAGAACAGCATCTGTTCTCCATTATGGTGACAGAGTTGCCCAGAGTCAGTAACCAGCATGTGTCAGGGCTGGGATCTGAATTCCAGCTTTCCTGATTCCAGGGTCAGTCCTCTCTATCCACTACACCAGGCTGTCTCTGATGGGCTGGTTCTCTCGGTAGGAGCACCAGGAGATAGGGACTCTTTCTGAACACTGGAATGGGGGAGACCTGAAGTAGATATCTTTCCTATTGGCCTAATTGTAGTTTGCTAGACATTACATGTCACCATTTCTTTCTGTGCATTTTTATATGTTATTCCCCATGCCTAGAATATGCTCCCTCTTGGAATCCCTTCTTCCCTCTAAGACTCAGTCCAAATGTCGCCTCCTATACAGGGCCCTTCCTGATTTTGCCAGTTCTTAGCATACTCTCTCCCCAAATGCCTTTGCATTTATTTTATATGTTGGTGTTGAGTTGTTTCAATTCTGTCTGACCCCATTTGGGATTTTCTTGGTGGAGATCCTGGAGTGGTTTGTCTTTTCCTTCTCCAGCTCATTTTGCAGATAAGGAAACTGCGGCAAACAGGGTTAAGTGACTTGCCCAGGGTCACATAGCTAGTAAGTATCTAAGGTCAAATTTGAACTTAGGTCCAATGCTCTACCCACTGGACCACCTTGCTGCCCCAATCTATACATTAAGATATTTTATGTGTATTATATATTACACATATCATATATTTACACATTATGTAGGTTACACGTATTACATACTTCACATATACTTACATTTATTATATTTTCATATATTTATGTTATGTTTTACATATATCTACATGTATTGTAAAAATTGAATATTTTACATACATTTGCATATATTATGTACAATTTATTTTGCAAATAGTGTATATTTACTGTCTGTGGGTAAGGTCTGGCTCTTTTGTATGTGAAGCTTGGTTGCCGAAAGGGGCAGTGAAAGAGCATTTGTATAAGGAAAATTGACCAAATCCACTTGGGAATAAACACAGTCTCTCAGGTAAAATGTTGAGGAGAGAGGCATACAGTGTTCTATGAAGCAACTGGAGAACTTCCCCTTAAAATTCAGTGCTTCTTAAATTGTGAGTCATGACCCCATATGGGACAATGACCCCTATTTGACAACAGAAAAAGGTTTCTGAATGTGCAATGACCAAAAATTAATTCGAAATCAAATGTGTAATGAATCCGAGGTGTTTCTGGCAGCACTTGCTCATGCTGCATCGCACAACTTCTCTGCAGCCTTGGTTCTGAACACAAAACATGTGCACTTTGTACTGCACGTGCCCTCAGGTCACACAATGCCAGCACAGTGGAAAAAGTTTAGATGAATGTATGGAGAGGACCTGTTTGAAGGCAGGGTAGTGACTGAAGTTAAGGGGTTTCAGGTCATTGTGAGCCATTAGTTCTTCTACATTGTACTGTTTTTTAGTTTTAAAAGTTATAAATTATGGATAAAATTATTAATCAAATAACTGACCAAGAATTATGGAAAGATTTTATAAGGACTGGTGGTTCATACTTCACAGAAACGCTTATGAGTTTTACCTGATAAGGTAAAGATGAATCATTGATCACCAGGAGGCTCTGATTTGAGGCATTAGAAACTGTAAAGATGTCAGAGAAGAAGCTATAGGAAGAGAAAAACAGAAGAAAAAGCAAGAGAGTAAGCTGAGCAAGTGGGGAGTCACGATGAGGCAGGAGCATGGAAGGCTTCAGGTGAGAACAGCTGACTCTTCAGCTGCTTTGCTGGGGACTTACTGATTACAAGAGAAGGATAGCTTGTTGATTGGCTAGAGATAGGCTGGAGGAAATGCTGGAAGAAACTCACTGGAATACAGTTAAATCCTGGTTATCCAAAGAGCAACTGGGGGCTTATTGCTCTCTCCAAGGTCATCTATAAACTACAAGAGGGGAAACCTTTCAGGGGTGCCTGTGTTGCCCTCTACTGACTTTTATGGTTTGAAAGGGAGAGATAAAAGGAGAAAGATTGACTTTGTGTTGAATTTTGCTATGAGCTGTGCTCTGCTGTGATAGGATGCTTGGAAAGGATAAAGCAACATCTCCTGCTACCTGAGGAGCCTAGAAGTTCCCTGGCTGAAAGGAATTGTTGGTCAATACAATAACATAACACTTTCTCCATGACCTCTTAAGGGTGGCAACGAGTGAAAAGAGTTTGTTACTGCTTCATCGGCTCAAGAGCACAAGAGGAATGACTGCTCAGCAGGAAAGTAGTAAGAACCAGAAAGAAAACATCCAACAGAGAGTCTTCCTTGTGTGGTATAGATTATTCCTGAAGAGACCAAGGACATCAAGGCCAGTTAGTCTAGAATTGTGAGTTGCCTCAGGCACATGAGTTTCCTCACTCATGTGCTTCCTTATTATGGGTCTGTAAATGTACACTTATTCTTCTCTGTAGATGTTGTACCTATTGGTGGAAAGCATGACCTAGGTTTATGGGTAGAGTGTGATGTTTTGATTAATCTTCTGTTAGCTTTCTATTGAGCAACTATTATGTTCAATTATGATTGCTTTTGCCTTCTGATGATTAAATGTCACAATTATTCCTTCTTCTACCTTGTCATTTGGTAGATATTTTATATTTGAGAATTAATGGCATCATGGTAACTGATTTGGGATGAGTGAATACACTGGTGGGGCTCAGGAGCTATAGTAGTGAATAGAAGGACTTTATCTATCCCACACCAGGGTTAATTCTGGGATGCTGAGAGTTTGAGTGGTAGCAGAATGGTGGTTGCCCCTCTCTCAGAGCTGCGCAATTGCTACTTTGAATGTAGGTTGGGTGAACTAACCAGGCCACAGACTGAAGGTAGAGAAATCCACATAAGTGTTCTTCTCTGGCCCCAGGTAGGAAGCAAGCTCCTCTCACAGGCAAGAGCTACTCCTTTTTTCTCTTTCTACATCTAGTGTCTAGACCAGCATCTGCCATTAATAGGCACCCAGTATATGCTTGTTGAGTAGAAGTGAATATCCTAGGCATCAGTACTGACTCTTTACATCAGTGTAAGAAAATGCACCTTTTTATGCCTTTACATCTCCAAATGGTAAAGATACCTTTCTAGGGAAACATTTCTCAGCAGTTCTAAACTGGAGACAGAGGACTGGATATTTAGAGAATACAGGAGACCAAGAATTGAATTACTTATTTCTAAATGGAGTATTTGTACATCTGGGAATGATTAGTGGAGCTATAGTTTTATAAGGGAGGGGAGTCAGGGAGAATTAGGTACCAAGGACTCCTTGGCCTTGGATTTGAGCTAGTGCTTACCGGGTTTTCACAGTAGTGACAAAGGTCATTGCTTCCAACAAAGAGGGTGATCAGCTTCCAGTCTTGTTCCAGGTTGATTTCCTGAGGAGATGGAAGACTCAGAGGTTTAGAACTCAGGGATGTTGGGGGGCCTACAATGGTGACATCTGGAGGCAAACCCTAGCAGGTTCACCTCCACTTTTCACTTTAGATTAAGTTCCAGGGAAGGACTTGCTCTTCTTTGGACAAATCCTGAAGTGAACAATGAGAGGAAACTCAGAATTTATTGCTTCACCATGATTCACTGAGACTAAGCACCACAAAGTCAGTGTTATGGTGCATGTGCATATATAAGGGGAGAGAGGAACAGACTTTATGCTGAAATTCCCTTCTGAAAGCTGCAGCTGGTGAACAGTGAGGCAGCTTCTGGGTTCAGGGACTTTCCTTGAACTTACAAGCCTTAAGTGGACAGAGGTGATCCAAGGTCTCACAACTGGTATGATATTGGGGCTAAACAGGGAAGATGAAAAAGGTGAACAGACAAGCCAACCTTCCAAGAGGTCTCTTGAAGAAGAGAGAGTAAGCCAAGAGAGGGAAGGAGCTGGCACTTGTATAAGACAAATTGAGGCAGAGAGGAAACCTCCTGGGTTCTAGTGCTTGAGAAGACTCATTGATATCTTTCAGCAGAGCTGGAAGACTTATTCCCCATTTAGCTGTCTCCATAACAGAAGCTTTGCTGCTATTATCAGGAGCTAAATTCCAAAAAATAAGTCATGGAGAAAAAAATGTGCCTGTAAGGTTTCAGGGGACAGGGCTGAGGGGGTGGGGGGAGAGGAGCATGGAATGAGAATTCTATTTTTAGAATGTAGCCTTTACATAACAGATCTGAAAGAAGCAAAATCATGATTAAGGTGGGCAACAGCTAAAGTTCAGGGCCAGAGAGACAGTCCTTCACCAATCTCACCGTTTCACTGTCTGTACTCTCTCTTCCCCTAAAGATACACAACCTCCAAAGGTTAGACTCATAAGGAAGGGAAGCAAAGTGTCCAACATGTTCTGGGGAAGGTTTTGCTTTTCTTGTTCCCTGTCTATTCCCTGAGAGATGCAGAAGGTAAAGTTGGGGGAGAATCCCATGCCCTTTCCTAACCTAAGTCGTCTCCATACCTTCCTAATGATGACCCCAAAGACAGACACTCACCAAGCTGTTCTTCATCCTGTTAACCAGTTCACGAGCCTGGCTTGGCATATCCCTATTCAGGCAGAGAAACAAGTACAGCTCAGACGAGGTTCAGAAACAAGTTTCTCAAGTCAACACTACCTTGGAAAGGTGAGGTCAGTCCAAAGACTTATTGCTCAAGTCATCATCCCTGAAACTTTCCAGGCAAAAACACACTTTCCTGGTTACCAATCCCCATCTCTTCCTATTAGGATGTAAGCTCCTTAAGGGCAGCCATCTTGCTTTCATATTTGTATTTCTAGTGTATAACAGTTTTTTTTAACATAGTAAATGCTTAATAAATGCTTTTTCAATTTTTTTTTATTCCCTCATTCCTCATACACTGCATTCTACCTTGGCTTTGCATAGTTTATATCCCACTCCTGTGATGCTCTACCTACTTACTTTTTAGGATTGGTAATTTCCTTTAAGGCTCAGCTCAAACACCACCTCCTACATGAGTCCAGTAGTTGCTAGTGCTGTTCTCCCAAATTACTTCTTGCCCTCTGCCCTGGCTACTACTCTTTTCACTGAATCAAAGTCCATGCCCTGAGGAACTTAATGCTTTCAGCTCTGGAACTCTTGTCCTAGGGTCCTTGATGCTCTGTCAAGTGTTTCTTATGGCACGCTGTATGGAAGCCATCTCCAGGAATCTTCTCACTATCCAGCCACCATTCATTCTCCCACTCTTCAGATAAGAGGGCATGCCCTGATCAATGCTGTCATTGATCAAATCATTATTACCACTGCTATAGGAATGAGTATCAATTTAGAGCCCTGTGGTTCCACTTACGATTCCAATGACTTTCCTCCTCTTTGCCCCTTCCCTTTATTTGTTTGTTATTAGAATATAAGCTCCTTGAGGGCAGAGTCATTCTAGGTTTTTTAAATTTTATATGCCAAGTATTTAATACAGTGTTTGCCCCATAGTAAGCATTACATAAATTGTTTTTATTCATTCATTTGTATGGATTTTATATTTCTCTGTATACATATTACTTCCCCCAATAGAATGTAAGGTCTTTGAGGGGATTCACTATTTTGGTTTTTCAGGTACACAGTTTGTGCTTAATAAATATTTGTTGGAAGAGTAAATGATGAGGTAGCAAGGCAGGTTTAGGTTTGATGGAAAAACTTCTAAAAATCAGAGATATTCAAAAGTGGAATGAGCTGCTTCAGCAAACTGCAGGTGCATTCTCCCTCCCTCCCTCTCTCTTTCTCTCTCACTCTCTCTCTTTCTCTCTCCCTCTCTTCCTCCCTCCCTCCCTCTCTCTCTGGAGGTCTTTAAGGAAAGGCTAAATAACCATTTGAAGGTCATGTTGTAGAGAGTATAGATGGTTATTGAGGTCCCTTCTCACCCTCAGATTTTGTGATTTTCTAATCAGATTTGGAGCCTTGGAAAGGAGAGATCACTTAAATCTAAATACCTTTCTGATGCATAAATCTATCTATTTTTTCTGACAAGTGCATGCTCAATTTCTCTTGAACACCTTGGAAATCATTTATAACCTGAGACTCAGCTTCCTCACCTGTATAATAGTTCTATTAACACCGGCCTTGTTTATAGAATTATTTTGAAGATCAAGTGAGATGAAAAAAGCACTTTGTAAAGATAAATTGTGTTATAAATATAAAGGATTGTTATTGTAAAGCCCTAAATTACCCATATGTGACCTCATTCTCTATTACACAAATTAGGGACAGCTGGGACTTAGGTCTGATTCATGAGTGCCAACTACTTGGCAATTGGGCCATGGATTTGCTCTAATTAATTAACTGTCCAAGACTGGAATCCAGGGAACCCAGACTCTGATTTTGCTATATCCTAGCTCATTTTGTCTTTTGGGCCTCAATTTCCTCGTCTGTAAAAGGTCCCTTCCGGCTCTGTCATTCTGTGGTTCAATTTATCTCCTCCAGCTGTCTCAGTGAGTTCCTCCTTTTAAATCTCTATTCCCTTTTCTCCCCTTTTTTCATTCCCATCCTTCTCACTAGATCAGAAATTCTCATATTTAAAGTTTTAAAAGACCATAGAGATCATCTAGTCCAATGGCCTCATCTTAAAGATGAGAAGAATCTGAGTCCAGAGAAGATGAATGGATTGCCGGAGTTAGGATTGGAACCCAGGTCCTCTCACTCTGAATCCTGAGTTCATTCCATAGCTTCCATTAAGTTTACTTACTGTGCCACAGCCCCTGCTACTGCTACATTTAGTCCAGCTGTCTCCTTCTCGGTGCCGGTGGAAAATCCATGGATGTAGGGGTTAAATTTCTTCAAAATATCTTTCCAAGAGGAAAGAAACAAAGTAGAAGTGAGATGGAGCAGGAGACTCAGTGGATTTGAATTGGGTCTTGAGGTATTGGGCTCTTTGGAGCTCAGGGTTTTTGGGTCTTTCCATTTTACAGAGAAAGGTCCCCCCTCCCTTTTTTTGTCACAACCTTGCAGAAGGTAAACTCTCCAAATCTGGGTTTCCAGAAAGGGGTGTTTCTTGATGATGTTACTTACTTGGCAAAGTGGTGTGAGTTTCCAAGACTCCATCTCCCCCAATGCTGGGATGGGGGAAAAACAGAATCACTCAGGCGGAAATCAGTAAGCATTCTCCAAAAAAAGTCAAAACAGCCAATATTGTTAAAGTACCTACTTTGTACAATTGCTCTGGAGGAGAAGAAGACTTGGTTAAAATATAATCCCTGCCCTCAGGGAGTTTGTGGGGAGATAACTATCCTCTCAGTGCCCCCAGGTATCTCTTTAAGACAAAAAATTGCAGATAATGTGCTAATCCCTCACCAAAACTCCTAATATGTAAGAAGTCACAGGTTCAGTTTGTTAAAAGGAAGTTGGGATTCTCCTTTCCTTGCAGAGGTAGGGGGGTATGGGTTTAAAATATTAAATAGATTATCAAACATAGCTTTTATTCTTTGTGACAAGGAATGGCTTTCTGGGTAAAGGAAATGAAGGTAACGTAAAAACAAAAGATATCAACAAAAATAAGATTAAAACAAACAAAAAAAGCAGAGAAAACATTCCAGGTATAGAGGACAGCCTGGGTGGGGACACGGAGATGTAAGACTACATGGTATGGTGAGGGGATCTAAAAAGAGAAAGGTCCAGTTTGACTGGAGCACAGGGTACAGGAAGAAGAGTAATGTGACACGAGATAGGGAAGGTAAGCAATGGTGCCAAGTAGAGGGCCTTCAATGCTAAACCAAGGAATTTTAACTTTATTTGCATGGCAATAAGGAGCCATTAAGAGATTTGGAGCTGAGGAATGACCTGACCAAATCTATACCTAGGAAAGATGACTTTGAAGGGAAGGAAAAGCTGGATTAGGGGGAGGATACTCTAAAGAGGTTATGTTATAATTGGAAAGAGCGATCCTGAGGTTCTCAGTGAGGGTGGTGAGGTGAAAACAGAGAAAAGGGGACAGAAACTCTTTGAGGACAGGGCTTGGGTCTTATTCCTGAACAAAGCAGAACACTTGACTTAAAGCCATGTCTAGGCCCTGCACAACTTATTGCATAGGTCTCCTTTTCCCTTTTTTCTCTCCCTCCCTCCCTCCTTTCCTTCCTTCCTTCCTTCCTTCCTTCCTTCCTTCCTTCCTTCCTTCCTTCTTTCCTTCCTTCCTTCCTTCCTTCCTTCCTTCCTTCCTTCCTTCCTTCCTTCCTTCCTTCCTTCCTTCCTTCCTTCCTTCCTTCCTTCCTTTCTCCCTCCCTCCTTTCCTCCCTTCCTTCCTTCTTTCCTTCCCTCCCTTTATTGTGAGGAAAGCATTATGTAAACCTTCAAGTAGTTTTTAAATGTTTTCATTCTTGAAAGAAGAGTTTGTTGAATGGAATACCTTCTACCCTGGGCTCCCCACTCAGATTTTGAAGCCCTGACTTTACTGAAGGCTCCATTCTTTATCTAAAGCTGTGGACCAACATTCCTTGAAACATGCCCCCTTCCTCCACCCCCAAGCTCTCTAACACAAAAGGAAGGCTCCTAAGGGTGTCTGGAGGTAACTCAGCTCTGAACAGACACTAGGCATAACTCATACTCATAATACGCTTCAAGGTTTACAAAGCACTTTCCTCAACACAACACAACCTCATGAGGTAGGTAGTATTATCTTCCTATTTTATTAAATGCTAAATTAATAACTTTATATTACAGATGAGGAAACTGAGGTTGAAAGGAAGGATTTCACAGATAGCAAGTATCAGAGCTAGGATTTGAACCCAGGTCTTCTGACTCCAAATCCAGAGTTTTCTACTAGAGCATACTGCCTCTTAGGGATCCAAAACCTGCTCTTAAGAGGGGAAAGGGATAACTTCCTTCTACTCCAGATGAGTCACAGCAAAGATGCCCCTAAGGACTGGAGTCATTGACAGAAGAGTCAACAAGAGGAGCCTCACCTCCAGGACAGTCCCCTCCAAGCTGTGGACAGGTTAGTGATGTTTTTTGCTCCAGCTCCAAAAGCAGTCTGCGAAAGGCAAGTGGAAGAGTTTGTGAGTAGTGTGGGATTGGGACTCTGGGGAGGAGACTGAGAAAATCTTTGTGCCGCAAATAAACTGACTTTGGGCAATGGTATGGCGCAAAGTGTCCTAGGAAGGGATCATAAGACCTGGATACTAGTCTTTGCTGTGCCATTTACTCTTTGTGATATTCAAGTCACTAACTTCTCTGGGCCTCAGTTTGCTCATTTGTAAAATGAGTTGTTTGGACCCTGCCTCTTCCTCTGCATAACCATTCTAATTTCTCTTCTTTCTTTCACTGCCAAATTTCTATAAAGGTTTACATTTATATCATTCATTAAACTGGTCTAAACCAATTGCTTCTACTTGCTACCTCCATATCCATTTTTTTCTTAATTCCTATAATTTGACTTTCTCTTTCCACCCCCAGTGCTCTTGAAAGTTACAGCTGAATTGGTCCTAATTTCTAAACTTTCTTTCTTTAATCATGTTAGAAGGTGGATTGCATGAGAATGGGGTCCATCTGTCAATACTCCATCATAGCGTGTCTTGATTCTCTCTCTCTATACACACACTCACACACACACACACACAATGCAAAAGAATACTGGAAGTAGCTATGATTTTACTACATAAATAATTCCTAGTGTGGAAACTCCCCTTATCACCAATGTTCCCAACTAGGTCTATTACTTAGTAGACCATTTCTAAGCAAACTGTCTGAGGCTCAGAGAGATTAAATCATTTGTCAAGGGGTCACACATAGCTAGTATCAGAAATGAAATTTGAACTATTAAGCCCAAACCCAATCCATTCCATCTATTATTGGTAAATTTCCATTATTCTGCATGATGATCTTGATTAAAAAGTATGAATAGAACTTAATATTTATATGGTACTTTGAAGTTCGTACAATGCTTTACATATAAAAGCAACTCTCAAAACATCAAAACTACTCTCTAAGGTCAGTACTAGAGGTGTTATCATCCCTATTTAACAAATGAAGAAACTGAGTCACACGGAAGTTAAGGGATTTGCCCACGGTCGTATACCTCATAAGAGACGAGATTTGATACTACATCTTTCTGACTTCATGTCTACAGCTCCATTTAATAAATATTTAATAAAGAGAATTAAGTAAAAATAAAAGGTGGGGGATGCTGCATGAACACTTAGAGTTCACCTAGTACCTGTAGAAGATTTGCAGCATTTGACCCTGCTGACCATCTCCTTAAAAGCTCTTTCCTCCCTTGGTTTCTATGACAACACCATATTCTTGTTATCCTACCTCTCAATCCATCTCTGCCTTCTTCAAAGGCTTCTCTTTCTGCTCACTAAATATAGGCATTACCTAAAGTAAAGGGCTAGGGCCTCTGCTCTTTAATTCACCATCTCTATTAGCTTTTTCCCTGCTTCCCATATCTTCTCCATCCTTAAAAACTAAACTAAACTAACAAAACAGCCCTCACTTGATCCTATTCTCCTTCCTGGCTCTCATCCTGTATCTCTCCCCTCCTTCTTGGCTAAACTCCTTTAAAAAGTTGTCTTCCTTCCACTCACTGCTAAAGTTGCTTCTCCATGAAACCTTTCTTGATCCCCTTTAATACTAGTTCCTCCCCTCTATTAATTATCTCCAATTTTAAAAAATTACTTATCCAATATAAAAACAAAAATTTGTTCAAATGCAGCTGCTTGTGTGCCATCTTCCACTGCAAAATGTGAGAGCCTCTAAAATAGGGACTATTTTTTTGACTTTCTTTTTATCTTTATCCATTACCACAGTGATAGATAGCAGGTGTTTAATACTTGTTGACTGACTACCATTTGGCTTCCAATCTCATCATCCAACTGAAATAGATCTCTCCAGAGTTAACAATGATCTCTTAATGGCCAAATCTAATGGCCTTTTGTCAGCCCCTCATCTTTTTGACCTTAAGGAACACTGTCTTCTTGATCTTCTCTCTTCCGTAGGTTTTTCTGACACTGTTCTCTCCTAGTTTTCCTCATGTCTTTCTAACTATTCTTCCTCAGTCTTTTTTGCTAGACTTTTGAGGTCACACCCTCTGCCCATAGGTGTTCCCTAAGATTTTCCAGAGCACTCTTCTCTCCCTGTACTATTTCACTTGGTGATCTCATCAGTTCCTGTGGGTTCAATAGTCATCTCTTTGCAGATGATTCCTAGAATTATATATAACCAACTTCAATCTCTCTCCTGAGTGTCAGTCATCACCATTAACTCCCTCTTGGATATCCCAAACTCAACATCTTCAAAGCATAACTCATCTTCTCCTTTCCCCAATTCTTCCTCTCTTCCCAACTTTCCTAATATTGTTGAGCATGTCATCAGTCTTCCAAGCACCTAGGCTTACAACCTTGATGTAGTCCTTGACTCCTTATACTTTTCCCACATATCCATACCTTTCCATATTCTCTTTTTCTCTGACACTGCCACCATCATGGTGCAAACCCTCATCACCTCTTGGACTACTGCAATAGCCTTCCAATTGGTCACCCTGCTTTATCCTTCCCCATTCCAATCCAACTTCCTTCCAGCCACCAAAATGATCATCCTAAATGTAGTGCAGGTCTATGTTACCACCCTACTCAATAAATTCTAGTGGTTTCTTATTACTTCCAGGATCAAATATAAAATGCTCTATCTGGTTTTTTAAAGCCCTTTGTAACTTTTCCACGTTCTCACACTTACTCCCCACCCTCCACTTCCACATACCCTGTGATTCAGATACACTGGCCTGCTTGTTCAGGGAAGTCCATCTCCTGACCAGAGTGTTCTCTCTCCTCTTCTCCACCTCCTGGTTTCCCAGACTTCCAGTAGTACTCAGGTTCTACCTTTCCATCAACCCCAGTCCCTTCTATCTGAGATTACCTCTGATTTACACTGTTTATATCTTGCATATACAGTGTAATTTGTGTGTTGTCTCTTCCATTAGAATGTGAGAATCTCAAGGGCAGGAACTGTTCTCCCTTTTTTGATGTATTTCCATTTGGTGTTTTAAAGACAGCAGCCAGGAAAATCATTTGAATTACTTAGTAAGCTCTTTTTTTAATGAGTCAGAATCATCATTTTCACCCTTTAGTCCCAGTTTGATCCTTTGAGGCCAACCAGAATACATTGAATCCATTTTCTATATGACACCTATTCATAGTCTTCAAGTGGGGCATCAGATTCTCTTAAGCGTCCCCCTTCTTCAGGCTATATTGCCAGTTCCTACTACCTATCAGAGTAAGGCATGATTTTTAGGCCTTTTGTCATTCTCACTGTCTCCATCTTGGTACATCCCAGCTTGTCATAGGATCATACATCTGGAGTTGAAAGGGACCTTAGAAGCCCTTTGCTCCAGTCACATAGTGCATAGTAGAGCTGGAAATTCAACCCAGTTTCTTTAGCCCTAAACTCAGTACTCATTACATCAGTCTATACAATGGATACTATTTCTAAGAAAAGAACACAATACATTAGTTGTGGCAGAGGACTATGGGACCAATACCTCCCTTCCCCCTTCCCCTACTCTCTACTTCTATTAATGCAACTTAGGTTCATATTAATTTTTTTTAGGCTGCCATGCCACTGTTGACATATGAGGCCAGGATGAAGGCAATGGGGATATTCAGACTGGAGAAAGGAAGGCTCAAGGGGACAGATGTCTTTAAGTGTTTATAAGGCTTTGGAAGAGGCTGCTTCACTTGGTACCACAAAGCAAACCAGAAATAACAGACAGGAGTTACAAAATGGAGCAATTTGGGTTTAAAGTCAGGAAAGACTCCCTGAAAATTAGAGTTGTCCAAGAAGGGAATCAGGCTTCCCCAAAAGTTGGTGAGCACCCCACTTTGGAGGTCATCAAGCAAAGATTGAATGACCATTTGTCAAGTATGATGTAACAGGGATTTCTTTTTCAGGTATGAGTTGGATTAGAAGGCCTCTGAGGTGCCATCCAACTCAAAAATCCCATGATCCTCTGAGCGTGCTGTCCACTAAAACCCTCAGATCATTTTCATAATACTAACTGCCTAGCCATGACTCCCCCATTATGTGGTTGTTACCATTGATTTTCAAAAATCTAATTTTTGTCTTTGCTTTTGTCTTTATTAAGTTTCTTTTTTATGAAATTCATCCCGTCCTTCTAGCCTGAGTTAAGATCCTATTTCTGTCATCGGTGTATTAACTATCCTTTCCAGCTTAGAATCATTTTAATGAATTTAATAAGTATGCCATTTCTGCCTTCATCTGGCCCCAATCCTCCTTTCTAACCTTGTGGTCCCTGATTCTCTTATATAAACCTTCTTTTTCAAACAAACTATCCTATTTATGTCATTGGAACATATTTTTCATTTTTTAATCATTGTGCATTCCCCACCCTAGGATACCCTGTCCTCTTGTCTTCAGTCATCTAAATCTAACTCACCTTTTAATGACTGGTGGAAGTTGTACCCATCTCCCTTGAATCTCTCAGCTCAAAGTGACCTCTCTCTTTACTACAACAGCTGCTATCTCTACTCTCATTTAGCAATTATTGTACATTTCCTTCCCCTCCCCCCGCCCCCCACTAACTCTTCACTCATGCAAATCTTGGTTCTCAAAGTACATTGTGCTCCTTGAGGACAGGGGATGAATCTTATTCATATTTCTGTCCCACCCAACCCCCACCCCAGACTCCCTTGCCTGGCAAAGGACACAGTTTGGCATCAAATAAGGGTCCCACAAAATATTTGTTGACCAATTGATTATGTTGCAGGGCTAAGGATGGGCTAGTGCTTGGCTGACCCCTACAGTGTCTGGTTCCCCAGGGCAGGGGAGAGTGAAACAAGTCTTTCAGGCTTAGTACTTACAGTCAGTGAATCTCCCAGAGCTGCAACCACCTTGATGTCAGCTGGCCGGAGCTGGTGGACTGAAGGAGACAAGAAAGTAGGACCTTTGCTGTGCTGACAGTCTTTAAGAAACGATGCCAAAAAGAAGGGCATGGTAGGAATCAGGGTTGTTTGCACTCACCTGATGTGGGAGCTTTGCTGGATGATCTCTGCTCAGAGCACAGGAAGTCACTGCCCCAGTTCTTTAAAAATAAGCAAAAGAAGAGAAACCCACTTCATATGAGAGAAGGAAGGTTAGTCTTGAAAATTCTTAACATTTATAATGTAGAGAAATCAATTCCAGCCCAGAATTACCCACCAATCTTCAACTAAGTCCAGACCTTAGTAAAGTACACATTTGTGTTTGCCAGGCCTTTATAATTCAATCCAACAAGCATTTATTGGATACCCACCAGGTACAAAGCTGGTACACCTAAGTGGAAAAAAAGAAGGTCCTACTCCTTGAGGACCAAACGATTATAATAATTACAGGAGAAGGAGTTAAGACAAGGACACAAACATTATGCAAATTAGAATGTGAGAGTATGTGAGAGAGGTAAAGACCTGGCAGTATCCCAAGGCAGGCAAGGACCGGTCATTGGTAGTTTGCATAGTCCATAAGCAGGAAGGAAACAAGTACTGTAGGAAGCACCTACAGCGCCAGACACTGTGCTTAGCCTTTACAGACATTATCTCATTTGATCCACACAATGACCCTGGGAAGTATGTGCTATTATTACCCTTTCATTTTATAGTTGGGAAAACTGAGGCAGATAGACATTAAGTGACTTGCCTAGGGGTCATACAGATAGTAAGTGTCTGAGGCTGGATTTGCACTCAGGTCTCCCTGACTCCAGGTCTAACACTTATCTACTGCACCACCAGCTGCTAGAGACTGATGCTACCTTATCACCATTTCCTATGCAGCACCTTACTGTATTCTCTCCCAAGAGAGTTATCATTATTTTCATTTTTAAAATAAAGCCTGAGTTAATTGCAATACCAAGGCCTAAGCAATAAATTATTTTAACTAGGAATTTTTATTTCTAGTGCTGGTACTACATATCAGGCCCTGAGAAGGAGGAAAACAGGAACAAGACTACTCCATGGAGGAAGACCTTTAGAGACCCTGTAAAAGCACTGAGTCTGTTGGTGAGAAGTCTGCTGAATGTGAGAGGGGGGGAAGAGGGTCTGAATATGGAGAAGTAGCCCCCTCCCCACTCACTGATTGGTAGCTTCCTGTTTTAATTAATTATTCTTACAAACTAGTTCTTAAATACCATTGTTTTTGGCTTCTGAAGGGCTACAAGAGCTGTCAGAGCCTTGTAAATCTGATGTCCTGGGACAAAGCCCTTATTGTGCCACCCTAGTTAAAGGAAATGTTTTTAGAAAAACATGAAGATTTCACAAGCATAATGCTACCAGCTTTTCCACATATTCTGGACTGTAGAATTAAGAAGTGCTACTTCTCTGGACACATAAACTTAGGTATGAATAGAGGAATTACTGCAATATTGTAGCTTCATCCCAACTCAAAGCAGTGTGCTTGTCATACCTAAAATACAAGAAGCCAGTTTTTAAAGTGACAAGGCAGAGGATGCTGAAAGCACTCAGATCGGTGGTAGCCAAAATTGCCAATCCTTCGAGGCCCTGAGGGGTCAAATGAAGCTTCACCCTTTGGGCTTCTCTCCTCCCCCTGCCCACCCCCGCTGTCTCTCTGTCTCTCTGTCTCTCTGTCTCTCCAGAGTGGCCACCCACAGTAGCTGCCAGACTTAGAGTCACACAGTAGGCTCTCTGGAAATACTTGCTAATTGGGGATTTGATTTTCTAGGGGATCCAATCATCAATATACTTTGCATCCTTTCCTCTATTTAAAAATTTGGCTGAGCCAAATTTTGTTAAAATGTCTTAATTAGATTATGGGGCACCAAATATAGAATCAATTTCCAATGGATTTAATGGAACCCTCACCCTCACTCACAACCCATCATTTCAGGTTGGTTAGAAGGCTTCGGGAAGATCAGATACATCATGAAGCTAGTTCTCAAAGACTGCTCAGTTTAAACTCAATGACATATTCCCTATGATAGTCTCGAAAACTAATTCAAATAATGAAGCTTAGTTTTAAATAAGAAATTCAAGAAAAAAAGTAGTGTTTTAACATAACTATCTGCACTTGAGAAATATCTTAGTGACTTGCTTTTGACAGGATAGTACAAATATTTCCCCTGCATCAGATCATTATTTATGATTAACCCGGGCTATAGAAGCCAAGAGACTACATGATTCTTCAAGGAGGTAGAATGATATGCTGTATACTTAGTAAATAGTCTACATTGTATATGAATGGCAGAGAAGTAAGGACTGCGTTGTCTTCACTAGCTTAGGAGATGTACAAAGTAGCTTGGTAGCTCAGTGGATAGACTGTTGTTAGACTTGGAATCAGGAAGACTTGAGTGCAAAACCTGACTCAGAGATGGTCCAGATATGTGACCTTGGGCAAGTCATTTAGTTTCAGTTTCTTTGTCTGTAAATTGGAGATAATAATGGCACCCACCACAGAGGCTTGTTTCCTGTTAAAGTATGTAAAAAGTACATTGCAAATCTTAAGGCACAGTACAAATGCTAGCTATGTACTTACTGATTCAATTCAACAAACACCTACTAAGTATAAGGCACTGTCTGAGGTGCTGGAGCAACAATCTGCCATGCTTACATTCTGCTGGTAGGGATGGGATTTCATTCATGTGTGTGTGTGTGTGTGTGCACATGTGTATGTATACACATACATGCACACACACACATATATGCACATACACATATACAAATACACACAGAGTTTAATACAGAGTGAAAAGAAAGAATTAACCACTAACACACTAACATCTGGGAAAAGGAAAAAGGAGGTGTGTAGGAGGTGGCATCTGAGCTTTGAGAGAAGCTGGGAATTCTGCATTCCAGACACAGGCCTGGGCAAAGGTGCAGGGGTGGGAGATGGAATGTCATGGGCAGGAAAATAGCTAGCAGACCAGTTTTACTGGAATAGAGACTAAATGATATGAAGTAATATGAAATAAGAATGGAAAGGGAAGTTCCCACACATCCAGCACCTGGAGGCTTAGCATTTTTAGTGACTGCTAAGTTCTTTATTCATAGCTGCAATCAAATCTTAGGCTCCCTTTCCCAGAAATGACAGATTTATCCTACTCGGCTTCATCTACAGAAAGGCAAACAGTAGTTCCCAGAGAAATCTTCTTACACTTCAATTTTCCCTCCTCCCCGAAACTTACTCTGTGAGGCAATGGCACTGGCCTCCTTGCTATCCCTTGCATAAGACACTCAGTTTCAGAACTACATATGGCCTTTTCACTGGCTATCCTGCATGCCTGAAATTCTCCTTCTTGCTTTCCTCTGCCCTCTGGTCTCTCTGGCGTCCCTCAAGTCTCAGTTAATACTCCATTTTCTGCAAAAAGCCTTTCCTTTTTAATGTTAGTGCCTTCCTTGATTCACTCCAATTTATCCTGTATATAGCCTGTTTGTATATACTGTTCACATGCCATCTTCTCTGTTAAACTAGGAAGTCCTTGAGAACAGAACTATTTTTTTGGTCTTCCTCCCTCCCTTCCTCCCTCCCTCCCTTCCTCCCTTCCTTCCTTCCTTCCTTCCTTCCTTCCTTCCTTCCTTCCTTCCTTCCTTCCTTCCTTCCTTCCTTCCTTCCCTGGCACATAGTAGGTGTTTGATATATGCTTACTGACTTACATACTTTTCTGATTCTAAACAGTCAATGCAACAAGAAGGAAGCTTGTTATGGACCAGCCACTTGGGTTAAAGTTTCTTTTATCTCAGCAGTCACTGAGCAGGAATTCACTGAAATCTCTCCCCCAGCTCCCCAGTGACTCCTCCAGAAAGGTTAAGCTTGCCTGATCAGAAACAGATGACTGTGAGAACATAGTCTCAAATCTTAAAGAGTAATGGCCAAAGCGTTATTTTCTGTAGCAGTAACCCAGAAACAGGTGATGATGATTCACGAACATGTTCGGGCCAGTGTTCCTGTATTTACTTTCTCTGATGTGGTCAAATCTGAGTGAATTCTGCTCCGCCTGCCTGATACATCATAGAAGGAAAGGTGAGGATATTTCCAAGCATGTAAATATACTGAGCTATGCAAGCAGAACACTTCCAGGTGAAAACAATTGGACCCTGTGGAAACACAAACATGTGACTTTGATCTATTACCTCAATAGCAGGATTGGCTGAGTATGTGTAGTTACTGTTCCTGTAGGTCCTCAGGAAGGGCTCCTCCTGTTGGAAAGAGATGGCCACAGTGACTGATCATTAAATAACAATAAAGATGAGTAATGAGAGAAAAAGTATCTGATAATAAGGAGAATGATCTTTGAATGGACTGAACTCTTTCAAAAAAAGCTCAAACTTTTATATTCAATTCATTTATCCATTCCATAAGCACTTATTTATTAATCACTTGCTATGAGCCAGGGACTGTGCTAAGTACTGAGCATACAAAGACAACACCAAAAGTTTCCTGGCCCTACCTAAGGATTTCCCCGATCCCCTGAGAGTGCTCATGTTTCCATCCCCACAACTACCTTTATATACAGGATGTCCCAAAAGCCTGAGTGTGCTCAGATTTTTAGGAGACATACAGTTCTTCTATATGTAGATGCCATCTTCCACAGATTATAAGTTTCTTCAGGGTAAGGAATATTTCACTTTTAACCCCAGGGCCAGTCATATAGGAGGTGATTAATAAATGCTTGTAAATTGATTGCCCTCAATCAAAATTCCCCCAATTTTAATGGGGGAAACAACGCTTATGTAGATGAATACTGAACATGTACAAAGTTGCAGAATACTTTGGAGGGGTGGAGTGGACATTAACAATTTATTAGGGTGGGGGAAAGGGAGACCAGGAAAGGCCTCCTGTAGGAAGTGGCATCTGAACTAAGCCTTGAATCATCCCTTTCAATCTTTTCTCTCTCCCTAATCTTCAAACCCTTCTTGTTTGCTGGCTTCTTCTTAGCTGTCTATGAACATACCCAGAACTTTTTTAGAGAGAATTTCATTCATTCTAGAGAGTTTTTACTTAACAGCTTTGGCTTGGTGTTTTACAATAAGAGGACCTAAAAATTTCACTTAGTACATTGCCAGAATGAAGGCTCCATTCACAAAGCTTAACACGTCTCCATCTCCTTCTGTTATGTTCATAATGATCCTAAAAGAAATACATTCCAAAAATGTAATGCAAGAAGGGCTGGAGGTCCTTCCCCACTGCAGGAGATGGTTCTATCAGTGAAGAAGAGTTATTTAATATGGAAGGCAGAGCATAGCCTTGGGGTGTTGGGGACTTGGAGACTCATTCATTCTCTAGACACCTTCTGCCCTACCCCCTGTTCCTTGCTCCAAAGAAGCACGATGAGACCTTCTGCTTCTAGAAGCACTATGTACTGGGATCCAGATACTTCTCCCACCTCCTCCTCACTGGCACTCACTTAACCAGAATATAATACTAGCATTGATGAACTTGCAGCTACTCATCTATTGTGCCCATCTCTTCTTATCCCTATACCTGTATAGAACAGTGGAAAGCTTCCTTAGAGGAGAGGCAATAAATGAAGAAGTGAAGAAGCTGGCCTTGGAATCAGGAAGGCCTGGGTTCAAGTGTTGCCTCTGGCATGTACTGACTGTGTGATCCTGGGCAAGCCTCTTAAGACTTAGCTCCCCAGGTGAATTGCCAAGTCTAAATTGCAAAAGTAAATGCTAATCTGCTTTGAAAGAAGTACCTTACCGGCAGCTCCTGGAGACGAAATCTAAACAGCAACAAAACAAAAGCTGTGGAAAGAGTGATGGCTCTGGGACCAGAGACCCTGTGTGGAAATCCTACCATTGTTAACTTCTCTGGGCCTCAGTTTACTCATCTGTAAAATGAGAGGATTAGACCTTTTAAGTCTTCCTCCCCATTCTAAATCTATGGTCCTAGGCTTCTCATTTCCCTAGAAGGGAGCAATTTTCTTTCCAGTACTGCTGTAATTCTATGTCCTGTTCTCTGATTGTTTTTGAGGTGTCAATTTTTTTCCTTTGAAAGAATAAATTACATAAATTTGTGATTTAAAAAATAATTCATCCTTCATTGAAGTCCTTCTAGAAGGGCCACATCATTCATTCATTCATTAAGCATGTATTGGGTTGCCTACTGTGTGTCAAGCATCATGCTACACCCTGGGGACTTAAAGACAAAAATGAAATACTCTCTGCTCTCTAGGAGATTTCCTTCTATTAGGGAGGGGAGTTCAACAGTTCCAGGGATATGTAAATATTTAAAAAGTACTAATTAGGAGCAGGGGAAAACAGCTGGAAGGATCAAGAAGCCTAGGGTAGGAGCTGCCAATTGAGCTTGAAGGATGCTAGGGATTCTCAGAGGTAGAAGTGAAAAGAGAAGTAAATACAGGTCATAGGGTGAGGCCTGTGCAAAGACACAGAGACAGAATGATATTTGTGGGAAATAGCAAAAAAGCCAGTCTGACTAGAAAGCAGAACATGTGACAGGGAGACATACCACTGAGGCTAGAAAAGGAGGCTGGAGCCAGATTGGGAAGGATTTAAGTGCCAAACAGAAGTGCTTGCATTTTATTTTAGAAGCAAAGAGGAGCATGCTGGGGACTCTGGGCTCTCAAAGGCTCTGCCTGTGGAGTGAGTGCAAACTCTGGCAGCTTCTTTTGAAAGGAAGGGCTTTTGGAATGGGCCCATTGAGGTGCAGTGTAGTAGACAACCTGGGTGCATTGCTGGGGTTAAAAGTCTGTCTCTGTGGCCATAAAACCCTGCATATCCTTTGATCCAGCAATAGCACTGCTAGGTCTCTATCTCAAAAACATCCAAAAAAGGGAAAAGGACCTATCTGTACAAAAATATCTCTAGCAGCTCTTTTTGTGAAGGCTAAGAACTGGAAACTGAGAGGATGCCTGTCAAGTGGGGAACAATTGAACAAGTCTGAGTGTATGATTCTGATGGGATACTTTTGTGCTATAAGAAATGACAAGCAGGATGATTTCAGAAAAACCTGGAGAGATGTACATGAACCGATGTAAGTAAAGGGAACAGAACCAGGAGAACATTGTACATGGTAACAGCAATATTGTACAATGATCAACTGTGAATGACTTAGCTATTCTTAGCAATACAATGATCCAGGACAATTCCCAAGGACTAATGATGAAGCATGCTATCTGCCCCCCCGAGAAAGAAGTGATATTGCCTGAATATATTCTAAAGCATGCTATCTTTCACTTCCTTTTTTTCTTTCATTTTTTTATTCAAGTCTTCTTATACAAAACTACCAACATAGAAATGTTTCACATTATTGTACTTGTACAACCTATATCTGATTGTTTACTGTCTCAGGTAGGGGGGAAGGAAGGGAGGTATAGAATTTGAAACTCAAAACAAAAAAAAAGTTTAAAAATTGGTATTGCAGAAGACCAAGGTTAAGGTAATAGAAGCCTAGACTACTGTAGTAGCAAGAAAGAGGCGAGTAGAAAGTAGTAGTAGAAAGGAGTAATAGAAAGTAGTAGAAAGGAGAGACTTAGAGACTTTAGGTAGAAAGAATCCGATCCTTGAGGACAGGGACAGTATTTGCCTTTGTATACCAAGCAATTTGCACAGCCATTAGCAGTAGTAAGTTCTTAGTAAATACAGTACTTGAAGACTCCTGGGCAGCTAATGGATAGAATACCCAGCCTGAAGTCAGGAAGACCTGAGTTCAAACTTAGCCTCAGACACTTACTAGCTGTGTGACTCTAGGCAAGTTACTTAACCCTGTTTGCCTCAGTTTCCTCATCTGTAAAATGAGCTGGAGAAGGAAATGGCAAACTATTCCAGCACCTTTGCCAAGAAAATCCCAGATGGAGTTGCAGGAAGTCAGACGCTACTGAACAATAACAACAACTTGTTGACTCACTGACTGACAATGGATTAGATAGGAGAGGCCAATCAATCAATAAGCATGAAACACTTAGGCCTAGGCAGATAAAAAGACAAAAATACAACAATTCTTGGTTACACTCTATGGGCTGGAGTAGGGGAAAGAGATCGTAAAGGATTTTAAAATCCAAACTGAAGAATTTGTTTGAGACAAGGTGACTGCAGTTTCCAGCCTACATCACCATTGTAATGGGGAGTAGGAGAGAGACAAGCCAATGAGGGCCTAGTTCTCAGAGCACACACAATGTCACCACAGAGGCCTGGGGAGCCTGTTTCTGGAAATGCATGATGGAAGGACCTTTTCCTTCCAGGATTTAAAATAAGCACAGGTATCCTCTCAGTGTTTCCTGCTGGCTTACTGTGTGGTGATGAAAAGCCCTTTAATGGACTGCTGAGCTGGAACTGTGTTCGTACAAAAGGCTTGGATAGAAGAAATCTCTCCTTCTTCCTCCAATTCTGTCTTCCCAGAATTTGATCCCATTCCAGTCATGCACGCGCATGCACACACGCACGCACGCACACACGCACGCACGCATGCACACACACACACACCCTCTGAGTTTCTCTCCAAAACATCCCTGCTGTGAATTCTGTAATTCTGTGTCTTGCAAGGATGTGTTGCACTGAGAAAATAATCTTATTAATAAAAACTGAGAAAGTCCAGTAGGGGGGGTGGAGTTGATTTTGAGAGGAAAGCAAAGGGCACACTGAGTTTGAAGCGACGAGATGGCATCTTTCCATTACAATCCCTGTTTGTGTCTCTGTCTGTACCTCTCTGTCTGTCCCTATCTTTCTTTATTTGTACCTTTGTGTCTCTCTCATTTCTCTGTCTGTACCTCTCTCTGTCTCTTTCTCTGTTTATCTCTGTCTGTGTCTGTGTCTCTCTTTGTCTCATTCTTTGTCTCTGTGTCAAACCCTTCCCTCTAGCCCTGATCTTGTATTAACATCCTTTCTTCTTAAACCAGGAGGAAGTACAGCTCCCAAGATCTTTAGGAACTAAGGCCTTCGAGCCAGGAAACCAGTCTAACTAAGCCTTGCTAGAGGGACCATCATGTATAATGGTGGCTATTCCATAAAATTCCTACGGGGATAAGTGTGAGGATAGATCAGTGCCCTGGTCCCTTCTGGGGATTTGTGCTCAGCACTTTTTGTGGCCAAGCACTTCTTGGGAAGCGCCCCCTTGAGAACGCGTACTCTTGGAAGAGGCAGACATGATGTGGCCCCAGACCTATCCCCTTGCATGCTCCATGGGATGGCCACTAGCATGTATAGAAGAGCCAACTTTTAAAAAGTTGTCTAAGAGAATGTGCTTTAGAAATAGCTAAAAACGAGAAGCCATTGTACCTGGCACAAGGAGAATGTATCTACAGCTTGATTAGGGGGAGGAAGGGAACAAAAGTACTTGGCAGCCCTCTCTTCCTCCTCGCCCACCCTGCTCAGGTCCTGCCTGTTACCTCTATGTTTAGATTTGGTTCCATTTAAAATGCTTGCTGCCTGGCCCCCTAACACACATGCAGATTTATATAGCTTTAAGTCACAGAGGAATAGAGCAGATGGAGCCCACGGCTGCAGAGTGAGTTGTCTTATGTAGCAAAAGATGTGCTTGTCAACAGATGGACCCTGTTGGAATGGATTCCAGAGTTGCTTAGCAACCAGGCCTCTCAGAAGTGGACCTCTATAGGTTACTGGAAGGAGGATGTGCCCATTTGACTTTGTAGCCTTGGACTTGCTCATCTTATAGGGTAAAGGGGAGGGTATAGTGTCCTTCAAAGAGATGAGGGGATGGTGGTAGGGGAAACTGAATCAGGTTTAAGTACTACCTCTGACACTCTCTATGTAATCATGGGCAAGTTACTTAATTTGGGGACCTCAGTTTCCTCACATACAAAATGGGCCTATAAGACCCCTTATAGTACCTATCTCACAGGGTTATTATGAGGTTCAAATAATATGTTGATAAAGGGTTTTCCAAGCAAACATAAGTAAATGTCAGCTATTATTGATGGGTTATCTCAGTAAACATTTGGGAAGGAGGAAATATTAGATTTCTAGGGCATCTCCCTTTCCCCCAATCAGTAGTGAAGATTGTAAAGGTTGCCTAGAAAGGCAACCTTTGCTGACCAAAACCTTTCCTGCCCCCCAGGCAGAATGACTATTTTGGAATAATTACTTAAGGCCACTAGGGTCTCTTTGAGAACTGACTCTTCTGGAAAGTAGCAGATTTACAGGACAAAGTTGGGTGGTATCTGTGAGTAGAGAGAAGGGGATGGATATGAGACACAAGGGTAGACGTGTGGATGAGAGAGGGTGACCAGCTGAAGATGACACTGAGGTTGTGTGAATTTTTGGTGCATGGAAAGATGGTGGATAGAGCACTGGGCCTGGAGTCAAGAAGACCTAAGTTCAAATCCAGCCTCAGATACTTATGAGCTACATGGCCCTGAACAAGTCACTTACCCTCTCTCAGATTCAGTTTTTTTAATCTATAAAATGAACTTAATAGCCCATGACTCATAGGGCTGTTGTTTGGATAAAATGAAATCATATTTTAAATGCTTTGTAAACTTTAAAATGCAATATGAATGCTAACTAATATTTATCTTTGTCTCTCCCACAGGATCTATCCTTGTATATATTTCCAGAAGCTTATTTCATAGGTGTAACTGTCACTCAAGTTTGGACAGAGGCTGTGGCAGAGAAGATTCTTTCCCCTGTAGCCCATCCCATAATCAAACCAAGCATGAGACAATCGACTTGAAAATCACTGCCAGCCTGGGATCCAAAGCCTCTCCAACTTTGTGGAACTCCAGAACTACCACCTTTCAAAACAAAGTGCCACTGGCATACCAGCGTCAGAAGGGAGATTTTGGTGATAGACCTTGCACAGGGTAAATGTTAAAGAAACACTGGTTAAGTTATGGAACAAACAATGGCTCCCTTGGGTGACCCATTATTATACCTATTTTGGAAACAATAAGAAATTAAGTAATTAGCATGATGCCACCCATTGAATGTGTGGCAAAGGTAAAAACAGAAATTTTTTTCTTGGTTAGCCTATTCTCATACAAGATGGTAGAGGGTGGACAGAGGGCAGAGGCCAACATCCTGGCTGAGCTTGCAGAGTCCTGTTAGAAGAACCACTTTCACTCTATGTATTTTGTAGGTAAATAATTATTTGCATTAGAATGTGAGTTCCTTGAGGGCAAAGAATATTTTTGTCTTTCTGTAAATCCTCAATATTTAGCAAAGTACCTGACACATAGTGAGTGCTTAATGAATGATCAATGATTGACTGACTACAAAGATTTGGCTCCTAGTCCAGTCCTCCATCCACTCAACAGGGGAGCAAGGCCCACAACTATGACCTCCTTCTCTACTTTAGAAGACGTCTAGCCCAACTCCTTCATTTTATAGGAAATGGAAATCTAGATAAAGAGACTCTTCCTCCTGACCTCTGCCTACTGACCTTTCCATCTTCAAGTCTCAATTAAAATCCCATCTTTTTAATACAATGTTTTCCTTCCATTAATCATTTCCTATTTATCCTGTACACAGCTTGCTCTGTATATATTTGTTTGCCTGTTGTCTTCCCTCAAGTTCCTTGAAGCCAGGGACTGTCTTCTGCCTCTTTTTGTATCCCCAGAACTTAGCATAGTGCCTGGCACATAGAAGGTCTTTATTACATGTTTATTGATTAATTGATTGGCTAAAGTAACTTACCCAATGTCACAGAATAAGTAGTAGAATTGGGATTTAAAGGTAAGTCCTCTGATTCCGAAACCCCTCCATTTTTCCATTGTATCATACCATCCTTTCTCTTACCATCTTTCAGATTTTGGCCTAATTTTGTTTTTAAAAAAAGCTACCAGAGGCAGACTAGTTGGGAAAGCTAAAAACACTGTGAATTTCAAATTATTCTCCAAACCCACCCTCATTTCCAAACCAGTTTTTGAGTCACTGCTTAAATGCTCAATCTTAAAGAGACGAATTCTTTCCAGTCCTACCCTGCATAGTTCTTGAGTTCTCCCCTTTCATTTTGATTCTTGATTAAAAAAAAGCCAACCAACCAACCAACCAACCACACTTCTCCAGACTCCACTTCTCCCTCCAAGAGGCAATGGGGCAGCACTAGGGTTTACTGAGTGATTCTTCAGTATTCTGCTCCCAGATGACTCCCCCTTCCTTCCTCTTCCAGTCAATTTTACAAAGAGATTTCTGGATAGATTCTGTTATCACATTACTTTGCACAAAGGCCTACCCACATTTCTCTGACTTTTTTTTCTCTATCCTGCTCATATACCCTGTTTTATAGAAATCTTCTCTTAAGTTGCTTTGGACCTGTTCTCCCATTTCTAAAGCTATACTTACCATTCCTTTCTCAACTAAACTCCTTGGGGCCCGTCTCAAATATCATCATCTGAAATATCACCATCTCCAAACAACTTCCACCAACTAAGTGAAAAAGGTAAACCTAAGGAAATGGGCATTGGCAACATCTGAGGGTAAAAGGACTTGAGAGAGGACAGATGAAGGAGACCAGTTCAAGAGAAAGGGCACAACTATGATCCCCCTGGGAAGAGCTTCATTACCTGGGTTGGGCACGATAGAGGTATATCTGCTGCTAAATCCAGGAAATCCATTTTCTTTCCTAATGGTTCAAGCTATAAAAAGGGAAAACAGAAGAAGTGGTGGAGATTAGTGGATTTGTTTCCTCTAATGTGCCTTGGCCCATCCCAGGTTGAGGGTTCCTCCAGAAGTTTCCAAGTTCTGTGCAGCTGGGCTCCCCAATAAAACCATTCCAGGTTGTATTCAGTCCAGAATAGAGGTTCTTCATCTGAGATTGGTGAACTAGTTTTTCAAATATATGATTAGAGTATTTCAATGTAATTGACTTTTGTTGTAATTCCGTGCATTTTATTTTACACACATATAAAAACATCTTTCTGAGAAAGGATCCACAGGTTTCACCAGATTGACAAAACAGTCTGTGATAAAAAAAGGATTAAGAACTATTATATAATATTCAGAGGCAGCTAGGTGGCTCAGTGGATAGAGTATTGGTCCTGCTATCAGAAAGACTTGAATTCAAATCCTGCCTCAGATGCTTCCTGGCTATGTGACCCTGAGCAAGTTACATAATCACCATTTACCTTAATTTTACTGGAGAAGGAAATGGCAAACCATTCTAGTATCTTTGCCAAGAAAACCCCATGGATGATATTAGCATGCTGTGGTGTAGGAGGTCATCAAGAGTTGGACATGACTGAACCACTGAATTATATATTATTCAGCTATGGTGTCTACCATCAATACTATATTCCCATCTCAATCCATGAGGGCAATCTACACATTCTCTACCCTCTTTACTCCATCTTCTCTAGCTTGACTGGGAAGAAATCCATCTTTTTACTACTTATCTCTCTGTCTGCCATAATTTAACTGGTCAATTATGCACCTTCTCATACAAATGAGAGTCCATTTTTATTTACTGTGCATATAATAAAAAATGTTTGAACAGAAAGAAAAAAGGTGGGATATTTACAAAGCCAGATAAGGAGCAATCAATGAATAACTCATATGTTCAGAGGTACCCATGCAATATCAAAGGTCTAAGGCAGTGATTCTCCACCTATTTATATTTCATAAAAATATGTGATTTCCTTTGGCAGTCAGTCTGGTGAAGCCCCTACTCAGAATTATGATTTTGAATGCATAAAATACATAATATTACAAAAGAAACCAATTATATTGAAATACAGTAATATGCATATATATGTATATATATATATATATATATATATATATATATATATATATATATTTAAAAGTTCATGAACCCTAGCTTAAGAACTCCTGAGATCTGGTAGAAAACCCACAGTGTCATGGGTGAACCCTCAGTGGTAAACCAATGGGAAGATTGCTAGATCATGAGATCAAAGATTTAGAATGAGAAGTGATCTCAGATGCCATCAAATTAAACACTCTCACTTTATAGATGAGGACACTGAAGCCCAGGGAGGTTAAATGACTTGCCTAAGGTTACACAAGTGTCCCAGTAAAAAAGCTGGGCCTTCAACTTAAGCCCTCTGAATCCACTGTCAACATTTTGTCCCCTACACTAAGCTATCACCTCCTACTAGGACAGGGAAGGTATGGGTGGACTGTGATGGGCGTCGTTGGAAGGAATACCAGTGTCAATGAGATCATAGATCCCATAGAGTGTTGAAGCACACTCTAGTCACATGGTGACAATGGGCTTGGGGATTCTGAAGTATTATCTCTGTTCTTCTGACTTGTAGCGTGACCCAAGTATCAGTCATTATACCCCTCCGGAAGCCTGACTTTTTCTTTATTTGCAGTGGAAGGGTGAGAATGAGATGGCTCCTTTGCACAGAGTTTAGGGAAAGGCTAGAAATTTAATGTCATAAACTTGTCCATCTTTAGTATAAATGTAAGCACCCTGGTCATTTACCATATTGTTCCAAAGGGCTCTGGAGAGCTGGGAGTGGAATTTTTGACTTGGGTGGATACAGTCTGGGGCAAAGAAGGAGACATCTGGGCTTCCATCCTGATGGGAGAAATTAATTAAATTCCATTCAATTCATCAATTAATCAACATGAAAGAACAACAAAAACTACATCCTTATATCTATAGATACAAAAGAAGTCTTTTGACAAGATAAAAAAACCCCATTCTTGTTTTTTAAGAAATCACTAGAAGGCATAGGAATAAAAGGAGCTTTTCTTAATAAGATAAATGGTATCTCTTTAAGACCACAAGCCACTCTAATCTGTAAGAGGGATAAACTAAAGACCTTTCCACTAAGATTGGAGGTCCACTACTACCATTACTATTCTATCTAGTGATAGAAATACTAGTTCTAGTAATAAAAAAAGAAAATAAGGTTGAGGGAATAGACATTGGGCAAAGAAGAAACAAAATTATTGCTTTTTTGCAAATGATAAGATTTACTTACAGAACCCTAAGAAGTCAACTAAAAAACTAATTGAAACAATCAACGACTTCTGTAAAGTTGTAGGATATAAAATAAACTCATATAAATCATCAGCATACCTGTATATTATTAACAAAATCCAGAAGGAAGCAATAAAGAAAAAAACCAATTTAAAATAATTACAAAAAGTATAAACTAATTGGGAGTCTACCTGCCAGGACACACATAGAAATTATACAAATATAAATACAAAATACTCTTTACATAAATAAAAAAAGACCTAAGTAATTAGAGAATATTACTTGCTTATGAGTAGGCTGAGTCAATATAATAAAAATGGCAATACTATTTAATTTATTTACTCAGTGTTATACCAATCACCAAAGAATTACTTTATAGAGCTAAAAAAAAATCATAGTCAAATTTAGAGAAATAAAAAATCTAGAATTTCAAGTGATACAATAAAAAAAATGTGAAGAAAGGGGGCTTAGTGTACTGTATCTCAAACTATACTGCAGAGCAGTAACTATTACAACAATTTGGAACTGGTTAAAAATAAAAAGGTTGATCAATGGAATAGACTGGGTATATAATAAACAAATGCCGACAAGCACAGCAGTGTTTGGTCAACCTCAAATATTCCCAGATAAGAACTTACTATTTGACAAAACACTGTATAGAAAACAAAAAGCAGTCTAGTAGAAATTAGGTCTAGATCAATAGCTGACACTTTATACCCAAATAAACTCCAAATGGGTGTATGACTTAGACAGGACATCACAAATTAGAGGTGCAAGGATGAAATTATCTGTCACATCTATGGATGAGGGAAGAGTTCATGAGTAATCATCAGATAGAAAGGATCACAGAAAATAAAAGACAATTTTGATTACATAAAATTTCAAAAAGTTTTTGTAGAAACAAAAGCAATGAAACTAAAAATAGAAGAGAAGCAGGTAAATGGGAAAAATCTTTGCAGCAAATTTCTCTGATAAAGATTTCATTTCTAGGATGTATAGGAACTGATTCAAATTTATAAGAATTAGAGCTCTCCCCAGTTAATAAATAGTTAAAGGATATGGACGGACACAAACAGTTTTCAAGAAAAAAATTCCCACTATCAATGTCTATATTTTTGAAAATGCTCAAAATCATTAACTAGAGAAATGCAAATTAAAACAACCCTGAAGTTCCATTTCCAAAGTAAAGAAAAAGGGAAAATGACAAATGTTGGAGGGGCTATGGGAAAACAGGTACTTTAATGCACTGTTGGAAAAGCTGTGAACTAGTCCAACTATTATGGGAAGCAATTTGGAACGATGCCCAAAAAGCTATTACTTTGTACCTACTGTATACCCTTTGACACACTGACAACCACTACTAGATCTTTATTCCAAAGAGATTTAAGAAAGAGAAAAAGGTCCCATAAATACAAAAACAATTATAGCAGCTCTTTTTTTTGTGGTGGGAAAGAATGGAGAATTCAAATGGAGAATGGCTGAACAAGTTATGGCTTATGTATGTGATGGAATACTATTGTGCTGTTAGAAATGATGAAGGGGATGATTTTAGAGAAACCTGGGAAGACTTGCATGGACCACTGTAGGATAACGTAAGCAGAAGAGGAAAACAATTTATATATAACTGTAATATATAACTGTAATTTATATATAACTGTAATACAACTGTAATGTTGTAAAGACAGTTTTGAAGATTTAGGAACTCCGGTAAATTCAATAACCAGCCAAGATTCCAGAGAACTCCTGATGAAACATACTTCCCACCTCCTGATAGAGAGATGAGAGGGTACAGATGGAGGCACATTTTGGAGGGATATGGCCAGTTGGGAAATTTGTTTTACTTGTCTATCCATGTCTGTGACAGGTTCTGTTTTCTTGCTTTCTCAACGGGGAAGGAAACATGGGAGAGAAGGCACATTTTCATTGACTTAAAAACCCCCAATTAACAGGCATTTATCATAAACACATATTATGTGCAAGGGACTGTGAAGGGTGCTAGGGATTCGTTCAAAGGCACAAATCACCAAAAGGTTCCTGATTTCGAGAAGCTTATATTCTTGACAGAAGGTTAGACAACAACATGCAGATACAAAATAGATACAGGGTAATTTTGTTTGTTTGTGGGGGAAGGAGGCACTAGCAGCTGAGGGGAGTAGGAATCACCTATTAAGTGTGTACTATGTGTAAAGGTTCTGTGTTAGTCTGACAAGAAGAGAGAGGAATGACACATCCTGAAGACTGGAGCCTAATAAACAAGAAAAATTGTATACATAAGGAATATATAACACAAATACACATAAAGGCATAAGAAATAAAAAGGAAAATATTTTTAGAATTCCAAGGGAGGAAAATGGACTTTTGATTGGAAATCTAGTATTTAATTTAAACAAACATTTATTAAGTACCTACTATGTGAAAGCTGCTTGAGATTCAAAGATAAAAAAAGAAAACATGGACCTCTACAAGCTTCAATTCTTCTTACTCTGGACATAGGTGGTGTAATGTAATATTCTGAAGCCTAATGGGAATGAACAAGCAGGCTAATCTCTCTATTTCTCTTACAGAAGATTTGTGAGTCATCAGCCCCTTCACAGATCTGACTTGCTTTAAGAGAGAATCATTTGTTCTCTATTTCTGCTCCAAAAAAAGGGGGGGGGGGAAATCACTAAAAAACCCTATGTTTTGACAGCTTCAAGTGACCTACTTAAGCCTCAGGTGACATGTCCTCCTCCTCCTTTCTTCCTTTAATTTCCCTTTTAAAATCCAGGAAAAACAATTCATAATTTATTAGGCACATACATATAATATCCCACCCTGGGGTACAAGTGAGGAAAAAAGTGTTCAGTTCTCTTTGAAAAAGCAGGGCAATGTTGGTTGCTGCCTTTGGCAGACAATCAGAAGAGATATATTATGATCTTAAATTAATTGTCCCCTGGTGGCCTCAGGTTGGGATAAATGGAGGCTTTGGTCCAAAGGCCAAGCCCAAGCAGAGCTGTTTTGACCCTGGTTCTATGCCTCATGCCCATTCTCTCTCACTAGTTTCAAGGACTTGAGTTTACCCAACATGAGCAGTCAGTATTGCTCATTCCTCCTTCCCACCACCCAACAATGAAGAATGGGTGTAGAAGGGGTGGGGGGAAAGGAGGGCTCCAGGTCATTTTCAGATCTCTCTCTTTCTCTCTCTCATGTTCTGTTTTTCAGTTCTGAAAGCACAAGAGAATTGCTCCTTTACAGCTGAGGGCCTCCTTTTCCCCATTTTCCCTAAGTAGTTGGGGCTATCACTGACCTAGAGAAAGTAACTTCAACTCATTTGAACTTTGAGCACTGTACTCCAAGCTGGGGACACCGAGATGAAAAACAACATGGCCCTTGCTTTCAAGAAGCTCATGTTCTTGATGGGATTAAGTGTGAGAGGGCAGAGGAGAGGTCTAGGCAAAGTGCTCTGGGAAAACAGAAGAGGAAAGGGAATATTTTTAGCTAGGGGTTGCTGGTAGGAAATCTCAGAATCTCAAAGCTGTTTAGGGCACCAGAAGCCACCTAGTCCAAAAGTACCTGGACACAAATGCCCTTTACAATATTCCCAACAAGTAAATATCTAACTTTGGTTTGAAAAACTTCAACGAGTTGGAGCCCACCACCTTTGGGGCAGCCTATTCTAGCTCCTTGACAGCTGGACTTAAGAAGTTTTTTCTTATGTGAAACCTCAGTTTGCCTCTTTGCACTTTCTACCCACTGGTCCTAGTTCTGTTCTCTGGGGCCAGGCAGAAAACATCTATCTTACACCCTCATTCACCTGACAGCCCTTCAAATACTCACTTATTGTGACCACTCAGGAGAATGTTGGGAAACATTTAACTCTTTAAAAAAATGTACCAACAACACCCTTTAATGTTTAATCCGCCTTATTAAGATTTTCTTCATCGCTTTAGTCGCTTTATTGATTGCAGACAATCAACAAAACCATAAATCAAGCCCTGATTTGTACCAATTTCTTAGGTGAAATTATTCACACTGAAAATTTACTATCTCCCTTGAGCCAGTGCCAGTCCCCTTCTGCCTTGTCTCCCCATTTCTGCACCCTACTAGCAAGCCTTGTTTTTTTTCTCTTTAGAGGCATCTAGTTGGTGAAATAGATAGTGGGCTGAACCTTGATCAGGAAGACCGGAGTGCCTCAGATGCTTACTAGCTGGGTGACTTTGGGCAAGTCACCTGACTTCTCTAAACCTTTGTTTCCTCATCTGTAAAAGAGGTTGGTTGAGGATAAAACGAGATAATACATATATTGAGTTTTGTAAGCCTCCAAGTGTTATATAAATACATGCTGTTATTATTCAGGGCCCAGTTCCTTTAACTAATTCTTATGCAATATTAACTCAAGGCCTTTCATTTTCCTAGTTGCCTTCTCTGAATGTCCTCTAGGTCAAAGTCCTTCTTAAAATGTGGTATCCAGAAGTTAAAATACTCTAGATGTGGTCTTACCAGGGCAAAGTATAGCAGGATTATCACCTCCCTAGTCCTTCATACTAATTTTTCAATGTAGTCCAAGGCTGTATTAGCTTTTTAAGTCACCTTACAATGCTATGACTCATGACAAGCTTGTGGTCCACTAAACCCCTGGATTTTTTTCCCTCAGAAAAACTGTGATCTAACTATGCTGCTTTCATCTTATACTTATAAACCTGATTTTTTGAACCTAAGTGTGAGACTTTATATTTATTCCAGGGCAAGTTTTATGAAGAAGGTAAACTGGACTTTGAAGGAAGAGAAATAGAGTTGCTGAGGGAGTATAAAAAGATGAATTCAACTGAATCCCCCACAGGAAGCTTGTTGGTGAGCAGTTGGGACAAGAGCAGATGCAGGAGAAGAGGCCATACCAGATGGAAGGCAAGCTTCGTGTTTTCAAAAAAAGGCTGCAGTATCACTGTGAAGTCCTCTCTGGTGTCGTAGCGACCTGTCTCTACCAACTCTCGGATGCTGGTCTGGAACAGGGAAAGAGGAACAGCCTGGTCTCAGTGCCTGAGTTAGCATTTCTGGACAATTAAGGCTCTTCTGGATATCTGACTCCCCAAGCCAAAAGCCACCACCCACGCTCCTTATACTAATAACATCTGAGTAGGTGGTATCATTACCCTCTCAACCTAAACCTCCTTCCAAATTGTCTAAGCCCTTGTTTCCATCCAGAATTTGAATTTGGCTCAGGAACACATAGTGAGCAAATTCATTAACTCTTTCAAAGAGAAGTGGAGATAGATTTGGTCATACTGTTTACTTATGGTTTTACAAAAAGCTTGTGGGTAGCACAGAACAATAGAAAGGAATCTGGATTTGAAGTGAGATTACCTAAGTTTGAAGGTGACTGTGGCACCATTTTAATTCTCTGGGCCTCTGTTCCCTCTTTTGTAATATAAGGGGATTGGAGTAGATGGCTTCTAATTTCCTTATTAATTTTAAATCCATTAGTTTATGAGACTATATGAATCAAGCATCATAAGCATCATAGGCTTATGACATCCTAAGAGCAGAGGATTGAGAGCTGGAAGGACCTTAGAAATTACTTAAGTACAACCTTGGTTTTACAGATGGGGAATTGAAGCCCAGAGGTTCTTGCACAAGCTTACCCAGAGAAACCACATCAAGTCAGAGCTTGGGACAACCTTGACCGCCTCTTTCTTGTTCCATCTCACCTCATCTCTTCTCCGGTGGAGAACCTATTTCTGGTGAGTCTTTATGGGCATTTTAGCTTGGTTGTACATTTTATGGGAAACCTACCAACTAAACGTGCTTAACTCTAGGACTGAAAAGATCCAGTAAAGAGGTAAATTTCATTACTTGGAAATCATGTAGGAAACTGCAACTTCAACTAACAATTCAATTCAGTTCAACATTAATTTAGTATCACTATCTATGATGCTCAAGAGACTGAGTGACAATGAAGCATGACTCAGTGAGCACCTGCCTTCAAGGAGCTTACAATTAAGTAAGAGATAAGTAACATGGACATAGAGCTAGAAAATGATAGGAGAGCATGGAAGCCTGAGATCCAAGGAGGAAAGGATTAGATCTGAGAAGGGGGAATGAAATGCCCATTTTATACAGGTGAGTGGATATCAGGAGGATTCTAGGTTGGTGTGCCCTCAAGTCCTATTAACTGGCTCTGTCCCATTCTCTTGGGGGTCCTGATAGGGGTAGTGTTGGTCAGTCTATGGGGAGGACATAAAGAGATTCTGTGTCTTTGAATCTTACGTGGTAGGCATTGATGACTTCTTTCATCCTGATCAGTTCTGGAGAACCTTCTCTGACTGTCAGGAGGCAGTTACACAAAGAGCTGCAATATAGTGGAGAGAGAAGTCACAGAAAGGTCATCTTGGCATCAGGGAAGCCTGGCTCTAGACCAGGGCAAGTCATTTTGGTTGCACTTGGAGATGTTGCCCGGATAGCCCCCTCAGTCCTCCCAGTACATTGACCAGGTATGGTCCCCAGACTAACATGTATGTGCCTGAAAAATGTTTTCCTGATATAAATGATATTAATCATTAAATATATTAATTATATATTAAATTTTTTCCTAACATAAATTATATTAATTTCTGGCACCTAAGTCGGGTATTGAATAGAAACTAAAAAAGAGGAAGTCAACAGGTTATAAAAATGGACTATCATTCAAATAAATTGGGAGCAATTATATATTTGAATATTTTTAGCATCATAGATTTAGAGTAGATCAGATATGTGACAGATCACCTAGTCTGAACCCTTCATTTCATAGATGAGGAAACTGAGGCTTGAGTTGCCCAAGATCATTGAGGTAGGAAGGAAGTAGAAGGCCTGGGATTCAAACCTGGGCCTTCTAACTCAATATGTAGCCATTAAATATTCATTCATTTATTTATTTATTTTTAACATTCATTTTTTTAAAAACTTGAGTTCCAAGTTCTCTCTCCTTCCAGTCTTTCCCCCACCTATTGAGAAGGTAAGGATATGATCCGGATTATCCAGGTGACATCATTATGGGGCATTTTCTACAGCACCCTTTCATGCATGTGCTTCAAGGGTTGAGAGGAAGGAAACCTGTATTAACAGTAGAAAGTGAATGGTCTTTGAAGTCAGAGGAACTTTGTGACCTATAGCTTCCTACAGTCTCAGTTCTGTCTCTAAAAGGAGGGGACTTGGTGGCAGTCCCTTCCAACTCCCAGTCTATGATTCATAATTCCATTTGGTGTCAGTGCTCCTGCTTCCTGGACAGGTGACAACCTCTGCACAAAATATGGAGATCGTTTTCATGAATTGCCATGGAGGAAAATATATCCCACATGGGCCAGCCTTCTGGTAATGGGCTTCTCTGAACCTTGTTAGTCTGGGTCTGGGAGGACACTCTGTTACCAGGCCCAATCTTGGTGCTTTTGTAGCTTGATTAGAACCTGCTAGAGCTTGAACCCCATCACCACCATAAACCTTTCAGAAGTCAGGGTCACCTCCAGACTATCAAGAGAGAATGTAAACAAAGGAAACATTTTAATACCACTTTAAACTATCCCTTTTTCTCATTAGAATGTCTCTTAGGGCTACCCCTACTACTCATGTAAGGGGCTTGCCCTTGGCACACCCGATCCTTAACATGGGGGTAATCTACATCCTCCCTTCTTCTACTTCATGGGTGGGAGTGACCTCCTTTGATTGGTCGTGGCATCAGAACAGTCTGCATCCTTAAAACTGGCCAGACTGAGATAGTCTCTCTTTTTCCTGCTATTGCTATGTCCAGAAGGTGAAGATCATAATTCACCCCACCGGGTGAGTACTATGGGCTCAAATGGGAGGAAGAATAACTTCCCTGGCTTACTGTCCTTGACCTCGGAAATGGACCAGGGAGTATTTGTTTCTGTTCTGTGTCATTTGTCCTTCTCAGTTTCAGGTGCTAGACTATCAGACCAATGGGATTTGGGATACTATAGCCAACCAGCTGACCAGAGAAACCTGGAGATGCTAGTTTGCCTGGGATTCAAACCTGGGGGAAGGAGATGGACCTGGATCTTAAAACAGTACTCCAAAGGAATTGAGCTAAGCTGCATGTGTGCTTGTTATGACATCTTTGAAGTAAATATTTCTTTGTAACAGCTAATCTGTTAATGGTGAAATGGAGCTAGGGTGCAGGGGATCCACCCCTGCCCTTGGGAATGACATCATTGGGGGCTGGGCCATCGGCAAAGAGTCTAGACACACCCAAATATCCCTAAAGGGTCCAGAGAATCCTGAGGGATGGGTGAGATATAGCACACCTGACCTTCAGGCAGTAGAGTTACAATAGCAACTCACTTCGGTAGAAAACTTTACAATTTGCCAATTGTGCTTTACTCACAATAGCCCTATAAGGTAAAGACTATAGGTATTAATTTCATTTTACTGATGAAAAAATTGAGACTTGGTGAGGACAGGTGACCGACCCAGAGTCATATCAGTAAGAAGCAGATCTGGCACTTGAACCCAGGGCTGCTTAGGCTAAATCCAACATCTTTTTTAGTTCAATAATCATAATAGCAATAAGAATTAACATTCATATAATGCTTTAAAATTTATGGAGTAGGTAGGTGGTGAGTGGATGGTGCTGGGCCTCGAGCTAAGAAGACTCGTCTTCCTGAGTTCAAATCTGACCTCAGATACTTACTAGCTGTGTGACCCTGGGCAAGTCACTTAACCCTATTTGCCTCAGTTTCCTCATCTGCAAAATGAGCTGGAGAAGGAAATGGCAAACCACTCCACCAAGAAAATGTCAAATGGGGTCATGAAGAGTCAGACACAACTGAAAAAAACCTGAATATTAATTTTTTTCAGTTTAGATCCTCCTAATAACCCTGGGCAGTAGGTGCTATTATTATACTCGTTTTATAGTTGAGGAAACTAAGGCAAACAGAGGTTAAGTGACTTGCCCAGGGCTACACAGCTAGTATTCAAGCTGAGGTTAGATTTGAACCTAGAACTTCCTAACTTCAGGCTCAACATTCTATCCACTGTGCCAAATACATTTATTTGTATGCATTCTTTCCTGCTAAAATATAAGCTTAATTTCAGGAGGGAGAAAATAATAACAACCTGGAAGATCAAAGAAATCTTCACATAGGTGATAACCGAACTAGCCTTGAAAGAAGTTAGGAATTCTTTTTTATTATTGTTGTTTTGGAGGAGGCAATTGGAATCAAATGACTTGCACGGTGTTTTACAGCTAGTAACTGTCTGAGGCTGGATTTGAACTCAGATCCTCTAGACTTCAGGGCTAGTGCAGGAAAAAGGGATTGTTTCATTATTTTGCTCTTGTATCCCCAATGCCTGGCACACACTAGGTGCTTAATAAATGCTTGTAGGTGGATTAATTCATTGATTGAATGCTGAAAAGGATGGAAAGAGGTAGGGACAACTTTGCTAAGGTGGAGAAAATTTGGCCAGGGAAAAAAAGGCCCAACAAGTCTCTAATAGGATGCATCCAGAGTATTCACATGTATGTAACATGCATGTAGCATGTAGCACTCTGCTATTGCTGCTCTGGAATACTGTTATGTGCCACCATTCAACGTGACTGCTACTGCTCCCTCTTGTTTGATAGCTCCATTCCCAAATCATTCAGGAATACCGTCTGTTCTCTAAAATCCATCTCCCATTTCCAGGCCTTTGCAGAAGCTGTCTCCTGTGCCGGGAATTCACTCCCTCCTTTGCTCTCTTTCTTAGAATTCATAGCTTCCTTCAAGGCTCAACTCACATGCAACAGCCTCTCCCTATTCCCCCTAGTTATTAGGGCTCTCTCCCTTTTCAATGAATCACATAACTACTTATTTGTATGCATGGTGCAGTCCTTCGTAGAACGTTAAGTCCCCCAGGGAAAGGGACTGCTTTTCATTCTGTCTTTGTATTCCATGTGCCTAGCAGATGTTCAGTCATGTTGGATGCTACATGACCCCATTTTGGTAGGGGTATTTTGCAAAGATACTGGAGTGGTTTGCCATTGCCTTCTTCAGCTCATTTTATAGACGAGAAAACTGAGGCAAACAAAGTAAGTGACTTGCCCATGATCACACAGCTAATAAGTTTCTAAGACCAGATTCGAACTAATGAAGATGAGTCTTCCTGATTCCAAGCTCCGTGCTCTGTCCACTGTGCCATCTAGCCGCTGCCTAGCAAATAGCGAGTGCTTAATAAATGTTTATTGGGAATGGGATTTCTCCCTTCAAAATCATCTTTTGTTTCAGTCTTGCCCACAGAGACATGGATGTCCCCTGCCTGGCATCTTGTGTGTGCATAATCTGTGTCATCAGTGAGAATGGAGTAGGGCCAGGCACAAATTAGAACAGGCAGCTCCAAGAGAAGGAAGCTCCCTCAGAACATCTGGTTTCCAAAAAGGATAGAGCATGAAATGAAGAACCAGATGGGTCAACAGCTGGATGCCAGCAACCCTTATGAGCCAGAGCAGAAGATACAATTCTGCCATCACCCCTCTGCTTACCTTGCCTGCAGTATTGGACACTTATCTTGGTTACCTAAGAACACCTCCCGCAGGATGATGGGGTTCATAAAGTCCACAAGGTTGACCAAGGCTCTGGGTACCTAAATATAAGGACATAGCTCACAGATAGGCCACAACTGCTTCAAATCACCTCTCACATTGATACAGCTATTTTAATTTACCACACTGGCAGTGAGTTGTACAAGTATTGTTATAAAAGCATTCTACAGAAAGGGTAAGCTGAAACTTACCTTTATTAGAGACATAAAGTGACTGACCCAGTATCCTACAGCTAGTAAGCATGGAGCTGAGATGTGAAATCACATACTCTGTGAAATCCATACTCCAACTCCAAGGCCAGGACTACAAGACACTCTGTCTTACTTAATAGCCCTAACGTAGAATCTGCAATAGGGTTCTTTAAGACCTGAGTTCATATCTGGGCTTAGACACACGTTTAGCTACGTCTGACCCTTGGGAAAACACTAAACTTCTCTTGGCCTTAATTTGCTTATCTGTAAAATGAGGACAATAAGATCTGTTGTTCATTGGATTTATGTGAGAATGAAAAGAGATAATGTGCTTTGCAAATCTTAGAACATGACATAAAGGTCAGTTATTATTTTTGTTGTTAATAGAGCAGTAGAAGTAGTGGGAAAATATTCTATATTCCCCTGACTATTGAGTAGCAATTTGAATAGCAAATTCTTACGTTTGGCTGAAATGAGTAGCATGTAGGGAACAGGAAATCAGTCTGGAAGGATAATAAGAACCAGCATTTATATACCACTTTTAAGGTGTGCAAAGTACCTGATATATGGTTTCTCATTTGATCCTCATAACAACCCTGTGAGATAGGTGCTATTGTTATCCCCATTTTACAGATAGGGAAACTGAGTCTGAAAGTCATTGAGTGACTTGCTCACTGTCATAGAGCTAGAAAATGTGAGAGGCTGTATTCAAACTCAGATATTCCTGATGCCAGTTCTAGAACTGTATCCAGTATTTCCAGGGATGCAGGCAATTATAAATTATCTGGAGGCAATAGGGATTTTCTTGAGCAAGGGAGTAACATGGTCAGATCCTTGAGTATGGTGAAATGATGAATCTCCATGACCTCCTACCCAAAGACTAACCTCACAAAACTTGAGAGTGCTGTTCAGATAGAGCAGAACTAATTAACTATTCGGAACATTCCAAATTAAGCTACACAGTTGGGTGCCTTTTGAACATTCATTTAGTTGCTTAAACCAAGTAGTCAAAGAACTCCTTGACAGTTTGACTTCTGGACTTCATTGGGGAGGGTCTTCAAAAGTTCTGAACAGTTTTCTCACAACCACCTTACACTGTATGTTATATATTATGGCTCTTGCTTAATATCGAGAGAAATTAAGGCTAAGAGAGATTAAGGGGACTTCACAGGGACATTTGGCTGGCATGGGATCCTTCTCATTCCAAGCCCAAATTCAGGGCCTCCAGGAGGCATCTGAGCTAATGGCTTTGTTTCCAGGTTTGGAGGTGGTATGGGGATTCCTTGCAGCTTGCCATGCAGTGCTGGCACTGGCATGGAGACTTGGTCTGATGCACAGGGAGCCAAATGGGGACAGGTGGACCTGGAGCAGCTCAGTTGCAGTAGGATGCTCCACCCCATTTGTGGTTGTTCAGTTATCCAGTCACGTCTGACTCTTCGGGACCCCATGGACCACACCATGCCAGGCCTTTCTCTGCTCTCCTATCTCTCAAAGTTCATCCAAGTTCATGTTCATTTTTTTCCATGACACCATTTCTCCATGTCATTCTCTGCTCTTTTCCCTTCAATCTTTCCCAGCATCAGGGGCTTTTCCAACAAGCCCTAACTATCTTCTCATTATGTGGCCAAAGTAGTAAGCTTCAGCTTCAGTATTTGACCTTCCAGTGAATAGCCTGAATTAACTTCTTGACTGATTTGATCTCCTTTCTGTCCAGAGACTCTTAAATGTCTTCTCCAGCATCATAATTCAAAAGCGTTGATTCTGCAGCACTCAGTTTTCCTTATGTCCAACTCTCACAGCCATACATTGCTACTGGAAAAACCGTAGCTTTGACTATATGGACCTTTGTTGACAAAGTGATGTCTCTGCTTTTTAGTATAATGTCTAGATTTGCCATAACTTTCTTTCCAAGGAACAAGCACCTTTTAATTTAATGGATGCAGTCACCATCTGGAGTGAGCTTTGAGCCCAAGAATCTGACACCGTTTCCATTTCTTCTCCCTCCATTTGCCAGGAAGTGATGCAGACACATGCCATGATCTTAGGTTTTTCCTCTTTCACCCTCGAGGTCCAGCCAAACTGATCTTCACTCTGTCCTTCACTCATGATGCTCTGTCTCCCATCTCTGTGCTTTTGCACTGGTTGTTCTGCTATGCCTTGAATGCCATCCCTATCTAGGTCCACCTCACAGAGCCTTTTTCTTCCTTTTAGATGCAGTTCATGCACCATATTCTACATGAAGCCCTTCTTGATACGGTCAATTACTAATGCCTTCCCTCCCAAACTGCTAGTACTCAACTATCCTGTGTGTACGTGGGATTTTCTTATATGCACACATACATACATATACACACATATGCTTTATATCTGTGGTGTTGCTGATGTGTCTCTATGTTCTTGCCTCCATAACAGAATACAAGTTTTTGTGAATAGGGAACCTTTCATTCTTCATATTTGTGTCCCCAGTGCCTGGCACATAGTAAGCATTTAAACACTTGCTAATTGAATGATTGCTTCATATTAGCTTTCAGAATACACGTGTTTGTTTTTTCTCTTACAAGACCTGTGGTCTCTGAGCACCAGGGTTCCAGAAGAAAGTAGAAAATACACAGAGATATGAACCCCAATGAGCTGCATTGAATCCCAGCCCTCTACCATCTTCCCCATGTCCATTAGAAGATAGGGAAAGCTGAGTTCTCCTCTATGATGCATGAATTCCTCCCATGGAGAGGAGGTTGCTGAACCTACCTCTTTGTGCAAGAAGTCCAAGGCATCCCGAAGGTGAGCAGAAAATTTGGTGGCTGAATATAAATTCTGGCAAAAGAAAGGAAGGAAAGAAGGAGACAGTTAGGATAAGAGATGATTCAGTCTTCACTCATTACTCTGGAACTAAAACCTTATTCCCATCTCTGGCTATAGCCAGCTTATCATGTTTCATCTCTATCTGGGTCTAAAAGCATAGGAATATAGTATTTATAGCCAGAAGGGACCTCAGGTTCCAAACTTCTCATTTTATAGATGAGGTTTCAAAGAAGTAAAAGGATTTGCCCAAGACAAGAAATAATGATAAGGTTTGATCCTATATCCTCTGATTTCAAATTGGGCATTCTTTTCCTCTATACCAGGGACAAGGACCCTTGAAGGAAATGACTGAAAAAACAACTAAAATTGTGGCATTAAAGGCTGCTGAATGACTGAAAGAATTTTATTAAAGAAGTAGAAAGAGGCAAGTTCTTTTTATTGAACTCTACAGTTACAACTCACAGTTTGAGTTCACATATATAAATACACCTCCCCCCCCCCCCCATCACAAAATACTTTAGGAATAATCCTCAGTCACACATTGCAAACAAAACACTTTGAAATTGTTGAAGTCCTATAGACTGGTATCTTCATTGTTGTTACTCTCTCCTTTGATACTCATAGCAATGCTTGGAGGGACAGAGGGCAAAGAAGAATTGTCTTTTTACAAGGAAAGAGAGGCTGGGAGAGGCTAAACAACTTGCATGGGACTATGCAACTTGTATTTAGCAGATCCAGGAATTCAAGTCTTAGTTTTTCAAACCTCCTAAGTCCAGTGCTCTTTCCAATATACCCTGAGTTCTTCCTTTTCTGTTGATCCATCAGAACTGAAGGGATGATAAATATATTAGCACCTATCTAAGGGTATGAACAAGGACCCTTTATTTGCTCCCTTGTTGCAATTTTGGGATGCTCTGGAATTTAAGGCAGCACAGTTAAGTGCCAAAAGCCTTGGATTTAGAGTTGAAGGACATTGGTTCAGATTCTGGTCTGCTATGAACTAACCACTGGTAGCGCTCCTACAAATTCACCTCTCTGGGCTTTGGTCTCCTCATCTGTAAAATGTTGGGACGAGATTAGATGACACCTTGACAGTTCGAGATCAGTGACCATTTAAGGTCTCTTCCTATGGTAAGTTCTATGGCTTTATGATGGTTTATTCATTCAGGGAATGGGGTCAAGTACAAATTCCTCTTCATGGCATTAAAGGCCCTTCACAATCTGACCTCATCCTACCTTTCTGCCTTTTTTATGCATTATTCTCCTTCGTGTGTTCTACATTTCAGCTAAACTAGACTTCTTGTTCTATCTCTTGTCTCCATGACTTTGTACAGGATGTCTTCATGCCTAGAATACAGCCCCTCCTCATTTTCATCTCTTAGAATTTCTAAAAGCCCAACATCACTTCCTGCATGAGACCTTTCTTGATTCCCCATCAAATTAAGCTCATATTTACATATTCATTTTATATGTATTTCTACTTGTGCACAGCTCCTCCATTAAAACGGAACTGCCTTGAGGGAAGGAATGTTTCTTTTTGGTCTTTGTATCTGCAGTGCCTAGCACTGTCCCTTGAACATAATTGGTTTAGTTGTTGATTGACTGAGACAGTCATCATGCTAGGTAATGGAGGAAAACAGCAAGTACACAGAGAATAAACAACATAAAATATACACAAAATCGATACAAGGTAATTTCCAAAGGGGACACTGGCAACTGAGAGGACCGGGCTAAATCTAACTAAGAGGAGGCGCTTGAGCTGAGCCTTGAAATGAGACACCTGAGGCCAGGGCTAGGGCTAGGGGTGAGACAGAAGAGTGAGGGCATGTTGTGAGTGCATGTGTGTAGTCAGATGGTGATGGCTAGGGCTCTAGGGAATTTTCTCAAATTTTCCCTGGACCTGGAACTTCACATTGAAAGCCCAGGCCAAAAAAATCCCTAGGGCTGTTACTTACCGAGTCAGTACAGTAGTCACAAAGGTCACCAGTCCCGATGAGCACAGTGACCATCTTCCAGTCTCTTGGGAAATCAATTCTCTAGATGGAGGAAGGAGAATGCTAAATATATCACTCCATTACACTTTGTCTATTTCTGATAAGAGAAGCAGAGTACCCCAAGGAGTCCATTGGGTCTTCTGGAACTGTCCAGGCTCACGGCTTAATGGAAGCTCTCTGAGGGCAGGTGCTATCTTAGTTTTTGCTCTTAATTATATTCTCAGGGCTTAGCAGAGTACCTGACCCATCATAGGTGCTTAATAAATGCTTCTTGACTTGACCTCTTTGCAAAGGGACACCAAACACATTGATGCCACTCTACACATCTTTGTTATATTGAGGCATAGAATTGCAGTTTTGAAAAGGATCACAGCTGTCATCTAGCCCTTATAGGAAGGCTTTCTTCAACAAATCTGTTAATCTCCCTGGGCCCAGTTTCCTTATTTATAAACTGAGTTAATCTAGATGCCCCCTGAGGTTCTCTTCTTGCTCTAGAGCTACGGTCTTATGCACACCCCTGGAAGATGCTAATTGATACTCTGCTTGTATATTTCCAGAGTGAGACAATCATTACTTTCTAAAGCAGTTCATTTCTCCCCTCCTCTTATTTGAATGGATTGAATTTTAGAACTTTTGTTTTTTCATAAACCAGTCTAATTCAAACTCACCTGGTCATCTTTCATCTTCTGCACTAGGGTCTGAATTTGCTTCATAAGTCCCCTGTGGAGCAAAAGACAATTGTTCCTTCTGATAATGGGGGGAAAAGACTCATCTTCTTTGCTTCTCAAAGCCACTGTTGTAGAGATCTCACTTGGATTATCTCCCTTTGGCAGGCAGAAAACATTAGACTGAGAGGTGAACACCACTTGCCTTGTTCAGATGGTAGCAGGAATAAGACTCAGACCCCCTAATCTCAGACTAGTTCATGTCACTGTCAAAAGACTGAGCTTAAGTAGATAAATGGGACAATTTTAAACTCTCTTTGGGGAATGGACCATGGTGGAGTCCCGAAGGAGGGATTCAAATCCAGGTTTTCTATTTATAATCCAGGACTCTCTCCACTCTACACTGTTCTTTTTTTCAAGGTAATCTACTAAAAATAGTCCTTATGTGCTATAGAACAGCCCTGGTTTTGCTGCTTACTACCCATGTTAAGTAATTGTGTAATGCAGTTGTAAGTAATACATGTAATAATGAATAATAAATGTAAGTAATACATCTAACTTTGTGGAATATATATCCAAACTCTCTGTGCCTCAGTGTCCTCCTCTATAATGTAAGGGCTTTCTGTACCTTGGAAGGTACTTCAGAAGCTTCATAGATTTAGAGTTGGAAGGGACCTCAAAGGTCCCTTAGTACAACTTTTTCATTTTACAAATAAGGAAATTGAGGCTCAGAGAAACTAAGTAAATTTCCCAAGGTCATATGGATGGTAGAATCAGGATTCTCATCCAATCTGTCCTAAATGAGTATCTCCCTTTCACATACCTGGCAAAAAGTCATCCAGACTATGCTTTAAGAACCTCCAGGGAGGGAGGAACCCACTATCTCCTATCTCTCTCATTCCACTTTGGGACAGTTCCAATCATTTGAAGGTTTTTGCTTATAGTGAGCCTAAATTTACCTCTTTGCAGTTTCTACCCATTACTTCTCAGGTGCCATCTAATTCTAGATCCCACAGTCCTGTTTTGCCACTAACAAGGCTCTGAAGGAGAGGTGATTCCTTCAGCATCATTGTGTTATGCTCATTGGATGGACTCTTTTTGTAGTTCAACAGAGTATTGTTTTGTTTTGTTTTTTGTAGCTGATTAATTCAGACAGCTAGAGAAGAGGGCCATTATGCTGCCTGAGCACCCTCTGGGACATGAGGTAAGATGATGCAAGGGGAAAGGGCACTGGACTTAGATTCAGAGAATGGTCAGTCTTTGCATGACTTTGCTAACTCCAATTGATATCATGGTCTTAGACTTTGGTCTTGACTGGGTTGTCTTGAAAATACATTAGTTGCAAGTGAGGTCAGGCAAAGGTGATTAGAGCCTACTGAGAGGGAAGCCATTTAAGGCCCATTGCCCTACATATGTGGGACAATGACAAAAGCACAGGATTGCTGTTATTATCAGAAAGGGGTTTCTTTGATGAGCCGTTCCATGTTCCCTCTCCCTTCCCCCAATGCCATACTCAGCCTTTGCTCCTGGGACCGCCTGATTGAGGAAGGCGTTGGCATCATCAGCATTCCCCACGCCCACTGCGAAGCCTGTTAGGTTCCTATTAAACTTTCGGAGGATATCTGGCAGGGCGAGGGGGAGTAAAAAGCAAAGAACTCTTAACTGGGGAAGTTATGAGATCAGAATGAACACCCCCTCCCCAAACTTGAGCTTTATTTTTGGCCCCATGTTCCAGTGCAGCAATCCATGCAAAGGAAGATAAAGCATCTGCCAGGTCTGGACCAGAAGCCATCAGCTGAGCAGGACTGACTCCAAGAACTGGATCCCTCAGGGGCAGGTATGCATAGCACTAAAGTGTTTCAACTATGGAGGTGTAAGCTCTACCAGACTAAACACATAGACCAGGTTGTGGAGATGAATGGAAAGAGATCTTTCTTCCTCCCCTTTAAAGGCTTTCAACAGGAGTCATGTTGTGCCTTTCTTGGCTAGGATTTACTCTTAGGATGCCTTATTCAGGAGAGCCCACATCGAGATCTCAGGATAGATCCAAGGATCAGGTCTTTACTTACTAGGCAAGGTAGTCACACTGTCTAGTGAGGCATCACCTCCTGCACTGCAACCAGAGAAAGAAATACTGTTAAGACATGCATTTCCTTATTAAATTACAAGCTGCTTGGTGGCAGGAACTATGTCTTATTCATTGCATCTCCCCTCCCTAATCCCATTCCCTCCACCTCAATGCCTGGCATATAATAGGAATTTAAAAAACAATCATTGAATTTCCTTTCTCAAAAAGCAGAGTGTGACAATCCAGTGGGGTCTTCTTGGTGTCCAGATTCATATTGAAACACCATATCTAGTGGTAGCTAGGTGGGAAAGTAAGGGAGTTGGACTTGGAGTCTCAATTCCAGTACTGCCTCAGATACTTACTAGCTGTGCGACCTTGGACATGTCCTGTAAACTCTTTGAAATGCTCAATCAATAAACATTAATTAAGTACCCACTATATGTCAGGCACTGTACAAAACCACTAGGTATACAAAAAGAGGCGGAACAGACTCCAACAACAACGACATTATTTTCATTATTGTTTAGGCCTCCTGATCATCACCATATTCAAGAATGGCCGATGTAGTTGTAGTCTTTAGCTGGTCCTGAGAAACGTATTCAAATCATGACCCACAGTTTTGGTTTCTGAAAATCTGGAATGTTCGGTGCCAAGTCAGGACTATGTCAGCCTGTGAACTAAACTGAACTACCTGACCTTAAACTCCCTTATAGTCAAATGATACCTAATTTAATCTGATTCCATTTAACCTAATATCACAAAAACTCTTTAAATGCCTACTATGTGCTAAGTAATATTCCAGGGTCTAGGAATTTTTTTTAAAAAATCAGTGTAGGAAATTCCCAATGTAGGAATTCTCTTCACAAATGTAAATCATAGGATCATACATTTAGAGTATTAAGGATCTCAGAACCCATTGAGTCCAATTCTCTGATTTTACAAATGAGGAAACTGAGGCTGAGAAAGCCCAGGTTCACATAGCTATTAATGTTTCAGGTTGAATTTGAAACCAAGACTTCTCCAATACAAATCCAATGCACTATCCACTTAATAACATGCTGCCTCCCTGAGCCTCAGAGACATTAAGAGACTTGCCCACAGCCACACAGACAGCAAGCATCGGAAGTTCTTTGACTCCAGAGCTAACGTTCTTTTCACTGTGCTGAACTCAGACCTTCCTCATTTCAAAGATGAAATGTCACCAGACGCTCTACTTCTCATGCAGCATCAAAAGGCACTGGCTGTACAAAGATGAACCAAAGGGGATCCTCCACTCAAGGAGCTGGATCCAGTCCTAGAACTCACAATGAAGTCTCTAACTAACATCCCTGGCACATTATGGATACACAACATTACACAACATCTTCAGTGATTAAGGTTTAAGCTTAAATTTCCCTTCCTGAATTTAAAATTTCACATTCCCCACATTTGCAAAGTACCACTTTTCACACATACACAAACACCTTGTTTCACTTAGGCCCAAGAAAAAATGCGTAGTTGTCCAGCTTTGGAGAAAATCAGGGACAGTGTTCTATGCTTAGGACTCTTTCTCTCTACTCCATACATATTTGTTTTTTCCAGCTTTTAAACAGAAGTCAGGTTTTGAGCAGAGGAAGATCTATCATCTCCACAGCTGTTCCTTCCATTAAGGAACCTTTTGAACTGAGTTGGCTGTCCTTTGTGAAAAGGCCGAACAAGGGGTTAAATCCTTGTACACAGACATCCGCTGCTCCAAAGAGTGAGTGAGTCAGCATTCACTCTTTCCCTCCCTGCTGAGAGGCCTCCCTTCTTGCTGTGTCTAATCCAAACCAACAAGCATTTATGATGCATTTACTAGGCATCAAGGCACTGGGGATACAAAGGCCCCATTCTTTACTAAGAAAATAGAGGCCATTTGCAACGAGATCTCTCTCCTCTACTTCACATCAAGGACCCCTTCCTTCCCCTCATTCCCTATTCATTCCCCATTTGCTCTAGTTTCTGAAGAGGTGCCCTTCCTCCTCTCATGGCATCCACACCATCCATTTACCCCTACCCTTTTTCTTTTTATCTTTCAGCCTCTTTATCATTTGTCTTCTTCTTTGCTGCCCATTTCACTCTTGCAAACAACTCCTTTCTTTACCTTATCTCCCCTCGAACTATCATTCCCTATCTGTTTTCCATGTCCTAACTAAATTCTACAGTAAAAGCTGTCTACATTGCTTGTCTGCACTTACTCTCATCTCATATTCCTTCTTAACTCTTTGCCTTTTGCTCTCCAACCTAATCTTTCAACTGACAGTGCTCTCTTCCAAGTTAATAATGATCTCTTACTGGGCACATCCAATGACTCTACCCTCCCCAGTGCTCCTCCTTAAATCTCCGCAGAATCTAACACAGCTCACCATCATTTTTTCCTAGATACTGTCTCCCTTCTCTAATATTGCTCATTTGGTTCTCCTACCTTTCTAGCCAATCCTTCCCAGGCTCCTTTGCTCTATCATCATTTATGACCTGTGCCCTGGATCCCCTTCTCTTTTCTCTCTACACATAGCCCACCAAAGGATGTCTGATGTTCCTCGCAAAATGTAAGATTTCCACTGGGCACTCTCTCCTGCTTGTCACATAACCCACAGTAACCCACTATTGTCAGTCTCTAGTCTAACCTATCTGCTGCCCAAAGTTTACAAGGTGGTGCAGGTCAGTTCTATGCCCTTCTAAGTGATTTCATCAATTCCCTTAAGTTCAATTATTCTCTCTATCCCGCCCCTCAAACCCCACCTCTTCTTCCTAACCTCTTGTGGGAGCCAGTACTCTTCTGGGCACCTGTGTTTGTTACTTAAGTATCCTTGACTCTACTTTGACTCAGCCCTCATATCCAATTGGTTGCTAAGTCTAGTAATTCTCTCTCTTACATCTCTCATCAATCCCTTTCTTCTCACACAGCCCTATTCAGCTGAAGCCCTCCTCACTTGTCTGTCTTATTGCAATAGCATCAGTCTCCCAACCTCGTCTTTTCCTTCTCTAACTCATCCTCTATACAACTACCCTGGTTATTGCTCTAAAACTGACCATGTTATTCCCCTGCTTAGAAAGTTCCACTGGCTCCTTATTGCCTCTAGAATAAAATATAAATTCATGTTTGACATTTTAAGTCCTTTGTAATTTGCCTCCAGCCTACCTTTCCAAGCTTATTATATACTTCACTTCTTCAACCCAGGTAAAAAGGCTTGCTTGCTGGTCTATCTCAGGCAGGGCATTCCATCTCTCAAGCTGTCTGTCCCCCAAGGCCTAGAAAGTACTCCCCCTCTCCCCGTACCTATTCCACCTTCCCTCAGAACTTACTCCAAGTTTCTGCTTCCTTTCAGCTGCTGGTGCTTCCACCAATGCTCTTCCAGCTACCCCAACAATATCATTAACTTGTTTTATTTTTACATATTCGGTATTTACTTCTGTGTAAGTATGTTTCCCTAAATAGAATGTAGGCTTCTTGAAGACAAGAACTGTTTAGTTTTTACCTATTGTTAGCTCCTAGAATATAGCATGCGCTTCAAAAACTGTCAGTTTATTGATTTAACAGTCCCTGCCCTCAAGTGGTCTACTGAGGACATACAATGTGGAAAGAGATTAAGAACATACATGACTATTTGAGGAGACAGGGAGAGGAGGGGGAGGAGAGAGAGACAAAGGAAGGAGTGGGGAGGGGGGTAGAAGAGAGCCAGAGAGAGGCCATACTAGCAATTAGAGATAAAGAAAGGTTTTCCATTGAAAGTTGCATGTGAGCCAAGCCCTGGGATGTTGGTGCCAAGCTTGGCTTATAGTATTTGGGCATTTATTTGAGGTTCTGAATAACCTCCAACCACTAGAAAATTTAGGGTAGGGAATTTATATTAGCTGCTAATTTCTTCTTTGAATCAAAGATGTTAAGACTCTAAACTGAAACTTATTGGATCTAAATATATACACAAATACAATTTTTCTTCATTTCTTCCTACAAATACCTCTGCATCCTTCCATTATAGCCCTACCTACTCCTATAAACATATCATTATGCCCACAGATACCCTTAATGCTCAAGAAGTTTCCATAACAATTCCATGTAGGCAAGTTTTCCTCATTCTAAGACAATGGTTCTGGGAGACCAGGACCTACAGTATGCTTGGAATAGTCTCACCTCTGCCTTATTGATCATGAAAATTGAAGGAAAATTATGTAAATGAATATGGTTATTTGGAATACTTTAACTTGTGTACCTGAAATATGTAAAATGTGAAAGCAAGGAGACAGAAAAAAGGTGGTTCAGATTCTTGAAAGTTTAGTGACATAAGCTCAGATTTTGAATTAATGAGACAGAAAAAAATTTCAAAACGGTGATTTTTATTTTGATGCATTAAAGCAACCCCAGATCAACCAATTTATTCCTATTGAAGGCAAGACCAGGTCATAAAGACCCCCAACCCACTTCCAAATGATTTAACCCTTTGAAGGCAGATCAGTAGTTATTCTGAGGTCCTCTCCAAAGCAGCAAACACAGCAGGAATATTCACAGCCAAATTGTATTCTGAAGGTCACAATAATAACCAACTGAACATGAATTCTGGCTACATCTCTCCTTTCTATCAACTTAAGACTAGCTGGCTCTTGGCTTCCTGTTCCCAAAGGGAGTAGGTTACTCTTTTCAAACTACTGCTTCCCAATCATTTCCAAAGCAAAAGCTCCTGATTGTTTCTGAAAGTGACTTTTACCCAATCCAGGTGCATGTTTCCCTAAGTGCCACTCTCTGAGTGCAGCCACGTTTGGGCCCCTGGATGACTGAATGGGACAGGATGATGTCGCTGGAGGTCAACTCCTCAACTTTCTGCTCATGTATTACAGGAGTTGAAAGAGCCAATGGAAGATCAATGATAAGGTTTTAGGAGCTGAAGTCTTAGCTAGGTAAGACAAGTCATCCACCCATCAGTGGTTCATCCCCAGATAAAGATGGGGAATTGGTTAAAAAGTTAACTCTTCTGGGACAGTACTTTCTGTAAAAAGTTGGATTTCTCATCTGAAGCCTGGGAAGGAGTCTTCTTGCAGTCTGAATGGGCAGACTAAACTTCCATTTCTATCTTTTCCTTCACCTCTTTGTAGGGCTCATTCATTTGGGTTTTCCTCTCTCCTTTTCAGTACTGTGATGTAACATCACTACCTTGTGAAGACTGGGCAAAGGGGCTATCATGCTCCTGACTTCCTTGGTTTGGTATTAGTTTGAGATCATTGCTTTTCTCATTCTCTTCTTATTGTGATGGCAATCATGTCTACTCTTTAGACAGAACCATCAATGAGAGGAACCCCCCCAAAAAATCTGAATTTGAGGGGTTTGTGCATTCATTTGAAGTTCCACGTTTGTCTCTAGTAGCAACTTGCCATAAGAACTGACTTCTAGGATGGGGACATGAATCAAATCCAGTGGTTTCAGCTGCTATGGCTCTCAGGGAACTAACCCCTTGCTCATTCCTGAGAGAGTTCTGAAGCCTGTAAGCCAGAAGCTTCCAGAAGAGCCTTCCCCTGCCCCCCTGTTACTTTGGAACTCTTCCTCAGGTAGAATTAAAAAGCATGATCACAGCAAGCCCCAAAGTTCTTTTTTGATTTAGGAGGAAAAAGTGTTTCTTTTGAATTACCTCTGTTACTCACATAGGCAGAAAGAAAAGGCAGAGGAGAGAGACAAGTAGGCCCTTGTGTTGCCAAGGCTTTTATGACCACTTTCCAACATCTTAGTACTGTTTATCTTGTTACTGAGGAGGGATACTCAAATCTATTCTGTTGGCATCTTGGTGAAAATAAATAGTTTCCTGGGAAAGGAAGAAACCTAAACACATGTATTCCCTATCTTGATCTGGTTCATGGATGCGGTAATGGGAAAACCCCTGGATTTGAAGTGAAAAGACATGTGTTGAAAACCTGGCCTTGCTACTAACTATATATGTGAATGTCATGGACCTATTTCCCTATTTGGATAATAACAATAGTGGCTAATATTTGTATAGCTCTTTAAGACTTTTAAAAATGTTTTATATGTATTATCTCATTTTATTCTCAGTAAAAAATCCTCATTTTAGAATGGAGCAAACTGAAGCACATACAGATTAATTGACTGAATCACGATTATACAATTAGCAAATGGCTGGGGCAGGATTTGAACTCAGGCCCTCTTCATTCTATGCCCAGCATTCAAATCTATGCTACTCGGTAGACAGATGATCGTTTAAGTGTCTTTCCAGCTCTGAATACTATGCCCCTATGAATAAAATGTAAAGCTTGTACATGGGATTAGGTGTGTATTTGTATATATTTGAATGACTATTTATAATCAATATATGAACAGATATTTATAATTGACAAATACCAGACCTAGAGGCATTTGTATAAGAATATAAATGATGTGATCAGTTTATTGCTGGCTTTTCTGACCTGGGAATCAGGAGAGAATACTCCTTTTCCTGCAGAATTAAAACAAAAATAAATAGCTTAAAGTTATTAATAAGATCTTGACAGAGAAGTGGGGAACTGTAGGAGCAGAAAGCTCCACCCACTGTGAGACATGGGACCTATTATAGATTGTTGCTGAGCTTTTTTTTCTTCATTACAAGGGAAGATTCAATGCTGCAAGGCAGGGCATTCAGGACAATACTGTGATCTAAAAACAAAAGGCATCATTAAACACAATTCCAATTTGATCCTTTGACTAATCAGGGAACCATGGTTATTTCTTTTCTTTCTTCCTTAAAAAACAGTCACCAGTCTCTTTCCTTTGGTGCTTACTTTTGTCTCCCCCCCACTAGACTTACACCTTCCCAATTTCTGTCAGTATGTGGTAAGAAGGACATTCCCCAGCTCTAGTAAATCCATAGTTTGTATTACCTGTATGACAGTCCCCGATATTGAGTGGTGACATCAGAAAGATCATCTGGTTTCGAGCCAATTCCATTTCCAGCCTTAAAAAACATATCAAGACCAGAAGAAAATCAGTGAGCCAGTGAAAATTGAGGACTGAGACCATAGCATAGTGTGAAGGGTGATGGACTTAGGGTCAGGAAGATCTAGGTCCAAATTCTGTCTTGGAACACTTATTGTGTGACCCTGGGCCAAATCATTTAATTGCTCAGTGCCTCAGTTTCCTGATGTATAGAATAGTGATAATAATAGCAACAGATATGGGCTCGTTGTTGAGGTTCAAATGAAATTACAAGAAGTGCTTTGCAAATCTCAAAGCCTCATATAAATGTCAGTTTTGTGGTGGTGTTATTTATTGGGGGGAGCAGTTTGGTATAGTGCATAGACACCAGATTAGTACTTGAGGGACATGGGTGCTAGTTTTATCTCTGCTGCTAACCAGACAGGGTATGGGCCAAGTCATTAACCTCCTTATGTCTCAAATTCTTCGTCTTAAAATGGGTATAATAACTGGCTTTTATGTAATGCTTTGAACTTCATAAAGTTTTCCATAAACACATACATCTTATTTGAGAAAGAAAAGAATATCTCATTTGAACCTCGCAAAGCCTCATCAGGATAGATATTATCTCCTCATTTTTTAGTTGGGGAAATTGAATGGAGCCCAATGAATTGAAGTGACTTTCCCAGTTTCACAAAGCAAGTGTACAAGGTGGGATTAAAACCCATGTCTTCCTGACTAAAAGTCCAGCCCTCTATGCCTGTACTACCTAATTAATGGTGTTGCTGTGGAAATCAAATGAGATCGTGAATGTAAAATCATTGTGAAAACTGTTCAGGGATATAAAAACACAATATAGTATTCTTTTTTTATTATTTTCTTCACCATCAAAGCTTTTTATGTCCTAGAAGAATTCACCCTTTGGAGGCAGGCCCCTTCCAAGACTAAGTCACTGTAAACAGAGAGGTTTGGCTTAGGTGTTTAGTCACCTCCCTTCTTTTTCTCTGCGTCACTCTGTAATGATGTTTTAAGACTTGGGAGTCTTGCCAGAAGCAGAGGGTGCTTTTGGGAAGGGAAAAAATTGCCTTTCTTTTCTCAGATAATGGGAGCTTCACTATGAAGCAGCCACCACCTGGCTCCTTCTTGGTGGCAAATCAAAGGAACTAGCAGATGGGAGAATGCTGGCTGAAGCTATTAGGAAGCATTCCTGTTCATCCCACCCTATTACCCAAAAGCTTGCCAAAGGCACAATTTTCCTTACAGTCAGAGAATCACCCACAGCTGCAACAACTTGAATGTCTGCTGGCTTCAGAGCATGTACTGGAAAAGCAAGTGGACAAGTGTAAGTCTTTTGGAAGGAAAGAGAAGTCAGAATTTAGCCCTTGCTTGCTTACAGGAGATGGGAAGCACTCACAGACTGCGTGTTGGGGCTGTTCTGGAGGCAGTGGGCAAGTAAGAACATGAAGGGAGGCTAGGAATGGAAAGGGTATAGGTAAGGTATGTGAAAAGGAGGAGGCGATGCTACTGAGCCAAAGATGTAAATGGAAATTCTCAGGAATAAGCAGCACTAACATGGCGTCAATACATGTGAGGATGGCCAACTTCTTTCTGACTCTGGAGGGGAACCTGCAGGGGTACAGGAGGAAGACCTGACTTGATCATTAAGAAAAGCCCTTTAGGATTCCATCTGAACTGGGTTTGGAAATGGATGAAGAATCTTTAAGAGTTGAAGTCAGGATGACCTGACATCTCATCCTGTTTCTGACACATACTAGTTATAGGACCATGGGCAAGTCAAGCACCTTCTCATTCTCCTGAGGTAATTCACTAAAACTGAAAGTTACAGAGGATTGCAGATCTGTATCAGTGGAGGACATTTCCAAAGTGAGAGTTTCTCACACTGATGAAATCACAGACGTAGACTTTATCCCCCTACCTTCAATCTCCGCCCCCCACCCCCCAAAGTTATAGGATGTGTACTTGGATACAAGCTTTGCCACTTAATACATGTGTGACCTTGAGTAAATCACTTAAACTCTCTGGATCTCAGTTTACAAGTAGATTAGATTAGATGACTTCTGAGGCCCTTCCTATATCTAGATCTACAATTCGAAGTGGAAGGAGAAATCTACGCCTTTTACTCCTCCAAATGAGAAAGGACATTGAGAGCTTCAGTACATCAATCTCCCCAGACCTTATTGCCTTTAGCCATGTTATCATTAAATTTTTACCCATCCTTAAAAGTCCAGCTCAAATGATAATGCCTTTCAAGACCTACCACCTAAAATCTCACATGAAACTTTCTTCTGTATCCCTTACATGCATTATTGTATCATATTGTGCCTGTTTTTATCATCTGTATTTGTGCTAATGTTTATTAGATGGATAGCTCCATGAAATGAAGGATCATGTCTTATCCAAACTGATTTTTCTCCCAAAGCCTAGCATAATGTCTTGTACATGTGAAGGAGCTGTGATTTTGTCAGTATCAGGAAATATATCTGAGGTAGAGGGAGCTAATCATCCCTGTGGCCTTCATAAATCCTAGGTACACAAAGGTTGAGTGACTTCCTCAGGGTGACACGGTGAGTACATGAGTGTTCCTCCCTAACACTCATGATGCCTCTTTCCTGCATACATAAATGCTTGTTGTTAGCACAGTTGTGTGGAACAAGGCTCACTACTCTGGAAATTACGAACCAGAAAATTTTAGGAATATGTAAGGAATGCCTTAGAAGGGGTGACCATATCAAAACAGGGAATTTAAATTCCAACATTCTCACAGTGGATTAGTTTGCATGGTACATGGTCAGGGCTTTCTCTTGGAACAGGGACCCTGAACTATGAGTGATGGTCCTGGAACTTGGGAGTCCAATCCAACCCTTCCCTTGGTGAAGGAGTGGAAGGATAATGGAATGAACAGGGGAAATGGCCAATAGGAAGAAACAATGGAAGCTGTTTGAGGATAAGGTAGGCAGATAAGCAGTAGCCATTGAAAGAAAAAGGCAGTGAAGAGGGATGTCTGGGGGGGATCTTAGGGAAACAGGGTGGTCAAAATTAAAACCAAAACTGCTACTCTTGATGGATAGGGCTTGACCTTGGGGTGCCTTATGTGGTGTGTGTGTGTGTGTGTGTGTGTGTGTGTGTGTGAGTGTGTGTGTGAATGTGTGTGTAGGGGTACATGTTCAATTGGAGAGCAATATTAAAGATGCATAGGTCAAGAGGACACTAGCCAGTCTCTAATAAAATCAAAAGGTTTGTGGAATGCTTAAAACTAATTTCTGGATTTCAGTCACTTAATAATGTTAATGCTGCCCGGGAGGCAGGATGATGCGATGGGGAAAACAAAGAGCTTGTGTTTAGACTACCTGGGCCCTTGTATTGCCTCAGTCAAATCACTTCACATCCCCAAGCCTCAGTTTCCTCCTCTGTAAAATTCAGGGATTGAACAGCAATATGAAAAGACTTGAGAATTCTGATGAAATGCAGCAGCCAGTTATGACTTCAGAAGTCTGCGGTGGATTAGAGGTGCAGACTGGGCATATATTTTTCAGTTATGGCCAATGTGTATAAGTTATTTATGTTTGACTTTTCTTATTTATTACTGGGGTAGAAGAGGAGAATAGGAAGTGATAATAATGTGAAAGGTCAATAAAATAATTTTTTTTAAAAAAAGAAAAAAAACCAAGGTGTGTGAACTAAATTACCTCCAACCCCCTCCCCCACCTTCAGCTCTAAAATTCCATACTTTTGCTGTTCATATCACTCTCTGTTGAAGAGATTGAGGACTTTACAGACACCCCCCCCCCCCCCCATGGACATATACTTTCCATCCTACACTTCTGCAAAGTAATCAAAACTATTATTTTCAAGATACCAATAACTATTTTAGATAGGTAGATTCCCTGGTATGGATGCCCTCCCTACATTTATTGCCAGAGCAAGTTTGTGCCCAATGGATACTGACTCTGCTGATCAAATGAGCAAGATTTGTAAAGCTTTTAGAACACTCTCTGGCATGCAATAGGTGCTTCATATGATCAGGTCAATGAGGGATTCCTCTTGATTACTCCTATTTAGGATAATAGGCTGAGAAGAATGGAACCAACTGCTCTGGGCCCTAAAAGTCATGAAGATGGGTGGAGGAGCAATACTAGTTGGGGGGAGGGGAGAGGGTCTATCAAACATTCAGGTCCTCTTCAGTGATCCAGGCTGGCAAAAGCAACTAGGAAGTGGAACTTAATGCAGGTTTAAAGATTTAAACAGTAATTCATGCACAATTTCTCCAAGAAGACTGAAGAAATAAGTATTCAAAAGCCCCTATTTGTCCTGAGGCACTTACCTGAAGTAGGAAAAGAAGTAGAAGGGGTTCTGTCATCACACTCCAGTTGGCTCCCATAATTCTAAAGGGAACAAAGTGGGTTGAATGACATGGAGGAGAGAGGCAGGGATCAGGACTCATGACCAGCACAGCCCAACACAACACACAGCTTCCCACCCATCTTTGGAAAGGAAAAGATTATTAGTTCTTCTGGTATTGACTAAAGGAGGATTTGATTGGTGGTACTGAGCAAAAGGGATGATAAATCCTTCCCGGTTTTACTCATGTTTTATGTCTTCTCTATTCTATCTGGAGGATCATGGGATCACAAGTTGAGAATTGGAAGGTACCTTCACGTTTAAGGCAGCCAACCCTCTCAGTTCAGACACAGAAAGCAGGGCCCAGAAAGATCAAATGACTTGCCTGAGGTCACACAGGTAATAAATGCCAAATCCTAGATACAAACTCAGTTCCTCTGAGATCAAGGGAGAATATGTTGTTGGTTTTTCCAAAGAATGGGTAAGTGGATAATGACTGTAATAATTCTAGTAAAAACCATTCACATGTCATTTACAAGTCATAGAGAGAAGAAGACTGGAGGTAATCACTACTGTACTTGCTTTCTAAACCAAATAAAAACAAAAAAGCAATACCAGATCGGGGCGGCTGGCTGCCGTTGTGGGGGATGCTGCTGTGGTTCCTGTAGACATGGTTGGATAGGTGTAATTGCTGTTCTTGTAGGTTCGAAAGTAGGGCTGATCCTGTAAAAAGAGATTGAACAGCCTACAGTGGCTGGCCTCTGAGTGCTTTGAAATTGCCCTTCCACCCCATAAGAACGGCCCTTTGCAGAGCTCTTGAAGGTTTGAGCATAGATTTAGAATCATTCTTCAATACCTACATTGTTACTATTACACCTCTTGCTACTACTATTATTTCGAATGACACTTTTGCCAATACTATTTACTGTTCTTGCTCCCGTTGTCGCCTCCCACTGTTAAATGACTGTCTAATGTTTTTATTGCTACTTCTGCTATTACAGTCTTTGGGGCTATTGCTACTTTCATTACTTACACTTTACTATTATGGCTGCTATTGCTACTAATACTGCTTCGTGTTACTATGCTCACTTCTACTGTCATTACTTATACAATTACTGTTTTAATATTGTTATTTTTTGGTCAGAGGTACCATTCCTGCCCTTCCTAGCCCTGGTGTTTAATATTGTGTCACTACTACTGCTATTATACTTTTCTACTGCATGTACAACTACAGTTACTATAGCTAACACTATTCCTATCAGAAGCTTCTACAAGATTCCTACCACTCCAAGTGCAGCTATGACTCCTACTGCTAATGTTGTCACTATTACCATCTGCATGTTCCTGTCATTGACAGATTCTCAATAGTCCACATGTATTAGATGGTCCTTTGACACTGACAGAACTCCTTAAATGGATTATTTCACTTTGATGTTTATAACAATCCTAAGGAGAGTACAAAAGTCTTATTCATCTTCATTTTACTGATGAGGAAATGGAGACCTAAATCATATAATTAGTAACATCAATGACAATAAAAGTATTTATCACATGCAAGGATTTTCCTAGACAATGGAGGAAGCATAGAATGAAGAAGACACTCTCTATTTTCATTGACCTTCCCGTCTGGTGCTAATCTTAGGTATATGCACACATATGGAGATAACTAGGAGATAAAATATATGACATATACAGATGCACAAGCAAAGTGTCAGATGGGATTTGAAAGAGAAAGGTCCTTATTTTAAGAGCCTGAGAAACTAGACTGGGAGGGAACATGGAGAGTTTACTAAAGGATGGGACATTTGTGTTGGGCTTTGAAGGATGGTTAGGAATTCAAGAGAGGACATTTCAAGCTTTGGTTAGAGCATGAACAAAACACCATAGGACATGAATGAGGGAAGACAAATAGGTCAGATTGGCAAGAACACAGAGTAAATTGATATGAGAAAAAGCTAGAAATGTGTGAGGTGCCAAGTTTTGTAGAGTTCTGAATACTGAGCTGAGGAATGTGACACTTATTCAGAAGGCAATAGGGAGCCTCTATCTTCCTGGGCAACCTAGGCATTTTTTCCCAGTACCCAGATGAAACCCATTACTATGCCCCATGTGAGTGCAATATTAATAGAATGATATTTCTCAGAGTGGTGTTAGGGGCACATAGGGGGCTGGAGACAACAGGGAACTTCATTCTCCCCCATTCCCTTTTCCTTTTGCCTTCCATCTTTCCCAACATCAGGGTCTTTTCCAATGAGTCCTGTCTTCTCATTATGTGGCTAAATAAAGTATTTAAGGTTCAGTTTCAGTATTTGAGCTTCCAGTGAATAGTCTGAGTTAATTTTTTAAGGTGTTGACTGAGCTGGAAGGCATTGCAGGAATATCAATCAACCATTTAGTATGTGGCTATAGAAGATGCCACAGCAGAGGAGGAAGCTGGCTTCAACAACTTAGTCAACTTCCTTTGGTGCTCTGTAAGATAGGGACCCACACTTGGACATACTCCTATAATCACAATCCTCTCACTAGTTCATAAGACCAGATTCCATCTGGAGAATTATCATTGAGCTCAAGGTCCCTGTCCCTGTCCCTGTCTTATTGAACTGAGCCTCCCCCACCCAATAATTTACAACCTGTGGTTAGCACTCATTCCCACCTGGGCATGAGAGTCAATAACTGACCTGAGATCATCCTGGCATACCCATGCCCATAACATACAAATAGAGTCTGGCAATCTATTTTAAAAAGTTGCCAAGATATTCTCTGCTATCTGCTATAGTGCTGAGAGAGTTAGGTGAATAATCTTTGTGCTTGAGATCGACTGAACCAGAGTTTCATAGTGTCTTCAAGTTGGGACCTTGGAGGTTATCCAAGGGGCTATGGGACACGAAGTGGTGGGGGACCTAAAGGGATACTTATGGAATGCAGCATGGTGGTCCAAGCTGCCCAATTAACATCTAAGTCGAGAGAGACAAAATTCCATAAACGCATATTACCTGACTAGGGCAAATTAGATCGGTAATGTTTTCAAGCAGAACCAAATTAGTCTTCTCTCCAACTGGCTCCAGCTAAATGAAGAAATAGTTGAGAAGATTAAGAGAAATAGAAATCCTAGAATCACAAATGCTCAGAGCTGGCAAAACAGACCTTATGAGGTATTCTAATCCAAGCTATATATCAAGATGAATGGCCTCTGCAACAGAATCAAGGGGCATTCAGCCTCTGCTTGAAGACCTCTAGTGAAGGGGAAATCATTACTATTTGAAACCTGTCTTTTTGACGAACTCTTAAATGGTAGGAATGAAATCTCCTGATCATTTTCCAGCTTTGTCTTCTGGGACCAAGCAAACTAAGTTTACTATTATCTTTGAGATAATATTCTTTCAAATACTTGAGAATATCTCTTCTGTTTTCTTTCATAAAAATCTACTTTTTCCAGGTTGAATACCTACAGTTCCTTCAACTGATCAGTCAGTCAACATGCATGTACTAAACACTGTCTATGACAATTAATCAACAAACTTAAATATTTTTTTTAATGTTGCCAACATTTCCTACTGTGTTTATCCCCACCCCTAGGCCTGTCCCTTAAAATAAAGATTTTTTAAAAAATCAACAAACATGTATTACCTATTCTCTGCCAGGTACTGGGCTACATGATTAGGATACAAAGACAAAATCAAAATGATGTCTCCCCTCCCGAAGCTTATATTCTAATTTCCAAAAGAATTCTTTAAGGCATCATCTACAGCCTTCTCACCATCCCAGTCACCCTCCTCTGAATGAACAGGACTTTGTCAATGTCCTTCCCAGAATAGGGCATCATGCTATAGATGTGGTCTGTCTGACCAGGGAGAGTAAGACAGGTCTATCACCTGCCTCATTCCATATCCTACTATACCTTTATTGATATAGTCTAAGATTGCAATACTTTTTTTTTCCTGCCATGTAATGGTTGTCTCATGGATCTCATAGGCTACTAAAACCAGGGGGGAGCTGGTAAATGTTTAACAACCAGCTTTTGGGGGGAGAAATGTATGCATGATACACTTCAATATTTAATATGTACTATTAATATTTTTTCCATCGGTTCTTAACAAAAGACAATTTTTAAAATAACCAATAAGTCAAGGTGATTTCTGACCCATAAATTCTTCCATTGAAAATTTACTAATGGGTTCTCACTGGCCAATTCAAACTGGCCCCAATGTCCTCCTGGCAAAAACTCTGAGATCTTTTTCATACCAACTGCTGTCTAGTCACATCTCTCTCATCCTGTATCTATGCAGTGAATTTTTTCAGCCTAACTAAATATAGAAGTAATTGGGGCAAAAAGGTCAGGAATGTGAATTGTGTGTGGGCTGGAGAGAGTAGGTGGGTAGCAAAGAAATTGAATCATTCCATGGATTTATTGCCTGTGCTTATCTCTGTGACTTCCAGGCCACAGATGATGAGCCTTCAAGGTAGGCTGAAAGACTGTTCTCATTAGAGGAAAGCTGTTCCATCTTACCATGTTGTTCCAGAGGGCCCTGGCTGCACGTGCATGGGTCTTCCTATGAAAATGGAAACAATCCGGGGCAAAGAAAGAATTGTCGGGCAACCCCTCCTAGTCACAGAAAGAAGATGGAAGGTCAGGGAAATCATGTGACCAGGCTCAGTAGAGATAAAAAGAATCATCTGGAGTTCTTTTTCTTTACCGGGGTCTTTGGCATAGGCACATGCTCCAAAAATGGCTGCAAAACCACTGTGAAATCTTCCTTAGTATCATATCTCCCACTGTCAATCAGTTGGTGAGTTGCTTCCTAAAGGGGGGGGGGGGGGGGCGGTGGGGGAAAGAAAGGGAGAGAGAGAAAAAAAACTAATACTAAAACAAGAACCAGAAGGGATTTTCCCAGATTCCCCTGGGCACAACCCTCTGGTTGGGCAGTAAGCTACCCCCCATATTTCCTTTGTTTTGCCTGAAAAAAAAAAATAGAATCAGAAAACTTGAACGCTAAAACACACAACCCAGTGGTCAAGGAATCAACCAAGAAAAAAATAGGTGAACACTTGTTCAATCATGTCTGATTCTATGTGACCCTATTTGGAGTCATCCTGGCAAAGATACTGGACTACTTTGTCATTTCCTTTTTCAGCTAATTTTATAGATGAGGAAACTGAGGCAAAGGGGGGTTCAGTGACTTGCCCAGGGTCACTAGTTAGTGTCTAAGGCTGGATTTGAACTCAGGTGTTCCTGACTCCAGGTCCAGCACTCTACCCAGGGTACCACCTACATGCCCTTAAATTTCAACTATTCAGGGCCCATTTACCTAGTATGGGAATTGTCTGTGCCTCCTACTTCTGTCCTGAATCCCTTATCATATAAATGTGTATAAAAAAGGGAGTGATTAGGTATCACAGCCTACCTTTTTTTTTTTTTTTGAGGCAATCAGGGATAAGGGACTTGCTGAGCATCACACATCTAATAAGTGTCTGAGGCTGAATTTGAACTCTAAGTGCTCTGATGAAAGACTTAGTATGAGAGCAGGTGGGCTATCAGCATAGTTTTTTTGTATTATCTATTAATTTCCTTAATCCATGTTCCTTCTATCCTTCACTGGTACAGAATATCCCCAGCACTCACTCACATGGGTGGCTGGAAATATTTCTTTCCAATGAACAGAAATTCTTAGATGTAGAATCCTAGGACCAGTATTCTTCAGATTCCAGGTTTGCCACTTCCCAAGGTTGCAACCTTGGGATGATAATTTTCCCTCTATGGGCCTTTCAAGATTTAACTCATTGAGCCTGTGATGCTGAGATTGAGGCAGGCTTCAACATTCCTTTTTTGCATAGGAATCTCAAATGTCAGCAACTGATATGTACACTGTCCAAAGGCATATTAGGACCAGGTAGTGGGACAGATCCCTGAAAGGGGCAGGAAGATCCCAGGGTCTGGTCCCAGTTTTGCCTTGAACTGTTGGCAAGTCACTACTTCTATCTTATCCTCCACTTTAGCTGCTGTAAAAACTAAGGGGTTAGGACGGAGTGCACCAAGATGCCTTCTAGCTCTTAGAATCAATGAACTATAAATCCAAACAGCACACTAGTCAGCAGTATTTACCTCCTGAGCCAAAGTCAAATTTCCTTGAGCATTAAAAGGGCTCTTTGAGAAGAGTTGAATATTGGCAGATTCCTTCACATTAAATCCCTTAAGCCAACATGTCTCCCTTTCATCTTACCTGGTATTGTTTATTCAACTCAATGAGAGTGGCGAGTTCTGTGGAATTATCTTCAGACTGTAGCACACAAGGGCACAGGGACCTGCAGGTGAGAATGCAGAGAAGCCCCCACCCCACCCAGCCCATCACTTAGAATTTGTATGGCTGCAGGGGAGGCAGAAGTCTTCACTTCAAGCTCAGCCAACCAGGGCACAGGGGTTCAGGAAAGAAATCAATTTGAGTTTGTGTGTTAGGGGAAACAGGGACAAGAGGTGTTTCTGTACTTGGCTCTGGAATGGGAGGTTAAGAAAATATCAAAAGCTTTGGGCAACACAGTACCTAGAGAGGATAGGAGACAGAAAGAATGATTGGAGGGAATACTTCACAGAGGAGGTCTGAGGTTGTTGAGAACTTAACAACTTGTAAGGACTGAAAAGGTTACTGTATGAACAATGATGACCAGATATGTGCCCTCAACCCCTATTTCCAGTAAGGAATGGAAGAGATTTTGATTAGATACTAGGGAGGACTTCCCATCTATGAGGGTTATGGTCTCAATTATTCTAAACATTTGTAATGCCAATTGTGAGAAAAGACTGGCAAGCAGGATTAGCATGGTTTGAATTCAGAATAGAAATGGAAATAATGACTTCAAAGGATCCTCTCCAATCCTAGGAAAAGCCCAAATGACTGCTTCCCACTGCCTGTGGAGAGTTCAGTCTTCAGGTTTGTTGTTGTTTTTAACCAGCTGAGCTAGCCACCACTGCAGCTTCAATGTAATGGAGAACGGACATTGATGAAGGCTAGAAGGGGGCTGAGCCTTCACTGGGTCCTTCCACCATGGGCTGACAATCAAGCTTACTCTCCCATGGGTTCTAATGCTTTGTGTTGTTTTCTTTGCATATGTTTTGTATTAGAGGGTAAGCTCCTTGAGGGCAGGGTTTCTTTTTTGGGGGGAGGCTGTTACCTCTTTATCTCCAGCTTCCTAGCATAGTGCCCGGCATTTTGTGGGCATTGAATGTAATTTATCCTTTTTAAAGAGGATAATGACATCATGAGGTGATGTCTTGACTTGCACATGAACTGGATTTAAGTGAAGCAGCCTCTCTCACTGTTCCTGAGTCATTAAAGTCCAAGGGAAAGACAAAAGTCATGGTGATTGACATAGGATGCAGTGGATGACCTTGGCATCTTTGATGTCTAAGCTCTAAGAATTCCATAGTACCTCCTTCAGCCACCTTCATGGCCATTGGAGCAAATTTCTCTCATCTATCCATCCATTCAACTGGGGAAAGTCTACACATGCTTGGGGTAGACATGCCCCTAATTCACTGCCAGTTACCCTCAACGTGGTTTAGCCCATCTACTGAGAAGGTTTGCTTAGGGGTTGATGCTGTGCATGTTTAAAGCTTCTTGGAGTCACAGGTGAGAGTTGAGTGCCAGGTGGATGAGCAATCCTGAAGTGGGTTCAGGGGCCCTCACACCAGAGGTGACAGTCCTCCTTGAACATCCCATGTTGGGCACTAAAATCATTCTTGATTGAATGTGGAGCAGCTGTCTTAGTATCAATCATAGTAGAAATGGGATGAAGATAGCTACAATTGTTCATTCCTGGGACTAGCACCTTGGATATTTGTTTTAGGCACTCCTGGTTATTCTATTTCCCCCTTTCCCAAATCTTCTTTCAGCTTAAAAAAAAGGTGGGGGGAAGCTGCCTCAGGACTACCTTCATCATCAACATTCAGGTTATTTGATTGGACTTTCTAAATAATCAAGGCCACTTTTCCTCATGGGGCTGAATCTCTTACAGCCCTAGTCTTTGAAGAAAGTGTTTCATACCTGAGTATCAGCCTTGGACAGTAGACTTGCTCCTCCTGATACAGCTCCCTCAGGGTGCTAATTGTTAGGATAGTTACTAGATTCACAAAGGCTCGAGGAACCTGCCCCATGGGTAGAAAAGTGATGATGATGATGCATGTTCATGTGACAATAATAGAAATAACATATATATACAGATTTAAGGTTTATAATGCACTTCAAATATACTAGCTGATTTGATCTTCACAGTAATCCTGTGAGGTAGAAGCTACTGTTATCCTCATAACAGACCTGAGAAAACAGAAGGAATGGTTTTGTGACTTATCCAAGGACCTATAACTACTAAGTATTTAAAGCAGGATAGAAACAGGGCTTCCTGGTTCTAGGTCCTGCTCTCTTATCACTATACCACCTAGCTGCCTCTACGATATCACAACAAGATGATGAGATAGGGAGTGTAAGTACTATTCCCATTTCACAGATGAAGAAACTGAGGCTTAGAGAAGTTCAAAAGACTTGTCCATGGTGACACAGCCAGTAAGTATGAGGGCTAGGGTTCAAACGTAAGCCTCTTGAGTCAGATGCACAAGGACCCTGAGGAGCTATGTATCCCTGAGGAGCTATATCAAGATATTGGAGGTTTGGCTTGACTTGGAAGGGCCTCTCATTTTACAGAGGCCAATGACCTTTAACCATCCTGAACCTACTGCTTCTATCCTTCTCTCTGCTTCCCTCCCTTTATCCTCAGTGACTCTGTGACAGTCATTAGTTTTGTCTCCCAGGAGAAAAAGTTTGGTAGCACTTTGAGGTCGTCATTGGTGGCAATGGTTTAAGGATGCTAAGAGGCAATTTTGTGGCCAGTGAAGTTTATCAGAGGTGTGATTGCTGCTGTTTAAAAACTACTCAAGCCCTGGGGCAAAATAGAATCAAGTTACAATGAAACACGAGAGTTTCCTGGTCCCTCCTTCTCATTTTACTAATGTTCAGTCACTCAGTCAATAAAAATTTATGAAGCTCCTACTATGTGCCAGACATATAGTGCTAAGTACTAGGGATACAAAGAAAGACAATCCTTGCTCTTAAAACGACATGCAAAAAGCTATGGACAGGGAAATTATTTATAAGATAAATTAAAAATAATCAAAAGAGGGAAGTGCTAGAATTAGGAAGGATTGGGATTGCTTCCTGAAGAGGGAGGGATTTTAGCTGGGATTTCAAGGAAGCCAAAAGATGGAAATGAGGAGCAAGAGCATTCCAGGCATGGGAGACAGTCAAAGAAAAGGCCTGGAGTCAGGAGATGGGAGTATCTGATTCTAGAAACAGAAAAGAGGCCAGTCAGTGTCACTGTATCTAGGAGTGTGTGTAAAGTAATTAGACTAAAGTGGTAGGGGATAGGGAAGTTATGACGGGCTTTGGAAACCAAATGGAGGGTTTTGTCTTTGGTCCCAGAGGCAATAAGGAACCACTGAGTTTATTGAGTAGGGGGATGACATGGTCAGACCTGTGCTTTAGGGAGATCACCTGTGGCAAGAGACCTGTATTAGGAATACCAAACAGCAGCCTATAGCAACAGTCGAGGCAAGAGGTAATAAGGGCCTATGCTAGAAAACTGAGGCTCAAAGACATGAGATGACTGGCCCAAGTCACTTAGGAATGGTAGACTAGAATTCTGGAATAGAACCCAGGTGTTTTGCTCCCAAAGTCAACTTTCTTTCCATTGTAGTATATTATAGGAGCTGGTATGTTGGGCAGCTATTGACCAAGAGAGGAAAGGCAGAGATTCTTAGAGGATATAAAACGTGGATTCTATACCTCTTCATGGAGGATGTCCAGAGCCTTCCCAATATTACCTGTGAAGTTCTGAGGAGAATAGCGAACCTGTGGAAATAAGAAACTTCTTAATTCTTTGGATACAGCCACATGTTTTTAATATCTTCCTTTCTTTCTAGGGTTCCCTTCTTTCCTGTAACCCAGGTTCTGAGTACAATTGTCACACAAGTACAGGTTAGCATGGACACCATTTTCAAACCCTCCAACCCTGATTATGACTGCAGGGCTTGTCAACATTCTACAATTTCTCCCCCATTGAAAGTCACCTGCCCTCTGACCTCAAGGTGTCAAGTAGCTCATCCCTTAAGCAAGTTCTCTTGCTATGCTAACAGAAGAGGAAAAGAAGACTAGGGTCTTTCAGGTAATATATGTGCACTTGAACTACATGCAATCTGTTGTACAACCTTCTAGTAGTGACTGATAACAGGTCTTTCAAGCCAAGGGAAGCAAAGTTACAGCCAGAAGAGGGCAGACCAGATGGTGAGGGATCTCAAAAGGATGTCACAGGAATGACTGGAATAAGTGTAATTTAGTCTAGAGAACACACATACATGTATATGAACTCAGCTGTAAAATGAGCTGAAGAAACGGGAAATCTTTGCCAAGAAAACCCCAGTTTGGGGTAATGAAGAGTCAGACACAACTGAATAACATATATGCATATCTATGGTGGTGCACTGGAGTTGGAATCAGGAAGGCTCCTCTTTCCAAGTTCAAATTCGGCTTCAAACACTTACTAGCTGTGTGAGTAAGTTACTTGGGCAAGTAACTGGGCAAGTTACTTAATACTCTTTGCCTCAGTTCCCTCATCTGTAAAATGAGCTGGAGAAGGACATGGCAAACTACTTTAGTATCTTTGGCAAGAAAATCCCAAATAGGCTCAGGAAGAATCAGGCATGATGGAAAAATGTCTGAAGAAAAGATCAATACACATTTGCATATATATATACATGTAGATACTTGTGTATTATACATGTAAACAAGCAAACAGACATATATGGATATATCCTTATATATAACTGTACATACTCTGATACATACACATATATGTGAAAGCTGTCTTCAAATATCTCAAATATTTTCAGGAAGAAGTAGTAGATTTAATAATAATAACTGCCAGTCTTAAAATTTTTCTGTGTATGCATCTATATTCCCAGAGCCTAGCAGTGACTGGAAACATGGTAAGTACTTAATAAATGATTATTCATTGATGTATACAAGAGAAATGTATAATGTAACATAATAATGCTTTGTTGTTCAGTTGTGTCTAATTCTTCATGACCCATCTGAGGTTTTCTTGGCAAAGATACTGGAGCGGTTTGCCATTGCCTTTTGCAGTTCACTTTACAGATGAAGAAACTGAGGCAAACAGGATAAAGTGACTTGCACAGGGTCACACAGTTACTAGGTGTCTGAGGCCAGATTTGAACTCAGATTCTCCTGCCTTTAAACCTGGTGCTCTATCCACTGGGATACCCAGTTGCCCCAATAATAACACATACGGAAAGGGACTAGACCCATGCTTTCATTGATATAGGGAACTCTTGGATGAGGAAACTTCCTCTACCAAGGTGGATCAGGACCTTCTTTGCAACTTATCATCCCTAGACCCCTGAGACATCAAGAGACTTGCCTAGGATCACCCAGCAAGTACGTGTCAGAGATGTGACTTGAACACAGAGCTGAAAGCTCTTGGAGTTGGAGTCAGGAAATGTACACAAAATTTAGAGTCATTTTAAGCTTTCTTGGCTTAGAATTACAATAAGACTTTTGAGATACCCTGTGTCACTATCTCATTTGAATCTCTCAATAAGCCTGGGATACAGATATTACAGAGAACATTTACATTTTACAGTTTGAGAAACTGAGGCTGGGAAAGGTTAAGGGACTTTGTCCACAGCCACACATAGGCAATAAGTGTAATTTAAATCTAGTTCTTCCCAATTCTGAGTCTAGTACCCTAACCTCTATGGTGTGCCAGAGGGCATAGCTGGAACTGATGGCTGAGGTTATAAGGAAGCAATTTTCCTTCAATAAAAAAGAAATAATGACAAATGAATCAAGAGGACCTGTGAGGTACTAAACTATCTGCCACTAGAAGTATTCAAGAACAGGATGAGCCCCTCTAAGGGAGATTGTAGAGGGAGGAGATCCCTACATGGCGGGGGTAAGAGGGGAGGCTTTAGAGCAGATGACCTCTAAGCCCAACCCTTCTGACTGTGAGATTCTGTGATTCTCAATTGATATGCTATCTCAAATGGCAGCACAAGGGTGGAGAGGGCACAATGAACACAGAATGCCAGAGAGTGAATCCCTTGTCTGTTTATGGTCATTAATAAAGAAAGGATGGCTTTCCTGTGATCACCAAAATTTTATCTTGTTTTCCAGCAAGATATGATCAAACTGCCATGATAAAAAGTAATAAAATCCAAACCATGATGTCTCTTTCTGCTTTATCTCCATAGAGGTGAATGACCTTCCTATTTCCTAATTAATAGCAATGCTAGGAGGCAACCATTGGATTCATATACCTGACAAGCTGAGTGAGCTGCAATGAGCCCTGTATTATTCAGATGCTAACAGGGCTATTCCATGAATTTACCCATCAGAGGCTATGGATACCCCTTCCCAGAGAGTGGAATATTAGTGCAAAGTCCTACCTTGGAGACCACAGACTTACCATGTCACTGCAGGAATCACAGAGATCATTTCCTCCTATAAAGAGGGTTATTACTTTCCAGTCCTCTTGGAAACTGATCCTCTGAAACGATTTTTAAAGCAAATGAGCAAAAGACAGAAACACAACTTATAGTAAAAGATGAAATGGGGAACAGAGGAGCTTTCAGAAACGATAAATCTCAGTAGAAAGCAAGAAACCACCACCTTAAGGATGGCAATAAAGTTAAAAATGGATTAAAAATACACTAATAAGGGCCATGCAATCGCATAGCTACAAAAAAGGCACAAAGCCTGAATTTAAATCCTGAAACTACTCCTTTATTCCCTTCATCACCTGTGCCAAGTCACCCAAATCTATCTGGGGCTCACTTTTGTGGGATCATGGATTTAGAGTGACTTGCCCAGGACCACACAAATAGTAAGTGTTAGAGGCAGGACTTGAAATCAGCTGTGCCTCACACTCTATCCACTGTGCCACCTAGCGGCCTAGCATAGTTACCAGTAAAATATTCTGCTCATCTATTATCTCTCAATCTCATCTCAAGACTGGCTCCCTCCACTTTCCATTCATACATAGCCTTCTTACTTCTTTTATGCTACTTTGTATGCACAGGTCATCCTTTTAAATCATACTCCATAACTATATTTAAACCCACCATGAATCTTCTTTTTCCCTTTTCAGACACTTGCAATTATTTTCTTTCTAAGGCTGGGCTGGCTCCATAATTTTCAGATGTTTACTACCACAGAATGTTAGTGTTAAAAAGATGGACTTTTGTAGCAGCAAGCAGTTAGGTATCACTTAAAACCATATATCATGGCCCAAGTGGGATCCAAATCAATCTTGTTCCTTTCAGTTCCAGGCCATCTTAATGTCCATTTGTATAGATTGATGGACTACTTCAGTGACTTGACCCTCCAAACATGTACCATAATTTGAACAATGTGCATCTGTCAACTCTTTGCCTCTCCCGTCTCAATGGCTATGTACATCTTTTTTGAATATCTGGATCTCATTGAGAAGACCCCATAGTGGGCAAAATCTTATTGTACTCAACATAATTGCCTTTGAAAACAGAAATATATGTGGGAGGACCATCCTCCATACAGGATACCTTCCATCACACTGACAAACTCCTTTGGTGAGCATCTACCTCCCTGGGTGAGGCCTCAGTTGATGACGTTAACACTGATAATTACTAGACAAAGCTCTCTCTGTGATCCTATCTGTTATGGAATGTTGGATGATACTAACACATGTGTGGAAGACATCTCAGCCAACATTAGGAAGGTATCAAGTGGCAGAGTGAGGATTTGAAGCCATATTATATGCAGGAAAGAAACCAGTAGGCATTAAAGGCTTGGCAGTGCTGGCTGGGCCAGGTGTATTAGGCACAGACCACTGGCCCTGCAGGTGATACTAATCAGCTATACCCATTAAATAGGCTACAGCCTAGCTCAGGGCAGCCAAATCACCCAGGTGGAGCACACTCCCTATAGCACTGACACATGCCTTAACATGAATGCAGCTGCCCATCCAGACTCACTGTTCATGGAGCCTAGCCAGGATTAAAGGTGTGGTAAGGATTACTCATGATGGGAGTGGTATGATTTGGCAAGAGATTACAACCAGTAGAGATAGTGTGAAAGGATTCTTCAACCTTAAGGGAGTCCGGGGAAGGAAGTTTTTCTCTAGTGTCCTGGTAACCAAGATTTCCATTGCGATAAAAGGAGAAAGGTACGACTCCCTAATGAAGTCTTTCTGAAATGGCCCACTGAACCCATAGGGAGGGGATAAGTAAAAGCTTTCTTAAAATTTAATATTGAGAACCTGGACTGTGGGTGGGTGGGTTATGCAGAAGACAGTAAGAGAAGGAGGCCTTGCTGAATGAGCTCATGCTTTGGAAGGCTTTGCCAAAGTTTAAAACACCTTTCCCCCTTAAGAAATCCTGAGAAATAGTATATGGTGGGCAGAGGCTTGCTTAAAGAGCTCATTATTCTCTCTAGACCAAAGTGCTCTTTTCCAGGTTGTTGATGTACCACCATCAGGAGGCATGGGGAAATTCTGCAAAGCTCTTGCTATTTTTTCATACTGTCTCAGCTCTGCATAACCTTGGTCTCTCTGATCTGTCCTTCTGAAAGAGGGAAAGGTGCAAAAGAATTAAGGGTAAAAACTAATAAAGGACTCCTTAATGGTAGCAGTCACACTGAAATGATTTTAAACGCTTTGACAATAAAGCTATTCAAGGCACATTTCAACACACTTTATTCATTTCTTTTTTGACAAGAGAGCTGTGATTTCATCTGCATTTGGAACTCACAAGAGAAAAGATTCTCTCTCTCAATGCAGACCAGCAACTATTATGCAATTTATAATTTGAGAGAGTTGCCTGGGGTACTGAGAAGTTAAATGACTTGCCCAGGACCACACAGCCACCTTGTGGCAGAAATTGGTCTTTAACCTAGGTATTCCTGTTTTTGAGACCAGCTTTCCAGCCATTACTATATGCTGCCTCTCAAATAAACCCATAGCCTATTAATTATTTCTTTCATCCATTTGGATGTGGCCCCAGACAAGACTTTAACAGGAACTACTGGTCAATTTGGGGGCAGCTGAGAAGGGAACAAGAAGGATCCTTGTACAGAAGGGCAGAGAGATATAGGCTTCCAATGCTTTCAGTTTGAAACCTAGACTGCTACCTATTCATCCATCTATCCCTTTCTTTATCCATCCCACAACTAGCCTTTTATCTATCTAGCAGTTTCTACCTAATTTCTCTGACCTGGCATTCTATTCAAGGCAGTTCCATAATCAATACCTTCTCAGGCCCTCTTCAGCCATTCATGAATCCATATTTACTGTATCAGGCAGCTAGGTGGTGCAGTGGATAGAGTACCAGTGCAAGAGTCAGGAGGACCTGAGTTCAAATCTCACCTCAGACACTTGACACTTACTAGCTGTGTGACCTTGGGCAATTCACTTAACCCCCATTGCCTCATCCTGGGTCATCTCCAGCCATCCTGATGAATATCTGGTCACTGGATTCACGTGGCTCTGGAGGAGAAGTGAGGCTGGTGACCTCCACAGCCCTCCCTCATTCAAAACAAAGTCAAGTGCAAGTCATGGACATGCTTACCGTGTCATTCTTCATCAGGCTTACTAATCTCCTAGCCTGACCAGGCAGATCCCTATAATAACACAGAAAGAAGGACACTTTAGAAATACTGATGATACCATGGGATCTCAAAGAGGAAGTTATGGCAGAAAGAAGAGAAAGTAGGAATACAGTCCACATGCATGTAGACAAAGATCCTGCAAGATGGTGCCTGATGCACCTAAATGTACGTGGGAGGTGTAAACGCAAGGATCAAATGTATGCTATTGGAAAGCCCTGTGTAGGCTCTTTTGCCCCAGCTTGGGTCATTACATGGCTTATTATAGCTTTCTCTTGTTTTCTAAGCTAAGCTTTTAAATTGTAACAGCAAGGGTGCCACATATTCTGCTCCCTCCAGCACCCCAGTTGGGACAGACCAAAGCTTCTTAGTGACTCTTGACCTAGGAAAGAAGGTGAGAAGGATTTTCTGTTGTGGAAAGAGGTAGTAGAGTGGATGGGGTAGGGAGCTGGATTTAGATTGGTGAAGGGGAGATTTTAATTCCCACCCCTGACACTAACTATGAGACCTGGTCAGGCTCTCTACCTTAGTTTCCCCTTCTATAAAACGAGCACAATAACACCTGTAGCTTCTATCTCACAGGGCTGGTATGAGGCTCAAATGCAATAATGAATATAAAGCGCTTTACAAACTTTAAAACACTATATAGATGCCAGTGATTGGCTGATACACGCACATCTTAGGAAGAAATAGGACTTTCACTTATAAACCGGTTAAAATCAATAACTTTTAGCTTATTAAATCAGCTGGGTTCATCCCCAAGAATTAATTCCGTGTACACGGAGAAACCATGCCCCAAAAGAAAAGAGGCCATGTCCTATAGATATTCCAAGTGCGTTGAGTTTCTCTTCATGTCTCGGTGCCGCTGTCTGGAAAATGGAGAAAATAATAATTGCAAATCTATCTCACAAGGATCTAGTTAGTGAGAATAAATGAGATGTTCTATGGGAAAATGCTTTGAGGTTTGGGGACGAAAAATGAATGCTGAAAGCCATGGGATTCGTATACTCCAGACTGCTCTTGGTTATCTGCTGTACATGTTGATTCTTTGTAGGAAATGTTTAATCCTGTGATAGCTTCATGAGCCCAGCAGGCCTCATGGCCTTCTCTCTTTTAACATTCTTAACTTGTGTGGGCTCAAGGAATGCAGCACATTCTCAATATTAGCCTGTACCAAATAGATAGGCAAGTCAATAGGAGGAAATTCCACAATTCCTAGCAAAGGTTCAAAAAGCCTTGCGCCTCTGTCAGTCTGCCTTGTGACACCACTGTTCCCTATATGTTCTAATGATACCAGAGGGCCCCAGGATGAAATCAATATGTTCTAATCACTCCTTGCCACCATTTAAATGGCTTTATACAAAATGACAGTCACCTAAGTTACGTCCTCAGACTTTTGAGGACTGAAGAATAAAAGCCAGGGTAGGAATTTAAAATAATTCAGTTAAAACTAAAAGAAATTTATTAAGCTTCTGCTATGTGCAATATGGGGCAGCTAAATGATACAGTGGACGGAGCCCTATGCTGGAAACCAGAAAGATTCATCTTCATGAGTTCAAATTCGGCCTTAGACACTTACTAGCTGTGTGACCTTAAGCAAGTCACTTAACCCTGTTTCCTTAAATTTCTCATCCATAAAATGAGTTGGAGAAGGGAATGGCCAAACAGTCCAGTCTCTTTTCCAAGAAAGCTCCAAAATGGGTTCACTAAGAATTGGACCCAACTGGAAAAACTACTTAACAGTGAAAATGTACAAGATGCAAGGAAGGGGTTTTGGTTTGGGTTTCCCTTTCTAATTGAGGTTGGCTGCTTATTTCTTCACTGACATGGGAGCAAACCCAAAGTGAGACTTTGATGGTCCAGAGGCTTGGAACCCACATAGCCAGAGACTACTCCTCAGCCTGATTCCTCTGGACACCCATGAATAAAATTCGCAAAGCTCAATCCAAGCTCAATTTTTTTCATCCCTGACAATGGTATCTCCTATTAAATTCTACTCAAGACTTAGATTTGGGACCACCTTCTGTACAAGGTCTTTCCTGATCATCCCAACTCCTTATTGATGCATTCCCCCCACTCATCCTTTGTACCTATTTGACATAATTTTGTATATATTTATATATATGTATATTACCTTAGAATGTGAGCTATGAGGGCAAGAACTGTTTCATTTGTCTTTGTAGTATTTTCAGTACCTGGCACACAGCAGGCACTTAATAAATGCTTGTTAATTGATCAGTACATTGATGGGTAGATAAAGATTTTGATCTTGGTTGAGAAGGGGTCTTTCTGGGTCTGAGAGGGCCCAAAGCATATGTTTAGAAGAAGTAGGGCTGAGAGTTATTAAGAAGTTATTAAGTCCACATATTATGCAAATTAAGGTGTCTTCTCCTGTTGCAAATATCCAGCATCTTTTTGTTAATGACATTATTGCTATGGAGCCAACTTACTTGAGTAGCACCTCTTGTTTGGTAGCATACATAGGGTTAAATTCCATTGTTTCAACAATAAAATACCCTGAGTAACAAAACTTGGATCTCTAAGAATCACTCTTTGCCATCTTGGCTAGCGTCACTTGACCACTCAATTCTTCTAGTCATGGTTTATCCAAAGATGCTTGGGAGGCAAAGAGGATTGAGTCAACGCACCACAACACATAAACCTTAATTGCATGGTTTCTGCTTGAAGTATCAGACTCTTATCAGTACTTTTATAAGATAAAAGCTAATCTTACTTAATGTCTTGAATCAACTTTAATCTTTTAGAAGCCAAGAATTTTAGTTCATGTGAAACACAGAGTATCACCCTCATAAAATGATCCATTCAAAAATGCAATAATTTTCTTGTAATCAATAACTCACTTCATACAAAATTATGCCTATACTTTCTAGGTTAGCATAAGGATACAGGTCAAGATTTATCTTTATTCATAGAAACCAAAATTTCTGCATGTATAGAACAGTTTATCAGAAACATTAGAAAAAAATTGTTTATATTTGACTGGTAGCAGAAATCAGGCCAACATGGGGAATAGCAGCTCATTGAATCTTAGATGAGGATCAGGAGCAGACTTAAGAGCTGTGAGGGACCTTAGAGTCCAAATCCCTCACCTTACAGAGAAGGAAACTGAGGAATAGAGGTTAAGTGACATGTCTAAGACTGTGCAGTGAGTGAGTGGTGGGGGTAGAATTTGAACCCAGGTTCTCTGAATCCAAATCCAGCAGTTTCCACGACCTCTCAAATAAAAGCTACTGGCTGTGTGACACCCTCCCCCCCCCCCCCAAAAGAGTGTGGACATACTCTGGAAATTAAATTTATTCTGGTACCCAGACTTGGAGATTTCTTTCTTTATAGCTCTTGGGTAATAGATATAGAAAACACAGAAGACTCCTTCCCTTCCCACACAATTACTTTCTACACATACATACACACACACAGACACTTAAGTAATGTATATGCAACACACACATAATGAACATGTGTGCAGACATTCATATAGGCACACAATGCATATGCACATATAATATGCCCACAAATGCACAATATACATGATATACATACACACACAGTAAACATGCTTTCTGGAATGAACCAAGGGACTCCCTCAAAGAGAATGCCTTAACTATCCTGATACACCTATGATTTCACTTCTGCAGAATCCCTAACTTAACATTACAGCCATAACCTAGATCAGGGAGCTGCCAAGCAGAAATCTGGCTTTCCTATTATTTGCCCCCAAGGTCATACTTACTCAGCACGGGCTCCTGGCACAGCCTGGTTCAGGAAGGAATTTGCCCTGTCCTGGTTTCCAGTGCCAGTGGAGAAGCCAGTCAGAGATGGGTTGAATTCCCTGAGGATATCTACAAACATAAGAGCAAAGATAAAAAGAATTCAATTCTGCACAAAAGCTGCCTGGGAAATCCAATTTGGAGATAGAGAAATCAGAGGCAGATGGAGGGAATAAGGATTCCCCCAAAACTCTGGCCTCAAAGAGAATGTCACCCAAAGAAAATCCTCTTGAAGTTGTGAAAATCTGGGGAGCAGATACTGAGGGACACAAGACAGGAAGCAAAAGGCAGGGTGACAAGGCTCTAGAAGGCAACAGAACATATTGGTTAAGAGAAAGTCAAGAAGATCTGGACTTGGATCCTACTTCTCTCATATATTGCTTGTATGACCTTGGTCAAGTAATTCAACCTTTGTGGGCTTTGTTTTCCTCCTCCTCCTCATTAGGAAGTTGGCCTAGATGACTTCTAAGCCTCACTCCAGCACTAAATCTGATCTTACTGAGAAATAAGAGAAATCCCATCCGCTTAGGAAAGGCCCATGGGTCTGGCTAATTCTTATCCCTAATAAAGGACCTCTTTAACTAGCCCTTTAAGGAGCATAGGATGTAGAAATGGAGTCAGGGAGTGGCTAAAACGAAGCAAAAGGTAGGAAGTGGCATGGACCAAGGTCTGAAAAAGGTTATTACTAGAATATTGTAAGGATGATCAACTGTGAGAGACTTAGCCACTTTGACCAACACAATGCCAAAGGACCCATGAAGAAAAATGTTATCCACCTCCTAAGAGAGAACCTCTGAATTCTGAATGCATATTCAAGCATAGTTTTTTACTTTATTTTTTGACTTACTGTTTGTATTTCCTTTTGCAACATGGCTAATATGGAAATATGTTTTGCAAGACTTCATATGTATAATTGTCATCAAATTGCTTGACTTCCTAAGGAGGGTGGAGGGGTGGGAGGGAGAGAATTTGGAATTAACGGGAAAAAAAGTGCTCAATTTGTTTTACTACATGTAATTGGAAAATATTTAATGAAATAATTTTTTTTTAAAAATGGCTATTGCTAAGACAGGGCTGGGGAGGGCAGGAGCAGGCAAGGTATAGGTAGGGGTTTGAGGTAATCTCATAAAGCATCACGCTTCATGGCTGGGGTAATGGTAAAAGATAAAATGAGGAAATATCTGTAGAAGAGTGTAATTATTAGGTAATGGGTAGATTACATTAACAGTGATTGAAGAAAAGGAAGAATGGTTACAAATTTAAGGCCAGAGGCAATTTTCACAAGGGAATATAAGCATGTGGCTTCTTCTATCATAGAATCATAAATTTAGATCTGGGAGGGACCTTGGAGGTCATTGACTCTCAATGCCTTCATTTCAGCTGATCCCTATAGGTTAAGTGACTCCTCACCCATCATGACACAGATAATAATGACACAGCTCATAAATCCAGGTCCAGGGCTCTATCTGCTACACCACACTGTGTCTCTATCTGCAGGATAACAAGGCCCAGATTATTCTTGATTAGACCAGGGCAAGGGCCTAGCTGAATGTGGTATAGTAGAGAGTGCAGGACGTGAATTCAGGAATATCTGGATTATTGCTTTACTAAAAATAACAGCTAGAATTTAGAGTCTCAAAAGACATAGTTCAGTTTTAAGCTTTAATAGCTAAACAACAGTAACAGCTTAAACTAAATAAACTTTAATAACTCAAACTAATAGTTTTTAATCGCCCTAGGACTTTTTTTTTTTTTATACCCTCCATAGCACTTTAAGATTCACAAGGCCCGTTACAAACATTACCTCACTTGATCCTCATCACAGCCCTGGGAGGTAGGTGCTATCATTATTGTTACTATTTTACAGATGAAGAAACTGAGAGAAAGAGTGGTTAAGTGACTTGCCCAGGGTCACACAGATATTAAGTGCCTGAAGCAAGATTGGAACTCAGGTCTTCCTGACTCCAGGTCTTGTTCTCTCTATCCATTGGTCCACTAAGCTGCTTCTGCCACTTACTAGCTTCATGATCAAGAGGAAGTCCCTTAACCTTTCAAAGCCTCAGCCACTTCACCTTTAAAGTGAAAGAATTGGACTTCTAAAGTCCTTCCCAAACCCAAACCTAAGAACCTATGATCCTATGCTGCCACTGGCTTTATGGCAGAACCAAAGAAATGCAGCTGTCTCTCCTGGAATGGTAAATCTCATCAGAGATACAACATGTATGTTGCATGCAAAATAGCTTGGGTCCCAAGCAATGGACTTTTCTAAACTATCTTGGAATACCCTTTTCCATCACTATAGGTTCTCACTGAGAAGGCAAAGGAGGTGGTAGGGTTAATTCCGTCCTTCACCTAAGGGACACAAGAAATATCATTTCATGACATACTTGATCCCCTGACCTTGCAGTGTGTGTGATGCACGAACAAAAAAACAGACAACTATAAAGACAGTGGCAGCTTATGTAACAATGTCTGCTGCACTGGAGGAAGCAGAATTTGGGAACATGAACTTCAAGCTAAGTCAAATTATACGTCAATACATAGTGACTCCTGTGGAAAAATAAGCAGAGGAGAGGGGAAACACATGGGAAGATATGATTCAGGAGGAAGAGATAAATGAGATCAAAGGCTTGTCACCTACATAGAAGTGTCATAGTACTGTGGATACTTTTTTTATGAAGCAAATTAGAAGGCATTAAACTTGTTGAGTGGTAACAAACATCACAAAACCAAAAGTGACCATATCATAAGATACAATTTCTTAAAAGAAAAGACTAGTTATTGATAGGATTAATTTCAAGGTATCTCATCTGAATGCGTGAGAACAATTGACTGGTTAGAATGGAGGTCAAACTTAACATCAAATTAAAAGGAAAAATATATGAAAATATTGTGTAACAATTGCAAGACCTCTAATGAGCTGTTGACCTGAAATAGCTTTTCTATTAATTTTGATTATTAACATTTATTAGTGTTTCATCAATATAAGCTGTTTGTCACAACAAGAAGGCAAACAGAACTCATAAAACACCTTAGACAGAAAGTACATTATCTCCCAGTTAAGAAAAAAATAGCAGCCAAGAGCAAGGTTTTAGAACACAATTTTCTTTACAACCCATTTCAAAAGAGGATGACAGATGATTATAAACAGAATCATCTCACAAATAATGAAGGAGGCCAAAATAAGCCTGAATACAGTTTAACAAAAAGCTCAGGTGAGCCAAATCATCCAAAGAGAATTACTTGTAAAAGTAGGACAACAAAAAGATGGGAAATGGAATATGACTTCCAGCATTTTTATAGTGATCTAGTGTCATTGATAAAAGTGGAACCACCACATTTGGATTTGATACCTTTTTATGCAAAGTGTTGTGTGTTGGACTTGATGCCTTTTTATCCAAGGCATTGTGTGAAGAAGTAGAAGCAGCACTCAAAAGAATGAGTTCAGATAATTGTACTGTAAGAAATGATGAGCAGGATGATCTCAGAAGAACCTGGAAAGACTTACATGGGCTGATGCAAAGTGAAATGTACGGTATACAAAGTAGCAGCAGTATTGTAAGATGATCAGCTGTGAAGGACTTACCTATCCTCAACAACACCACGACCCAAGACAACTCTGAAGGACTTAGGATGAAAAATGCTGTCCCCATGCCCTAAAAAAGAACTTGTGGTATCTGAATACAGATTGAAGCACGTTTTTTAATTTTATTTTTCTTGAGATTTCTTTCACAACATGACTATCATGATTGTTTTGCATGGCTATACACATATAACCTACATCAAATTGCTTGCCTTTTCAATGAGGATGGGAGTGGGGAGGGAGGAAGGGAGAGAATTTGGAACTCAAAGTTTTAAAAATGAATGTGAAAACTGTTTTTATATGTAACTGGGGAAAGATAAAATACTAAATAAAAGCTTTAAAAAAAGAATGAATTCAGGAATGGCAGCTGGACATGATCATATACATGAAAAGGAAGTTCATGCCGAGGGAATCTCAGGTTTGGAAGGGACCTCACAGTCCATCAACTCCAATCCACAATTAAACAATGCAACAACATCCTGAAAAGTGGTCATTGAGCTTTTGCTTGAAGACCTACCCATAGGGAAGGGGGAACCCACCCCCGATCATTTACAGACTCTACTTCGTTCCCCCTTTGGAAAATTAGAACAAAACATGTCCTCCAAGCCTAGGGTGTCTCTCTTATCCTACAGTTCAGTAGTTCAAAGATAATAGACAGTGGTCAGCTGTCAGATCCACTAAATTATAAAGAAACTTAGGGCAATATTTTTAAGACATCTTAAAACAGAGAAATTCCCCTAAATGGAAGAGATAAGGCAAGGAGAGGAGGAATCAGTAACTGCTCACACAAGGCCTAGTTTTTTCAATTCAATAAAATCTTTCTAGCAAATTTATCAGGAGGACAATATGCAGCCTTAAAGGCCTTCAATTCAACAAGATATTTCCCATTCATATGTAGCAGTTACAATAAATTCCTCCATAGGTAGAAGCATTTAGGTAATTTTGTTCAAATGATCGATTATTGATATCAAATGAGGCATAAAACAGGGAGACATGTTAAAAAAAAAAAAAAAAGGTGTTCGTCACTATCTCAATTATGCCCAGAACAAAATAACTACTCATAAATGATGAGGTTCTTCATATACACCTATGTGCAAATGGCTTTGGGTGGTTACACTGAACAACCTCCAGAACATTCCAGCATCTCCTCAGTGAGATCCAAGACCATTCAGGAGACCAAGATGATGAAGCAGGCTGAAGGAAGAAGATGTAGTTGAAAGTCATGACATACAGTAGACTTATAGTGTTATTTCTTAGTTAATCTGTCAACGTAAATATCTTGGACAGGCACAATAGGTGTACAATGAGCTAGGTTGAGAGTTAAATATGAAGAGGAAAATAAGCTGAATTGAATTTGGGAAACCACACAGAACTTTCAGTGATTACAAGCTGCTCCCTACTGCCAAAGTACATGTATGTATATGTATACATGTGTATACACACATGTATACATATACATGTGTGTGGTAATAGCTGATACACACGTATATGCATGTATCACTTTAAGATTTGTAAAACAATTTGCATATATTTTCTCATCTGATATTTACAACAATCCTGTGAGGTAGTTTCTACTACCCTTATTTTAAAGATGAAGATGTTGAGACTGAGAGGTAAGTGACTTGCCCAGGGTTTCACAGCTTATCTGAGGCAGGATTTGAACTCAGGTCTTCTTAACTCCAAGTCCAGTGTCTTATTTACCATATCATCTAACTTTCTATTAAGGAGCGTATTATCAAATGTACATAGAAGTAGTATATTTTTCAAGAACATGGTTCCTTTCAGTTCTAAAGCTATGATCCAAAGATTCTATGTGTGAGTAGGCTGGTCAGACATAGTGACAGTGAGGAGTAAGAGATGGAGAATCTGAGGTTGGCACTGGTATCATTTCTATAAAATATGACAAGACATAGAGGTACATATTGAGCACTTTAGAGAGATCCTACATAGAGGAATTTATGGAAGGATAAAGGATAAGAGTTGTACAGGGTACAAAGTCATGGATAAGTGGGAATCTGTACCAGCAGGGAAAGTACCCAGACTTGTGAGATCTTAGAACCATTGAAGTATAAAAAATATTTTTATTAAATTATTTCCCCTCTGGTTTTGTTTTTGAAGCAGGCATCCTATTGGACACAAAGTTGATTTTTCACAAAGATATGTCATAACTCTACTTAGCAAGGTCGGGCACAAGGCTGGAAATCTTGTGGCATGCTCCAGACTAACTATACTATTCTCTATCTCTTCTTCTTGCCTCTGGGCTTTTGGCTTGCACTATCCCTAGTATGCACCCCTCCTCCTACTGTTTCCAGGGCCCCTTCTACAACCACTAAAATTCCCCTTGGCTCAACTCAGATGCAGTCCACCTATTTAAGAAACTTCCTTGATCATCTACCCTAGCAGGAAATGATTTTTCTTTTGTGAACTAATATGTTTGGGTACCTCACTTATATACTTATGTTATTCTAATTTGTACCATAGTTACTGGTGTTTATTGTGCCTTATCTTCCTGATAAGAGTATAAGCTACTAGAAGGTAGGTGTTGTGTGTTGTGCCTTGTTTCATTTTAGTGCCAGTTCACAACAGAGAACTCCACACACAGAAGGAGTTTAATAAATGTTTGTTCAATCCAACTGAATCATGCAGTAACATTTTGGATTGTTGGATGAGACTTTTAGAGGTGGACTGCACTTTAGAGGTCATCTTCTGTTCCAACCTCCTCATTTTACAGACCTGAGAGGTGGAAAGAACCTCAGGGGCAACCTCACTCAATCCCTTTATTTTACCTGAGACCTCAAGAGGGGAAGAGATATTCTCAAGGCCACTCAAGTAACAAATATCAGAATCAAAATTCCAAGCCCAGTCTTTGGACTCCAAATCCAGTGTTCTTTCTACCACATGCATCTAAGACTGCTTAGGCTACTTTCCCTTCTCAACCCTTTGAACAATTTCTTTGGTTAAGGGCCTTCCAGTTCTAGTAGTCTTTGTTCCTGTTTAACCCAAACACACCAAATCACAACATTCAACTTGCCAGCACCAAACACAGACTCCCCTGTTGAGTATTGGAACCTGACGCCTGACCACCTGACTCTATCTAATCCACCTGCTCAGGCTTCTTACACATCACTCCCCTTCATCAACAGTTGAGCCAAGTTGTTCTTGTGGCTGTATCTTACAGAAAACTTTCCACCTCCCAATCCGAAACCTTTGCACATTTTGTGGTGCCCCTTTCCTCCTCCCTCCTCCCACTCCTTCCTCCAGCAATGCCCAGCTTCCTTAAAAGCTCAGCTCAGTTGTTGCCTCCTACAAAAGACCTTTCTTTTCTCATCACTTCAGCTAGCTAATGCTTCCCCCTATACAGAAATTACCTTGTATACATTTCTATAGCTTACCTGGTACTTGCATTTACTTACATGTGCATATATTATCTTCCCTTGTAATACATAAGCTCCTTGAGAACAAAGATTCTTACTTTTCTTTGCCTTTGTTTCCCTAGTATTTACCAAAGACTATTTCTTTTCTGCCTTTGTATTCCAAAGGGTTTAACACAAAGTGTCTGGCACCCAGTGATTGATGGAAGACCAGCTGCCCTGGGCTTTCGCTAGCACTTCAGTCTCCAGCACACTCTGGAATGGTGAGCAGCCATGACGCTCTATAGGACGCTGATTGTACAGTGACTCACATTTACTGAGTATGCCAAATAATCCCTGAGCGCCAAAGAAGCTTATTTATAGCTCATTTGTACAGACCTTGAAATGAAGAAGTCAGGGAATGGATTTGGGCACAGAATCATTCCTACTTAAAATTCCCAGAGTCTGGGGTGGGCTCCAAGTTCTGGTGAGTTCTATTTACTCCTGGATATGATATCATTTCCTGTTGTTAAGGATCAGTCTTAATAACGGATTTTAAAATGGATTAAAGGTATCATAGCTTACAAAGAAATATTATAAAAGGGGAAAAACAAGGAGAATGCCAAGGGATTGGGGGAGGAGTATAACAGACTGCAGTCAGACTTATAAAAGAAATGTAAAATAGTTTGAGACATGCAATGGGCCCCAAATATGGCTACGTTTGCAGAATGAGATCAAATTAAGACTCCCTTTACCTCTCACTGCTGTGAAGGCAACATTACATATGGTGTTGGGTACACACACACCACATCACATCTAATAATACAGCAGGCTTAGCTCTTTGTTTTTCTAGGAGCCAGGGTTCCAGTGCACCCAAAACATACTAGCACTACCAGTCTATGAGTGGTAATCTTTATTTTTATAAGGACTCTGAAGTACAAGGGGGCAAATACTACCATCATCTTCCACAATCATTCCCCAATTCCCTTCTCCCTCCAATTTGTTTCTCTTTTCTTTTTTCTTCTTTCTTTCCATCCTTCCTTCCCTCCATAGATCTGCAGGTGAAATGTACTTCAGAAGCCATCTAAGTCCAACCATTCCATTAAACATATGAAGAAACAGAGCCACTAAGGTTAAGTGACTTATCCAAGTTAACAACACAGTTAAGTAAGAGAGGCAGGGTTCAAACTTGGGTCTTGGGACTCCAATGGTGCCCTGTCTGCATTACCTCAGACTGGACCCACCCTTCTTGAAGACTCTGTGTATGTGTACATATATGTATTTGAGGAGGGAGGGTGCTTTTCTTTTATCCTGGGATAGTTATTAGGACAGTGCCTATCACATAGGTCCTTAATAAATGCTTGTTGACTCCACAACTGCCAGTTTTCCTCTCTTCACATTCTCTTACTTTCTGGGTCTCTCCATTTATTTCCCAAATTAGAAGCCATTTGTAATATCCTGATTTTGCTCTGGGGCTGAGCTCACACCCTCTTCTTTCAGTCACTCACCTCCCCACCTGCTCTCACAATCTCAATTACAAGTTCCATCCCAAAGCCCAACTTGGGGGGGCAGGGACTCCAGAGCCAGAGCACATTGAGCCCTGCGCAATCCTCTCATTTCTTAGAAGAGTCCCCCTTCTCGCTGTGGGTGGCAGTTTCCTGGATTTCAGCCCTGGAAATACTGCCTCAAGGCAGTATATGATAGCCAGCAGGAGAGAGGACCCTTTGCCACCAGACGCCTCGATTGCAGCTATCTGGGCTCCAGAGGCAATCTGCCCTATAAATCATCCCAAGGCTCCCCAGCCAAGGCCAGGTCCACACAGCAGGTACTCACTTGCTAGGGTGGTGACGGTGCTGATGTTCTCATTCCCTCCGACACTGTTTCCAGGTGGGGGCGGATGGGAGGGAAGAAATCAGTGATTAGAAGGAAAGGAAAGCAGAACCACACACTCAAAGAACCACTCACATTGGAAAAGACACTTTTTTTCCCTGAGTTAACATTGTACATTCATTCTGCTAACCCTTCATACAGTAGAAAGAATTCTCTCTCCCCTCCTGGCTATTCTCCCCCAAATCTGACTTTTAATGTTCAGGTTGGATCAAATTTCAGAACTGGAAGACACTTTAGAGGTCATCAGTTCAATCCATCTCATTTTACTGATGAGGAAACTGAGGCCCAGAGAGGTTAAATGAAACGTCCAAGGGTAGAGATGGGATTTAACTAAAATTCTTTGCCTTCAAAAGGGTTTTTCCTACTATGACCCATTTTGTTTATTCACTGCTTGGGGCTTGGAGTAAAGAAACTAAAATAGCCAACACTTTTTACTTTGCCTTTCTGTCTCTTGTGATCCACAAGAGCTGTCTATCACATTGGAGCATTATTAGGGGGATGGGTGGGAAAGGGTACCTGGCCAGAGAGGGGAGGACTGAGGTGGGAGGTTAGCTGTGAGTGCTGGCTCTCTTCTTGCCTTGGTTATTTCTTCAGTGGAAGTTACAAAATTCAGAGTAGCACCAAATGGAGTGATCACTTGGAGTTGTGGACCTAAATTACTATCTCATGTGCTCTACTATGACGTAGGAGGCATTTTTCCAGACCAAAGTTTTCCCATCTTCTATGGTTTGGGTCCCAAACTAGTGTTCAATTTCAATCCCTGTATTTGGGGTAACTGATGACATCTTTAACATGATATGAGTCATTCATCAGGTTGTACTCATGATGAAGAACGGCCTGGCATCCCTTCCTTCCCCCTATCCTCCAGAACAGCATTCTTATCTTCTGGAAACCTTGCCCTTATCTCCCACAAGGAGGTAAGGGTGGTGACACACTCACCTCCAAGACAGACCTCGGTATTGAGTTAGGACATCAAGGACGTTGTTGGGGCTGGATCCTGCACCATTTCCTGCCTGACATTTAAAAAAGAGAGAAATGTGAGTTCCTTAGAAGAGAATTCACTTTCTTGTCCACCTAAGAAATATGCATATAAATTTGGAGATGAGAATTTAATATATTTGGACTTGGTACTTAGCCTTTGTCCTCCTCAGAGGTCAAGTTCTTTGAATGGACAAGTTAAGCCATACATTTAAAGATGGAGAGGGATTAGACCTGCATATTCATTAGTACAAGAAATGTTCTCTAACCACCTTCCCCTATAGATGTCTGGGGGTATATACATATGTATGTGTAATATGTATGTATGCATACATAAATACATAAGTAGGGTGTTTGTGTGTGTACATATATATGTGTGTGTGTGTGTGTATACACACACACGAACATACACCTATTTGTGTCTAAAAATAGCCATCTCTTGGAGATGGAGGGAAGGAAAAAAAGGAGGGAAAAAATTTTTATTATATATTTAAAAGGAAGAAAAAAAAGAATAGCTAATAAATTTGCAGTTTCATACCCAATTATCTGTTTTATTATACTATGCTATGAAAATGTTGGTTTTAATCCATAAATTTAAAAAATTTTTTGAAAGACTTAAGAAAGACTGGTTCTGAAGTTACATCACCCGGCCTCTAAGAAAGGTTGCCTATTAGATTCCTGTCTTATGACAGTCTTTATTGGGGGTGGGGGTGGGAACGGGGAAAACAAGAAACAAATTGTCCTTTGACATTTTTATCCTGGTTTGGTGTCCAAAAGTGAAAAGAAAGCTAGTGAAAAGAAAGGAGCTAGCCAGGCCTGTCTTACTTCACCACAGATAGGTATAGTCTTCCAGAGAAGTTAAGAAACATACCTAGCAGACACCTGGCCAGGGGTTAGCAGTGAGTACTGGCTGTCTTCCTGCTGGGGACCAATTATTTAGCTAAGGTTATAAAGTTCAAAATGGGATCCACAGGTAAGAGAGAAATAGGATCTGAGTTTTAATTGAGCTTCTCATTTTTTTTTTTCACCTTTAATTCTACCTACTGGAAGAAACCCTGAGGCTATTAAGTCTGTTGTTCAGTTGAGTCTGACTCTTGGTGGCCCCAGTTGAGGCTTTCTTGGCAGAGGTACTAGAGTGATTTGCCATTTCCTTCTCCAGCTCATTTTTACAAATGAGGAAACTGAGAAAACAAGTTTCAGTGACTTGCCCAGGATCACACAGCTAATGTCTAAGGCTAGATTTGAACTCAGGTCTTCCTGACCTCAGGTCCTGCACTCTATCCATTTGGACACCTAGCTGCCTCTTCCTAGTCCTAGCTCTGTCATAAACTGTGTGACACAAGGGAAATCATTTACCCTTTCTGTGCCTCTGCCTTTCCATTTGTAAAATGAGGACAATGGACTAGATCAGAGTTCTTAACCTATGATGTATAGATTCCATGGAAAAGCCATGAACTTGCATGGGAAAAAAAAATTATTTCTTTATTTTCACTAACAATTGAAATTTGGCATTTTTATCCATAATGAATATAGGTGACAAAATGTTATTCTTTGAATGGGATCCATAGACTGCCTGGGGAGTCCATGACACATGCAAGGTTCAAACCCCTTGAGCTAAATGATCTGAGGTTTCTCCAAGGTCTAACATTCTACATATTTCTAAGCCCTCAAAGATTGTAAGTCACACTTTAAATAGGAAACTGACCTCCTAAATAGGGAGGGGAAGGAGAGGGGAGAGGAGGAAAGAGGGAGGGGGAGGGAATAAACTTAGATCTGTTGGCTTTCCCAGCATTCCTGCCCCCTTTCTGACATTATCCAACTTTCCTGTTCAGGTCATGCCAGTTGCTGTTGCCTCATTGGGGAAATTCCTTGGAGATCATTCAGAAAAAAACCCTGTAAAGTCTGTTGACACCTGATGACTCATTACCTACCCTGAAAGCATGCTAAGGAAAGGAACTAGGAGGGCCAGCAGAAAATGCTAGGGCCCAGAACAAAAGCACTCCCACTGTTCCTGCTGCAGGAAAATCCCAGAAAGCTAATGAAAAACCCTCAGCCCTTTCTAATCGCACAGGTCAATGTGGCGTTTGAAGCACATCCAAACCTATATGTGGGGAGGGCATTCAAAGCAGAGAAAAGGGTATCAAACTGCCAACTGAAGACCCCTTATCAGGAGTCACTTCCAAAGGAATTATGAAGTTCCAGTCAAAATATATCAGATCTAATAGCCTGAGAAACTGCCATCCTACATCTGGGGCCCTTTCCCGTGTTTGGTTGCTTTTTGATGACACTGAGAACTGCCCAGATGAATAAGTCTGGGCTGACTGGGCATCTGGAGGGGTGGGAGTGCCCTGTAGGTTCCTTTCAGAGCAGAGGTGATAAAAGAGTTGGGTACAATTTATTAGCATCACCTTCTCTTCATACTGCCCTGCCCACCAAATCCGCTTATGTGTAATGGTTAGAGCACTATCCGTGTAGTTGGGAAGACCTTACTTCAAATCTGACCTCAGCCACTTACTAGTGTGTAACCTTGGGCAAGTCATTTCACTTCTTTATGCCTCAGTTTCCTCATCTGTAAAATAAAGATAATAGCACCTACCTCCCCAGAACTGTCAAGAGAATCAAATGAGATTATATTTTTGCAAACTAAGCAAGTGCTATATAAATGAGCTACTATAATTATGATTATCATCTTTGCTAACCTTTCATTCCTTATTACTATATACCCCCTGACTACTTCTCCTTGTCATTTAGGGCCCTCACCCTTATCACAGCTTTAGATTTCAAAACTACCTTTCTCCCTCCTCCACCAGAAACTGGCAGGGATAGAGGATTAATGTAAAAGGGCATGGGTAGGAAAGATGGAAAAGTTTAAAGTTTGGAAATTTAAACCAAAAAGAAAAAAAAGACAGCTACTACAGTCGAGAGGGATAGAAACTGTGGGATTTACTTTGGAAGAAGTTTTTGTTTCCAGGTTCTCATGTTCACGAAGACTTCTTCAACCTACCCCAAACCAAATGCCTGTGACTGACCATGTCACTCCCCTGTTCAAGCAGCTTCCGTGGCTCAAGAATAAAAGACAAAAATGCCAATTTGGCATTTAAGACCTTTCATTCTCTGGCTTTCAACCTATCTTTCTTGTCTTACTACATGTGCTCTACCCCTGCCAAACCAGCCAACTTTCTGGCTTCTGTATGAAACATTCACTATCTGAGCCTTTTCATGGGGAGTCAGCTATGCTGGAATGCTCCCCTTCCTCAAATCTAAGTTGAGAGTATCCCCCTCCTACTCCTTGAAATTACATTGTATAAATTACTTACCTATCTGCACACATGCTATCACTGCCCCAGGAGACTATAAACTCCTTGTGGACTGGTACTATGTCAATGTTTGGTTTTATACCTCCAGAGCTTAGCACAGTGTCTGGAAAATTAGTAGACACCTAACAAATGCTTACTGAATTGAATTGAACCCAGACAGACATATTCTCCTTCCACCAATCCAAATGACTTACTGTAATTGAGTCTCCCAGGGCTCCAATCACCTTGATGTCAGCAGGTCTCAGATTATGAACTAAAAAAACAAACAAACAAAACCAGAAGAGAATTGAAGGGGACTTAGATGCCATCTAGCTTGTGAGACCCTCTTCCCACACAAATCAAAAGCACCTAGAAAACTTAAAAAAAAATTTTAAAGCACTTTTCGGCCAGGATAGTAGATAAAAGATTTCTGACCTGCATTCACCTTAAGGATGGAATCACAGAACACAAACTATTTGCTTTAGGGGACTGAGATGAGTTAACATTTAAATAGGTCCTTAAAATTTACAAGGCTCTATACCTGGGATCACAGAATGATAAATATGGGTTTGGCAGAATCAGAAAGGTCATTTAGCATGGCCCTCTCACAGTAGAGTTGAGGAACCTGAGGTCCAGAGAAGCTAAATCAGCATCACACAGGTGCTAAGCATCAGGGCTGAGGATCATACCTGGTTCCCCTTTACACTACCAGCCTTCTTTCCACCTGATCAGAGCATCTTAACAATCTGCAGACAATGGGACTAAGTATGTTAATTATTCCCCCTTGTACAGGTAGGGAAATTGAGGTTTAGAAAGGGGAAGTGACTTTCTTATGGTTTCATAGCTAGGAAAAAATCCAGAGTGGAATCATCAAATCCAGCACTATTTCCATTATGTCCCTTGCTTCCTTGGTGGCTGATCCCAAGGGGAGGAATAGAAAAGGTGAACACCTTTTCCCAAGTATTGGGGAGACAAATAGCCTGCCAGCATCTTTGATGATATCAGATACTATAAACTGAGTTCTCATTTTTCAAACATGAAGTGAGTGGACTATATTTGTAGTAAGGGCTTAATGCATGGGTACCTATTTCTTTCATACAATCACTATCTTAGAATTAGTCATTGTGCATTCTTATGTAAGCCTTGTACCAAGCTACATAAAACCCACTTATATCATTGCTTATATTTTCGTCTTTCTGTCAATCTCTCCCCTCTTTCCAATTTTCTTTCCTTCCCTTCTCCCCCTTCTCTTTCCTTTCCCTTTCCTCCTTTTCTCCCTCCATTCTTTCCTCCCTTCTTAAGGATAAAGCATATATGACATAAGGCATATAAATATGGTCAGTGGAAACATCACTGGATCTAGAATCAGGAGATTAGAAAGGTAGCAGTGTATGAGGGAAAAGAACAGCAGATTTGGAGTTAGAAGATCGAACAGGTAAAGCCCTGGCTTTGCAGTCAAAAATCATCAGTTCAAGTATAGGCATGTAACTTTCTCTCTCTGGGACTCAGTTTCCTTATCTGTTAAATGGTAGACTAGATAGGTTGTAACGTCCCTTCTAGTCCTCAATCTACGATACTGCTAATTAGCAGAGTGACTATTCCAATTATGTTAACTCTCTGTCTCACTTTCCTCATTGGTAAAATGAAGAAGATACTTATTATCATCTACCTCATAGCATCTTTGTGAGGAAAGCACTTTGCAAATTGTATATGCCCAATAGAGTATACCCAAATTCCCATTCTCATACAAATGAACTTTGTGGTCATAGTCAACATTGCCCAAGTGATTGAATCCTCCTAAATCATAACTCAACCTCTTATTAACTACCTACCACATTCTCAGCATGGTGTGCTGAATTCAGAGTGCTAAGAGCTAGATTGAAATCCTGATTCTACATGTGTCACTCTATCCATCAGACTGTGTTTTCACTGAACTTAAAGAAAGGTGTATGGATGTGATGTCCAATGTCTGAGGTCCCTCCCTGTTCTAAAATCTATAATCCATTAACTCTGTTTTCGCCAGTAATGCCCTCACTGCCTTTCTTGATCATTCAGTCAGTCAGTAAACATCTGTTAAGCACCTCTATGTGCCAGGTACTGTGCTAAGGACTGGGGAAACAAAACAAAGAAAGGCAAAAGACAATTCCTGCTGTTTAATGGGCAAGAAACGTGCAAATAACTATGTGCTCACAAACTCTATACAAGATTACTTGGGAATAATCAGTTGAGGGAAGAGACAATCAACAGAGATTGGAGAAAATCTGGTAGAAGGTGGGTTTTAGCTGGGACAGATACCTCAATCACACTGAAGGACAGTCATAGACACTGCAGTTACATAGAAGGGTTATTGGTTTAGTTGCTAGTCAATCAATTGGCATTTATTAATAATCACCTACTATGCAGCAAGTACTGTGCTAAATGCTAGAGACACAAAGGCAAAAATCAGTCTCAGCTCTAAGGAATTCAGTCTTGATTCACAGTTTAATTTTAATATCAAATAACTACTTACAAATAAGGTGTATAGACAAATTGGAGATAATCCAGAGGAAAGACACCAGCCTTGAAAGAGATCTGAAAGGCTTCTTATGCTCATTGCCCAAGGCAGAAAGACCAAAACTGCTAGAACATCTAAGAACATTGTCCCCAAAGAGGCTGACTGTCTCCTGGCAAAGAGCAGCCATATTTCATAAAACATGAAGCAGTACAAAAAGGAACTAGATGCTTTCAACAGCATAGGATGACAGCACACAAGCCCAATAAAATCCACATCGCAGAAGCATAATTATATTCACTCAGGGGAAGTATTAGCATTTAATGAGACAAAGGTTCAAAGTATTGCAGGTCTAGACTCCTGAGCATAGACACAACTGGTCTCTCCAATTTCTCTACCTTTTCAGCAGCCAGGAAGGAGCTCTTCACTTCAAATCCTTGCTTTCCTGGGGAAGGCAGAAGTCTTTTGTATTTTTATCTTGTCAGGACTGAAAGTCACCTATTGATTGACATTTCTGCTAAATTGTACCCTTTTGGGGGGATATATCACTGCCTTGCACATTTGCGTTAAAGTTACTGACCAGAACCATCACTAGTACTTTGGATGTCCAGGGCAAGAGCAGTTAAAGTGGGAAGCAGATCTCAGATCTAGGGAAAGAGGGAGAGACCTTGGACTTCAGGACAGGTCTTGAGGTGTTGCTCCACAGAGAGGAATCAGAGGACCCAAGAGATGCTAACCAATCATGTGGTTGCTGCAGGAGAGAGCACCACCAGGAAAAAAGGCCAGGGTGGTATTGGGCTGAATCAAGGAGGCACTTATTGTGGGAAGGACCATGTAGAGGAAGGTACCATTGGATAACTTCCCACTTTATCTAAATACTGTTACTGAGGGAATAATAATTATGGTTAACACCATCTAAATGTTGACACCTCTATTGTTAATGTATTTTTAATGGAATTAATATATTTTTAATGATATTTCTCATCCATTAATAGGCCCATGTGGTTTGCTTGTGTCACTTCGAGGCCTGAATCACATGAGTCTGTGGTGGGAGGAACTTCCTGAACATGAGGAAGAGGAAGGGGTAGAATAAAAAGATGTGGAGCTGGAGCAAATCTGAGCTGGGAAGGATAGAGAAAGCAGACAGCTGGCTGTTGAGTGATAGAAGGCCATTTTGCTTGGGAAGCCAGTTTGTGGAAAGGCCTAATAATATGTTACAGACTTCTTGGTTACTAAGATGGATTTCTTTGTTGCTACAATGGATTTGGCTTTCTGGTGTTTGAATAAATGTTTTGTTTCTGTCTTCCAGGTGGAAAGTCTATTCTACTTTGCAATTCAGAATTATGCTGGCACGTTCATAGGCACTATAGAACCTGGGAATACTGCCATTGGTGCTACAACACCTTAAGGCAAAGCCACAGCCATGCTGTCCTATGTATGGCTCTCACTCTCAAATGTTCAAGAGTTGCATGGATAACTGAAAAAATGGGTTATCACCACTAGTTCTTCCTAAAAGACCCATGTCAAAAATACTAACACCATTTATTAATAGGGATAGGGATAGAGAGTGGACCAGTGATTTCATTGCTATAAGGAACTTCCCAATGAGGAAACTTCCTCAGAATTTGTCTTGTCCAGTCTCCCATAATGCCAATGTTGGTTGGTCCCTTTTCTGTAACTTAAGAATCTTTTATGTTTACCTCAAATAGTTAGAGGTGAATCACATGCTCAAGATCACAAAACTAAAAATAAATCTAATTTGTAAGGTTCACAAAGCACTTTCCTAACAACTACCCAGTGAAAGGGGTAATGTAATTAATATTATTGTTGCCTATGGTGGCACCCTGCCACAAGGCTCTCTGATTACTGCCTTTAAGGTTCTTAGTTTTTCCCTGCTAGTATTTCATAACTGGGACACACTTTTGAAGGACAACTTCAAGTGATGTGGCCAGCTGTGACAAATGAGAATAGGCCTTCAGGTAGACAGACCAGAAGGCAAAAGGCCAGACCTCAAAGAATTTGGGCAAGACAACATTGTCACTAAAGGTTGGCAATTGTACCTGCACAGTACCATAGTCATTGGTGGTCCTTACCACCCCAGGAGTCCTTGCTAGAACACTTACAAGAGAAAGTGATTTATAAATTCATACATTTCTAAACCTATCTCTCTAGGTTATCCTGATTTCCCTAGATCACATCTAATCTGTTTGCCAGTGAAAGAGGCCACTAAATTTTACCCAATCACTTGCCCATTTAAAAGTGGGGGGAGGGAGGGCGGGGAACCTTACTCAGATTTTTCCTTTTCTCTTCTGAAATTTCCCTCTCAGAGATGGGGAAACCTGTGACCCTGAGGCCCATCCCTGTAATTAGCTTCTTCATAGCAAATCAAATGAGTAAGATATTAAGTCATCCATGGAATGAAAAGATAGTTTGACCTGTTATCTGAAAGCATAGGAAGGTAACACATTTTTTGGTTAAACTTGATTACTGATTTAGGGTTTGTTAATATCACAGATAGCTAGAGGTACAACCCAATGATATAGTGTTTTATAGATGATCCTAGGAGGAAGGACAGTTAAGTGATAAGATTAAATCTGTGGACTGATTAGCTGAATACTATCTGGCACAAAAAAGCTTCCTCGCAAAATGACGTTGTGTTTATAGATAAGTCACTGAAATATTCAAGATCTTGCTGATTTTTCAGATAGGAGGTTTTGGACTTTTATCAGTAGATGGATTGTATACCGTAATAGCTCACATTTATATAGGCTTGAAGATTTACAAAATGTTTTTCATACATTTGATCCTCACAATAAACCTGTTAAAAGGTATTATTAGCAACAATTCAGATGAAGAAATTGAGGGAAGCAATGTGACAACATAGAAAGTTAAAGAGTCCAACTCAGATCCTACCTTTAAGGCCTTGGATAAGTCACTTAGCCTCTCTATGGCTCAGTTTACTCATTTGTAGGATGAAAGAACGGAACTAGATGGTGTCTGAGGTTTCTTCATTTATCTCTCTTTGATACAATGTTAATTGTTTTTGACTGAAAGATTTCATATTTTCTCCTATTTTTCTTCCTCTTTTTGACTTTTATTGTTTCATGATGTCTCAAGAAGTTATCAGCTTCCAGTGAGCCAAATGTAATTTATAACAAGTTATTTTCTCCAGTGAAGTTTTGTACCTCTTCTATCATTTGGCCAAGTTTTATTTTGATGGAGCTATTTTTCTTCAGTAAGTTTTGTGCCTCTTTTACCAAGCTCTTAATTCTCTTTTCATAATTTTCTTTCATAGCTCTTATTTCTTTCTCCCATTTTTCCCTCTACCACTACCTTTTTTTTTTGCTTTGAAAAAAATCTTTCTTTAGCTTTTCTAGGAATTCTTGGTAGGCTTGTGTCCAATCTGGATCTTTTTTATGTTTTCAAGTCATTGTCTTCCTTTATATTTTTGTCTTGAACCTCCTTGTCATCACAGTCAGCTTATTATTTGTGTTACTTTATGTTAGAATTGGGCTCTGCTTGTCTGCAGATGGGGTGGGAAATGATCGGCTTGAATATCTATCTGTCTGGAACTAGGACGTGGAAATGGCAATAGGTGACAGAGCTGCCAGATGGCACTTGTTCCTGCCTTTAGGGCTGGTAAAGAGGTCCCCTGGGATCTCTTTCTGACCAGATGTTCATAGTGTCTTGGGCTCTGGGCTGCTTGCCACTGCTGTTGCCACTGTAACATACAGCAGGTAACACTTCTATCTATTCAAGACCTATTTTCCTAAGTCATCATGGGTTACCAAAATGACTCACAGTGATGTTTTCCTCATTTTCTTTTCAGAATTTTGTGTCTCATTCTCTGTATGGTTGTGGAAGAGAATTGGGGGGAGCCACAGCAAAGTTGCTAAGCTGACCCTACTGTTGTGCTCCTCTTTGAGGTTTCTGATTAGGTGAAGACAAATTAAGAGACTTTATAAGAGGCAAGATTTGAATCCAGAGCTTCTAGAGCTTAAGTGGAGCCTCCAAATCCAATGTTCTTTCTATTGAACCATGTTCACTCTTTGTGACAAAGTATCATGGATAATAGTAACTTGGCCATTTAGGATACATGGGAAACTGTCAACTAAATATTACACTTTAATCCAGGAAAGAGATTTGGAGGGATTATAACTTTAATAACTGGAGGAATGCCCTGCTGTATATTTGTTTTGTCTTTTCTGCTTTGGAGAGAGGAGGGTGATTTAAACTAAACCACTTAAAACCTCTAGGATTCAGAAGGGTACAAGCCAGTCTACTCTTCATTATTCATAATTCAGGCCTTTCAAACGTACTCACTCCTAAGATAACATCAACAATGAAGGTGAACTAATTGCCTTGGCTAAAGGAGCTTTGTTTTGGAGAACAAGGTGATTATTAGGCTTATTTCCTTCCTCTGATCTGTTTCAGCAGGGGTTTCTTTAACTAAGCAGAGGGTGTTGTGGGGAGGGGTTGGCAGGGGAGCTAGAAGGGCCAGGTGCAGTCAAGCTGAAGATTTAACTTCTTCTGTACCTTTTGACTTTTGGCGCTTCTTACAAAATGATGAGCAATACATCAGATATTCTAGGAAAACCAGGGAAGACCTTGGAAATTATCTAACCCAACCACCTCTATTCACAGATGAGAAAACTGAGGCTCAGAGAAATTAGATGACAAGTTACATAGCCAAAAAGTAGCAGAGCTAGGATTAGAAGCCAGGTTACTCCCCAGACTAGCACTCTTTCCAAGTAATTTAAGAGGGAGCTTGAATTCATTAGAGGTAGGCAGCCTTTCCCAACATCCTCCCAAATGTATCATCCTTTCCTAATCCCAGAACAGATGGGGTTACAAGACCCTCAAACAGTTGGATAAACAGGTTCCTGGTCTGCAAGAGAATTATAGTTAGCTAAGAATGAGAAGTCACCAATAAACTAATATTATGAAGTATCAGATTGAACTAGTAGAAATTCTAGGGTCTCTGGAGATTAAAGGCTTCAAATAGGAAACAGTAGGATAGGATGGGATGAGAGTTAAAGGGTCTGTCTCCCCTCTTCTCCATAAGGGAACTGGATAACATATATAAATGTTATTCATATTTATATATGTTATTTACATAAATGTCTTTCTCTTCAGACCTTTCTTTTCAAATGTCAACTGCTACAAATGAGAATCAGAATCCAGTACACTTTCTTATAATAGAGAAGAATTACTCTTGGACATCCACATGAAAACCACTCACTACCTGGGCTTGGAATCAGGACAGTTCTGGGTTCTAATTCTATGGGTAACACTTTCTTGATGTTTAGTCATTCAGTCATGTCCAATCCCTTGTGACCCTGGGGACCATATCACACCAATGCTGTCTGTGGGATTTTCTTGGCAAAGATACTGGAATGGTTTGCCATTTCCTTCTCTAGCTCACTTTACAGATGAGGGAACTGAGGCAAAGAGTTACGCGACTTGCCCAGGCTCAAACTGCTAGTAAGTGTCTGAAGCCAGATTTGATCTCAGGACTCCCTGACTCCAGCTCAGGGGCTCTATGCTTTGTGCTACCTAGCTAGCTAACACTTACTACCTGTGGTGATTTGGGGCAAGTCAATTTCTCTGGGATTCAGTTTCCTCCCCTGTGAAATGTGGATCACAGGGCCAGTCATGCTTATTTCACAGGGGTCTGTAAAGATCAGATGATCATAGGTTCCCAGAATTACAACCAAAATGGACCTCAGCTCATCTGGCTCAAATCCCTCAAGTTATAGTTGGGCACACTTAACCCAGAGAGAAAAATCAACTTTCCTCAGGTCATGCACAAACTGCAGAACCAGGATTCAAACTCAGGTTGTATGGTTCCAAAATCAGGATTCTTTCCAATGTGCTGAACTGCCTCCCAATATTTGTAAAATGCTTTGTAAACCTCAAAGGGACATTTAATTATAAGTTGTCATCATCTCTGCATTTTCGCTTCCTTACTAACTTGGACCAATAGAGTCCAAAGTCACAGGAGGGATCTAGGAAAGAATTGGGAAGCATACGTGAAAGTTAATGAGCCACCTCTCTTCTTTTACTGTTTTTGCTTGTGAGTAGCATGTTCAATTGGCAATGCAGTCCCAATTTCTCAGTGCCTATGCTTCCCTCCCATCTTGTCCTATACTTTAATCTTTAATGCACTCTGCTCGTGTAGGTAACCACATATGGCTCACTTGAAACAAGGAGGGTTATGGCATTCATGAACTGACAACTGGTAAGAATAGGGAGGGAGGGTGCTATATGCCATCTGACTATTTATTATCATCCTCTAGGGGTCAAATACTTTGTTCCTTTGCTCAATGGGAAAACAAACCTGAAGTCAGCTAGTGGGTCCATCTATTTTCCCTTGATATCTTAATCATATCATGGAAACTCTGATAAAGTACATTAGCATAAGTATATATGTTAAAACATCTATGACCGAGTAGATAAAATGTCTAGCCTCTGAGTTAGCAAATCCAGGAAGTCTTCCTGTCTCTTGAAACTAACTGGCACCTCTCTACAGCTTTCCTTTAGAGAGTAGTTATAGATCCGAGTTGGTAAAAGGAATTGCCTGCTTGAGAGTTCCCTGTATCAATGAAATCATAGATGCAGGACACCAAAATATGTATTTAGAAAGTTGTCAATATGACCGGTATGGAAATATGTTTACGTGAGTGCACACATATAACATATCAAATTGCTTACTGTCTCAGAGAGGCAGGAGGTGGAAGACAGAGGAAGAAAATTTAGAACTCAACATTTTTTAAATGGATGTGAAAATTTGTCTTCATATTTAATTGGAAAAAATAAAATACAATTACGAAAGAATGTAAGTTGTACAACAACAAAATTAAATATATAAGCTTACAAGAAAAGAAAGTTGCCAAGTTTATGTATGTATGCATAGGGAGAGGTAAAGGATAGCAGCATTTACTCCTCATTGGCTGGCATAGTAAGTAGAGCGCTAGACCTAGAGTTAAAGCATCCAGATTCACGCTTATGTAGCCTTGAGAAAAATCATAATCTCCACCGGACTCAATTTTTTCACCTATATAGAATGGAGATGGGGGCTGGTAGGTGGCACAATGAATACTGCACTGGGTCTGCAGTCACGAAGACTCAAGTTCAGATCCAGCCTCAGATGCTTACTAGCTGTGTGACCCTGGACAAATTACTTAACCCTGTTTGTCTCAGTTTCCTTAACTGTAAAATGAGCTGGTGAAGGATGTGGTAAACCACTCCAGCAACTTTGCCAAGAAAACCCCGAATGGGGTTACAAAAAGTTAGACCCGACAGAAATAACAACATAGAATGGGGGATAATGCCTATCACACCTACTTCCCAGAGTTCCTGGGAGGCTCACATGAGATAATATAGGTAAAAGCACTTTGCAATTTAAACATATTCAGTTATCATCCTCATATTCATTTCATCCTCATCATAAAATTCTAAAGGGTTGAGACAGATAACTATTTACCTCTCATCTGGAAGAACTCAGTGAACTATCTAAGGCACCCACAATTCTCTAAGATGGGCTGGTGTGAGAAGCACAGTTTGCCAACAACTCGTTCTTCAAATTCCCAGAGCTCCCATTTCCAAGAAAATATGTTGTTCATTTTAGGAAGACCACAAGTTTCTGTTTTTCAAAGTCAAAACAGGCACTTTGGAAACCATTTGCTAAAGTTATTAAGCCACCAAAGGTTATTTGTTTAAAAGCTTTTATCTTATCATTGTAACAATCCACAAAGGAAAGAAAAATGTGCCTCCACCTTGCAAGATGCTAACTGATTACAGGATTTAGAGCTCAAAGGGACCTTGTAAATCATCTTTTCTAACCACTCAGCAGGATTCAAAGTCTGTTGTTTTGAACTCAAACACACCAGGGTTCAAATTTTACCTTAGAATCTAGTTGTGAAACTATGGACAAGTCATTCAAACTGTCCAAGCACAGTTTCCTCACCTACACAATGCGAATAGTAAAGGCACCTACTTCACTAAAGGGTCACTATGAGGACTAAATAATACATGGCAAGCAAAACGCTCTGGAAAGTTTAAAAGAATTATTAGTACTATGCACATGAGGAATTATTAGTACTATGCACAGCTAGGTGGAGCCATAGTACACAGAGTGCCAGACTTGGACTTAGGAAGACTCATCTTCCCCAGTTCAAATCCAGCTTCAGACACTTACTAGCTGGGTGACCCTAGGCAAGTCACTTAACCCTATTTGCCTCAATTCCTTCATCTGTAAAGTGAACTGGAGAAGGAAATGACAAACTACTACTGTTTCCAGGAAAGCCCCAAATGGGGTTATGCAGAGTTGGCTATGACTGAAAGGATTGACCAACAACATACATATGAGCAAACAGAAGTTCAGATAGAGGAAGTAATTTGTAAGGTAAAGAAGTAGGTTAAATTAGAGCCACATTCAAGCCGACTTGCCCAGGATCTCACAACTAGGAAGTATCTGAGGTAGAATTTGAACTCAAGAAGATGAGTCTTTCTGACTCCATGCGTTATACTCCATCCACTGTACCACCTAGTGACACTAATTCAAACTTGGCTCTTCTAATAGCAATGTTTTTACGATACCACATTGCCATCTTACTACAAGACTAAGCAAAAACCTAACTTCAAATGCTGAACACTACTGTGGGCTCTTCACTCAATCTTGAGGGTCATGCCTGCACTCATGACTGATAAAAGTATCTGTCCATGGCAAAAGAATGAAACAGGCTAGGGAAATTCAATGTGTTCCTTTCACTGTGGCTTATCTTAACCACTAGACAGGATTTCAGATTTAGCAGACAATTATTAAGCATTTGCTGTGTGCCAAGCACTGTGCAAAGTGCTTTACAAATATCATGGCTCAAATATTTCATTTAAGCTTCACAACCACACTAGGAACAAGTGCTGTTATTGAAGATGAGGAAAAGGAGAAAACAGGGGCTGTTACTTGCCTAGGGTCACACAGTTAGTGTCTGAGGCCAAATTGGAACTTGAGGAAGCAAGATGAGTCCCATCATTCATATTAAGATGGTCCCCAACAAATAGGCTAGGGGGAAGGCTCTCTTCCAGTGTCTCATTCATTGTGACCAGACAGATCTAAATGTGTCCAACTATTTATTCTCCCAACACCTGTCACCACAGTATCTCATATATTTCAAGCACTGAGATTTCTCTCTCATGTTATTTGGTCAGTTTCAGAATCTTCAGGGTCATATAAGGAAAGAGTCTCCTATCTTAACTAAGGGAAAATGCCAGTTAAGTATAAAACCTTACTTTGAAGTTTACTTTTGTCATCTTGTGACATAGATGATCTAGGTAGACAGTCAAAGTGTAGTTTCAAGGTAATAAGATAAGAGTTAAAGAATATCTCTTACTAAATCACTGGGACAATCGAGAATTATGTCCACATGAAGGTCTTAATGCTTTAAGTCATATCAAATGAGATAAAGCTCAGTGTCTCGGAGTAATAGGCACTAAAAAATGTCTGTTCCCTTCCTTCTTGCCCTCCCAACCCCACTACTTCATTAAGGCAAGATGGCAAAGTTACTAGACCTAGAGATCTGAGTATAAATCCTGCCTCTAACATTTAGCCTCTGACATGTGGTTTCATCAAGAACCCAAAATATTCCTCTTCTCATTTGTCTGCCAGGATAATAAAAGCTCCTGGAAGATAAGGGCCCCATCTTAAATTACTTCTGTATTTCCAGAAAGATGACATAAAAAGAACTTAATAACTATTTATTCAATAAAGAAATGAATGAATGATTTCATGAATGCATGAGGATGAATTGACCAATGGTGGCCAATCCATAGAGCATTCTCTGAATTGGTGTTCCTGGTTGCAGTTGACTTAAGTACTGGGGCTTACTTATAACCACATGCCATTTAGAACCCCTTATCGGTGGAGTCAAAAGAGTTGGTGAACAGTTGATATTCAAAGGGTTGTCACTGGCCCCAATCCCTCTCTCTCACTTTCTAAATGCAAATCAAGTCAGGACTGCTTTGAGGTGCTTTTCAACATGAAGTGTAGTAGGGAAATGCCATTATCCCTCACCCCACCCCAGCTACCTTATGGCCATGAACACATGGCAACAAAAATAGATATCCTGCCTAGACAAAACTAAGCCTGGGTTTGGGCTGCTAATTTTGTGTGTACTTTCTTGATGTTAGGCAAACAACTATTCTGAGATGATTGATTATGTCCAGATATGAAGGCAGTTATGAGTTTGAGAGGTCCACAGGCCTTGGGTCTCATTGGGTTGAAGCTAGATGGTGGAAACCACTACTGTGAAGAAGCCTTAACAGAAGCCTGAGTCAAGTTGTTTTTACCTACAGACGTGCTATTGGGGAGCTATTTGGACAGTATAGACCACAGATGAAATTGAGAATTCCTACTTAGCAGTCCTGCAAACTTCATATAAGAATATAAAGTTCTGAAGAGGTTTAAGATCAGCCTCCCAACTGATTGTAACAATAGTTATAAATTCAGTTATTGAACCCATTATGTTAAGGTATGCTTGTTAGTTATTTATGTTTAGCCTTTCTGTGCATGCAGAAATAAATCACCCATCCCATATCTCAGCAATATGGTGTACTGAATACTGTTTTTACTCCTCTTTTTGGGAAAACACTAGGTAGAAGCATAAGGGAAAATGTAAGTAGAAATATCCCCCAGGGAACCAGGATGGGGATTTAATGAACCAAAGAATGGGAGCCTACTATCCTCTCTTTCCCTTTTCATTAAGGGTTTGGCTTTCCAGGACTGAACCAGATCCAACCACATGCTTGGATCCAGGGCAGGGATGCCCTCTGGGTGAAACAGAGAGTATTTTATTGCACTACCTCTGCCCAAGGGGTCCAGCAGCAGTTCCCCAAGGTAAAAAATGAAGAATTCTCTAATTTCCTAAGAGGGAGCTTAGTAGCCTATGGAATGCAGCCTGAAGATGGCCCATGGGCCAGCATTAATGGTACGTGGGTGGGTCACCATGACAATGCTCTCTTGTCCTTATGGTCCATGAAGTAAATTAAATTCCTCTCCAACTTCATAGATCATCAAACCTCTCATATCTACTGCCAACAGAAAACACAGAAAATGACTAATCTGAAAAAATGGATGCTTTATGGCCATAAAGGCTAGATGATTACACTCTGCTCACGAACTCTGGGGATGGTTATGGGATTGGAATGACCACTTTCACTTTAGGATGATTTTGACTTTCATGATCTCACAGACCAGGCTAACACTGCTGGCCCCTTATGGGTCTGGATGTGGGCTTGTATTTGTATTCCCCACACCTAGCCAAGTGCCCTAAAGATGGTGAATAGTTATCTATTGATAATGATTTCTCACTTTCTCCTTAATAATTGTAACCAAGTTGGCAAAGTCCTTTATAAATTTAATTTATTTGATCCTTACAATATCCATACGAGTTAGGCATTATTATTATCTTCACTTTACAAATGAAGGAATTGAAGCTCAGATATTATGTGACTTTCCCAAGGTCATTGGGCTACTAAACATCTGAGTCAGATTCCAACTCAAGAATCAGACTACTGACTCTCGATCTAGCACTCTATCCACTGAGTCACCTAGTTTTTCCTATAAAACTGAAGATTTGAGTAATGATCTCTACTGGCCCTTCATCCTATAAAGTAGTGTCAAATACTTTAAAACAAATGTAATTAGGAAATATCTAATAAAATAATAAAAATTCAATAGAATATAGATAACGCTGACATGTAGTTTTTAAAGTCAATATATAGCCCAAGGAGATCCTTACATGTTTTAGCTTTTCTATTTGATTTTGACACCACTGCTATATGATATTGAGACACTGAAATCAAAGAATGACTCCACCAGTAGTTGAAAGATCAATAATGGTCTTGGAGAAAAGATAATGAAATAGCTGTTTTCCGAGCAAAGAGACAGGAGAATACTGGAAGATTTGGGAGTGGGAGAGGAGTTGCAGTAGTGAGAATTTCTGTTAAACTTATTGTCAGGAGGAACGGTATAAAATCTAGGTGTGGGGATGGGTTGTTGGGGGTGTTTTTCTCAAGAAATCATTGTGTAAAAGGAAGTGGTATCAATAAAACATCAATAAAAGCCATGGCAATTTTAATCCAGCCTATGCAGAATAGAAAAAGAAACTGAGATAATTATTTTAAGTGCTTTGTTGACCTTAAAGAGCTATATAAATGTAAGTTGTTATTAGCACCCAGAGAAAGAAGAGTAGAATGAAATGTTGGATTTGGAGTCCAAGGACCTAGGGTTGGGTCAAGGCCCAACTCTGCCATTTGTTATCTGTGTAACTTTGGGAAAGTTACCTTTCTGGGTCTGAGCTTCCTCATTTATAAAATGCTGACTTTTCTTGAGGTCCCTTCAACCTCCAAATCTATGACTATGGAAAGGGCTAGTTTTCTTTATTGGTTCAGATTCAAGTTTCCACTTTCTTTAAAAATACTTTTCAGAGGGCTATTTACCTGAAGTGGGCACCACATTGGAGGGTTTCATATCAGGACATTGAAATTCTGTCCTTTCTCTCACCTGAAATGACAAGAAACATTTGTAGTTAACCAGATGTGACACAACCTTAAATTTTCACTGTAGGAAGGGACATGGAGGTTTCCCTACTTGGGGCCACAACTTTCTACAGACATACAGATAAGCAAAGGACTCTGGGCTGGAGGACTGAAAGAAAATGTGCTCTTGTAGGGGGTGAGGAGGGAAGGAGAGAGGGGAATAACATATAAAAGTCTGATTCATTGGGAAATATATTCTTCCATGTTTCAGGTTTCCCACTTCATCAGATCATTCATTATTACCATGTTATTTGCCTGTATGGGGAAATTTGTGTAAGTCAAAGAGCTTGTAGAGTCTATCTACAAAGCTAATTTAAATACATTCTAGAATCCAACACTTGACTGAAATAAGTATCACTCTAGTTCTAAATAACAAGGGCTAGTGAGGTTCTAGTCTGGTTAGCAATAGGGCCAGGCCACCTTTGATGATAAAGTTCTATTGTCTAGAGGCACATCTTAAAATGAACCTCTAGGGTAATAGCAATTCTTGAATAGTCAACAAGGAGGGTTACCATGGGACTCCATGAGGCAGGAACAAGAAAAGTATGACTCAGAGTAATCGTGTGGCTAAGGAGGGCTACAGAGGTAGGACTATTTGTCATCTTCCTATTATTACAATCTGCACCTTACAGTATTGTCCCAACCTTCCTACACCTTCTATTTCAGAATGGGGGCAATATTCAGACAGAAAAGCCTGGGGACAGTGGGTATTACAAGAACTGCGGTAGGAATGGGTGGCTGCCAGGCTACAAAGCTGGTAAGGTGGAGCCATTCTGACAATAAAGTGTATTTCCAGTGGAGTGTAGTGGACAAGACTATGAACTCAGCCTGAGTCACAGGACCTGAGTTAGAGTGCCAGCTCTATCCCTTGCCTACCTGTGTAGGCAAGTAATGTCACCTCTTAGTGTCCTCACCTTTAAAATTAAGGATTTTGAACTAGATGCCCTCTCAGGTCCTTTCTAGATCAATAGCTACCATTCCAGGATCCATGAGACATCACTGAGGCTCTTTTCTAAATGTTAGTGTGATTTCCTGAAAAGAGCTTAGACTTCAAGACAAAAGATATATTTGAAAAAACAATATATCTATTAGACACCTAACTTCACTAGCCAAAGTTGACTTGACCAGGTTTCTTCATGTGTAGAAAAGCTAAAGTTAGGCAGTAATTGTCCAGGGATGTGCTGGAGTCAGCTTGAACAGGATGTGGTAAGAGCCAATTGTTAAATTTTCATTTTTACCATTTAAATCTCTGTCAAATGCTATAAATAAAGGATTAATCTGTTGTTTTGTTCATTGTGTATAGTTAAGAAAGTGATGGAGAAAACTCTAATAGTGCAGATTAAACTTAGAAATACATTCCAAACAAAACCCCAACTCTACCCAGTCAGCTGTTAAACCACCTCTCAACACAAGTACAGCACATCCCCAAACCTGTCCCACCTACTTTACAATTCCAGGAGTTATATGCATTTGAGTTCTTATTATATTATCATCTAGTTTAGGGATTCTTAATCTTTTGGCAGGCTGACCATCAAAAGAAAATTTTTAAGTAAAAGAAGTGAATGTGAAACTTCATCTAGAGGTTTGTGAAAATAAAGACGTGATTTTTTTCCCATCCAAATTTATAGACACCCCACTTCCCTCCAATACATATCCATAGAACACCTTCCTAATTTAATTCAAACTCTCCATTTTACAGAAGAGAGAAAAAGTAGCCTGCCAAAGTTGATACAGCTTTCACATTCAGGCCTCGCTCTAGCACCACAGTATTAACTTGGAGTTCTAGGTCTTAAGGAACTTTAAGGGGCTTTCCACAGACTCCAAAGATCCAGCACCTGTGCAGAATTTGTTTATTTTTATTTGTTACTGTTCAGCCATGTCTCAGTCGTGTCCAACTCTTCATAACCTCATTTGGGGTTTTATTGGGCAAAGTTACTGGAGTGGTTTGCCATTTCCTTCTCCAGTTTATTTTACAAATGAAGAAACTGAGACAAGTAAGGTTAAGTCACTTGCTTAGAGTAATAAAGCTAGGAAATGTCTGAGGTCAGTTTTGAACTCATGAAGATGAGTCTTCCTGATTCCAAGCCCACTGATCTGTCCACCTAGTAGCCCCATTTATGTATTTGTGAATAATAAAAGGTTTTTAGTACCTCAATCTCCTTGAATCTTCTGGGTGAGACATTGAGATAATTACTATTTTTGTAGGTGAATAGATAGGGATGTTCCTGTAGAAAAAAAAGCAATATGTTATGATGGTAAACCAAGAATAAGGACATATCTGATAGGCATTAACCTTTATCATAGAATTGAACTCTGTGTTAACTGTGGAAATATACACAACAGCCTTTGGCTCATAAGTGAAATACTCACTGGCTCCTTTTCCATAGTGGCCATGAATTCTCTTGGGAAGAAAGCACGGCATCTATTCTTTGTTTCTTACTATGTGACACTTCACACACTAGTAGGCTGAATAAAGTCTTCTATCTATCATCATTACAGATTTCCTTTCCTATCATGTTGGATATCACAGTATCGCAATGCTTCCAAAGTACATGTAACTACGGGTTCTAATGTTTAAAATACACTGAGCTTCCCTACTACCCTCCCAATCCTGCTCAACGTGTCTTATGCCAATTTTATGGCTGTTGGCTGTCCTTTAGTTAGATGTGCAGCTTTCCAGATTCAGTGTTCTGGACAAGTTTGGTTGCCTATTGTAAATTTTTACCGATTCTCCCAAAAATGACTTTGTGTGGAGATATGACGCTAGTTGTAGGCTGGTTTTATTTTCAACTTTCCCTCTGAAACCTTTTGAAAACATTTTAATATGTTTTGTTTTTATGTCACCTTCATTTTCCAAAATATTTCTTCTCCTTCCCCTCCTAAAGAGAATTATCCTTTGTAATAAAGAATTTAAAAGAAAAAGGGGAAAAACGGGTTAGCAAAACTAACCAACAAACAAGTCTGATAGAACATGTAGTGTTCCACACCCAGTCCCTCACCTCTACAAAGAAGGGAGTTTAAGTGAATCCTCAACTTTTTAATTTTGAGGCTAAGTTATGTTATTCTAATTTCATAGGATTCACAGTTTCTGTTCCTACAGTTGCAAATAACAACAATCATAGCTCAGTTTTAAAGCTGCACAGGTCAGGTCAAGATGTGATAACAGGGAGTGCAGAGGAAAAGCTGAGGAAAACTCAGTATGTCTCCACTGGAATCACCCAAGTCTAAGAGATCAGAAAAAGGAGAACACAGGAGAGGTGAGTCAATGTGAAGGCCTCTATTTTACATACTATGAAACTAAGAACATAAGGCCAAGTTTAGAGATTCATTTGGCCTACAGATGACTCCTAGCCATGGCACCTACTCCATTCACAGGAGCTGCTTTGCCTTGCCTTTACAGTGGTGGGATGTCATCTCTACTCATTGTCTTCATTTGTCATGACTCTAGACATCCACTCTAATGATTCATTCTCACATGGATAAACAGCTTTGCATTCTTCAAGGTCATGCCGGTAGAGTATGATCACTCATCCAAGGTGGAAAAGCGTCAAGGAGAGACTAGATTATAGACCTTATGTCCATCATTCTAGGACCAGTCTTGCTAGGTATGGAGAAGCTCACTGTCAGATCAGAAGAGTAATGGCTGCTTAGGCCATAGCAATTCTTGAAGGTCTTCTACTAAGTCAAAGAAGTTCTGTAATCTGTGTAGGAAAGGAGCGCCCACACTGATGAAATCACAGGTCACCGAAGAACTCAAAAACCAGCATGAGCGGTGGATCAGCATGAAAGTCTCCATTTTCTAGACTGTGATACTGAGGTACCAAGAGAAGAACTGACTTGTTTAGTGCTTCATGCTGGTCTTCAGGGACCAGATCCTCAATTACCTTAAGTGTCTCATGAGATTTTAAGAAATACCATCAAAATCACATCTTGAAATTGCCCTACCGTCCTACAAAACAGCCCAGCCCCTCACTTCCAGTTCTTCAGTCTAGAGCAGAAGGTCTGGAAGTCACATGCTCTCACAAGGGTCTGGGGTCTGGGCATGGAGAAGCACATGAAAGTAGAGATAAGTTCTATTGACTCTGGCTCATTGTCTCTCCCTCATGGTACGAAAATAGAAGGAATTGAGTTGGGAGAGGATTTTTATCAAGCCATTTTTGGTGTTGAAGAGAATAGAAGCAGGTAAAACAGAGTTCCTCAGAGGACTGATGGGGAAAATGGGCAAGCCACACCTAGAACTGCCTGGCTATTGGCAATAACAAAGCTCATGTGGTATAGACATACTCGACTGTTACAAAGCATCAAGAGCATTCTCCATCCCATCTAACCCCTGCTTACCTGGGTAGGACACTTCATTGTAATTCCTTGTTCTTCTGGGAATAGCTCCTCCTTCCTTCCTGTTGGACCCACCTGGAAAAAAAAGGGACATGGAAAGTTCCTCTCAGGGTCTTTTAGTCATAACCCACTCTATGGTACCTCTAGGCACACTGCAGCTCATGGCAGGAATTGTCACATTGAGGAATGGTTCAGAAGAGGCCTGGTTTCAAATCCCACCTCAGACACTTGCTAGCTATGTGACTCTGAAATGATCCCTTGACTCTCTTATCCCTAGTATCCTCGTCTGTAAAATGAGGATAACATCACTTGTACCACCTCCCTCCCATGAAAGCATTTCATAAATGGGACAGATTTATTGTATGGCAATTTATTGTATGGTCAACTAGGTGGTGCAGTGTATAGAGCACCAGTGCAGGAGTCAGGAGGACCTGAGTTCAAATCTCACCTCAGACCCTTTACAGTCACTAGCTGTGTGACCTTGGGCAAGTCACTTAACCTCAATTGCCTCATCCTGGGTCATCTCCAGTCATTCTGATGAATATCTGGTCACTGGATTCAGATGGCTCTGGAGGAGAAGTGAGGCTGGTGACCTGCCCAGCCCCCCCTCACTCAAAACAAAGTCAAATGCAAGTCATGTCATTATTTCTCTGATGGCATGGTCTTCTTTGGCAATGAAAGATGAACACACACTCCAAGGGGGAAAACACCCATATTTTGGGATTACATTGGGTGATACAGTCAAAGTGACTTTATTCTACTTCCTCAGTTTAATTAAATTCATATTACACCCTTTTATACGTGTATTCAAACTAGAATATTTATTCCCCAATGTTCTCCTTTCTTGTTCTGGCTCTGTGTATTTGGTGACGCTATCCCCCCCTTGCAGAACATTCCCTCAACGTCTCTTTCTTTGACGTAGTACATCATCCTCCACATCTCATTTAATGTTATTCTCAAATAGTTACAGTGTCTTCTTCCTAGGAGTTAATCAATTCATGAAGCACCTACTACTCCTACCATGTAAGGTTATTGTATGGTACATTTTATTTCCTGGCAGAATATAAGTTCCTTGAAGGCAGTGACTTTTTAGTTTTTGCTTATGTAAGCCCCACCACGTCACACAGTGCTTGGAACATTGGTGTTTGTTGTTGATGATGAAGGGAACAGCAAACCACTACAGTCCCTTTGCTAAGGAAACCTCCAATGGAGTCACAACGAGTTGGTCATGACTGAAATGATCATACAGCAACAATACTACCATCCCTGGGTTGGCAGAAGCTGGGGGTTCTATCAGCAAAAACTGAAGAAATGCCAGCTCTCAAGGAAGTCACATTCTACCCTACAACAACCTTCTGAGGTGGATCACTGTAGGCATTATTATTATTCCTATTGTATAGAAAAGGAAAATGAGGTTGAAAGAAATAAAATGTTTTGCACATGGTCACAGTTATTAAGATTCAAAGCCAGGATTTGAACCCAAGTTGCCAGATTTGAAATATAACACTATTGTGTTGCAATAATTTGTTGCCTTGCTTCCTTTAAGGTCCCAATCAAGTGTCAGCCTTTCCACGAATCCGTGCCTGATTTCCTAAGCCAAAGTAGATGTCTCTCTCCCGTTTCTCTTGCTTCTCCATTTGATGTCCCCTATGAATTTGTCTCATTCTAATTTACATTATATTTATCTAACTGCCTGCCATTTTTGACCTTGCATCCATATCACAGAACAAAATGCACTGCATGGAGAAGGTTCTTAATACTTCAATTGAACTGAATTGACCTTCTCTGTTAACTGAAACCACAATGTGCAAATTAGCCAAAGGGTTAAAAACTCATGATCTTTAAATTCCTCTACCCATCCCTCCCTATGAACTGTTATCTTAGAAATCATCACAGAATGTTATGACTGGGAGGGTCCTTAAGGATCTCCTTGTACAGCTACTATAGTTTACACCTGAGGAGCCTGGGGCCTGGGACTTCACTAGAGTACAATGTTCTCTGGCTGAAGCAGTGTTGACATGATGATGGGACTTGGTGAGGTACAGTGACATCTACAGTTTCATTATAGCTTTTATGGCCATGTTTTGGTCAATTGGGGCTAATTATCTAGTCTGTGAATCATCTCAGTCCTCAGTGCCTTCCTCTTCAATCTTCCTGATGGAATTTTGGGCATTTTGCTGGATATCAAATCTTCCACCAGGGTAGAAGGGAAAGGAAAACAAAATTATCAGGAGAGGCCTGAATGAGCTGGATGATTTCCATCTACTATGCTAATAAGCATACTCTAGAAATTACTTTGTATTATTTTGCATAGATGTTGTATTGACTTACTTGGACATGTCAAATTTCCTAGTAGAATGTAAAGACACAGAGGGCAAGGACTGTTGCATTTATTTTGTGTCACTAAAGAAGAGGTACTTAATCTGTCGTTCATGAACTTTTATTTTAAAAGTAGATTTTTGAAAACTTTTTCAACATAATTAGTTTCTTTTGTAATCCTATTTAATTTTATGCACTTAAAAGGAGGAGTCCATAGGCTTTACCAGACTGCCAAAGGAGGCCATGACATACACAAAAAGGTTAAAAATCCCTAGAGTATAACACAGTGCTTTGCACATAATAGGACCTTAATAAATGTTTGGTGAATTGAATTTTGTCCCTCCTTCCTTTTATTTTCTGTACATACTCAAATATGCAAATAAATATTTCGCCTCACTTATGCAGATAATGCCCACCTTCCCAGGGACAAGGACATATCCTGGGCCAAGAATCATTGGTGTGTCGATAGGACCATCTACCTTCTCTTCCTTTCATTTTCCTATTTAGTCACTCTAGTCTTAAGCACAACCAACTTGTCCAAGAGTATCTTATCATATCTTAGTGTAGCACCTGTGTTCCAGTAAATGAGGAGAAAGGCAAGAACTTTAACCTTCTTCTGATTAGCCGTGAAGCATCTGATTAGAAGGGGAGCGAAGTAAGTGAGTTCTGATCATATCAACCCACAGAGGAATGACAGCAGCCCAAAGCAAGGAATGGAAGAAAGAAAAGGCATTGCATCCTTCACGTGACCCAAAAATCTAATGACATTCTAAATATACCAGAGCAAGGCTACTCTTTAGGGCAGTCAGGGGCAAGCTTAAAGAATCGAATACAGAAGGGAGACTCCTAGCCTCACCATGTTTGTTATGGTGCAGTCAGGATATGAAGAGGATCAAAAGAGTGTAAGATTTAGCACTAAAAGGGCTGTTTATCTCCTCAACCTGTTAATCACCTCATCCCCCCCTCATTTTAAGGGTAAGACACCTAAGGACCTGAGAGGGGAAAAAACTGGCATAAAATCAATCAGAAAAGAGGCTTTGCCAGTTCACTTATTTTCACAACAGCAGGGAGGCACGGTGGTATTGTGAAAAACATATTACACTTGTAAGAAAGACTTGAGTTCAAGTCCTAACTGTCATTTTCTAATGGTGGGATCTTAGCTAAGTTATTTAATATCTTGTCACAACAGTCAAACAATAAGACACATGAAACAAGATCATGTATCAGAAGGCATATACAGGAACCAACTTAATAACATTAAGTTCTCAGAATTAGCATTTACAGCACAGAAATCAGGGCTTGCCCTATTGTTTCACTGGTTGTTTAACACCTAAGAAAATGATGGAGAAAGTGGAAATAATGTAAATTATACTGAAAAAAATGTGTCCTGAGTATGGTCTTTTAGAGAGCCAGTAAACATTTACCAGTACTCCCTTGTGTGCAGAGCTATATAAAACTAAGCTATTGTCATTCCTAATTAATGTTTGGGGGAGCTGAGGTGGAAAGAGATTAAATGATTCAACTCAAATTTCAATTCATGGTAGAATTAGATAAGAACCTAGGTTTCATGGGTAGCACAGTGTAATACAAAGAATACTGGTCTCTGGAGTCAGGGGATCAGAAGTAAAATCTGACCTTTACTACAGGTGTAAGATTGGGCAAGTCACTTAACCTCATTGCGATCCAATTTCCTCCTCTATAAAATGAAGGGGTTGGATTAGGTAGTTTCTGAACTCCCTTCCATCTCTAAATATGTAATTCTATGAAATGGAATTATAATTAGTTGTCCAATGTCTTTTCCACTCAGCTTCCCTGCCTCAAATTTCTCATGCAGTTGGCTATGGTCTGGTAAGAAAGTGGTAGGAAAGCAGGGGTGGGGATGAAGGAAAAAGAGGTTAACTGAGACTTCAACCAAGACTTTTGTCATGTGGTACTCAGGGAAGTTGACATTTACCTTAGTGGTAAACTGAGTTCATGCAGTCTTGGAAACCTACCCCAACTCATCACCTAACTTAATAAGAAGTGTTACTATCACTCACTCCCCAAAGGTCCTGTTGGAAGTGAAGGAACTTGTAGAAAATTGAGAAGACAATTCTTGGAAGCAAGTAGCAGCTAGAAGTGGGCTGGAACAATTAGCTCTCTGGGACAGTCCCTCCCTCAGCTCCCCCCACCTCTCATTGTGGCTTCTTCCTCCTTTCAATACACATAACACGCATTTGCTTCATAGGCAAGGTACCTACCAAGTATCTTTTTTTAAGAGGGAGGTTCCTAGCCTGAAATTTCACAGTTATAAGAAACTTTCAGTATGGAAACTCCCTCTCCCAGTTAAGATCAATAATTCATCGGGAACTTGTCATCTTAGAGTGTTTCCTGAACGACTGAAAAGTTGTGATTGGCCTAGCCAGGAAGTCAGAGGCAGGAGCTGAGCTCAGGTCTTTATGACTTCGAGGATATCCTTTAATCCACTATTCCACGTCTAACTTGCATGTAGTAGTCACTATGTAATAAATGTTTATTGAACTAAGTTGTTTGCTGAGCAAACAAAGAAGAGAGGACATTCTAATAGTCATATAGTAGTTACTATATAATAAATGTTTGTGGAACTAAACTGTTTGTTGAACAAACAAAAAAGGAGAGAGAGGACATTCTAGGAATGGAGAGTAACAGTACAAGAAAAATGGCTTACATTTATCTAGAACTTACAAATATCACTTCATTTAATCTCCATAACAATGCTAAGAGGTAGGTGCTATTATGATTCCCATTTTACAGATGAGGCAACTGAGGCTAGAGGAAGATAAGTGAATTGGCCAGGGTTATATATCTATTAAGTATCTGAGGCAGGATTTGAACTCAGGCCTTTCTGGCTCCAAGGCTGGTACTGCAGCAAAGTGGATAGACCATAGGGCTAGAGTGGGGAAAGCCCAAGTTTCAATACTGTCTCAGACACCTTATTAACTGCATGATCCTGGGCAAATCATTTCACTTCTATTTACCTCAGTTTTTTTCATATGTAAAGTGGAAATAATAACATTAGTTACCTCTCAGAGCTGTGAGAGTGAAATGAGATAATTTTGTGAAGTGCTTTGCAAACTTCAAGGCATTATATAAAAGCAGGAGACTCTTATTCACCGCAACATCTTGCTACCTAACAACATGAACAAAGGCTTGGAGTTGAAAAACAAAAACAAAAAACTTCAGGCGTGATTGTACTTGGTAAGGAAGAAAATGAGACAAGACTAGAGCGATCTTGAATATAGGCAGTTAAGTTAGAATTTTGCTTGGAGGAGGCAACATGGAACCATGAAGGATTTTTGAGCAGAGGAAGGACCTAATAAGAAGGTATTCTTATTTTGACAGAGAGAGCAAAGGAGGGGAGAGGAGGGAAGAGGAGAGGAAAGGGAGAGAGAGAAGAGAAACAGAGGAGAGGGAGGAGAAAAGGGGAGGAAGAGAGAGGGAAAGAGAAAGGGGAGGAGAGAGAGAAAGAGAAAGAGAGTAAGGGATAGAAAGAGGGAGGGAGAAAAATGAGGTAGGAGGTGGTGGGTGGTTTGCAGAGCTGATGATAAGCATCATTAACATTCTCCCATCCAGGGTGACAGACAAGAAATGAACTGTGAGGCCCATGAGGAACAGCCATGGTCTGGAAAATGAGCACAGGGTCACAGAGAATGTTAGCAACAACAGGATTTTCCTAAGCAGATTTCTCCCTCCAGCCAGGGTCAGTGAGGCCCAATAGAAAAGACTTTGTAAGACAAGCTACCCCTCCAAACATTTCACCCTAGAAAGAAACCCTACACCTCTCCCCAGGGGAAGTGTTTCTCATTTACTCTGGCTGCCTTGGTGGGAACTTTCCTCCCCCCTTCAAGATTCCCTTCTCAGGCCCCATCCAGGTTGACACATGTCGAAACGCAGCTGTTCCCATCAGTCAACCGACCACATCCCTTGGCTGGGAGGAGGGAGGCCTTTCTATAAACCAAGGGAGAAGAAAAACATGTTTCTGTCACTGGAGTTCTAAAAATAAGGCAACTTGGAAAGAGGAAAAAATGGGAACCAGCAGCTATGCGCCTGAACCTGAAGAATTATGGGGAGGAAGGGATTTGAGGAAGGGCCTTGAATACCAGTGAGAAACAAAGACCCCTGACCACAATGCATAGTCCTGGTCAGGATTAGAGGGCACCTACTTCACACAAAGAAAACGCCTTATCCTGGAGTTCTCAGTCATAGATCTTTAGATCTGAAAAATGGATGTAGGTGATCAACTAATAATCCATTCCCTTAATTTTCCAAGTCAGAAACCTGAGGCTCAGAGTTGGCTGCTGCGTATAGCTGGCGAATGGCCAAGCTGAGAATGGAACCCAGGTCTCTTAGCTCTCGTTAACATGTTCAGCTTACTCAATCCACAGATTGGTGAAGCGTGTAACATGCTGAGAGATTCTGGGAAAAACGGACTTTAGACATCCAAAGGAGGTTTGCCACTCCATGGTGTGCTTGATATGCAGAATAAAATGCTGCCTGGCACAAAGCACCAAGGGGACATTGTCAAACAGATATAGCAAATCATTGCTTGATATGCGACCCCAAAGAGGTATGAATGAAGAGATTTGTGTGAACTCTGATGTGTAGCTTGATACTATCACCACTTCTCTCCCCCAGCCAGCCACCTCCAAGAGTCCAGAACTGTCAGAGCACCCAGGGCAGAAAACAGTTTCAGCCAGGACTTGGGCAGAGCTCCAAATGGCACCTTGCCAGGGTTGCAGAATACCCATCTGCTTTCTCTGTAGCAATTAGTGATAAATTCACTGAGGGTAGGGGGCAGGGGAGGTATGGAGTAGCTGTACATTTTCCCCCTCTGGCTCTAGGCCTAGGGCAAATAAGTTCTAGGACAAGAGTGCCAACAGTGATTATGTCAACTCACCATGCCATTCCAGAGGCTCAAGGCAAGTGCAACTGATGACACATTCAGGGAGTGGCCAGAAGGCTGTTTGTCCTGAAAAAGAACCCATTATGAGAGACGATACTTCAGACCTTGGGATAGAGATAGCATGCTACTGACCCACCAACTACTCTGAGCTGATTTTCCACTAATGGAAATGTTTCTGCCCTGATTCATCTGGACTCATACCCTACTAGTACATAAGTAAGGGTGCTTTCCCCTGTGACAAATGACCTGCACTTGCCAGGGGTCAGGGATCCAGGCCTTGTCTATAAAGGAGAGCACGTCCGTTGTTACCCATAGGAGGACGAAGACAAAATTCCTGTTCTCATTATCATAGGGCTCTGAACAACTGAGCTCCCAAAGAATTCCCAGTGAGGAGGTCAGTGGGGTACACATGGAGCAATAGCTTACAAGGTCTTAGGCTCAGTCAGCCTTTAGTCTCTCAGGGAAGGGTTGGGGATATAATTTTCTAGAGGGATAGATTCTAGATAACCATCCTCATTTAATGTCCTAAAGGTCCCAACTGCAATAAATTGGCCCAGTTTCACAAATAGGCTTATTAAACGGAAGCTTAGTAAATGATTGACTGGTGCCTAAACCCACCACTTAAAATTCTATTGGTCCTAGGAAGCAAAGAAGTAGGCATTTACCCAGAGGCTCCTGAGATAGCTTGTATTTCCAGCACTTTCTGAGAAAATGGGTAGAAACACTGATGAAGGCAATGAGGGTCAGTGGAAGGAGCACTGAAACAAGGAACCACAGAACCCAGGTTTGGATTGTGGTTCTACCTGTGTGACTTTGGACAAGTCATTCAAATCTATCAGTTTTGGTTTTCTAATCTTTCAAAAATGAGTCTCAGTGATGACAGCTGACATTTTACAAAGAAAAATCTTCCTGGTTTCAAATTCAACCTCAGATACATACTAGTTGTGTGACCCTGGGAGCAAGTCACTTAACCTCGTTTGCCTCAGTTTCCTCATCTGTAAAATGAGCTGGAGAAGGAAATGGCAAACCACTTCAGTGTCTTTGCCAAGAAAACTCCAAATGGGGTCACAAAAAACTGGACATTGACTGAAAAATAACTGAATAACCGTAATTTAAGAAAAGTGTACCCGATGACTCATTTTTTTAAGGTTTTCACACTATTTGATGTCCACAGCTGAGCTGTTGCTGAATTTTTAAAATCAAAGTTGAATGATAGAAATAAACATTTAAAAAAACTTGTATCAACATTTTTTTTAGTGAGGTGGTTGGCTTAATTGATTTCTAAGGACCTTTTGAACTAGGATCCTATACAGAGTAAAGAAAAGTCAGCTTCCTATTCCTGGAATAGTTTAGTGCTTTAGAATATGTTTTTAGTGGTTAAAATGACTCAAAAATGCCTCCATTTACAAAACTGAAAAAAAGAAGCTACTATTATCTTCTCACCTCCATCACTTAAACTCTAGATAGAAGGAAAATAGTGAAAGGACTTAGGCAAATTCTTTCTCTGGGCCTCAGTTTCCTCATATTTCAAATCAGGGGTCTGGACTAAGTGATCCCTAAAGTGTTCCCTAGCTCTGGACTCTTCTCATCAATGGTAGTAGGGCCAGGAGAGAAGTATATTACAGAGCTATGACCTTGAGCTCTAACTTTCCTTCCTCCTATCTTTTGTGCTGACCATCCATCTGCACTCACCTGGAAAAGAGAAGGATTCATCTGGAGGAAAGGCTGATAAATTACTGTGAAAGTATCTTGCGTGTCATACCTGCCCGAGGCCAGGAGTTTTTCCCATGCATTCTAGAGAAAGAAGAAAAAATAACATCAACTGGTGAGGGGGGTCAAGCAACTGGGCAAAGTGTCTACAACTCACATCTGACCTTCAGAAGGCTTTTTTTTGTTGTGGTTCATGGGGCTTTTATATAGAACCCTGGTCCAGGATCAGCTACAGTGCCTTGTTCTGAAATAGTTACTCCACAATATCTTGAGGCAGGTTAAGTTAATAAAGGGAGCTATAAGCTTTCCTCAGGTGCAAACAGCTCTGGTTCCTGTCAAAGGTAAAATAATAGGGCACAATCCCAACTCCATTTCCCTTTTCAAGGCAAGCTGATGGGTTATTTGAATATGTTTCTGCATTTGATCATGGAGTCCTGTGAGTCATTAGAATTTTAAGCATGTCATGTGCAAGAGGAAATAAATAGCTGCCCTATGCCTGATATTCACCTTATAAAATGAACAAATGGGATCCTGTTACCCACACATAACTTAGTTTTATTCTAGCTATTTCTCTAAGTTATTCTGGGGTGAGGACATAATGGGCCAGGGCTAGAGAAGGAAAAAGCTGAAGCCCCTTGTTTTGTAGGATTCAGGTTCATCTCCAAGATGAGGGTTCAGATCTAGGAAATATAGCCCAGCATACAATCTGTGGTCCATGGACTACTGAATCTGCAGTTTTTATAGTGGGAACTTCATCTACAAAGATAATGTCACTACAGGCCAAGTGTCAGGGTTGTAACACTGATTACTATGAATGTAGAGATTACTACTGAACACTGTGGTGTTGATCATATTTGTGTTTTGGTTTTTAGTCTAATTGTAGGGATGGTTTTCTCAGAGTTCTCCAGCAATGTTGCATGGTCTCTTTCAAGACCATTAAGCATGGTCCATAGGAGAAGGTTTGGAATCACACTTCTCAGCCCCAAAAGTCACAATTAGGAACAGTGGTTAGAAGTTACAAAAAGGAAAAATGTAGGCTTGATGTGAAGAAAAGTTTCCTAACCCTTCCAGTTATGCCAAAGTAGACTGGCTGCTTTGGGAAATCGTGGGTTTCCTCTTGAATTGTAGGAGTTTTCCAGTAAAGGTTGATGAGTCCATGTTTGGGACTTCATAGAGGGATTTATTGAGCAAGTACAGGGCTACCTGGGAGGCCACTAACATCCCTCTGTCAAATTCCTTTATCTGCAACGTGAGGGGTTAGGTGTACCTTAGGAACAAATCAAACAAATCCAACTGAAGCAAAAGATGATGCAGCCCAGGACCTAACAGAATGTAAGAGCCTGAAAGCTAGGAATGACTGTCCTTTTGTCTTTGTATACCTGGGACTTAGCATAATGCTAAGCACATAGTAGGACCTTGATATATGCCTGTTAGTTGATTGGCCTCTCTGATGAAGAGGTCACACCAGATTGTTCCAACTGTAAATTCAATGATCTTACCTTGAATTTGTTGGAATGATGCCCTGTCCCAGCTGAGCCAAACACACTGTCACTAGATAGTACTGATTAATACTAACTTGATATGTGACCTTGGCCAAGTCATTTCAATTCTCTGTGGCTCAGTTTTCTCCTCAATCAAGTAAGAAAATACAGTATCTGTCCTATAGGAAGGACTGTTGTGAGGAAATATATAAGCCTTAATGTGACACTGAAATTCAATTTTAATGCACTAAGAGTTTTAGAAAACCCTACATGTGTTATTATTATCAATTTCCACAACCATCATTTTCAAAAAAATAATCCCCAAATATTATACAGAAAGGAAATCCCCGTTTGACAAGTAAGAAAATAGATTCCAGGGAGAAAACACAACAGCTCCTGACATCCAAACTCTTTCAGTAAGTATGCCCCCAGGGAAGGTTTGCTTTGACTTTGTGCTACTCTCAGGGAAAGAAGAGTATCTGGGTCAGGGCTTGGACAGGGACAGGACATAAGAACCAGAGGCAGCCCCATCTCGTGCTTCTTGGCTCTTCCCGAGCCCCACACCCCAAAGGTGATCTCACCTGATAGTACCATCTCTGTACAGCTGAGGTCAGTTGAGAAGGATCCTCTGAGCACTCACACACCCCTTTCAAGTCCCTATAGACCAAAGCAAAACAGAAATGAAAGCCCTGGGTTTGAATTTTGCCTCTGATGCTATTGCCTCGGTGACTTTGGACAAGTAATTTAACCTCCCTGGCCCTCAGTTTCCTCATTTGAAAAATGGGAGGCTAGACTAGATGAGTGGTTCTGGTATCTATAAACTTGACATTTTTAAAAAATGTATTGATAACTGTATGTTTATATGATTTCTTAGTAATCCTGTGTATTTTGTCTTATGCATTTAAAAACACTATTCTGGAAAGGGGTCCACAGGCTTCATCTGATTGCCAAAGGTACCCACGACACAACAAAGATTAAGAGCCCCTCATCTATAGTCTCTGAAATCCTTTCCAGATCAGATCATCCGTCTATGATCCCTTGCCCTCATGGGGACAAGAAGCTGCTGTCGGCCAGACTGATGGGAGGCCAGGAGTGGGACTTAGGAGTCAGTCAGGAGAAACACCTGAAGCCCATCATCAAAAAGGAATGAGTAAATGATGAGAGACAACGTCAACAAAGGATTGGGCTCAAAGACCAAGTATGGGCAAGGATAAGCTGTCCTCTGGGGCTTTGAGAGAACCATCCCTGTCATCGTAGAGGGTACCTAGGTGGTGCAGTGGGTGGGGCACCAGACTAGAAATCAGGAAGATTCAAGTTCAAATGTGACCTCAGAAACTGTTACCCCGAGCTAGTCATTTAACCCTGTTTGCCTCAGTTCCTCATCTGTAAAACAGGGGCACACTGGAGAAGGAAATGGCAAACCAATCCAGTTATCTTTGACCAGAAAATCCCAAGGACCAAAGTCCATGGGGTCATGTAGAGTCAGACGTGGCTGAACATCTCATCTCAGGCTCCTGGGTTACCCTTATTTTGGCTTTTAAAAAAATAGAGCTTTCACTGGAAGGCATTCCTAGTAAGCATCCACTCTTTGATACAACTTCTCTTAGCTATAGCTAACATGTGTCAGAGTAGGAGCTTCCTAGCTCTAAGCCAGGTAGAAGGGGCATAAGAGCTGGGCTTGGTAGGGAGGCCAGTTAAGCGAAAAGGCTGGTTAAGATGGGAATGTCCTTCCTTACTTCTTTCTCAGCATTTCTCCTTCTTCTCTTGAGGTACCACCCACCCATTTGTTTCTGACTCCAGAACTCTCCTCTCCTTTCTTCTTTAACCTTCCCCCAGGTTTTTCTTTTCCTCTAACCCTTCTCCTCACCCCCACCTTACTGCATCCTCAATGTTTCTCCAGCTTTTCTTATATGAAATACTGGCTTGGCTCGTTCATTCCTGGAGATGAAACCAGAAACTTCTGGTAGGAGGTGAGCCATGATGTATGTGATCATAGGATCAAACCTGTAGAGCTGGAAGAATACTGAGAAGTCATCTAAGCTAACCCTCTCATTTGACAGATGAGAAAACAGGCCCAGAAAAGGGCAGTGACTTGTCCAGGGTCACACTGTGTCAGAGGAGGAAGAATTTGAACCTAGAACTTCTGAATTCCAAGTCCCATGTTCTACTTACTATATTAGAGGTATAAATGCCACCTGTACCCACAACCCTCCTGCGTAGTAATTAGATTAAAATGTAATTGGGAGACATTTAACAAAACAAATTTTAAAAAATAACAGATAATGTTAATGACATTTTCTGAGTCATTACGTAGTCCATGGGGAATCTTACATACACTTTAATGTCCCCAGTCTTTCTTTTCTTTGTTTTCCCTGCCCTACATCTTGTCTTTGAAAAACCCTGGTATCATACTGGTAAAAACAAATATTTTATGGTCTACTACGAATAACTTAGCTATTCTCAGAAATTCAATGATCCAAGATACTTCTGAAAGACTTATGATGAAAGGTGTTGTCCCTCTCCAGGGAAAGAACTTGTAGAGCCTGAATGTAGATCAAAGTTACTTTTTCTCCATTTTCTTTATTTTTCCTGATGTTTTTCTTGTACATACTTTCTTTCACAGAATGACGTACATGGGAATGTGCTTTGCGTGACTACACACGTATAACCTTTGTCCAATTGCTCACCTTGTCAATGAGGCAGGGAGGAAAGGGAGGAAAGACAATTTTTAACTCAAAATTTAGGGGAAAAAAGAATGTTAAAATTATTTTTACATGTAATTAGACGAAAAATATCAAATACGATTCTTTAGAAAGCAAACATTTTAAGTAGAATTGACTATCCAGGGATCAAGGTGTCTTAAAATTAGAAAGGCAAAACTTCATGACTCTGGAACAAAATTTTGGATGAAATCCTAATCCTTCCCTTTCCCAAGGCTGGGTTTAGCCTCTTAAGATTCTTTTTTTTTTTTTTGGTATGTCATCTTAGTTCTTAACAAACAGCTGAATTTTTATTTCTAGCTACAATATTTAGATACCAATATTAAGATTCTTTAAGAAGTAATAGGAGAGCTGAAATTCAGGTCTTGTCACAGGTGGGGAATTTGCTGCCTCGAGGACTCATGTGGTCTTCTCATCCCTTGGGTGGGGCCTTTTATCTATCAAGTTTGTCCAAGTTTGACAGAACATATCTTTTTATTGAGGGGATTAGTTCATTCAATCAAAGGGCCACACTTGGAGACCTAAATAAGGTTCCTAGTCCTGGACTAGATTTAGAGCTAGGAGACCTTTCTAGCCCAACTTCCCCATTTTACAGAGGGGTAAAACTGAGGCTCAGGGAAGTGAAGTAACTCGTTCAAACATCAAGTGGTAGAGCCACTGTTTAAATGTGAATCCTCTGACACTTCAGCAGTGTTCCTTCTACTATTCCATGCCAATTATCACATCAGCATTCTGGTAGAATGTTTAGCATTTTCATCCGATTTCCAAAAATGGCATCTCAAGACACTTGTGGGTTGGCCTTACCTGGGTCCATTCTCCTGATGTGATGGGGATAAATTTCCAACCTCTGAAGTATCCACCAGATTCACAAAGGCTTTGGGGACCTAAGGAAGCATAGGAGAGACTGACACCTGCAAAATCATAATCATTCTATGGAAGAAGTTTCTTGACCCTTAGGAGACTGCTTCGGCATGATAGGACCCCTGGTATGGACCACCTCAAACTCATTGGCTTCCATGCTTGCTATGTTCATTTGGAGCAGTCATTTTTATTCCTATGTGTATCAGTCCACTCATTTGTCAAAGAAGGAAGGATTCTTGGTAACACGCTTGGGCATTAGATTCTGTTTAGAGTAAATGTTAAGCCCACCAGTCAGATTCCCCAAGGAAGCCCCTTACATAAACATCATTGGTCCTCCACCTCCCTCTATTTACCCACCCGGCTAGCTTAGGATGTAACATGTTGGAGTGGGTGGAAAAATGAGCCACAACTCATTTTTTCTTCACATTAGTTTTTATAATCACCTATATTTCAATACAAAAAAAAAATCTACTCACCAAAGCTTATAGGCATTTATTTTGTCTTAAGTCAAATCAGTGTGGCAGAGCAGAGGTACCAAATCTGCCATCTACAACCCATACTGTGACTTGTAATACTACCCCATAAAGCCAGAATCAGATTAAGATGTAATTGGGAAGTATTTAAAAAAATAAATAAAAATACAATAAAATAACATGTGGCTGTTGTCGATATGAGGTGCACAGGAATCCTTATGTATGGTTCAGTGGCCCTGTTTTTCTATTTGAGTTTGATAGCATTGTCATGGAAGATGAAGTGCTAGAATTAACATCAGGAAGACCTTGGTTCAAATCCTGACTGTTCTTCTGACACTTAGTTTTGTAACAAGGAAATGTGTTCTCCTAATGCTTGAAATGTCTCCCTAGGATTTTCTACTAAATCACAGATCCTTTGTGTATTCTTTTATAAGTCAAAGTCATATTTAGTGCAGAGTATTGTGGAAATTGAACTACGCTGGAAACCATGATGGTTTTTCTGGACCTGTGACATATTATGCAGGCCTGGGAAACTGCCAGAGACTGGAAAAGATGTTTTTCCTGGTAAAGTCAAGCAAGTGATCCTTTGCTTACAGACTTTATTTAAGTCACAAATTCCTTAAAAAGTATAGCTTCCTGAGGTCTCCCAGAAGCCCCTCTGATTGCTAGCAGGAACTTAGGCTGTCACATCCTTGGGAAACAGTTCTGACTCTTGAGTTAACGTACTTCTATCACTGTGTAGTCTTTGGTTTTGTGTGTGTGTGTGTGTGTGTGTGTGTGTGTGTGTCTTTGAGGCAATAGGGGTTAAATGGTTTGCCTAGGGTGATACAGATAATAAGTATGTGAAGCTAGATTTGAACTCAGGTTGCCATGACTCCAGGGCCAGCACTCTACCCATTGAACCACCAAGCTGCTCCTATCACTGTGGATTTTTCAATAAAGACCATGTAAGCAAGGTTGCCACAACCAATGCTCCACCCATGTCAAATCATGGGAATCCTTAGAACACAAGACCATGATACAGTGTGAGCCCAAAGTCCCTAGTTGAGGGTACAGTTTTTAAAAATGAAGATAGGGCAGGAAGGACCAAGTCTCAAATGCTTTAACCCAGTTTGGCAAGGTATCCATCTAGTCCACTAGAAAGAAACATACGTCATTTTGGTTTGAGGCTTTCTCTGAGATGAAATCATCTCAAGATGGTGTCTGGAAGCTTTTTCCTGGAGGGAGAAGCAGGACTCAGTCCATAAAATACCCTTTTCCCCTGAGGAAACTTCCCTTAGGAGCAACCAATTCCTCACTGAGAGAAAAACTATGTGGATCATGTGAGCCCGTAAGAATGAAAGAATGAATGTGTATCAAAAGAATAACACAGTTTCACTCCCAAAACATAAGTGTTTGGAGATTCATGGGACACTTTCCCCACAACATTCTTATGAGGTCAGTAACATGTCATTCCAATTTTAGAGTTTAGGAAACTGAGGTACAGAATGGTGTAGTCTTGCCCAAGGTCACACAGCTAGAAAATATCAGTGTTGGGGAACTTGAACACAGGTACTCAGACTCCCAAGGTAGTGCAGTGGATAGGCTGTTGGGTCTGAAGTCAGGAAGATTTGAATTTAAACTTGACCTTGGATACTTATGAGCTAAGTGACCTTGGACAAGTCACTTAACCTGGGTCTCAGTTTCCTCAGTTACAAAATGGGAATAATAACAGCGTTCAGCTCCTTGGTTTGTGAGGACTGAATGAGGCATTTGTAAAGCACAGAGCACTGGGCCAGCACATGGTAAGTAGACACTTAATAAATGTTTCTTCCTCCTTCGCTTTCTCCCTTCCTCTCTCCCTTTCTCCCTCCCTTCCACCAATGTTCATTCCTTCACACAAGGCTACTTCTCAACTTTTAAGTCTTAGAATAAGAAGGTACAAATCAGTGGTTACAGACAACAGAATGTTCTGAAAGAAAACAAAGTGTCCTCATCCATCCCTATCCAGCCTACCCCTCCCTTCTCACATGCCAGCAGGTGAGCAAACCCTGGGAGGATGAGAGGTCGCTGGGCTTTGCATTTTAATCACTCACACAACTCAGATAACCACTGGCCACCAGGGTTTCATTCCTTTTTTCTCACACAGAAATTTATCTTAGAAATGTCCTATCCAGACACCCAAACTTTGCTGCCAAACCTCCTGTGGTTTATTATCTAACATAGTTAAATGATTGACTGAGATGGCTTAGATAGGTCTTAATCTTGCGCATAATTCTGTCCCCAAAATTCATGCAATCAGATGCTATGTTGAAAGAACCATCCTGGACAAGAAAAGTGATGCCCTAAGAACCAACACCCCTACCTCTTTAAAAGACAACTTCTAGTGGATGGCACTTTAGTTTATGGGAACGTATGTGTGCTTGGTGCATCAGGTAGCTATGGCTTCTCTGGAGGTGACTAAAGAGATGAGGAGACATCAGGGTGTTACAAGTCTGGGGAAATAAGAGTCCTGAAAAATCCTTACCTCATGATGGAAAAAGTCCAAGAGTCTGGTTAGTTCTTGCATGCTACTGGTCACATGACCCTCCTACAAGAAAGAAGAGAAATGCCCTAGAGGAGAAGGTTTCTGCAGAAGGTATCTTGCTGGAATAGCAGTTTCCTGGAGACCTGTCTCCCTCCACTGGCCAAGAGGACAAACCTAATCTGTATAATTCTCCAGCTACCAGTTATGCATCATAGGGGCTAAATCTCCAGTGGTCTTCCTATTTATGACTACTTCATCTCTTTTACCCACCCAAGACTGGAAAAAACCCAAGTAAATGAGATGTTAAGCATCAGAAAGAGATAAACCAAAAGCCAAAGCTTGGATGAAGTAAGCACTGTCTGGCCAGCTGTGTAGCTGCCCTTCACAGGCATTGGGCAATAGGACATTTTCTCCTAAGATTTAGTTGGTAGCAGGGTTTTTGCCAAAGGAAATCAGTCTTGCAAAAAAAGGAAGAGAATACATCAAGAGATTAAATTTTTCTGATTCACCTCAAGATGTCATTCATTCAATCAATCATTCAACAGGTGTTTATAAAGTGCCTGTTAAGTGTTAGGTCCAGTACTAGACCCTGGAGATGAGTCAAAAATAAATTAGATTTTGCTGTCAAGGAACATCCCCCATGAGAACATAAGCCCTTTGAGGATAAGGAGAAAAATTTGGTTTCATCTTTCTATTGTTGTTACGAATAGAATTTTATTAGCCCCTCTCCTCCTCCATATTTTTGCCAAGGAATCACCAGAGAGACAGCCTAGGTCCCTTTCTTGCATTGGTCCTTGTTTTTAGACTGGCAAGTAAAATTCTTCACCCCATAAACATATTTCTTGCTTGCCTGTATGTGGGAAAATGAAATTATCTTTCTGAGCTCCTCAAAATGCACGTGAGATTGACACCATAAATGAATCCTCTCTCATTATCATTGGAGAAATCCAACCAACCTCTATCCAACCCAAGCCATATGCACATTGGCTGGCTGTCCCCTGAGGCTACAGGAGCTAGGCAAGCCACCAGGGCTGCTGGGAAGGAGGGCCCACAGTCATTTTATTCCCTTGGGGACACGAGTAGAGAAGCTAAGACAGCTGCCAATCCACTCAGATACTGATTCCACCCAGAGGAGGGCAGTGGGCCAGCTCCCCTCAAAATAAAATTGTCAGGTCCTAGAGGAGAACTAGACCTGTCGCATTAGCAGGTTTCAGCTGCCTAAAGTGAAAGATTCAGGAATGTGTCTTTTCATCTTAGCTGACATAGACCCATGTTCTCTCTCTCTCTAAACATGAAGCCTTTTCTGACAGGCCCTCCCCTACTTAAAAAATTATTTCCCCTTCTTTCTCTTCCCAGCTCTGTACTCTGTTTGTACCTCTATGGTTAACTACTCCATGTTCTTGCCTTCTATTCTCATTATTTCAGTTCAGCATTTATTATTAACATGCCTACTATGGACAAGGTGCTATGCTAGAGGCTGGACCATGGTCAAGCCCAATAATAACCTATATCTTATAGTGTTTTATGATGTTTTATGATTTATTAAGTCCCTCTCCAAGGATACCTCTTTAAAGCACAAAGTATTATGATTCCCTTTTTACAAACAAAGAACCAAAGGGAGGTCACTACGAACCAGTAATTATGGGAGGTGGGATTTAAACCCAAACCTCCCAATTTGAAAGGGCTAGAGAGATCACCCAATGCTATATCTGAATTTGACAGAAGAGTAAACTGAGGAACATACAAGGTGAGAGCTGGTCCCTAGATCAACAGCTAATTAGAGGAAGAGTCAGGATTAGAATTTTTACACAGGATTTCAAATGGGAAGGAGCTTTAAAGATTGGCCAGTCCACCACCCTCACTTAACACATTTAGAAAATAAGCCTATTGCACTGAACATATTTCCTGGGGTACCTAAGTATATAAAAAGGAGAAGGCAAAATCTCTGCCCTATGGAACTATTCTTTTTGTCTCTGATTTCCTGTTGCATGTGAATTAGAAATAATGAGAACCCTTTCCAACAATGGTTGGGAAATTTTCTAAAGTATCAAGACATGAGACTAATTTATGGCCCAAGCATGTGGTTTAAGGGTAGTCTGAGAATGGAGTAAGTTTGGAATGTTAGCCATGGGGAGCTTGCAAATTAGAGGGAGGGCAAGGATAGGTGAAACTCTGCAGTCTTAGAGAAAGCATGAGACCTCCTGCTGCCCATTGGGCAGGGGATGGGAGAGGGAAGCAGAAAAGGAGGTGCAACAGCACTCAAAAAAACCCCAGCCCATCACAATAGTAAGTATGCTGGCTTTAGAGTCAGGAGGCAGGTTGAAGACATGACTCTGGTATTTCCTAGCTGTGTAGTCCTTCACTCTTATGAATTTCTTTTTTCTTCAGTGGGAGGGTGAGATGATTAAAATCCACTGTTCAAATTTCAGTTGGTTTCTGGGAATAACTTATAAATATGCAAAAATGAGCTATTATTATTTCCTAAACCTCTCAACCTTATATTTCTAGGAAATCAGGATTATTTTTTTAAAAGGAGAAATAAATTTAGTGAGTGGGAAGTTGGTATTCTTAGGTTCTCATTTTTGCACTATCAACAATTTTATTAATCTAACTTTTGATTTCTTTGATCTATTATTAGGGTAGGAAGGCCACCATAGAGCCTTGTTTTTGCACAGAACACGTTTCCTAAAGAAACAGATATTTCCTTCATATTTTGAAAGTTCTTTGAGTCTCTTGTTGGGAGGAAACTAAAATGTTGCTTCATTTATTAAAATTCTCAAGGATCTTTGAGAAGGCTAATGAGCTCATGCCCCATACCCTCAGTTGCAAGAGCAGATACAACCAGGGAAGTCAGTATTCAGAGAGTGCAGTCTGCATTTTTACCTTTTGGCTGGAGGGACAAGGAAGACATTGGCTCTGGGCATTGAAGAAGACATTGATGAGCTTCCAGTCATCTTGAAAATTCACTTGCTGAAATGAAAGATATCAGAGCAGAGAAAGGAGATGGTAAAACAGAGCCATAACTCGGAGCAATGGAGATTTGACCCAAGGCACCAAAATTTCGAGGATGTTGGTAGAATTGTGTTCCTTCAACAGCACAGAAAAAACCAAGCTTACTACTGAGTAAACAAAAAATTTTAGTCAAAGTAGAAAGCTAACCAGTTGGCTTCGGTAAGCTCTGACCTAGCCATAGGAAGCTCTAGCAGTGCCCTTGAAGTATTCCAGGATCTCTCCCCCTATGTACCACACCCTCCTCAACTAAATTTACCTTTAAAAGGCTGATGTAGGAATGTGCTCCATGATGTTTATTCCAAACACAAACATATTATAAATATGTCAGATAAAAAGATCCTTCTTATCTTTCCACTTCAATCCTAGCCCTCAGACTCTAGAAATTCATGTGGTCTATTCAAGTCACTTGGATGACAGTTCCCCCGGCAGCATGCGCACTTTCAAGAAAATGGGCCTAACATCTAGCCTCTTCTCTAGTTGGTTTTTCCACATCTTCATTTGGATTTTGTGACTTATTTCAAGTCACTCAGTGAGTGACTTTATCTAACTTTTCTTTGGATTCAGGCTCAGGGGCTCCAGACTAGGAGGTCCAAGTTAGCTCAAACATGACAGCGCATAACAAGATCTGATTTTCTATCTTGCTACCTTTTATCCATCTAACTTATAGAGGCTACAAGATATTTCACAGTTTTTACAGCAGTGAATTCCCAAGGCAATAAATATCAGATGACATACACATCCACTGGCTGATGTTACAAAAGTTTCCCTCCCAGAGATTTACTGTTTAATCATTACGACCTACTATTTGAAAGGACAATGAGAAGTCATCCAGTAACTCCTCCAATTTCAGTCAGGGTCCCACATGAACCACCTTAGACATGAAACCTCTGAAGGGTCACCATACAAGGATCACCTTGAAGTTCGAAAGAGACAAAAACAAAGAACTGTGGGCAAGTCAGGATGGTCAACCCTGGGTAGCAAAGGGCAACTACAATAGCCTATTCCCTTTTCAATTGGGCCTCACTGTGTTGCAATAGCCAAAAGAGCTCCTGAATGTGGGTTTGATAGCTCCTTACCTTGTTTTTTTTCATAAGTTCTACCAGTTGTCTGGCCTGAGCCCTCAGATATCTAGGAAGCAAAAAGAAAAAAAGAAAGGAAGTGAAGGAGAGAAAGATCATTGAGGTGTGTAGATCTCTTTAATAAACATTATTCTAAGGTTATGAAAGTGCTCTATGGGGAGCTCTTACTGAGGCTACTTCTGGGCTACTGGGAAAGTCTGAGGAATAAATTGGAAGCTTCCACCCCTACCTAGTTAAGGGTGATAATCTCAGTGACTGAGCATACTTTGTTCATTCCCTTGGTTTCCAAAGATCAGCATGCCAACCTTATTAGAGGAAATGGGCACATTCATCATATAGAAGTCAGCATGGGAAAGTCAATTCAGGACTGGATTAATACCATTCTCTGTTTTAAAAGAGAATTTGGTTAATCCAGCTTGAGCCCTCATCCCATAGTCCTCAACAGAGGGTAAGGCACCAGTGAAAGAAACAGCAAATGAACTTACTCATTTCCGACTCTTGGCAAAGCCTCATCAACAGGTGGACATGAAAGTGGCAAGACAGATGGACTGAACCTCTTGATAAAATCTGAAAGAACTAATTTTCAAGCCGCTTTTAGGACAGAGATTTTTGACAACTGGAAGTAACTGGTTAACAGATATGGAATCATTGATAATAGAGTTGGAAGGGACTTCAAGGATCTTTCTAAAGTAGCTAGATGGTACAGTGGATAGAGCATAGGCCTGGAGTCAGGAAGACATCTTCAAGAGTTCAAATCCAGCCTCAGACACTTACTGGCTGTGTGACCCTGGGCAAGTCACTTAACCTCTGTTTACTTCAGTTTCCTGAGCTGTAAAATGAGGATTATAGTAATATCTCCCTCCCAGGGTTGTTATGAGGATGAAATGAGATAATGATTGTAAAAGTGCTTAGCACTCAGTACATAACACATAGCAGATGCTATATAAACATTAGCTGGTAGTAGTAGTAGTAGTAGTAGTAGTAGTAGTAGTAGTAGTACAACTCATACCTGAACAGGAATACTCTCTAAAATATAACCAGCAACATCCTCCTTTTACTTGAATACCTCCAGTAATGAGGAACTCACTACCTATTGAGGCAGCCTATTCCACTTTGAGACACCCTCATTGTTAAGTAACTTTTCTTAAGATTAAACCAAGCTCTGTCTCTCTATAAATTCCACCCATTTGATCTAGTTCTGCTTTCTGACACCAAGAGGAACAAGTCTAGGCCTTTTTCCATTAAAGGTCCTTCAAATACAAAAAGTCAATTATAAAGTCCTGTCTCCCAGACTGCCCAATTGTTTTCTTCTTCAGGCTAAACCCCTCCAGTCTCTTCTTCCAGTCTTCATAAGACATGACTTTGAACTTCCTAATACTCTTAGGCAGTACCTCATCTAACGCAGCAGTCTGAAATTCTGTCTCTCTTTTCTGTCCTTCCCTCCCTTGTCACTGGTAGGGATCCTCCCCTGCAGTAGCTACAGAATTGGCCTCGCAGTCATCTCTTGAAGATGAAAAAAATCAGTACTAGACACAGTGACCATCTCTAGGCATAGAACTTGTCATTCCTCAGCTCCCTTCCTCCCTCCAAAGAATGACAGTAAGGAGAGTTTCAGGGAGTACATGTACATAGAGAACATGACCGGGTGCTGATTGTGCCAGAGGATGGCTAAAAATAGTACTTTCAGAAATAGTAAGCTACATCTTGCTCCCAGGAGAAATGGAGGCAAAGCTTTCAAAGAGCTGGATGAAGAGAAAGAACGACACCTCCACAATGCTTATCTCTTCTGTTATTTTTTTTCCTTCTTGTCCCTGTCCAGTTGCACCCAATGTATTTAGGGGAAATTGTGTAAAAGGGGATTTTAAAGGTCACTTAAATTTCTTTCCCTATTAGTCTGCAGAACTGCATTAAGCTCATCTTAGACAGTTGAAGCTCTACAGGTCACAGAATAGGGAGAAGAGTTGGGCTGGAATCAGGAAACCTCTATTTCAATCTTTCCTCTGTACATTAACAATAAATTCACATTCTTGGACTAGTTGATTAACCCTTTTTGGCTTCATCACTAGCAGTCATCAATCTGTTTCTCTGACCTATAAATGAAAGATACCTTTTGCCTCATGGTTGAGGAATACTAAATGCATTGGATATAGTCAAGACAGGACTCTCAGCTAAGGAATACACATAGACACATATGCATGCATATGTATATACATCTACATATATGTGTATGCAAATATATACATTTCTGTTATGTATGTACACAAAATATACCAAGAACACAATAGAATAGTCACAGTGAAAGACATGTGTGTCCTCTGTGCTTATGCTTTGTAGACTTAAGAGCAAAAGAAGGAATTAACCTAGGAAACATTTTTACTACACTTCAAGCTAAGACCAAGAGGTTATCTATATATGCGAATGCTCTTCAAAGAAAGATGTTTTGTAAAGGAAAGGCATGGATATTATTTTCCTAACTTATAATCAGCTTGTTGTTCACTATGACCCACCATTTTTTTAATACGGATTTGAACAATCATTATATTTATCCAGTTCCTAAGTATACCACTTTGTGGTTCACCCCACCTGACCTTCACTCTACTGATTTTCCAATTCCTCTGGCTTGCCTAGAGCTTTTGGAATTCTCATCTTAGCTTCCCAAACAGGAATCAGTTCTTCCAGTTTGGATAGTCAAGTTTTTCCCCACAAGACAGATTTTAAATTGACTCTCCTTTGAAGGAGCCAGTCTTCCATCATCCCTAATCAATGTTGTGTCTTATAATAAAATATGGAATGTTAGAGCTAGAAAGGACAAATTTTTATAGTTTACAGATGAGGAAACGAGGGCCAGAGAGGCTAAATGATTCGCTTAAGGTCATGCAGCTAGAAGTGACAGAGGAAAGACTCCACCCAAAGCTCCTAACTCCAAAGTCCAGTCCTTTCCTAAGGGTCATTGGGCATTGTAGTATGTAGAGCACTGTGTCTAGAGTCAGGAAGATATGAGCTCCAATTCAGCCTCAGATACTTCCTAGCTGGGTGACTGAGGAAGTCACTTACCCTCTTGTTTGCTTCAGCTCCCTCATCTATAAAATGGAGACAACCATAGTACCTACCTCCCAGCGTTGTGAGGAAAAAGATAGTGATTGTAAAGCCCTTAGCACAGTGCCTGGCACACAGTAAGGACTATGTAAATGTTAGCTATTATTACTTTCCCCCCTAAACTACAGAGAAGCCAAACTCACGCCTACGATGGGATCTCAATAGCTGATTCCTGTATAAGGCTGGGTGCTTACGAAGCAAGAAATAAAGATAGATGTGCAGCTGGGACACCTCCTTTGGTGATGAGAGGATCAGGGGAACTATCTGTTGTGTAACAATCCAATTGGAGCTCACAGAGTGCCCCAAGTCAGACAGACAAAGCTCTAAGTAGCTATTTTATACTAAGGCAAAGATGAAAACTCCAGCATATATCCCCTCACTGGGCTCCCTGTTGTGGCTTCCTTGCCAGGCCAGAGCTTAGGTCAAGGTCTCTGAGACTTCAGGAAAACTCAAACTCATTCTGCTTTCCTTATGGAAATAGGTGGGAATGTTTGTTGTTGAATTGACTATAACATGGCAAGTGAAATTCCTTCAGCCAGGCATTCCACTGTAAGCCCTTGAAAAGCAGACAGGTGGTACGGAGGTCAAAGGACCTGAGTTTGATACTTACTACCTGTGTCAAAATTCTCATCGATGATGTGAGGAGGGAAAAAAGTATTGGGCTAGAGAGGTGGGGAACCTGCGGCCTCAAGGCCATGTGCAACCCTCTAGGTCCTCAGGTGCAGCCCTTTAACTGAATCTAAACTTCATATACTGTCAAAGGGCCGCACCTGAGGACCTAGAGGGCTGCACTTGAGGCCACAATTTCCCCATCCCTGTAAATGAAGTGAAAAACTATTAGGCTCATTTGTGGGGGCAAAACTTGTGTTTAAAAAGCCTCAAGCTTCACTAGTAGCCTGCGTTTGGCATGCTGGTCTCTTGGCACCTTTGTGTTTATGGGAAGCAGCTAAATACAATGAAAAGACTTCTGGATTTGGAGTCAGAAGACCTGGGTTCAAACTCTGACTCTTCTATTTACTTAATGTGTGACCTGGGGCCTTGGCTTCAGTTTTCTCTCTTGTAAAGTGAGGTTGAACTAGATAGATGAGAGCAAAGGTCCCTTCCAGCTGTAGAGCTGTAATCCTGTAAGTCCATTCATCTGCAGCCTCATTCCATAAAATGTGGAGGGTACACAGTATAGATGATAGCTAGGGTTCCTTCCACCTCTAAACCAAGGGTCCTCTGATGCTGTCAGACTCCCTGGCACTTCTGGCTGAGTACTTCTGGGGTCTAAATCTCAGGGTGACCAACTGATCGGCCCTGCCCAAATCCCAGGGATCTTTCAGCTAAGGGAGGAGGCTGGTACTCTGCTATGCAATGCTCTTTTATATGCACAAGGTATCAAAAGACAAACTAAAGAAATATTCTTCAGAAATCATGCAAATCAGGGCCATTGCCTTTGCAGCTGGAGGACAAAAATACCTCCTAAGGCAGCTTCAGTCTCTTCCTACCCCTTGTGCCCCAGGGCCCACACAAAAATATGAAGTCTGGAAAGTTTTGTCAGACTCTTCCCAGGCTCCTCCTAGGAGACATCTTAGTTGCCCTTCCCCCAACATCTCTAGCTCACTTCAACCCCTCGCGCACTGACAATAAGAATATTTGGAAAGCATCTAGTCCAATGCCTGGCACATAGTAGGTACTCAATAAATGTTTGAGTTAGTTAATTGGCAATTAACCAAGTAAACTGCAAATTTTGAAGGTAAAATTTCCTGCCCCCCCAGATTTTTTTTTCATTTTTAGATGTCCTAGTACTATATTGAATTTAAATAGAGGACTGATGGCTTGGCTGGCACTCTGGGAAAATGGGTTTAAATCCCAGCTCTAGTACTTACTACATATATGTCCCAGGGCAAGTCATTTTAACTCTCTGGGTTTCAGTTTCCTGTTCTATAAAATGAGGGGGACTGGCCCAGATGATTGCTGAGGTCCCTTTCCAGCTCAGAATCCCATGATTGTGTCATGAGAATGTATATGGCATAGTGAACAGTGGACTGGATTTGGATTCAGTGAAGAGATTTGGAAGAGAAATCTCAGATAGAAGCAGTTGATGATGTAGTAAATAGAGGGCTGGACCCAGAGTGAGAAAGACCTGAGTTCAAATTCAGCCTCAGATACTTCCTAGCTGTGTGACCTTGGAAAAGTCACTTAATCTGTTTGCTTCACTTTCTTCATCTATAAGTGGGGATAACAGCATCTACCTCCTAGTATTATTGGGAGAATTAAATGAGATAAGTGTGTGCAGTACCTTGCAAACCTTAAAAATATATATAAATGCTGGCAATTCTTATTGAATTTGTATGATATGGATCAGATACAACTTCTCAGTCTCAATTCTCTCATCTGTCAAATAGGGATAACATGATGTTCCTGCCACCTCCCTTGGGGCAGCTGGGTGGCACAGTGGATAGAGTACCTGGCCTGAAGTCAGGAGGCTCTTCCTCCTGATTTCAAATCTGGCCTCAGACACTTACTAGCTGCATGACCCTGGGCAAGTCACTTAATCCTGTTACTCTGTTTCCCTCAGTTCCCTCATCTATAACATGAGCTGGAGAAGGAAATGGCAAACCACTCCAGTATTTTTGCCAAGAAAACCCCAACTGGAGTCACTGACAATCAAAACACGACTGAAATGACTCCACAGCACTGCCTTTTGCACAGTGTTATTCTGGGAAGAAAGCTTTAAAGCACTGCATATTTGAATTAACGTTAGTCCTTTCACCTTTCTGGGTCTCTGCTTCTTTATCTGTTAAAAGAGGACATTGAACTAAGGGATCTCTAAGGCCCACTTCAGCTTGGACATTCTACAGCACCTGGAACACAGGAGGCACTTAAGAAATGTTTGTTGATTGACTGATTAATAGATTGGGAAGAAAAGGTCATTAGGACTGCATGGGAGTAGAGAGGCCTTACCTGTCACCACTTGTGTGCATGTCTGCATTTGGTTTCTCTCAGTCCTACAAAATGAAGTAAAGACAGAATTATCATATTTGATATATTTATCATCTGCAATCCAATATAATCACGGTATTGCTTGGCTTTATATTTTAAAGCATTTCTGGATTTAACCCCAGCCCAGAATACTAGGTTCTAGGTTTATCCTCAAACACTAAGGACTAGTCAGCATGTGCCTGGAGACAGAGAACTAGTCTGATTCTTAAAGTGAGCTATTAAGAGGGCATCTGCTTGGTTTTTAATGATGACTTGGATAAAATCAGATAGCATCCTTATCAAATCTGTAGATGATGTGATACATAACACACTGGATGATGGGGATAGGACATAGATCTTGACAGCTTGGAAAATTGGGTTAAAGATATTAATAAGAAATTTAATAAGGATAAATGTATTTTATTTGGGTTAAAGAAAATGACTTCAGAAGTACAAGATGGAGGAGGCATGTTCAGACAGCAGTTTGAAAACGATCTGGGGTTTTTAGAGGACTACCTGCTCAGTATAAGTCAACAGTCTGGTAGAACAGCCTTGCTAATGCAATCTTAGGTTGCATGAAGAGAGCCATTGAGATAGCTCTCCTGATCTCTGCCTTAATCAGACCATACACTGTACTTCTATCTGAAGGACTGCTATATGGAAGGAAGAGACTTCTTGAGGAATGGATGGAAATTACAAAGAGACAAATTTTAACTTCTTATCAGAAAAGATTTTCCTATAATTGAAGCTGCACCAAAATGGACTGGCTTGACTTGGGAAACAACAACTCAAACGTATAGGGCTTTACGGCTTTCTTCCCAGAATAACACTGCGAGAAAGGTGAGGAAGGGTTCTCCGTCCCTGGAGGTCTGACCATTTATTTGCTGGACATGGAGATGGTAGGGATTCTTGTTCAGACATGGGCTGTAACAGTGGGACTTTGAGATCCCTTTTGACTCTGGAATTCTATGATTCTAGATCCAACCCCTTCCTCCCCTCCCACCCCAGAGCCCATCACTTCTCTGACCCCATCAGAGTGACCCCAGTTCTACCTGGTGATAATGCCCCCAAGGTAACATGAAGCCTGTGCCATCGTGGATGGCAATAGCAATAGCCACAGATTGTCACAAACATGCCAACAATTCCCAGTTACCATTTTTGCTGTTTCAGGATCATCCTTGCATCTGGGGTCTGGAAAAGACACAGGAGATGAATCATCCCATCAAAGGTTTATAGCAATCATGAAGAGGCAAATTCTAAGCTTCAGTTCCTTTCTGAACTCAACTAGCTTCCTGAAGGAAGGAGAAGAACCCCTGGGATCCAGAAAAGGGTCAGTGGCACCCTGTGCTTGGGAGGAAGGGAGGGAATGGCCACCTGCCTCTTCTTACCAGATGCCTATGTGAAGTGGAGGAAGCAATGAGACGGGAAATCAGGAGGCCCAGGTGTCCAGTCCTGGCTTTGTCATTGCTAATCAGCTGTGTAACCTTGGCTGACTCATACCCCTCCCTTTTCTGGGCCTCACTTTACCAAAACTGCCTCAGTCAGTTAACAAGGATTCATTGACTATTGTATGCCTTAGATTCTGATCATAATTCAGTTGTGTTAGGGAGGGGATTTTTGCTCAGGAACAGATGGAACTCGATGGCCTCTGGGATTCCTTCAGACTCTTGAGATTCTTTGATTTCTTTGTATCCTCAGTAAATACTCAGTGAATACAGTGATGAGGATCACTGCCTAACACACAGTAGGTGCTTTATAAGTACTAAGTAGCTGACTGATTTATGTACTAGTATCATCATGAAAAGACTGTAAGTATTTTTTTTTTAATTGCAGTACTTTATTTTCTTCTTTAAAAAAAATGATGTAGTACTTTTCCACAACTTGATTTCTTTAGAGTGAGGTCCAAAGTCATCAGGCTTCAGGTCTGACCAAAGCTGGTGATGACTCTTGATGAGTGTGAAGGTCCCTGCCTGAGCTCTCCACTCAAGGCCTGACGGAGAGGCAGAAACCAAGCAACAGCCTTCTAGTGGGAACGCAAAATCAGGTCCCCATTAAGGATTCCAGCTCTGGTCTCTCTGGGAGAGTCACTGGGGAGCTAACTACTCTGCTCAATGGAGATGACAGCCCCCAGGCTCAAACAGAAAGAAAGGGGGCCTGATTGACAAGACCTGTCAGCTCAGCCCTGTTCAAGAACAGCAGGGGAGAGGGAGCTGCTTCCCTTCCCTTCCAGAGACTCTGTGTGTGTGCATGCGTGTGCATGCACAAAGTCGGAAAAGGAGTGGCAGGGGTCAAGTGGAAGGAGGAACTTACTATACTGGCTTAAGTAGAAAGAACTGGGTTTTGTAAGACTATCCTTCCTGAAGTCACTGGCATGGTGGGAAAATACATAACCAAAGCTTAGTGCAGTTCCTAGGCTCTGAAATCTAATTAGTAATTAGTATTATCCACAAATGGCTTTGGAAAATCAAAATTTTTCCCCTTAATTATTTCAATCTCTGCTTCTGTATCTTTCCCAATAACAATCCCCACCTTCTCCATCCCCCCACAACCCCAGACAACACCTGCATTGATAGACACATACATGTACATATATGTATATATATATTTGTAAACTTCCAGTGTTCATTCATTCCTTCATTCTCTCATTTTATAAATATATATGAATATATACATACAGATATATATATTTATATACACACACATACACAACAGATGTTTGTGCATGCATATCTATATATTTATAAACTCCCAGTGTTCTTTCTCCCTCTACATACGTGTGTATATACATATATATTTATAAACTTCTAGCGTACACACACACAAATTCCATTTCTTACCATACAGTAAGGGGGGCAGGAAGCTGTCAGCTTCCATTCTAGCTAATGGGAATTTTCTAAAATTGTCTGTTGGTTATCCCTTCCCCAGAGTTTGGGAAATGGGAGAAAGAATACATTGGAAAGAACACTGGGTTTGGAGTTGGAGGAACCGGGTTCAAGTCCCTGCCCTACCATTTATTACTACCTGTGTGACCTTGGGGACCTTTCCTTCTCTGGGCCTCGGTTTCCTTATCTGTAAAATGAGAGGGCTTGACTACATGACCTCTGGGTTCCTTTCTAGTTCTAGATCCATGATTCTATGAATCCTGATTGTGTCATTTACTATCTGCGTGACCTTGAACAGGTTGCTTCCTCTGTCTCAGATTCAGTCTTATCAACTGTAAGGCCATTGTTCAGTGCTTAGTCTTGTTTTCAGGTTTGTAGACATGATTATCATCCATTCTAAGCCTGGATCCTTCCCCTAGCTCCCTAGCTGTTTTATGTACTTACCATCTCCAAGTTCCCAATGGCCCCAACAACTTTGATGTCAGAGATTCTCAGAGCATGAACTGTGAAGGCAAGAATACCGTTTAGGAGGTATAGAATCACATTCCCAGGTAAATTCATGCAGAAAACCCAATCCTCACAAGAACTGGTGCTTAGAATTAGAGGAAGGAGGCAGCATAGAGAATGCAGAGATTAGGATCATCAAGATCTGAATTCAACTCTCACCAGCGACATTTACCACCTGTGTGACCTTGGGCAAGTCACAACCTCTCTGAGCCTCATTTTCCTCAACTGTAAAATGAGGGGGGCTTCTGAGGTTCCTTCTCACTCTAGATTTTAAAAATATTCTAAGCCAGGGCAAGAAATGAGTAAGCACAGGACAATGGAACCCGGAAGGGCAAATTAATCATTCCTCCCCAGAGAGGAGCTAGACTTTCATTCTTCAAACTAGTCAACCACCAAAGATCTCTCAGGGCGTGTGTGTGTGTGTGTGTGTGTGTGTGTGTGTGTGTGTGTGTGTGTGTGTGTGTGTGTGTGTGTGTGTGTGTCCCCGGCTCTTAGCTCTATGTCTCACAGTTCCTGACCAGTCCCCACTCATTCTTTTCCTTTCATCTTCCCCTCTCTTTTTACTCTCATCCTTTCTATTCCTTCCTTCCTCCTACGCCACCCCAATACATTCTGGAGGGATGGATCATAAGTCAGTGATCATAAGGAAATAATTTAAGTGATAACCATTTAATGACATTCCATACCTTTAGAACCAGAAGGGGACCTTCCCACCCCATGTGATCTAGTGCAACTTTCTCATTTTGCAAATGAGGAAACTGAGGCTGAGAAGTGAAATAACTTGCCCAAATAACCAAATAACTTGGTGAGGGACAAAGCTGAGATTCAAACTCAAGTCCCAGGATCCTAAGTTAAATGATCTTTCCACCACATCATGATGTCTTCTTCCTAACGAGGACCTGACAAGATGATAACTTAAAGACTGCCTAAGAGTAGACAGTATATAAAAAATGATGTGTTCCAAAGTAAACTATATGCAAATGAAACACATCTGTAACTTCTATATGATTAAGTCACTATTATTTTCAAAAAGTGAATCTTAATGAAGACCATTGACATAGGCTATGTTATGGGAAATAAAAAGGGAAAACTTAAAAAGAAGCCACTTTGTCCCCAAGGAGTTTGCTTTACTAGATCAAAGTCATCATATAACTATACAATAACTTGGAAATTCTCAGTAATTAAAGATTGATAGAGAACAAATCAATTCATCGAACAAATTTTTGTGAAGTAGCTTTCATCCTCTCAGTGGCCAGGTGAAAAACAGTTGTCATCATATTAGGTGTACTTGTAATCCCTCCAACAGAATATAAGCATCTTGAGGGCAGAAACTAGTCATTTTTTTAAGTCTTTTTTTTTTAAGCAAGGAGTAGGCACTTAACTGATGTGAGTGGAATTAAATGGAAGTGAGATGTCTAGAAAAAGCTAATTCATGATGGAAAACTCCTAAAACAATGGAACTCTTGAAAGGGATGGAGAAGGCAGGCTACTCAACTGACTTTCTATTTTAAACTCTGGTAGAAGAGAGGCAAAGGCCAATCTCTAGAACTGTGTGATCTGGGGAATCCTCATTTGCATAACGGACATTTTAACTTCTAATGTGGCAAGTATCAATAGATATAGTACATAAATTAAATAACTCTTAGAGGGTCTTAAATAATTTTTAAAAGTACAAATACATCTCAAGACCAAAAAGTTTAAGAACTAAGAACCACTGGTATGGAACATAGTGAATGATCACAAACATCTCAGTAATTTTCAATTCACAGGAAAGAAAGATAGATAAGATCCCCCATTCAGACCAAAAACTGGAGGGTTCATGCTGGTTTAGTTCTTTCTGTGACAGTCTTGGATAACTGCTCTGATGGCTGCTGTTTGTCCTTCATTTTCTAAGAGGACCGATGACATCAGAAAGTTGTGGTAAAATAATGGATGATGGGTGGGTGACATCTTGATTTAAGCATGAATTAGACTTAAGTAAGGCAGAATTGCACAGAGTCATCAGGCTCATTCTCTCTTCCACAGTCAAAGTCCAGTAGCAAGACAAAACTCAGGACAACTGGCAATGACCCAGGATGCAGTGGGTGCCTTTGGCATCTTCCATGTCTGACTAAGCTCTAAGCACTCCACAACACCTGCTTCAGCCACCTTCATGACCATTGGAACGAATAGTTTTCATCTGCCCTGTTCACTAGCGGAAGTCTTCACATGCTTTACATTTCACCAACAGACTGGTTACCCTCAACCCTCATTTAGTTTTGGCTTGACTTCCTCTAATAGCGATAATAAATAGTAGGAATGAGTCAGCTGATTTGTTAGCAGCATCCAAGAAACTAAGAGACTAGATTTGCTATTAGTAAAGTCAGTGAAATAGTAATGAAAAATCAATAGCCCACCCAGCCGTATCCTTCAAGAACTAACCTGACTCTGATGGAGAGCTGGATGAAATCTCCTCTAGTTGGCAAGGTAATGTAAAATTCTGCAGGATCTGCAATGAGAAAGGAACATCAGAAATGGTAACAACCTTGTGTGGAAATCTCGTACAAAGGGGATCAAAGAGATGACCACATTCTTCTCTCCAGAAGCTGTAGCTACCTAATATGTAGCCCCACTCACATGCTGGGAGAACATATATGCCCACAGACTTTTGCCAGTGGTTCTCCAGGCACCACCTTAGGGTGGTACGTAGGGCAGGAGGAAGAAGATCAAATCTAGAAGGCTGTATTTATTGGCCTTTACTGCTAGAGGGGGAGTTTTATGAGCAAGTTCCTTCTGCTACAGGATGAACCCTGGGTACTCAAGAGTCAGTGTAGCTTCAGCCTAAGGGTACAATTTTTCTCCCTTGAAGAATGTTGGACAAGTACAATGCAAGAGGCAGGAAAAGCATTTGAGTACTCACAATGATGAATTCTTTTTGAAGTGGTCTAGTGGACAGAGGGCTAGACTTAGAATCAGGAAAACCTGAGTTCAAATCCTGCCCCAGACTTTTACTCTGTGTGATTCTGGGAAAGTCACTCAATTTTTCTCTACCTTACCTTCCCCATCTATAAAATGGGGATAATAGAAGCACCTAATTCCCAAGGCTATTGTGAGGGTCAAATCAGATATGTATAGTATTTCACAAATCTTAAAGAGCTATAAGTGTTATTGTTATTTTTACCAAGTTTTATAACATTGCTAGTGTCTTGTCCCTCCCTTAATACCAAGTATTAATTTTATAAGTTTTGTATTTAATGATCTCTGATCATGTTGTCAGTCTCCCATCTCTAACCCCAAAATGGAAGCTCTTTGATGATAGTGGCTGTTTTGCTTTGTCTTTGAATCTCCAACACCTAAAAATTAAGAGCCTGGCTAGGCTGGTAGACTTTTAATAAATTCTTGTTGAATGCATGGATGGATGGATGGATGTTATGTTCTCTAAGAGAACATAAGGCCCCTGCGGGCAGGCACTGTTTCTTTTTTGCCTCTCTATCCTTTGTGCCTAGCACAGTATCTGATGCTTTGGAGGCACTTAATAAACGCTTACTGTTTTTGTCATTTTTTTCTAGTAATTTCTCATATCATTTCAACTATAGTAGAACACTTGTAGGTGGAGGAACTAATTTGACAAAAAAATATATTTTTTCAACAATACTAAAAGGTTACAAAGGGACAGTCCATTATTAGGAAAAATATACAAATAACTGAAATTCTTAGATTAATATGTTTTGGAGTCAATCTCTCTCCAATTGTTGATTACAAAGAGAGATAGAACTGACAGTCCAGGTGCTTGCCTTGGGGGTATCCTGGAACACTTAACCCAGATGGATAGGAATAAGTCACCCTACTTGTCTCAAGGTTCAAAGAGATACCAGATCCATTCGCTAATCCCTTTTAGATACTCCTGAGAGTTGTCCCCTCAAAGAGACAGTATTAAGAAGGGTAAAGGCCAAGTGACAAAAATTATACAACAAATTATTGAAACGTAATCATCTTTATTGATCCAGGGAGAAGAATGTTGATTTGAAGACTTGGTTATGTCCCTCTATACCCTGCAAGGCCCTCACCTCTGGCCATGTTTGTTCTTCCCAGGGATGGTTTCCTAGAACAGCTTGGGTTGTGGTCACTGCAAGAAAAAAATAACATCAGTGTTTTAGTAGAAGTTAGCAAGATCTCCCATCATGCAGCCTCTGCTCTCTCAGCTTGACCTCTTTGGTGTCCTTGACCCATTACATCACAATCATTCTCATTTCTCATACTTACCATGCTCCTCGTTACTTATGAAAACTCCATCTACCTATGAAGGACCTTCTCAAATATCATCTCTTCTAGGAAGCTTTTCCTTACTGCTCCAGTCTCACGGATTTCCCTCCTCTCTGAATTTCTAGTTTGGTTTAGTAGCAATAACAGACTAAGAAAGCTGGGTTCCAGTCTTAGCTTTGCTCCTTCTACCTCTAGAACCTTGAGCAATCTCTATCAGTGCAACTATCCCTTCTAAGTAGTGAGTTTCCCCATCAGTTTCAATATATCATGGGTCAGCATAAGAAATTAAACTTGTAGACAGCACATAATAGTCAGCACATGACAGAAGAAATTAAGAAACCCAGAAATGCATAAAATATGTGCAATACTATAAGCATCCCACAAAAGAAAAAGAAAAAATTTAGACTTCATCTCTGAGAAGGGAAAAGGTCAACAATTTTTAAGAGAATTCTCCAGATCAAGGGGGTACCACACCCCTAGCCCCACAACATGGAAGGGATGATTGTACTGTCATCTTTAAAATAGTAATAACATACTTGTACTGTGTACCTCATGAGGTTGTTTCTGGGACTATTGTGAAATGTCATATGCTATAATGTGATTTAATGCAAGTTGCCATAGTAGTACTGTGTACCTTAACACATAACTACATGTAATCATATTACTAAAGAATTTATCCACTACATCACATAAATCCTAGTATACCCATCATTTTTATCCCCTTTAGAGATATACATGACCGGAGGTTACACAGGTGAATGACACACCCTGCCCTATGTGCCAGGCAGGCAGAGTATAACAGCCACAGGTACTTTGATCCCCTTTAGAAATGAGCACAGTACCTGGATCATAACTCAATATTGATACAACACTAGCTTATCCCCGTTTGTAATTTCAACCCATCAGAATTTCTCGTTATGAAAATTTGTTTTTAAAAGCATAAGCAATAGATCTCAGCAATAAAATGATCTAAGACAGTTCCAAAAGACTCATGTCTAAAGATGCTAACCACATCCATAGAAAGAACTGTTGGATTCTGAATGCAGATCAAAGCATACCATTTTCACTTTTGGTTTTGGTTTTTTTAACTTTTCCCTTTTGTTCTGCTTCTTTTTTCACATGACTAATGTGGAAATGTTTCCATACTTGGAAATGTTTCCATACTTGTATATATATAACCTATCAGTTTTCTTGCTGTCTTGGGGAGAGGGAAGGGGAAGAGAAAAATTTGGAAATCGAAATATTATAAAAATCAAAGTTGGAAACTATCTTTACATGTAATTGGAAAAAACCAAAATATTATTTACAAAAAAATGAAAATAAAAGTTTAAGGGAGCCTGAGCTCAGTATCAGGCCTATTATGTATGGTGCATATGTATGTCTTATATGTAATAGTAAACTCTTTTTGCTACATTTTCCTAAGCCTGATTTATTAGAGTGATGCTCTAATGAAGATTTTTCCCTTCCACAACATCTGTCACTATTCGTTCATGTCTTGTCTCCCCAACCAGATGGCAAGGACTGGGTCTTGTACATCTAATTATTTTTTTCCTTTTGAAATCAGTGATCATTAACAAACACAAAGATTTGAATATATAAAGATAAAAAAATTATATAAGAAACTGAATTTCTGTCATATAAAGTTTGTATCTATCTTGATATATGTATATATGTACATGTAATTGTGTTTGTTCTTCATTTTCAAAGAGAACCATAACATCATGATGACATGATTTGCACTTGACTTTGTTTTGAGTGAGGGAGGGCTGTGCAAGGGCACCAACCTCACTTTCTTCTCCTGAGCCATCTGCATCCAGTGACCTGATATTCATCAGGATGACTGGAGATAACCCAGGATGCAATGGGAGAAGTTGGCCTCTTTGGTCTTGGGCCTATTGAGGTACTCACTTAGGGTGAGATGAGGGAGTGTATAGGCCTGTTTAAGAAGTAGTCAGGGAGTGACCCCTTTAATGAGCAAAAGACAAATAATTAAATCAAGCTGGAAGGGAAGGGCAACAGTTACAATTAATAATCACTCTTTAGTCAGGAGGGGTCCAGGAAATAGCCGTTAAGCGGAATTTGGGCAGGGACACAATGCACTGTCTAAGGGCTTCAAGTGCAGTAGGTTTAAGGTTTCAGGTCAGGAAGGGAAAAGACAACAGAGGAGAGGATAGGAGAGGGCAGGACAGGAGAGCAAAGAAAAGCAAAGCAAACCAGTAAGCCCCAAATTAACAGGGTATTCTGTTATGCAAGCTAATGCATACCAGAATGTACATATAGTGTGTATATATTAAATATATAATGTAACATTTATTAACGTTATCAATTAATTATATAATATTTATAAAACACGTGTTAATACAAATTATATAAATTAATATAAACATATTAAGACTTGGGAGGGAACTCCATGTATAATATATACTCCATATATAACATATAAAATTTAACAAACTCATAACAAAACTGCTTTTTGTTTGTATCCTTTTCAGTCCTTCTTTTGTTTTCTTCTAAAAATGTTTTATCGATGCTTTGTTTTTATGCCAGAGAGAGACGTATTCTATGACTAGAGGCAGCCAAGCTGCAGTGGATAGTTGTCCAAGGAGCCAGGAAGATGTGGGTTTAGGTTCTGTCTGTGTGACCCCAGGCAAGTCGTGACCTCTCAGCGCTCTAGACAACCCTCTTAGAAGTTGCAGAGAAGGTACTGGCCTAAGTTCATAAAGAGTGTTTCTTAAGACATTGAGATCATAAGTCTCATCCATGCCACTAACCATGAGCCTTTTCTTTCTTCCTCAGCTCCAAAAGAAGCCTTCTCTGTGAATACTTAAATAACTCCATCTCAGAGAAAGAAATTGAACAAGTCTTCAATGAACTCCCTAGGAAAAAATCTCCAGGACCAGATGGATTTACAAGTGAATTCAATCAAACATTTAAAGAACAGTTAATTCCAATACTACATAGACTATTTGGAAAAATTGGTGGAGTCCTACCAAATTCTTTTTATGATAAAAATATGGTTCTGATAACTAAACCAGGAAGAGCCAAAACAGAGAAAGAAAATTATAGACCAATTTCTCTAATGAATATAGATGCAAAAATTTTAAATATTAGTAAAAATAATACAGCAACTTATTATAAGAATAATACATTATAATCAGGTAGGATTTATACCAAGATGGCAGGATTGATTCAATATTAGCAAAACTATCAGTATTATTGAGCATAGCAACAACAAAACTAACAGAAACCATAATTATCTCAACAGATGGAGAAAAAAACTTTTGACAAAATACAACACCCATTCCTATTGAACACACTAGAGAGCTTAGGATGGAATTTTCTATAAAATAATACACAGTATCTACCTAAAACCATATCAGCAAGCATTATATGTAATGGGGATAAGCTAGATGCACTTCCAGCAAGATCAAGGGTGAAACAAGGATGTCCATTATCACCACTGTTATTCAATATGGTACTAGAAATGTTAGCTGTAGCGATAAGAAAAAGAAATTGAAGGAATTAGAATAGGCAAAGAAGAAACTAAGTAATCATTCTTTGCAGATGATATGATGACATACTTAGAGAATCCCAGAGTATCAAGTAAAAAACTACTTGAAATAATAAACAACTTTGGCAAAGTTGCAGTTTACAAAATAAACCCACATAAATAATTTACATTTCTATATATTACTAACAAAGTTGAACAGCAAGAGAGAGAAAGAGAAATCTCATTTAAAACTATGGTAAACACTATAAAATATCTGCCTGTCAAAACAAACCCAGGGACTATATAAACACAATTACAAAACACTTTTCAGACAAATAAAGTCAGATCTAAGTAAGTGGAAAAACATCAGTTGCTCATGGGTTAGACCAAGCCAATATAACAAAAATGACAATTCTACCTAAATTAATTTACTTATTCCATGCCATACCAATTAACCTACCAGATAATTATTTTCTAGAGCTACAAAAAATGGTATCAAAATTCATCTGGAAGAACAAAAAGTCCAGGTCTCAAAATTGTATTATAAAGCAGCAATCTTCAAAACCACTTGGTACTGGCTAAGAAACAGAGGGGTAGACCAGTGGAATAGGTTAGGTACTCAAGACACAGTAGTCAATGAATATGGCAATCTACTGTTTAATAAACCCAGGACCCCAGCTTTTGGGATAAGAACTCACTGTTTGATAAAAATTGCTGGGAAAACTGGATAACAGCATGGCAGAAACTGTGCACATACCAACACCTGACACTGTACACAAGAATAAAGTCCAACTGGATACATGATCTAGGTATAGTGATACCATAAACAAATTAGGAGATCAAGGAATAGTTTGTCAGATTTATGGTGAATAGAGAAATTTTGGACCAAAGAAGAGATAGAGAACATTATGAAGTGCAAAATGGATAATTTTGATTATATTAAATTGAAGTTTTTGCGCAAACAAACCCAATACAACCAAGATCAGGAGGGAAGCCAAAAACTGGGAAAGAATTTTTGCAACTAGTGTCTGTGATAAAGGCCTCATTTCTAAAATATATAGAGAACTGTGTCAAATGTACAAGAATATAAGTCATTCCCCAAATGATAAATGGTCAAAGGATACAAAACACTTTTTTGCACAAATAAAGTCAGATCTAAGTAAGTGGAAAAACATCAGTTGCTCATGGGTGGACTGAGCTAATATAATAAAAATGACAATTCTACCTAAATTAATTTACTTATTTGGTGCCATACTAATCAAACTACTAGTAAATTATTTTCTAGAACTAGAAAAAATAATATCAAAATTCATCTGGAAGAACAAAATATCTAAAATATCAAGGGAATTAGAGAAACCTTCTCTAGTAATTGATTTATATAGACCACCAACACATTGTTCAGGTCTGAGAATATATATCTCACCCTGCATCATTAATCCATCATCATTTCTCTGCCAAGAGATGGGAGATGTATTTCACCATTAGACATTTAAAATCATCTTTATTTGCCTTTTTAGACAGAGTTCTGAGGTCTTTAATTGGCCAAACAATTATGACCTATAGGAATATCTTTACAATTCTTCTCATCTCCTACAATTCAATTTAGCAAACATTTGTTAAGTGCCTACTATGTGCCAGGCACTGCGTTAAGCACTGAAGATACGAAAAGAGGCAAAAACAAAGTTATTGCCCTTAAGCGGCTTATAATATAAAGGAGGAGCCATAGAAACAAATATATACAAAATAAGTTATATATAGGAGAAGAGAAAATAATTAAAAGAAGGAAAGAACTGGAAATACGAGGAGTTTGGGTAGATTTCCTATAAAAGTTATAATTTTAGTTGGGACTTGAAGCCAGTGAGGTCAGTAGTTGGAAGCATGGGAAAGAAAATGTTCCAAGTATAGGGAATAGTCATAGAAATGTCCATTGCTGAGAAATAGAGTATCTTGTTTGTTCAACAGTCAGGAGGCCAATGTCATGAAATGAAGAATATCTGACAAGAGGAAGGTCTAAAAAGATTGGAAAAGGAGGGGGCTAGGTTATGAAGGACTTTAAATGCCAAATAGAACATTTTGCATTTGCTCCAGGAGGCAACAGGAATCCTCAGGGTTTATTCAGTAGGGAGGGTGACATGACCAGATTTTCATTTTTGTAAAATCACTTTAGTGGTTGAATGGAGAATGGATTGGAGTAGGGAGAGGTTTGAAGAAGGCAGACTCACCAGCATGCTATTGCCCTAATCAATTCATGAGGTGATGAAAACCTGAATTAATCATTTAATTCATGCATACATGATGGGGCATAGGAAGTGATCTAGCAAAAGAGACTGAGAAGGAATGGCCCAAGAAGTAGGAGAACCAATAGAAAGCAGAATCATGAAAACTCAGGGAAGAGAAAATATCCAGGAGGAGAATCAATAGTGCCAAATGCTTCCAAGTGGTCAAGGAGGATTAAAAACTGAAACAAGGGCAACTGAAAACTAATTTCAATGATTTTGGTGCAGTCCTGGCTGAAGGCAAAGGCAGAGACTAATGACCTCAAGTCCCTACTTTCTTCACAAGAATAACACCAAATAACTGCTTTTCCTTTCTCTTAATGGCTTGACCCTAATGATGATGATTGCACTGCCACTGTGTACTGATAGGGCATGAGTTTTACAGGAGCATGGTGTAGTAGAAAGACCATGAGAGTCACTGTACTTGAGTTTGATGGCTCCAACACTTAAAAGTTGAATGAAGTTTGCTGTAAGAAATATTGGTTTTAGAGGTTTTAGAGAAACCTGAGAAGACATACATGAACTGATGTGAAGTGAAGTGAGCAGAACCAGGAGAACAATATTGTAAAGAGAAACAACTCTGAAAGACTTAGGAACTCTGATCAACACAGTGGCTATCACAATTCCAGCAGACTCATGAGCATGGGAGCTTTGACCTGCTTCATTTCCAGGCTGTGACAGTCTGCACCCTCCATAGGCAGTCTGTTGGCTCACCACACTGATGCCAGATTTAGTGTAGCCACCAGATCAGCTTAATCTGCTTCAGCTCATAGCTCCTGAGCTCAAGCGATCCATCAGCCTTAGTTTCCCCTGTAGCAGGGATTATAGGTGAGCTCCGTCAGACCCAATCTCCCTAGACCTTCTTCACATTAACAGTTTCTAGCCATGTCTCCCCATTTTGTACTTATCAAATTGCTTTTTTAATCCTAGGTATAGTTCAAGTGATTTTAGAGATGTTAGAATCACAGAATCATAGCAATGGCACAGAGAAGGAATGGAATAGAATGGAAAACAGAAACAAGATTTAAGAGATACCTGCATTCAAATACTACCCTACACTATCATTACCTGTGTGCTTATGGGAAATCAAAGGAAGCTGAGCAAGGTAGCTATAGAGAGGCAAAGCAGAATGACTTACCAAAAATAAGTAAAGCCCTGCTTTGGAGCCCCTAGCAACTGGACTCCCAGCATAGCAGGCAGATCATTTATCATGGTTGCTCACCACAAGAATTATTCACCAGTTAAAAATATAAATGGCAGAAAATAAAAGACTTTGCTTCTAACAAGCATTGAGTTAAAGGGGAGTTTTGCAGTGACCCATAGAGAGTGCATTATGTCTTGGTGTCTGTAAATAACACCTCTGAAGAGACAAAGTGCAGGCTGGGTCCTCTGCAATAATAGAAGACAAACACCTCTTTACTCTCCAAATTATAGGGTTCCCTGAAAAACTGGTTAAAGGTTCAAAAATAATCCACCAAAATGGGGAACTCTCATCCGTGATGGGCTTGGGCAGTGTATCCATCACTGCTGACAGCTAAAGTAGAGGCTTCAGAAGAGAGACGGATTTGAGAACTGAACTGGTTAAGAAGTTGTCTGGAATTTTCAAATGGCATTGAGTGCACCTAATAAGGACTGTAAAAAAATGTATTTGCCTGGTACCTTGTGAATCTAATCAAGAGAACGTTAAATGGAAAAGGGAGGGAGAACATTTGTCTATGTATAGGGGTCACAGAGGGTAGCAGGTACAACCTAGGAAGAATATCAGTAGAGAGCTGATAATTTAAAAGAAAAAAAAACCAACTTCCAAAAATATAGTCAGTGAAACCCAAAACCTCAGATACAGAAATGCACAAAACTACATGGGTAATAGGCAAGGCCAAGCAGAGATTCTAGGACAAGAAACCAAATTTGACCACATAGGAATTCCTGAAACTTGGAAAGAGAATAGTTTAACAAACAAATTCAATTAAGGTTTTAAAAAATAGATTTCTGTATCTTGTGCCTACATATCCCACTGAATCCTTTCCACTCTTCCCTCAAAGAATGCCATCCCCTACTCTCAAAGAACTTTAAAAAGAGCAACAACATGATGGGGGCGGAGGGTGGGACTGGAATCAGCAAATCTGGTCAATATATTTAAAAAACAAAAAAAGTCTGATAATAGATGCAATGTTTGATACACACCTAGAAAGGAAGGGGTAGGGAGAGGCAATTTCTCACATCTTTTCTTTGGAGACAACCTTGGTCATGATTTCAGGACATTCAATACCAAGTTGTCTTGTTGTTCTTTCCATTTACACTGCAACAGTCATTTTTGTATATTGTTTTCCTGGTTCTGCCTACTTCACTTTGTGTCAGTTTACATTAAGTCTTTCCATGCTTCTCTATTCTTACAGCAAAATAATATTCTGTTACATTTATGTACCACAATGTGTTTAACCATTCCCCAACCAATAGGTATCTACTTCGTTTCCAATTCTTTACTACCACAAAAAGTGCTGCTAAAAATATCTTGGACAGCTAGGTGGCACAGTGGATAGAGTGCTGGACCTGGAGCCAAGAAGATTCATCTTCTTGATTTCAAATCTGGCCTCAGAGACTTAGCTGTGTGACCCTGCACAAGTCATGTAATCCTGTTTAGCCTCAGTTTCCTCATCTGTGATGATCTGGAGGAGGAAACCACTTCAGTATCTTTGCCAAGAAAACCCCAAATGGGGTCATGAAGACTTGACTAAACAACAACACAACTGTCTTGGTGTATGTAGAACCTTTGTTTTTGTCATTTACCTATTGGGGTCATGTGCCTAACAATGGAATCTTCTAGTCAAAAGATATAGCCACTTTAATGTCCATTTATTTGCATTATTCCAAATTGCTTTCTAAAATGATGAAATAAATTCACAATAGCTTTACCATCAATGCATTAGGGTACCTGTATTTAGATAACTCCTCCAAAATGGATAATTCTCTTTTTTTGAGGAGTTAACAATCACTTGAATCAAGCACATGTATCATTCCTTTAACAAAGCACATATATCATTCACCTAGTTCAGGGGAGTCAGCACCCTGAACTTCAAAGAAAATACAGAGAAATCAAAGATCAACAGACATGGCTTCCTCTGCCCGAATTCAGACAGTACAGTTCCAACTATCTGCCCATAGTTACTAGACAGCGAAGTACAACATCTGGGTTCTCAAAACTGGGGGTGAGAGGGGTCTTAAAGCAGCTTCCCAGAGTCTTCATCTACACAAACAAACACTTCTAGTCAGTAAGCCCCCCAAAATGGATAATTCTTGTGTTTAGTAGTCTCATTTTTGACATTTTTCTGGGTGTGACATGAAACCTCAGAGGTATCTTTGTTTGAACAACTCTAATTTCTCTATTAATGATATGAACAAAACAAAGATTTCAAAAAAGTTCAAGATTTTTAATGACTAGCAAAGATGTGAAGATACTAATTGTTAAGAAACATGTATTAAAGATAGCGATAAGGGCGTGTAAGTGGGTATGAAGATAAAACAATACCATATTCTTGATTGTTAGATGTCAGCCTGAATGAGCTGAATACATCATCTGAATAGGTGAATGAGGAGGGGGTATTCCTGTCAGGCATATGTTGAACCAAATGTTCCTGAGGTCTCTTCCAACTCAGGTTTGAAGACTTCATAATTCTGCAAGGCAGCTATAGTATTTTTGGAGGCGTATTGGATTTGGAGTCAGAAGACCTGAATTTGAATACTGGCTTCATTATTTGCTAGTCATATGACCTTGAAGGGGAAGACATTTAACCCCTTTGGGTCCCAGTTTGCAAACCTATAAAATCATGAGTTTGAACTATATCTCTTCCATTTCAAAGTCTTATGATCATTCAGCCTTCATAAAGTGATAGGGAACTCCCCAATTACCAAGGCAGTCCATTCCCCTTCAGGGCAGCTTTAATTGTTGCAAAATTTTTTTCCCTTATATTGGAACCAAAGATCAAAACTGGGGATTTACAGTACTTTCACCACAGGAAGTCTAACCAATGTGCTGGATTACAGCTTTCAACTCCTATATCACTAACTGCTTACTGGACATCTCCAATGAGAGATTTGTTCCTTAAGTAGCTCAAATTCCACATTCCAAAATGAAGCTCATCATTTCTGTCAAATCTACTTCTCCCTAACATCCCCATTTCTGTCAAGGGCACCACCATCCTTCCAGACACCCATGTTCAAAACCTTATGATCCTCAGCTCCCTTCTCTCCCTCACTCCATACATCTAGTCAGTTGCCATTGGTTAGATCTATACATTATCTTCCCATCCTTCCTCTTCCCCCCATTCATGCTACAGCTTTTTTCATCATATTATTCTTTCTTTATTTCCCAGGCAGGGTGCTACCTATATAAGATGACTTGAGAGGCAAAAGTCACCAACTTTGCATTTATCCTCTATCATCATGAGTCTGCTTTTGGTTTGAAATTGTTAACCCTTCCGGAAAGGGCAACTAGGTGGCACAATGAATAGAGTGCCAGGTCTGGAATGAGGAAGACTCATCTTGTGGATTCAAATCTGGCCTCACACACTTACTTGCTGTCTGGGCAAGTCACTTAACCCTGTTTGCCTCAGTTCCTCATCTGTAAGATGAGCTGGAGAAGGAAATGACAAACCACTCCAGGGTCTTTGCCAAGAAAACCCCAAAATGGGGTCATGAAGAGTCAGACATGACTGAAAGGAATGAAAACAACACCACCTTTCCGGTTAGGCATAGCTTCCAACATGCCTTTGTTTGCAATTCAACAGTTGTACCTGAAAGGTACAATTTAATCCTTTACTACCTATCAGTACATTAGCAGAGGTTACTTTTATCAGTTGCCTGACAAACACTGTGATTCTGACTGGAATAAAGCACTGGTACCATGGTATCCAACTATTCCCAGCATGAGAACCCCTTCTTAGCATAAAAAGTTGGGGTACCTCTTCCCTCATAGTATATATCTATTACTATCCATTCATTGAGAATATACAGAAAGGTGATTCTAGCATCCATGTAGATTTGAGAGACATAATGGATAAAGGGAGACAGTAAGATGATCATTACATGAATATACATGACAGTCAACTCATTCCTGCCTTTGGAGGAGACCTACCAAGGTAGTAATCATGAGGACAAACCCTTTTAGGCTTTTGCCTGGAGTTGTGTTTGGATTTGGATAGAAAGTCTGTAAGAGTTGGAGTTCAGAAGACCTGACTACAATTTTTGCCTCTGACTCATTTCAGTCATATGACCATGGGCAAGTCACTTGTCCTTTTCTGACCTGAGCAACTATTTAAGGCTCTAAGTTTCAGCATCAATAGAGGTCTTTCCACCCTGAGAATTTCCCAATACCAATGAAATCATAGGTCCATCCTAGTGAGGAAAAATACATGCATGCACAAACCATCATTTATTCCATCTACAGAAGATATCTCTGCTCATCAATTGTGCTTGGGTTGCATGAGCAAGGGACTGGTACTGATTCACAGCTTTCAGAGTACGGAAGTGTTAACCTCTGATTCTTCTCCTGGTCTCATCATATTTTCCTCTAGCAGTTTTGTCCTATCCACTTCTAGTTTCTTGTTTGCTGGGAAACCAGATAATCTAGCTTGTTAGGTAAACCCCGTTTGCTAAATAAAAGTTAAAAGTTTCACTACCTCCAGTCATTTTATTTTATTGGAGATAAATATCAAAATGGTGGTTCTGCTATCAATTCACTGATCACAGACAGGAAATATCTACTCTCTGGACTGTAATTTTTCCATCTATAAAATGAGGGATATTAATTCTAAGTTTAGAAGCTCTAAAAAAAGATTAGAATGCTAAGCTTGGGAGTTACACAAAAAGACGGCTAAATGGTCTGGAAAGAGGCTGAAACAGGGCATCTCTAATGGTAAATGGGTAACAGAGATAATAGAAAGTGAAGAGAGGCCAGTAAAGGGGACTCAGAAATCTAGCTTCCTCTCCTTTATTTCTATGGCTATAGTCCATCTTAATTCTCTTTATCAGAGGTCAGAAACTCATCCCTCATTAAGAGCATTTCTTTGAATGCCTTTATTTTAGAGATGACGAAATCAAGGGCCATAAAGGTGAGGTGACTTGCTCAAAGTCCCTCAACAATCGGATGACAGAGCTGAGACCAGAGGCCAGGTCTCCTTTCCCAGGCCAGGACTCTTTCTGGGGCAACACCCAGATTCAGGCGCACTCAATGCACTCAACCTCCAACATACAAGCACACACAATGTAGCTCCCTGTCCTTGTGGGCATACTCTAATAAGGACCCAGCTAGAGACAGCCTCAATGTAGTGGTGACCTGGATTCAAATCTTGCTCTTGACACAACTTGGCTCTATGACCCTAGCTGGATAAGTTGCCCAGCCCCTCGATGCCTCCAAACAGTTCTCTAAGACTAAATTGCAAGGCAGGTGTCTGAACTGGTAGAGTGAGTTTCCTATATCAAAGAAATCACAGTTCTAGATTTAAAAAAAAAAAAAAAAGACAAACAACCAAATCTGGACCACAGAAATATCCTTAGTATAGAACTAAACTGACCCTGAGGAAAATCAGAACAAATCGCAATGACCCACTGAAGCATTTGGAGTCAGATAATCCAAGTTCAAATCCTGTCTCTGCTCCTTACTCCTCATGTGACCATGAGCAAGTCACCAACTCCTCTGAGCCTCAGCTCAGTCTCATCTATATAATGAGAAGTGTTGGACTAGATGACTCTCAGGCCCCTTCTAGGCCTAGATCTATGAGTCTATGGCCCTGGGTCATCCTGGATTTCTTATGCAACAGTCATTAAGAGAGAGAGAGAGAGAAAGGGAAATTATCCCCATTTACTGATGGTGGTAACAAAGCCTATAATTAGTAAAACTAAAGATTGATCCCAGATTTCCTGATCCCTGAGGTGCAATGTTCCTTCCATCAAAAACACAAGGCCTCTTTGATCCAATGATTTGCCATTACAGATCAATGGGAGATTGCTTGTTTTCCTCTTGTCTAAGACAACTGTCATATCCCAATAGAAAGAAGCAAATGGAATTTGGCTCTGCACCTTCTTTTGTATCTGTGTGTTTTAGGGGTAGGTAGGTAGGTGGCAGCTAGGTGGCTCAGTGGATAGAGTGCTAAAGAACTCAAGAAGATCTGAGTTCAAATCAGCCTCTTACTACTATCCACACTTACTAGCTGTGAGTCACTTGACCTATTTTCCTTAATCTGCTGGAGAAGGAAATGGCAAACTACTCCAGCATCTTTGCCAAGAAAACTCCAAGGATAATATTCACATGTTATGGTCTATGAGGTCATGAACAGTTGGACACAAATAAACAACTGGGGGGAGGGGGGTGTCAGTAACTGAAGAATCCTTCCACTGAAGTCCTGTCGTGGTCCTTATAGTGGAGAAGAGGTCACCCTGGGTTCTCCAAAGCTACGCTAAGCTTTGACAGAATTTACCAGACAGCAGATACTGGTAATTATCATAACACCAGCAACAATAATCGTCGCAGATGCTATGCAAGCACCTTACAATTATTGTCTCATCTGATAGTCACAGCAACCCTGGAGGGTAGGTACTATTATTTTCTCCACTTTTATAGATGAGGAAATTGAGGCAATCTGGGTTAAGTGACTTGCCCAGGGTCACACATCTAAGTAAGTGTCTAAGGCCAGACTTAACCTCAGCTCTTCCTGACTTTAAACCCAGTAGTCTATCCCCTGTACCACCTAGTAGGCTATATGTGTCTGTCCTCGAAAGAGTAGCCTCCCTAAATTTGGAGAGTTTTATCATAAGGCAGACAACATTCTGTGTGCAGAATACTGCTCTAGAGGATCCATGAGAAGTTCCAATAAGATACAGGCAGAGACAGAACTAGGGCAAAGTAAAAGGGGCTTTGCTGAGGAGTGCAAAATTTAGTAGGTACCAAGTTTAGAGGGACAGAAAGCTCTTACACAGTCTTTGGGATTGTAGAAACAATAGAGCTTAATTTCTCATCATGGAAAATAACTTGCCAGAATAGAGAACTGAGAGATTTCAGTAGAAGAGAGATCCTCCTCCCCAACATCCTATTCTCTTTGCCCTGTGCAATTGCTTCCCTGGTATTGGCTTCCAGAGTTGTAGCCTCAAGCCAGCGTCCTCTGCTCCCTGTCTACTCTTTCTCCTGTGGTACTGCAGGCTATTCCACTCCTAACTGAAGACTTGACTGACTTTGGTCATAGGCCCAAGGAATGATTTGTGGCACTTGCCCTGAGCGTACAAATTCCAAGTTATGTATTGTCTGTCCTCAGGCTCTGTCTTCTAGTAGAACCATGAATTACAGAATAGAACATTAGCACAGCAAAAAGCCTGAGAGAACATTTAGGCCACACCCACTCTTTTATAGCAAAGGGGGAAACTGAGGCACAGAAGAATAAAGTGCCCACTTTATCACAGTAACTAAATGGCAGAGCTGGGATTGCACTACTCTGTTCATTTTTTTTTTCTTTGTCTCAAATGTCATAGAGTAAACATGCCAGAGAACAGTCGTTTAGACACATGCTCAGGACTTTGAATATTTCTTTGCAACTAGTTTTCAAAGGGCTCCATTATCTCTGGTAATTAGCACCATCCTTGTCTCAGGAGTCTTGAGCTTGGCTCATAGATCAAGGACCAAACTGAGAGACCAGGGGCTGTGGATAATAGTGATGATTCTGTATGGATTACAAAATTATTTCCATTTTCTCCTTTAATTCTTGCCATTAACCTGTGAGGTAGATAGACTAAGTCTTACTAATTAGGCAACAAAGCAGGAGTGACTTGATCAAGTCCCATCCCATAATTCAAGGGATCATGGGATTTAGTGCCTGGCACCTAGTACTTTTTATTGATTGATTGATGATGGAAGAATTGGAAGGGATGTCTAAGAGATTGTCTAACTCTACCTTGTTTGTGTCAATTTGTCAATCTGGTGAAGACCTTTTCAGAAAAAATAATTTTAATTCATAAAATTCACAGTATTACAAAGTAAAACAATTATATTAAATTAAGATGTGATTTTTTTTTTCTCATCCAAGTCCATAGACCCTCTGATTTATCCATGGACCCCAGTTAAAAACCTCTGATCTCACCTAATCCACTCATTTAACAGAGGAGGAAAGTGAGAAGTGATTTGTCCAAAGAAACATAGCTAGTAAGTGGAAGTTGGATTCAGACCCAGGTTTTACCTGAGATCACTAATCCCATTTATTGTCGCTACTACTTTCTCTATTATTATTCATTGGTTTGTTGGAATCCTATGCAGGCTAGGCATTCTGGGGAGATGGTAGCATCTTTTCTCCCATCCTGCATCCTGCTCAGGGAACTCACTGCCCCTCCCCTCCCCATAGCTTCAACCTTCTGTGATCTCAAAGTTTAAGAAGAATAAAGAGTATCTTTCATCACACAAAAGGATGAGTACCCCTGACTTAGATGAATGATTATCTTTACTATGGCCCAATGAAGACTGCTTCATAACCTGGCACACATATCCAGAGTCACAGGTAGGATCAGACATTTCAGTGTGGCTGGTGCCTTGGAGGCTACCCCTTCATTTGAAAGATGAGAAAGCTGAGCCTCAGAAAGACAGTCTTCCACCCTCCCAGGGATCTGCTGCATCCTCTTCCTGGACAAGATCCTCTGGCTTGAGCAGGAATTGTTCAGTCCCCTGCCCCCACAAGAACTAGGGTAAGAGTTTCAATCTCATTTGCCCCATGCATTTCCACAGGGCTCATTGTTAGTAACTAGGCAACTGAGGGCGGGAGTGGGTGTTGTTATGAAACACCCCAGAGTGCCTTATCTGCCCTACAGTTTTATCTCCCATTACTCCCAGCAGCCAGAGGCTGCAGCCAAACTACTATTTCAACATTCCACGCCCCCCTGACCCCCAGTTCAGTCCAGTTCTGTCTCTTCGGTATCATTGGCCACATGCCTGGAATGGTCTACTGGCACGCTTCAGCACCACCCGCACCTGTCCCTCCCTTCCCCCCCCCCCCATCTCTGTCTTTTGAAAATCCTCTCTTCCTTCAAGGCCCAATTTCAGTCCCATGGCCACCATGAAGAACTGATTTGCACAACCAGAAGCAAGCTTTCCCTCCTCAAACTTCTCCTAGCAGTATGTCTAGACTTCCCTGCACTTAGCATATTCGGCCTTGTATGATAGTTACTGGTGTTCATGTTTCCTTCCACAAAGTGCTACACGGAGAATATGTAACTCTCTCCTTTTTTGTTAAATTTCCATGCTGTAGGGGGGCTCACCATTTATTTATTTATTTGTGGCTCTTTATTTGTTAGCTTATTTTTAGTTTTCAACATTCACTACCAGAAGATTTTGAATTCCAAATTTTCTCCGCTTCCCTCCCTGGTCCCAACACAGCGTATCTCCTTTCTTTAAAGATTTGGAGTCAGAGACTCAAGGTGCAAATCCTGTCTCTCCCACTGATGGTGTGACCCAAGTTTCTGAGCTTCAATTTCCTCACTTATACAATGAGGCAACTGGGCTATGGTTTCTAAAGTTCCATTAAGCACTAAATTTCTGATTCTGTGACATTCTCCAGGGCCTCAGAAAAGGGACCCCAAAATGTCTCAGGCAATAACAGATAGCTAAAAACAGAAGTATACATACCATCACCTACCTTTTTAAAGAGGGGACTATAGCTGCAGAATATTTGATGTATTATGGAAATGGTTTGGGTGAGGGTTAGTTTTTGCCAAGTAATTATAATTATTAATATTTTTATAAGGTGAGGCTTTCTACCTAGAAAAGAGAGATACATCTAGAAATGAATGTGATATAAAAGCAAAGGACATCAATAAGATTGGGGCAGCTAGCTGGGTGGATAGAACACTGGCCTTGGAATCAGGAAGACTCATCTTCATGAGTTCATATTTAGTCTCAGATACTTGCTAGCTATGTGACCCTGGGCAAGGCACTCAACCCTATTTGCCTCAGTTTCCTCATCTGTAAAATGGGCTGGAGAAGGAAATGGCAAACCATTCCACCAAGAAAGTGCCAAATGGGGTCACGAAGAGTCAGACACAACTGAAAAAAACTGAATATTAATTTTTTTTTTCAGTTTAGCTCCTAATAGCCCTGGGCAGTAGGTGCTATTATTATATCCATGTTGTAGTTGAGGAAACTAAGGCTCAATTTCCTTAATAGTAAAATGGGGGTGGTAATAGCACTTATTTCACAGATTGTTGTGATGATCAAATGAGTAGTCATAAAGGTGCTAAGTAAAGTGCCATGATATAAATGCTTATTCCCATCCTATCAGCCCAGTCTGTCCCGCTGATCATAATAACCTAGGTCATCCTATCATATCTATATATAATTTACATTGATCACTATGTCTGGGTTCCATAAGAATGATTCTTCTACAATTTTTTGTCAGTGACCTGGTCCTGAATTTATTACCCTTTCGTTTTTATAAGCAAATCCTTATGACTCATCTATTTGTTCCACCATGTCTTTGCTGACATATTGTTGGCCAAGGTCATATAGAGGTTGTTCATGGAAGGCCTTTGGATTCCACTCTTGAACCTTAGCTGTTTCAAACACTCCATCAGAAGGTAAAGCACTTTAGGTTCCATTTGTCAAATCATCATCATCATCATCACCATCATCACCACCACCACCACCACCACCATCATCGTCATCACAACCTCTCCTAGTCCTCTCATTCTCGCTTTTTTTTTTAGTTCAAGTAGAAGCTCTCTGGGAACAAGTCATTATTCTTGCTTTTATTTTAAATGGCTCCAGCAGAAGTCCTTAGCTAGTGTAGTCTCTTCCTTTTTAAAAAAGTTAGATGCTCCAAATACTCAGTGATTGAGCTAAGGAAAATGCCTTTCTAGGCACTTTTTCCCCAATAAGGAAGGATCTGTCAACTTCTCAGAGCCTTGGCTAGAATGTGCTTTTCCTCTTCAGGAAACTCCTTGCCCCAGACACCAAGCTCTTTGGAACACAAAACACGCTCAGCTTGCTAGTATCCTCAGGCTTAAATCTACTTTTGGAACCAAATGTCCCAACTGCCAGTACTTGCCTATCCATGGTAGTAATAAAAATAACTAACATTTATATGGTGCTTATTGTGTGCCAGGTCCTCTGCACACTTTTCTAACAGTGTGTCTTTTCGTTGTTCGTGATGATCTATTGCTACCTTGTTCTTTATATGATGAAGCAGCTGCTATAAATGAGACTTAGGAATTCTAAACTGGTTAAATGACTTGTGCAAGGCCACACAAGTGATATTGGTGTTATTATCCTTATTTTACAGCTGAGAAAACTTAGGCAGATAGAGGTTATGTGATTTACCCAAGGTCATACAGCTAGTTAGCAAGTGTCTGAGGCTGGATTTGAAATCCAGACCCTGTACTCTGTCTGCTGTACCACCTAGCAGCCTCAGTAGGATCCAGGGGCTTTGGTTCTTCTATCATATTTCCAGACTCAAGACCCAAGTCGCTTAAGCATTCTGAGCCTCAGTTTCCTCATCTGAAATATGAAGGGATTGGATGCCATGGTCTCTTAAGGTTTCTCCTAGAGAAAAATACTGAAAAGAAAACCTCAAGAGATTCAATGAGGTAGAGGGGAGGGAAAAGTACATTCGAAACCTAAGGAGTCACTTAGCAAACAGAATGTCATGTACACGGAATGGCTAGTGGGCTGATTTAACTGAAATAGAGAATGTTTATGCGTTCTAGGAGGCAAGCTCCTAGAGAAGATAAGATGGGAGGAGATGGAATCAAGGGGACAGAAACAGTCCTTCCTGGAGAGGTTGGCCTTGGCAAGGAGAACCACTTTTTCATTGGAGATTGGAGGAAACAAAGACAGAATGCTACTTTTAAATACCTCCCAGAACTGCAGGTTCCTGTGTCCTCTTGCAAGCACAGATATAGCTATTTCTTCCTTTTCTCCTCTCTGCCTATTGCCCCCTCCCCCAGCTCCTAACACGTAAGGGGTAGAATTCAGAGAAGACTGAAAAAAAAGTCTTTGTGACATTGCGTAGGTCATTTTACCTCTATGGTCCTCAATTTGCTAAATTGTTAAAATGGGGGGGATGAAGAAGATTAGGTGGTCTCTTCTTCTGCCTCACAATATTCTATATATTCTACATCAAGCGCACATATAGTGTCTGTTAACTGTATGCTTCTGTCCTGGGCTGCTTATTTTGCTCCCTCCAAACACAGCACATGTACTCCCCAAATAGCACACAACAAAGTGGCAGATGGCAACTGAATACACAGGTTACATTCAAAAGAAACAGAAGATCCACACATATTGTAACAACAGATACATAACAAGAGTACATACCAATACCATATATACATATATGTGTGTGTATTTTATATGTGCATATGATATATATAAATGTATATGTGTGTCACATACACAGTGAGAAACAGGAAAGATGCTAATGTCTTTTGGTTCCTCATGCAAACACAAAACTTTTGATCGAACATTGAGTGGCTCCTATGGGCCAAGGGCTATATTAGAATACAGTATTATTCCACCAGTCACCAAGGGAAAAGCAGAAGGCCCTAGGTACTAGAACACTAATAAAGAGGTGGGACAGCTAAGGTGGAGCCACATTCATATGAACTTTAACACACCCTGTAATGAGAGCAGTTCACATTTTGTCCAAGGGATCATGGGTGTTGGATCTAAAAATTAATCATATTTTCTAAATTCCTACATCTTTACTTGGCAGCTAGGTGGTGCAGTGACTAGAGCACCAGTGCAGGCGTCAGGAGGACCTGAGTTCAAATCTCACCTCAGACACTTGACACTCACTAGCTGTGTGACCTTGGGCAAGTCACTTAACCCCAGTTGCCTCATCCTGGGTCATCTCCAGTCATCCTGATGAATGTCTGGTTACTGGATTCAGATGGCTCTGGAGAAGTGAGGTTGGTGACCTGCACAGCCCTCCCTCACTCAAAACAAAGTCGTCATGTATCATTTCTCTGAGGGCATGGTCTTCTTCAGCAAGGATGAACATACACATCTTTACTGAATCCGTCAAGACAGAGCCATTGTACATCCCAAAGTATAGTTGAGGAAAGGTGAAACATAGTGCCACCTCTGTGCAAAGCATCATAGGGGACACAATGATGAATAAGACAGACTCTACCCTCAAGGAGCTTACTAATTCTAGGAGGGGAAATGAAGTGGCTTCATCTATAACAAGCCATGTGAGACAGTTCCAAGATGGCAGAGTGAAAGGTCATGGTCAAATCTAGTTCTCTCTACTTATACCTCAAAAATAATAAGGAATGAATCAAACAAAGAAAACAGGCTACAATAAAAAGAAAAGAATCCAAAAGAAATCGTGGAAAGATAATCCCCATGGAAAAATTAAAAGAAAAAAACACAGTAAAATCCCAATTATTGGGACTATGCTCTATTAGTTGGGGTTTTCATATGGAGCTGTATAGCTGTTGTTCCAGTGAAAGCTTGAAACTAACTTAAGGGCTGTGGGTGACTTCATTGAATGTCCTAGATCATAACCAGCATCTTCCTGATAATCCCTGCACCTGGGGCTTTGCTAGGAGAGCCTTAGCCTAATCTATCAGGAACTATAACCTTTCCTTGGGTAGATTTCCCAGCCAGCTGACTCTACTTTATGTGTTGTCCTCCTCCGATACATAGTAAACTACTTGAGGGAAGGGATTATCTTGTCTGCTTACATTTATATTCCTAGAACTTCTTACAGCATCTGGCTCGTACTAGGTCCTTAATAATTGCTTTATCAAATCAATGCAGAAAAGACAGAAATATTAAAAGTATCATTTGCAGATCACAATATAGAAATTATAAGCAACAAAGGAAACATTAACAAAGGGCTTAGACATAAAACCAAGACTAAATAATTTAATTCTAAATAATAGGTTTAAGAATACATTGTAGATGCAATAAATAATTATGTTAAACAAAAATTGTAATGATAACATGCCAAAATTAATGCGATACAGTGAAAATATTCTTTAGGGGGATATTGATATCCCCAAATTCTTAAATCAACAAAAAAAGTAAGAAATGGTTAAGGAACTGAATGAGGATAAAAAGTAGTCTTTAAGAAAAATTAGTAACTTTCAAATAAGGACAAAGGTAGAAATCCAAAAAAAAAAAAATCTAAGAAGCTTAAGTCTATTTGAAAAACAAAAATACTTTTCAAATGAAACTGGTTTTTTGAAAACACTAGCACCAAAGACAAACTCTTTACTAATATAAAAGAGACAGAAAAAGAAACAGAGATGGACAGAGATAGAGACAAAGAGAGACAGAGAGGGGCCAAGACAGGTATAGATAAAGCAAATTACCAAAATCTAGTAAGAGGAATGAGATGAAGACACGTGGACATACATACAGAAAAGAATATAACTGGTCCCCTAAGAGTTAAAGTGCTTCAAGAGTTCAGAAGGAGATTTCTTCTGACTTAGAGGGGGCAGAAGGGAATAGAATGCTTCTGGATAAGGTGGCACTTGAACTAAGGCTTAATGGATGAACCATAAAGAAAGCTGGGTTTAGACTTTCTAGTCTGCCTTGGGAGTTTCCATCTTGCTTCAGCTCTTCAGAGCCTTTTGAAAGCATTATGAGCCCTCATCATGACTTTCACCCATAGGTCCCTCTTTGTTCTTCCAGTTCTTCACCCCTTCACAACCTGAAGTGCTACAGCACCCATTAACTTTGACAAACCTTTTTGTCTCACCTCTGTTTCTGGATTAAAACAAATAAGAAGGCTTGTAATTATAGGTTGATCTACCCCTGAAGTCCCCCCTCTACTTGTCACCACAAGTTGTGGTCACCCATCTGGAACTTTTAGCTCCCTTTCCAATAAATCACACACCAGTCAATTCAACCAACTGCATAGTGGTTGCCAAGGCAGTGAGATTATACAACTTTCACTTGTATTGTGCTCTAGGACAATAAAGCATAGTAAGCTCCTGTTCATTGTACATAATTACAGAATCTATTTTTGTTGGTAAAAGTCTTCTTTCACTCAGAGACTCCAATTACTCTTTGCAATAGTAGATATGTTGGGAGAGTAGCTATAACAAAACAAAAATCTTCACTCTGCTGCCAACCTACTGATAAAAAGCCTTTTCAACTATAGTTCATCTGGTACTCCAATGGCAGGCATACGGCCCATCACTGGTCCATACTCAAACCTTGGACAGATCACTAGGAGTTGTCAGAATTTGGACTCCTCTGCCATAACTTTAGTTAGAGCCTGAGAAAGACCAGGGTCACAACCCTACCAAGTTGAGGCATAGAACATGGCAGAGGATTATCTCATTTGTTTCTCACAAATTATCTTTGTTTTTCAGATGAGGAAAATGAGCTTCAAAGACACTAAGTGACTTGCATAAAGTCACACGAGTAAGAATTATGCTTCTCATTTTGGTTTTAGTACCTTTTCTACCTGCTACATGTTGCTGTTAGACCTCATCATTTTACAATATCACAATGTAGATGTGTAGACATTACCTGTGTCATATTATGAAGTTACAGAAACCAATTACATTATCACCTTTTTAAATACAGGCCATCCACAGGGTCAGTCAGACCTCAGACCTCACCAAATTATAACACTTACTAGATGCTAAATTCTGCAACTTCCTTCTCTGGTCACAGTCTCCTGTCCTCCCACCTCTCCCCATCATCTCACTCCTTCTCAGTGCTAACTAGAAATTTCATAAGACAAGTGGTCAAGGAGCATGAAGCATACCCTCAGTTGTTGTGAGTGGGGTGAGACAGTGGGGTGAGTCTGCTGCTGGGGAGGCCATCATGGGTTGCTCACCCAAGCCCTCTATCTGCTAGTTTCCTATTTTAACTAATGATTCTCACTAAATTCTGTGGTTTCTCCCATGGTTCTTGATCCTCAATGTGACCCTTGTACCCCAATTCCTTGCTCCTTTCCAATTCAATAACTCCTCTTCTGACTTCACTATTTTCCCTTCACAGTCTTCATTTACCCAGTCAACCACTTCACCAATGCACTATCCTCTGCCCTCAAATCATTTGCCACCTTTTCCTCCTACTGTTCCCATCTCTGAGTAACCCTTATCCTCCATCTTTTCTGCCCTTTATTTCCAAGCTATCAGATGGTGCTAGAGAAAGTCATATACTGATGGGGGTCTACTATATACTCAGGCTATGGGACCTCAGCTAGGAACTTACTGCATTTAGTGATCACAACCCCAAGGGCAACTGTTCCATACTATCTGCCCTTTCCTCAAGGCCCCAGCTCCACTCCTACCTACCTCAAGTAGGTGACCTAACTTCCTGTTACATATAGTAGATGATTAAATAATACTAGTTGATTAGAAACCGAAAATGGAAGACTCCAATTTTATATTAGAGCTACAGTCCTGCAGGCATTTAAAGGCTGTTCATTCCCTAATCTTTTTAGACTGTTATAGGATTTGGAGTTAAAAGGTATCATTTGGCTATAGGAGGCAGCTAGGTGGTGCAAAGAATAGAGCACTGGCCCTGGAATCAGGAAGACTCAAGTTCAAATCCTTCTTCAGACACTCATTATCTGTGTGACCTTGGGTAAGCCATTTAGCCTCCATTTGCCTCAGTTTCCTCATCTGTACAAATGAGGATAATAACAATACTTACCTCCCCCACAGTTGTTGGGAAGATCAAGTGAGATAATATTTGTAAAACACTTAGCACAGTGCCTAACACATAGTATATTATTAGTTTATAGGGATGGAAACTGAGGGAAACTGAGACCCAGAGACCCAACCATCTTGCCTATGGGTACACAGCTAGTGAATAAGCTGAAGAGCTTAGATTCAAACAAAGGACACCTTGCCCCAGATTCAGAATTCTTTCTACTGTCCCATAGACTGCCCTTCTTTCATGATTCAAACTCAACCTCCCAGCATATGAAAGAACGCCAAGACCCTGATAAGAAGACAAGGAGATGATGGAAGTGGCTTAGACTTTACCATCTCCCAGCTTGTGTCAGGCTGAAGGAGGAGAAAGAAAACTCAAAAGGAGTTCCTGATCCTCTATTTGTGAGGCAGCCAGGAGAGCAGATGTGAGCAGAGAGAAAGGTGAGTGAAATAAGGAGAATGGGAGAGCACAAGGAATAGGGAGAGAAGGAGAAAAAGATGAGTAGAAAGCAGACGGGGTCAAATCCTGTTCCCAGAAATTTCCAAGGTCCACTTATTTCCATCATTTTTAGATATAACAAAATTCCAGTACAGAGAAAAAGGGCAGCCCTGATGAGTGTGCTGTCTTGGGGTCTGGTCTGTCCATACTTTTGAAATGAGAGACATAAGACAGTGCACTGCTCGCCTAGCTACCAACCCTATCCTTGCCCTATCTCTATGCCCCTCACCTACTCACACTTGTTATATCCAACTCCAAGTCTCTTTTTGGAGGCTCACCCAGGTCACTAAGAAGCAGATTTGTTTTCTAACTATTCTAAACAATTTCTTTATCTCACCCAAGTTTTTTTTTTTTTTATTCTTAAAAGAATACTTTTTATCCCCAAACTCCACACTCAACCAAAACAGGTTAAGTAAGAGAGCAAGGCAGAGCCCTTGTGGCCAAAATCTCCAGCACAGCATGAGCTGAAAACAAGCAGGAACCTTACCTTTCAGCAGAAGCAGCCCCAGGAGGAAGAGGCTTGGCTGCCGTCTCATTGTGGTACTCTGGTGAAAAGCTTGCTTTTCCGAAGCTTTCGCCTCAGGAGCTCCCGCCTGGCCAGTGGATGAAATGTTGTCACTCTTCTCTGTTTCCCAGATAGATGAACTGTTACTCTTCCTCCCCTTTTATACTTTGCTGTGGGTTGATAATGAACATGCTATAAATTATATAGCACCTTTGATAGAGCGCAATGGCAGGCTGTAAAGTGATAAATATTAACATTGCTGCAGCAGCAGGTCCCTTGGTTGGAAGAGAATGGACAAGTTTGCTCTCTCCAGAGTGTGGGTCCTAGAAGTCGAGAGGAATGCAGAATATCCCACCTTCTCACACTCTCCTACACACACACACACACACACACACACACACACACACACACACACAGAGTGCTCAGTCATTGTTAGCTGGACTTGTCTAATGGTGTCACATGCCCTCTAGCATGTATGGTCAGTACAGCTGCCATGGCCAGCTAAAGAGGCCACCAAGCTCTAGCAGAAGTGTGGACAGCAGATTTCATTCATTTGATTGTTTCAATGGGAGAGGCAGGGAAAAGGGGGGAAGGAGGACAGAGTATACTGTGGACATGAAGTTTAGCACATCAGCCCTTTCCATTTCTAGGAGACTCCAATGCCCTCCCAGTCTTCTGACTCTAGAATTCTCTGCCTTGGCTCTATCAGAATAGCTCAACAGATGGAATGACCAACATTTTATTCTATACTCTGCTCATAGCAAGTCACAAAGCACTAGAAGTCAAAAGGTCCTTGACCTTAAGAAGCTTACGTTCACTCTTGGGCACAGGGAATAGAAGACGTGCATGAGTAAGCAAATACACATGCCAAACAATGCAAATGCAAGAGTAAGAAAACACCAATAAACAGGGAGGTCAAGAAAGGCATCTTGGAGGGTGGCACCTGAGTTGTATTTTGATTTTTGAATTTGATAATTGAATTCTGGAATCCAAAGTAATACAGATAGGATGAACATTCCCTGTGGTGATAAAATCAGAGAGTTAGCTACAAATGCTGAAGAACAGGGAACTCACCCAGGTATTACTGATTGATGCAAATGAAAGTGTTATTCATGCCTGCCAATAAACCAAAAACAAAACCAACAAATAGATGGTATAATAGGAGACACAGGCTAGACTAGAAACTTCTAGAAGGTAGGGAATATGTTTGCCTTGTCTTTGAATCCCCAACTAGGATAGTGTCTATTTATACAGTAGGTACTTCATAATTGTTTATTGAATGAATGGATGGTTGGTTGACTGACTAGCTGAAATTCTTGCTCTGCTACTTACTAACTGTGATCATGGACAAGTCACTCACTCTTTGGACCTCAGTTTACTCTCTGTAAAATAAAAAGGAGTTGGAACAAATGTTCTCTAAGGTCCCATTCAGCTCTAGATCTTTTGACCCATGATTCTATTTAAGTGTCTACTGTGTGTCAGATACTCTTGCTAGGTGCTAGTGATGAAGACATGCCAGATCCAGGGACCTGCTCACACATGAGCCCTAAGAAAAGCTATTTCGAATGCCCCCTGAAAGCCATAACTCGCAGGCCCCTACACATGTTAATTTTGCCAGCCAGTCAGAGGAAATGGTAGTTCAGAACAAAATACACTTAAACAACATGACAAATAATGTGAAAAGACCTTACCATGCATACATGAAATATACTCCCCCACTGGCTATCACATCATGAGTGGGTAAGAGCATGCATTCAGAGAACACACTTGATCAGGTAACTTGTATGGAGTATACAGGTAACTTGTATGGAGTATATACATGCAGGAAACATCTGGAGCTAATCATCACTCACCCTGCAGGGTATATGCAGGGGAGGGCACATGTGTCAGGAACATACACATACACATATGACACAGAAGTAGAGACATGTATGGCCAAGAGACACACATGAAAGAAGGGAAAGGAAGGGAAGAGGGAAGGGTGGAGGGGAGGGAAAAAAGAAGGGAAGGAAAAAGGGAAGGTGAAGGGAGGGGAAAGAAGCTTTTATTAAGTGGGCCATTTTCTCATTTCTTCCCAACAACTCTAGGAGGTAGGTGCCATTTTACAGTTGAGGAAACTGAGGGAGAAAAAGGTATGAGTTGCCTTGGCCATGTACAACACAGAGTTGCGGGACCTCTGGTAATGTCCTCATGCTGCTTCCTGTTTGTTGCTCTCTGCTGGACATTGTGCTGAATTTTGGCTAGTCAGAGACTTTCTGGGTCTCCCTAGAGAAAAATATGGCACAGGCCCTCAAAAGATTTTTGGTCTAATGGAAACAGAAAATAGGGAAAGACAAATAACTGATATGAAGGAAAGTGAGATGAGGGCAAAGATCACTTTGTTGAGAGAGAAGGGGACAGTCAGGAAGGGTTTTACAGAGGAAGTGATTTAGTTATAAAGCAAGCAAGGTCAAACAAGTGTCTTCAGTGACCTAGCAGTAAAGAAGTCAGCCAGAGAAATTAGATTATCTATAGCAACCAGATTTTCTGAACCTATTTGCTTTGATGTTAACTCATGAAATGCAGAGTTCTTGGGTTTTATGTGGTTGTTGTGGTTTATTCCTTGTTCTCAAAGAGGACCAATGACATCACAATAGCAATGTCTTGACTTGCAGGTGAATTGGATTTCAGTGAGGCAGAGCTGCATGAAGTCATCAGCCTCACTCTCTCCTCCAGAGACATCATAACCCAGTGCCATAAGGGCAAGAAAACAGGTGATGGCCCTGGATGCAGAGAATGACTATGGCCTTTCTAAATTAAGGTCTTTCCCAGGCCTTAGTTTGTCTGAGGCAGTGCCCATTCAATGACTAAAGACTAGGTAAGAATTGAGACAAGTGAACTAATTTACCAGGACAAAATAATGCCTTGACCAGTCCTCACCACTGCATCACTGCCTACCCACACCATACCATACAGATTACAAGCACCACAAACATGAACTCCCTGTAGATGTAGATAATATAGTTGTACATACTATTGACTAGTAGTGCACATGGGTTTTCATGAGTAATTCTATCTACATTAAAATAGAAAATAAAATCTGCACAACACAAAACAATATGATTAAAATAGAAAGGGAAAATATTTAAGGAAAATAAGACAGATTATGCCAAGTTCACAATGGATAAATGGCTGAAAGATAGGATCAGTTAGTTTTCAAAAAGCAACAATTCCAATTGTTAAGAACTACTTGGTGAAAATAATCAACCTCTTTAATAGTGATGATATTTCTTCAGTCTGCAATTCTCCATCTGGTACAATTCTCAGTCTTTTCTAACTTTTTTTGTTGTTGTACTGCTCGTTGATAATTCATTTAGTTCGTCTTTGATGAGATGCAGGAATTTCTGAGACATTGATGGACACTGATGTTCTGAGACAGTCTCAGAAAATCTAGGTTGCTGCATTGCTGCCCCTCTCAGATCTCTGGCCTTCTGTATGAGTTGAATACAGTTCAGAAAAATTTCAGGCCATGGCTGCTATGGTGTTCAAAAATGTCAACTCATTTTTTAAACACAAAAAGTCAACTCCTTGAAGTTGGAAAAGATCTGCCTTTATTCCTTCCTGTTTTTCCTATTTCCTCATCCTCTTTTCTCACCATTTTGTTTGGCTTAGTGTTGGTCTATCTCCATTGTTTCAAGCATCTCAATATACTCTTAGTATCACGGCAACATTTTGCTTTTACAAAACACCAAGGTACCTGATGTAGCCCCCACTAATGGGTTTAGTATTTTAATAAGCAAAGAGATAATATTCCTCTATTCAAAAAGAATTTTTCCTCCTACTGGACCTTACCTGAGCTTTTCAAAAGAGTAAAGCAAAAACAAAAAACAAAAAAACTTTTAAAAACAGAATATTTTAAAATAAAAATTATAAAATAAAATATTTTAAAAATGTAATTAAAAGAAAAAGGAAAGAAACAGTTGGGAAAAATAAAACAGACTAGATTTAGATTTTAGATTTGACATCTAAACTCTAAGAAATTTTTTCTCAAATCATAATGGATAATGGCCACAAGACATGATCAGACGGTTTTCAGATAGCAGAAAAAAATCAAATTAATTTTTTTAATAGTCAACCAAAGTTTTATTTTTAAAAAATGAAGCTATTGCTTATCTAAAATCAGTTCCCCTGCCACTATTCTTAAACCCAATAGCAACCATTTTACCATCATCTGCTGGGGTAGGACAGAGAACACCAAACCTGGGCAATCATAGAATCATAAAATCTTAATTAGGAAATGACTTGATAAGCATTTATAGCCAAGAGTCCTCTGTAACATGCTCAAAAATTGGGCACAGAATCATAAATTTAGAACTTAAAGGGACATCAATCACCTAACCCAACCCCAACATTTTACAAATCAGAGAAATGAGGGCCAGAAAGAGATGAATTTGCCCAGAGTCACAAGCATATTAAGGAGGAGAGCTGAGATTCAAACCAGATTCTCTGATGCTAAATCCAGTGATCTTTGTACCATGTAACGCCGCCATCTAGCCTTCACTTAAAGACCTTTCATTTCACTATTAAACATTACAAACGCTATTAAAATGTTCAGGTGATAGATGACAATCAGAAATTAGTCATCTTAAGAATCTATAAAAATGTTCTATAGCATTTTTTGTTTTTTACTAAATGCGCCAAAATTTTGAATATCATGTCTCACTTTGAAAAGCCGGATTCTTCAGAAAATTCATCACAAACTCCATTTGCTCATTAAAAATATTTTGTCCTTTCAAAGATCACTGGGATAAAATGAAACAGCTTGATTGTTTCACTAATAGCAGTCATATAAAACACGGTCTAAGAGGTATTCTGATAGAGGTACATATTACGGCATTCAACAGTTCTCAGAATCTGTCTTATCTGAGGTCTGTTACTGTGGATTAACCAATATTGTACTGATGAATGAATGAAAAGCATTTCTGAAGAAATGACTGTGCCACTCACTGTACTAAGACCTGGGAATGAAAAAACTAATGAGAAATAGTCCTTGTCCCCAAGGAGCTTACATACTAAGAAAGAGACAATACATAAAGAAGAGTGGTGTACCGTGATAAGGTAGGATATTTTGATGGACAAAATTTTCCAGTATTCATTAAATCACTTACCATTCTCAGTGTAATATTTTATCATAACTATCTTACACTCTTAAAGGAGAAGTTAGGAATACATATGGTAGAATGACTTCTAAAATATACCCAGCTCTATTCATTTGTCTTGGAATATGCCAAGGCCCATATACAGAAGAGTTGCTAAGTGAATGAGTCTATGGAAGTCCAAAGAATGTCTTGATTCAGGCTTTAAAATGTGACATTGAATGGTTTTTCAGATTTATTATTCATTTTCTTTAAAATTTTTCGTCAAATCTCTTGATTCTTATAACATCTAAGTTTAAGTAATATTCTTTGACTCCATCTTGCTCCAGGAAGTTTCATTTTATTCTTATCCTTTCTTGTCTATTCTTAATTCTATCCTTCAATCCATGGGCTGCCATTTTTAAATTTTTCCTTCTTTTTTCTATTTGAGTCTCTCATGAAGGAACAGTTTCTGGAGCACCAAACTCCCTTTTCTTTTCCAATTGTTTATTATTGTATTTGTAGATCTTACTCCTCCCCTCTCTTTCTTTTCCCCTTGTCTCTCCTTCTTTGAAATATCAATTAATGAAGGAAGCCATGTTAAATAGAAGCGGTGTCATGTGTTGGTATTCTATGTTCTGAGTCATGAGACTCAAACTGAAACCTTATTTTACCATGATTGCTCATCATTATTAAGGCCAAATTATCCTACCTCTAGTTTTATGTCCCCCCTTCTACTCAGATTGCTAGCTGACCTCAGGATCCCATATAATCCCATCGTCTAGGATGGGATACATTTCTGGGAGGCATAACCCTTTCTTAGAGAATATGGCTTCCTAAAGCATGCATTCTCATAGAACAAAATCTATAGGTCCTATCTTTTACCACAAACAAACAATTCTTCTGTCCTATTTTGGAATGTTCTTGAGTGATATTCTTTTCTATCCCCTTCCAAGGCTCCTTTTCCCTCCTAAATCTCAATTCCTTCACACAATTACTTTTTAACCTCCTTTCCCAGAGTCCTACATCTTATTGGTATTGGAAAAATGTCTGTCCCTTCTCTATTCATCTATGTACTTGGCAGGAGATGAACTTTCAATTTTTGCTTGTCTCTTACCTCCCCTTCTGCCTGTTTACTGAAACTCTCCACTGTTTGTTTTTTTTTTACCCCTCCCATAAAATATATTGCATCTATAGAGGATGATTGAATTTAGTCCATGGAGTACTACTAACTCATTCCTTCCTCCTTCCTTTTTCCTGATTCACCTTTAGCTTTAGCCTTTCTAGTTCTGAATATTTTTTCTTTCTTTTGCTAATTAGTTCAATTTTTCTTTTAAAAAGAAAAGTCTATAGCCATGAGAGAATTGATTTTCTTGATCATTTTACTTGTTTAGTTTTCTTTTATATCTCTTATTTGGATTATTGATTCAAAAAATATCTTTTCTTGTCCAGGTATTAAGATGTCAAAGTAAGCAGATAATCACTTTCACTCTCCCATACTCACCTCCAAAGAAGAATGAAATTTAGTGCCTCAAAATGAATCCTGGAACATCAAACCAGCAAAGTGATGGATGAAAGAGTCTTCAAAGGTCAGAAGGAATGATCTGTCTCACTCTGGTCAAAGGGAAGCACAGTCCAGGACACAAAGCATCCCAACAGGCCAGTAGCAAGCCCTGCCTCAGGAAACTAGTGGGAGGGCCTGACAAATAGCCACATCAGGTCCCACCCTCCACCCCCTGCCCTGTGCCTCAGGGTTGCCAGGAGAATGGGCAGATACCAGCTCCAGCATAGCCCCAGGCAGACAGGCAGATGCCAATGCAGGGACCCTCCACAGACCTTAGCACATACCCAGCACCAATACTGGGACCCTGACTCAGCACCAGGTAACTTGCCAGAGTCCTACAGCCTCCAACAGCACCAGCCACACCACACCCTACACCCTCAGTTTGGCACCAGACAAGAGGGTCCCCCATGGGCCTCAGGGCTACACTAATACAGCACCAAGTAAAGAGCCAGGGCCTGTAACCCCTGGCACAAGAAGCCTGAGACAGTGCCTCTTCCACCCCAGAAGCAGAGTTCAAATTTAAAAGGAAGGGAAAAGGCTAGAAAAGATAAGCAAGAAACAACCAAAAAAGAATCTGACTATAGAAATTTACTATGGTGACAGGAAAGATCAAGATGCAAACTCAGAAAAGGATAACAATGTCAAAACAGTTATGGGCAAGGTCCCAAAGAAAAATGGGTATTGGTCTCAAGCCCAGAAAGAACTTATAAAAGTGCTGAAAAAGGAACTTAAAAATCAAATAAGAGAAGTAAAAAAAAAAATTGGGAAAAGAAGTGAGAGTGATTCAAGATAAATTTTTTGTGTGTTCGTCCTTCACTGCCAAAGAAGACCATGCCATCAGAGAAATGATGACATGACTTGCACTTGACCTTGTTTTGAGTGAGGGAAGGCTGTACAAGGTCACCAGCCTCACTTCTCCTCCAGAGCCATCGGAATCCAGTGACCAGATATTCATCAGGATGACTAGAGATGACCCAGGATGAGGCAATTGAGGTTAAGTGACTTGCCCAAGGTCACACAGCTAGTGAGAGTCAAGTGTCTGAGGTGACATTTGAACTCAGGTCTTCCTGACTCCTGCACTGGTGCTCTATCTACTGCACCACCTAGCTGCCCCTGCAAGAGAAATATGGAAAGAGTCAACAGCTTGGAAAAAGAAAACAATTCCTTAAAAAGTACAATTGGCCAAATGGAAAAGGAAGCACAAAAGCTGAGGAAAATAATTCCTTGAAAATTAGAATTGGGCAAGTGGAAATTAAAGACTCTATGAGACATCAAGAAGCAATCAAACAAACCCAAAAGAATGAAAAAAAATAAAAGAAAATGTAAAATGCCTTGTTGGAAAAACAACTGACCTGGAAAATAGATCCAGGAGAGATAATTAAAGAATCATTCTGAAAGCCATAATCAAGAGGAGGATCTGGACAGCATCTTTCAAGAAATTATCAAGGAAAATTGCCTGGAACCAGAGGGCAAAGTAGAAAATGAAAGAATCCACCCATTACCTCCAGAAAAAGATCCCCAAAAGAAAACTCTTAAGGAATATTAGAACTAAATTTTAAAACTATAAGGTCAAGGAAAAAATTTTGCAAGCAGCCAGAGAGAAACAATTCAAATATCGGGGAACCTTAATCAGGATGACACAGTATGTTAGTAGCTGCTGCAACATTAAAGGATCAGAGGTCATAGAACATGATGTTCTGAAAGGTAAAGGATGTAGGACTATAACCAAGAATCACCTACCCAGCAAAACTAAACCCAATACTTCAAAGGAAAAAAATTGTCATTCAATGAAATAAAAGGATTTCAAGCTTTCAGAAGACCAGAGTTGAAGAAAAAGTTTGATCTCCAATAACAGGACTCAAGAAAAACTCAGAAAGGTAAAAAGAAAACATAAGGAATTCAAAAAGGTTAAACTGTTTACATCCCTGCATGGGATGATGATACTTACAGTTCCTAAGAACTGTCCCACTAATAGTGAAGCTAGAAGGAAGACATGTAGACAAAGGGTATGGGGATAAGGTGAATTTGAGGGAATGATATAAAAAATTAAGCAATGAGGAAGAAGACCAGAAGAAAGGGAAAGGTAGAGCAGGGTAAATTATTTCACATGAAAAGATGCAAAAGACCTATTATATAAGTGGAGGGGGAGATGAGAGGATGGCAGTGGGCATCTCTTGAACTTTACCCTCATCAGAACTGACTCAAAGAGGGAATGATACCATCAGTTGAATATAGAAATCTATCTTACCCACCAGGGAAGTAGGAGTGGAGGGGACTAACACAAGGCAGGGCAGGGCGGTGCTAGACAGTATCAAACACTGGTGATGAGGAAAAGGGTGAAAGGAGAGAGAGGACAAAACAAAGGAAAAATAGGATGAAGGGAAATAGAGTTAGTATCCATAACTGTGAATGTGAATGTGATGAACTCTCCCTCCCATAAAACAAAAATGTATAGCAGAGTGGATCAAAAGCAGAATACTACAATGTGTTGTCTATAAGAAACACACCTGAAGCAGAGAAACACTCACACAGAGTAAAGATGAGGGGAAAAAGCAGACTTCAGCTGAAGTTAAAGAAGCGGGGGGTAGCAATCCTGATCTCGGATAAAGCAAAAGCAAAAATAGGTCTAATTAAAAGAGTTAAGGAAGGAAGCTGCATCTAACTAGAAGGTACCAGAGACAATGAAGACAATGAAGTAAAATCAATATTAAACATATATGCACCAACTGGGATAGAACCCAAATTCTTAAAGGACAAGTTAAGTGAATTACAGGAATGGAGAGCAAAACTCTATTAGTGCTGGACCTCAATTGTCCTCCTCCAACTAGATCAGTGGAACACATTTGGTACACAAGACACAGTATAAAGGATCATAGTAACCTAGTGTATGATAAATCCAAAGACCTCAGCCTCTGGGGTAAGAATTCACCATATGACAAAAACTGCTGGAAAAACTAGAAAACAGTAGAGTACACACTAGATGTAGACCGATATCTTACACCATATACCAGGGTATGGTCAAAATGAGTACATGACTTCGACATACCATAAGCAAATTAGAAGAGCAAGGAATAGCTTACCTTTCAGATGTATGGAGAAGGGAAGAATTCATGACCAAATAAGAGATAGAGAGCATTATGAAATATAAAAGATAATTTTTTTATTATATAAAATTTAAAAGCTTTTGCATGAACAAAACCAATGCAACCAAAATTAGAAGGAAAGCAAAAAACTTGGAAACAATCTTTCCTGCAAGTATCTCTCATAAAGGCCTCATTTCTCAAACATATAGAGAACTGTGTGAAATTTATTAAGAATATAAGCCATTCTACATCCAGAGATAGAACTATGGAATTGGATCATTTTCTCTTGTATTGTGTTTTGTTTTGTTTAATGTTTTCTCCCATTCGTTTTAATTCTTCTATGCAACATGACTAAGGTGAAAATGTACTTAATAGGAATGTATGTGTATAACATTGAGGAGGGAGTGGAGGAGGAAAAAAATCTAAGATATATGAAGTGATTGTAGAACACTGAAAACAAATAAAATAATTTTTTTAAAAAAAGAATATAGGCCATTTCCCAGTTGATAAATGGTCAAAGGATATGAGCAGGCAGTTTTCAGATGAAGAAATCAAAGCCATCTATAGTCATATGAAGACAAGCTCTAAATCACTTTTCATCAGAGAAATCCAAATTAAAAACAATTCTGTGGTACCACCTCAAACCTATCAGACTGACAAAAAAAGATAATGAAAAATGTTGGAGAGGATATAGAAAAATTGGGACACCAAATTTATTATTGGAGTTATGAACTGATTCAACTTCTGAAAAGCAATCTGGAACTGTTCCCAAAGGAGCAACCGAACTGCGCATATGCTTTGATCCAGCAGTACCACTCATGAGTCTGTATCCCAAAGAGATTACAAAAAAGAGGAAAGGACCTATATGTGCAAAAATGTTTATAGCAGCTCTTTTAATGCTGGCAAAGAATTGGAAATTGAGGAGATGCCTGCCCATCAGTTGAAGAATAGTTGAAAAAGCTGTAGAATATGAATGTAATGGAGCACTGTTGTGGAATAAGAAATGATGAGCAGGCAGATTTCAGAAAAATATGAAGACTCGTACAAACTGATACAAAGTGAAATGAGCAGAATAAGGAAAATATTGTACACAGTAACAGCAACATGGTGTGATGATCAACTATAAATGATTTAGCTCTTCTCAGCAACAATGATCCAATATCCATAAGTACAAAGGACTTATGATGGAAAATGCTGGAAAAGAACTGATAGATTCTGAATGCATATGAAAACATACTTTCTTCACTTTACTTTTTTATGGTTTTTTTCCTTCTGGTCTGTTTCTTCTTTCACAACTAATATGAAAATGTTTACATATCAAATAGCTGTATTAAATAGCTTACCACTTTAGAAGGAGTGGAGGGGACAGGAGGGGAGAAAAAACCGGAATTCAAAATCTTTTAAAAATGGAGGCTAAAAATTATCTTTACATATATTTGGGAAAAATAATATACTATAAAAATCTTTTCTTATCACTGTGTAGAAGAAAAGGAACAACGAATACTGACTCTTTGGGGCTATGTCCTAGATGACAGTTTTCCTGGAGAAAGTGAAGTTCATCGTATCTGAGGAGGAAGTAGTTTATTGAATTCCAAGGAATGCTGATATGGAACCAGCAGGTGTTGAAAACTCTTCTAGATCATCATGGGATCATTAATCCATAAGTAGATTTAAAACAGGTAGAATGGTAGAAACCAAAGAGCAGCCATGTTAGGCTAAGATGGAGTTACCCCAGGGATGTGAGCTTGATCCCACGCTTAGAGACTAGGATAAAGGCACAAGACTATGGCCTATAAAATGTGCAGACTACAAACAGCTAAAAGGGATAACTAATATTGGATGACAGGAAACAAAGGGATAGAAATAAATAAGGCTCACCCATATCTGGGTTCAAAAAACATATTTCTTAAGTACAGGGGATTGGGAAAAATCAGTATGATTTTATAAAGCACCTATAACGTGCTAGCACATAGTCTAATCATGTCATTTCCCCTACTCAATAAACTCTAATCGTTTCTTATCTCCAGGAGCAGATATAAAATGCTGTTTCTCAATCAAAGCCCTTTATAACCTAGCCCTCTCCTATTTTTCCAGTCTTTTTACACTTTACTCCCTGACATGATCCAATGACATCTTGACCAGATCTCTTGGTGGTCTCACAACAAGACACTCCATCTATCAGCTCCAGGCACTGTCTCTGGCTGTCCCCCATGCTTATAATACTCTCCTACCTTCTCTGATTTCTGACCTTCCTCGTTTTAATTAAAATCCTATCTAAAAAAAAAAAAGAAAATCAAACTGGGAGAGGAAGACCCTCAGGATTTCTGGCCACTTTCTTGGCTCATGTCTGAAACTCCTCTAAACTGCTGAATGGACTTTGCCTCAATCAAACCGAGAACTCGGAAAGCCCTTAGCTTGAAAAGGCCAAGGTGTCCTGTCCCCTCTCCCCCATCCCCAGTCCCGGTCTCTCCCTCTCCTCCTCTGAAGAGTGCTCTGCCCAAAGGAAGGTAAATTTTGAAGGTTGATGTGGCTCTCAAAGATAGGCCAACAATAGACACCAACCCAAACACTACTACTTAATGGTTATAGGTTGGGGCCAGATGGATCAGAGTGAATGTAAATAGTAATTGTTTACTTTAGGCCAAACACTTTTAAGGGCTCTTCCCCTTCCAGTTTTTTTTTTTTTATTAAAGGGAACATCCCTTGGCTCACTTCTTAAACAGCCCAAATTATTAAATGGGATTCGTCTCAGTCAAAGCGAGAACTCAGAAAGACCTTAGCTTAAAAAAGCCAAGATCTCCCATTGCATCTTGGGCTGTCTTCAGTTGTCCTGATCTCTCTCTGGCTCTGGAGAAGAGCGTGAGGCTGGTGACTTTGCACAGCCCTCCCTCACATGAAACCAATTCTCTTGCAAGTCATGGTATCATCTTCCTGATGTCATGGCCATCTTCAAGAACAAAGGACAAGCCACGACCGGTGAGTAGTCAGGATCAGCCACACAGGGACCCAACAGGCCAGTTCCGACACTAACTGACCTCCTACTCCTCCCTCTCCCTCCCTTCCTCTCTCTTTCCCTCCCTCCCTCTCCTTCTTTCCTCTCTTACCTGAGGATGCTTTGCCCAAAGGAAGGTAAATTTTAAAGGCTGAAACCTGCCTCGATATCTTGGTGTTCACTGGCTAGATTTCTTTCTTAAAGACCAAGCCTGGAACCCAAATTAACTCTGGCACTCAGGGATTGGCCAAACTACAAGCCCCTGCCCAAGCACCACTTAACGATTATTGTTTGGGCCAAGGTGGGTGAATATAAATAGTAATTGTTTCTCTTTGGGCCAGAAACCCTGAGGGTCTTCCCCTCCCAGTTTGATCTTTTTTTTTTTTTTTTATTAAAGGGGCCATCTCCAGGCTCACTTCCAAAACATCCTAAATTACTGAATGGGCTTTGCCTCAGTCACAATAAGAACTCAGAAAGACCTCAGCTTAAAAAAGGCCACAATCTCCCATGGCGTCCTGGGCTGTCTCCCGTTGTCCTGTTCTATATCTGGCCAGTGGACCTAGATGGCTCTGGAGGAGAGAGTGAGGCTGGTGACTTTGCACTATAAAATCCAGTTCACTTGCAGGTCATAGCATCATCTTCCTGATGTCACTGTCCTCAAAGTGGACAAACCACAATTACAAAATCCTTCTTTTTACAGGAAGCCTTCTCCAACCCCTCTTTAATTCTAGTGCATTCCTTTTGTTAATTACTCCTATTTATCCTGTATAGATCTTGTTTCATATATATTTGTTTGTATGTCTCTTACATTGCAAGCTTCTTTTGAGGGCAGGGCTTCTTTTTGCACCCCAGCACTTAGGATAGTGACTGGCACAGAAGTATTTAATGAATCTTTATTTATTGAAACAAAAAAGAAACAGTACTTTCATTCAAAGAGTTTACACTTGTGAAAAAATGATTATTTATAACCAATACCTTGGAGATTCAGAGCTTCCCCCAGCTCCCTTCTTGCAAAATCCTAATCATAAATTTTCTTTTTTTTTTTTTTTTTTGAAGGACATTACTGATAAAGAGATAGCTCTGATTCTCCTTAAGCTAGTCCGCCCCCATCCACATTTGCAAGTAATTAAATCTAAAGTAGGGAACCCTTTGTGTACTAAACTCAAACTGGGGTGGAGACAGATTCTTTTGTCTTAAGTTTGACCTTTTGACAGAATCCAAATTTTACTAATCAAAGGATTTATATCAACTTTGCCTCTCTAGTGCTCAAATTTTCTCATCTCTAAAACAAGGAAGCTGAACTAAATGACCTCTAAGATTGCCTGAATTTTGTGGGGAGAGCAAAATAAACTCGCAAGGACACATTTCTCAGAGATGACCTTCTAGTAGGGTTGCCAACTAGCTGGTATCTAACCTGTCTGGCAGACATCTAGATGTGTCCCATTATGTGATCCCCTCCTAATTCCAACTTCAGTTTAGGTTACCCTATCTTTCAAATGGGAGGCACAGTGGACACAAATCTAGATTTGGGAGTCCAGAAGACCTTCAAGAGTGAGGGTAGGGGGTAGCAGTATCAAATAAATCCAAGCATGGTGCCAGGGAAAGAGTTCTAAGTTAGAGTATCTGGGTCCAGATTTGGGCTCCTCTACTTCCCACCAGTGTGACCCTCCCCAAATAACTTCCCTTTTCTTGACCCCAGCTTCTCCATCTATAAAATGAGTGGTTTTAGATTAGATGACCAGTGGGCAATGAGCAAGCCTCTGTGAATCTTAGGCAACTTTCTAAAAGCACAAATTATAAACAGGTTGTAATCTGGGTAGATGGAATCAGTCCCCACCACAAATAAATCACAGATTCATTCTTTATTGACTTTTCAGTTATCAAGAACTCTCTCTCTACAATGAGCAGCAGTAGAAGAAAGAACTCACCATTTGTTTTTACCAAGAATCCACAAGGTGGCGCTTGACTAAACCTAAATGAAGAGTTACACTAGAATGGTAGGGGATTTAAAAGTGTGGATTTAATTTAATTCAGTTCAACCAACATTTGTTGAATGTCTAGTGTGTGCAGAGTTCTGTGTTAATATAACTTTAGTGTTGAGAAACTGAAGCTATGGTTTTCCTCTGGTTAGCCTATGGACCAACCATTCAGGTTTAAACAGATCAATAAGTACCCAACATGACTGGGTCAGAGAAAGACCCAATCAATACCTGTTAATAGGGTTGAGCTCTTGCGGGGAACGGGAGAAGATAAAAAATTTTGGCAAGACGGTGAATGCATCAAAGACCTGATTTTTATCACCATTGGCACTTCTTTTGTTTACACATAGGTATGATTACTCTTGTATCATTTTAATCTAAAATCATTCTTTAAATGTCTGGTTTCCCCACAGCAAGGGCCACTGCATATTTCTAATATTTACTAAGTGTGCGCTCTTTAAGAGTTATGACTTTTGCATATTTCTTTAGTGAAAAATATATGCTTAAAAACCACAGAATTAAAAGGCAATGAAATGTGTGTGGCACTGAACCAATAAGAGAATTAACTAGAGGTGGGGAAGATCAGCTTAATTTGGTTTTATCTTGTCAAAGTTAAATATTCAGAGTCAACCTAGTGTCAGTTGAAGCATACATGCTTGACTATTGTTGTCACAAAATGAAAGCCTATCAAAAGTATTGCTTATCCTAGGTAGTTTACATACTACTGTAGCAGGAAATGAATAAATAAATGCTTGTTGAGAAATGGTCCAGGATTTTCTCTTCTTTGTCCTTTCATCTTTGGCCAGTTCACCAATGTACATGGCTCCTTCAAGGGCCACTAAAATATGAAGTAAGTAGAGGGCTGTAATAATGGTATTAATTCCCAATAAGACAATGGGGAAAAAATGGGAGGTTTTCTGGAGAAAATTGTGGATGACTGGCAAGGAATTAAGTGTATATCTATGTGTATCCCCTTTCTTTCTAGCATCCTTCACGCAGCTAATAAATTTAGAAGTAGTATTTAAACCCAGATCTAAGGCAAACCCCAAGAGTGTACCACAAGCATATGAACTGGCCATGAATCAGTTAGTTAATATCAATATGGTGCCAATGAAGTAATAAGCACCCAGGATATGCCAAGAAATCCATACTTTATGAAAGAGTTCACCTTGTCGAAGAAATTTAACATCTCATTAAAGAGATAAAATCAGTACCAGAATCAATCCCTTATCTTTGGCCACAAGCTCCCAATAATTGCTCCTTTGGCCCCAAGAGAAGACAGATCCTATGATCATGAGCTGGCAATAGCAGAAGGCAGTGACAGCAGAGGAGGAATTACTAGACAGTGTGGAGTTCCTATGCCAATTTTGGAAACAGAGAGGAGCCAGATCTGAGGATCCACAACAGGTGAGGTCATGATATAAGAGCAAACTCAGACCTTGCCTTTCATTAGTATTGTAAACTGCATGGATTAAGCAAGTTCAGGGAAGAGGGGCTAACTCTTTAGTGAACTCTAGTGTTTTCCCCTTTCAGTGGAAATAGATGCAGGAGAATGAGTCCTATAAAAATAAAGGCTTGGATAGGACTGAGAGAGGCAGGACTCTTCACTGGAGGAAGTATTCAAATATAGTAGGAAAAGCACTAAATTGGAAATCTGAAGAACTTGGCTTAATAAGGTTTATTAACCTTAACCCTGAGCAAGTCAGTCACTGAACCTCTCTCAGACTCAGTTTCCTCTTTAATAAAATGGGAATGATGCTAATAGCACCTACTTTACAGGGTTCTTGTGAAGAGTAAATGACATAATTACATACATAAAGTGTTTTGCAAACCTTAAAGGACCCTATAAATTGTTAGTTATAATTACCTAAAGCCTTAGGAATGAATCAACAGCATAATGCTGTGGAAAGAATGATGGACTTGCAGTCATAAGACTGGAGTTCTAATCTGAGCTCTATCACTGTCTTTGTAATCTTAGACAAATCACTTAACCTTTCTGAGTCTCAGTTTCTTTAGCTGTGAGAGGAGAGAAACTAGATCACCTTAAAGGTCTCTTCCAGTCCTCATCCTAGGAATCCTTTTCTGTTGAGTGAAAAAGTCCATCTTGTATTTAGTGAATTATTCTTGGCCTGAGTGCTTGCTTTGACTTTTTTTGTAGATACCTACACATGAAGTTCATCCTGATATGACCAAGAGAAACCCACCAATGGTTTCCTTGGCATGAGTTGGGGGGAGACAGAGTGAATGAGTGAGTGATAGAGAGACAGGCAGATACCAAGAAAGTGAGTGAGAGTCTGAGATTTCAAATCTGGGTGACTTAAGGGATAGTGATGTCCTCAACAGAAATAAGGAAGTTAGGAAAAAGATAATTAGTTCTATTTAGGATATGTTAAGTTTGTGATGTTTATGAGGCCTCCAGATGGAGAGGCCTAACAGGCAGCTGGTAAAGAGGGGCTGGAAGTCAGGAGAGATGAGGGCTAGAAACCTAGCTTTGGGAGTTATCAGCACAGAGATGACAGTTAAACACGAAGGAGCTAGTGAAATCAGCAAGAGAGAAAAAGTATAGAGAAAAGAGAGAAGAGGGTGCAATACGGACCACAGACATAGGAGATGAGCAAATGAGACCGATAGGAATGGTCATATCAGTAGGAAGAGGACTTAGGAGAGAATGATGTCATGAAAAGCTAGCGATCAGAGAATATGCTGGACTGTCAAAGGTGGCAAAGAAGGCAAGAAGGATGAGGAATGAGAAAAAAAAATCTTTGGAATTAACAACCAAGAGATCAATGATGACCTTAGAGAAAGAACCATAGGTGGAGTTCCCGGACCAAGTGTGAGACAGAGTAGAAGACTATCAAAGGACAGAGCCAATGAAGGAAAGTAGGCCATCCTTCCCCCATTCCTCTCCCAGCCCCATTCTTGACCTTCTGGAATTCAAAAATCATGCCTCTACTGTTGTCTCATTCTAGAACTTGCCCCAGTGCCAGAGGCTTCTTCATTATAGCGTTTCCTACCATCCCTGGGGCTTATTTACCATGAAATATCTTCCTATTAAACCTCCCTCCTTTTTTTCCCATGCTCCACCCCTTTTCAATTCCCTTCCCCATGTGGTCCTTCCCCATTAGACTGTAAACTCCTTGGGGGTAGGAATTGTCTTTCATTGTATTTATATCCCTCTCACTTAACACTGTGTCTCCCACATAATAAGTACTTAATCCATGCTTCTTTCCTTCCTGCTGTATGTGGAACCATGAATCCAGACTTTACTTTTCACTAATACTGTGTTATGAGGCTGGTTGTGGGGAGGTTGGAGGAGAGAGGGAGAGAAATGAAAAAAAAAAGAAAAAAAAGAAGAGAGACAGACAGAAACTAAGATTCAAAGAGGAGAAAAAGTGGCAGACGAGAGAAAGAAACAGAGACATAGAGATTTGGCCTCACCTAGGGTCATACTTTAAGTGTGGAGGGCTAAATAAATTGCTATGAGGTATAGCTTACTGGAAGAATGAATTGCTAGACTTAGCAACTTCAAGTGCATTTCTCTTTCTTGGGGTGGACAGGAATCCACCATGATGTGGTATAGTGTGATAATGTTTAATATAAAATTTTGGAATAATCTCTTTGTTCTCTCTGAAGCAAACTCAGAGAGTGCCTCTTCCTATGTCAGCAAAAGCCAGCCAAGGCTGACTCTACATTCCTTAAGGAGACCTTTAACCTAAGACACTATCTTGAATAATGGGACGTTTTCCATATCTTAATATTTGTAGACCTACACTATGTTATGGCATGTTAATGGTAAAGAAAACACAGACATCTTAGGTCATAATTTCTATTGAACTTTGTTTACCCTTTCCTATGTCAGTTATCTGTTTAGGGCAGGAAGCCTACCACTTACTAGTGGTGGGATTTCCGAGACATATGTTTACCCAGCTTGGAATCCCAAGGCCTGACCAATATTGCTTTGTTAATTGTCCTGTCTTACTGAATTTATGATTTGTTCAACTAGGAGAGTTCTTTTCTCACGGCAAAATGTATATAGGCCAGAAGATTTCTGCACTGGGTAGCCAGAACATTTCTGGCTCCATAATGCATTATGTAACTGTTTTCTTTATGGGGAATTGATCAATTAATTAATTAAATCATAAAATGTATGCATTTAGCCATGTTGCCTTTTCTTGGTAAGTTTTCAGGTCAACAAGTGTTTCAAGTCTAAAGTACTTCGTGTGTTTTCTTGGAAAGTAGTACTTTTTGCATTCCTCTCCCTTCTTTTACTTATTATATTCATTTTGAGTAAGTCATACTCTTCCAGAGCCATATAAGGATAAAAAGATCATAGAGCTGGAAGAGAAAAGGATCTTAGAGGTCATTCAGTCCAATTTTCTCATTTTACATGGCAGCAAGAACCACCTAACCCACAAGAACAGAGACTTTACATTCAGGTGAGGAAACCAAAGCCAAGGAACATTAAATAATTTACCCAAGGTCAGAAGGGTAATAAGAGGTAGAACCAGGATTCAGACCTGGGTCTGTGGTTCCAAATTCAATTTCCTTTCTACATTGTGAGGTCAAATTTGTCCCATTACACCACAAGCTCTAATTGACCTTTCTTGCAATCCATACTTTCTGAATTTGTATATAGACATCCCAGACAATATGTTTGGTTGCTTTTTTCTTGAATTTTGCTTCCTGCCAATAACTGGACATATAGGCTACTTGTCTTCTACCTAAGTTGCAGTTTCTCTCTGTGGTGTCTAGTTAAACATACATAGGCAGTTTTCTCTATCCACCTCCTTTTTCTTTTCAATTCAGTGCTTTTTTTTTTTTTATTACATTTGTAAGATTCCAGGCAAACAGATCATTAACAACCCTTGTTAGGCATACTGGCTGAGATCCATTCTTCCAAGATCTTCAGCTGTAGTTTGTAAGTGAAAATCCCTTCCTCAAATATCATTTAAAAACAAAACAAAACACTTATTCTCTCCCTAACCTGACTTTTTCTTTCAAAGTCCTTTAAAAAAATTAGAAGCAGTGATGAAAATACCACCTCTGCACCTAAGAGCACAACTGTGCTCTGTAATTCAGAAACCTCAGCAAATCGTAGAATTTTAGAGTTAAAGGGACCTTCCAGATCAGCCTTTCTGAAAAAGGAATTCCTACTACCATGTACTGTTCACATGGTCATCTAGCCTTCATTTAAAGAGCTCCAATTCAGAGGTAATTGACCACATCTGAAGACAGCCCAGTCCATTTCTGGACAATGCTAAGTGTTAGGAAGTTTTGCTTTACATCAAGCTTGGATGTATCTCTTTGAACCTCCACCTATCATTCCTGGTTCCTTCACCTTGTACTTGTAAAGCTGATTTTTATCTCCAAGCAAGAGGTAAGCAGAGGAGGAGAATCTCTTGCTCCACTCCAAATCAGAAGACCACCCCAAAAGTAGACAGGATGTTGCTGGTGTTAGTGCATAAATTCCTAACACAGTTGCTTAGGAAAGAGGCACAAAGGCACCTCTTCGGGAGAAATTTTGCTGTGCTAAGTTTGAAGGAATGTAGGAGAATTCTCCTGGCTATTTTGAAGGTAGACTGTGGCTGCCTCTGGGGGCTGATAATGTTTAATATAAAATTTTGGAATAATCTCTTTGTTCTCTCTGAAGCAAACTCAGAGAGTGCCTCTTCCTATGTCAGCAAAAGCCAGCCAAGGCCGACTCTACACTCCTTAAGGAGACCTTTAACCTAAGACACTATATCTTGAATAATGAGACTTTCCTTTGTATCTTATTATTTATAGACATATACTATGTTATGGCATATTAATGGTAAAGAAAAATAGACATCTTAGGTCGTAATTTCTATTGAACATTGTTTACCCTTTCCTATGTCAGTTATCTGTTTAGGGCAGGAAACCTCCCACTTACTAGTGGTGGGATTTCTTTCCTTATCACCGAGACATATGCTTACCCAGCCTGAAATCCCAAGGTCTGACCGACATTGCTTTGTTAATTGTCCTGTCTTACTGAATTTATGATTTGTTCAACTAGGAGAGTTCCTTTCTCACAGCAAAATGTATATAAGCCAGAAGATTTCTGCACTGGGTAGCCAGAACATTTCTGGCTCCATAATGCATTATGTTACCGTTGTCTTTAATAGGGAATTGATTAATTAATTAATTAAATCATAAAATGTATGCATTTAGCCTGTTGCCTTCTCTTAACCAAGTTTTCAGGTCAACAGGGCAAAGTTATCGATTCCCTGGATCACCAGAAAAACCACATACTTGACCCAGCCCGTGAACAGAAGTACACTTCTCAGATCCGTGCCTTAATTTTTGTTGTTGTTGTTGTTAAGAGGTATTTCAGTTATGTCCCATTCTTCATGACCCCATTTGGGGTTTTCTTGTCAAAGATACTGGAGTGGTTTGCTATTTCCTTCTCCAAATCCTTGAACAGATGAGAAACTGAGGCAAACACAGTGAAGTGACTTGCCCAGGGTCACCCAGCTAGTAAGTGTCTGAGGCCAGATTTGAACTAAGGAAAATAAATCTTCTTGACTTCAGCCCAATGCTCTGTCCACATGCCTAGAATTAATCCCTAAGAGATCCATCCAAACACTATCACTGATGGCTAGAATTGAGTCCAAGACCACTTGGATACAGCACAGTACCAGTTATTGGCAGACATTGCTATTAAACCTAGTTCTCCTTCCTGGGGCTCTCATCAAGTGCATTTATGCCTGGACTGGTGCCCCAAACTTTACCCATTTTCCATGACCCTGCACTTAACACAGGACTCATGGAGTCTTTTTGGCAGAGATACTGGAGTGCTTTGCCATTTCCTTCTCCAGCCCATTTTACAGATGAGAAACTAAAACAGGGTGAAGTGACTTGTCCAGGGTGACACAGCTAGTAAATGTCAGAAGTCAGATTTGATCTCAGGTCTTCCTGACTTCAGACAGGTTCAAATCCCAACTTTGGTATTTACAACCTGTGTAGCCTTGGGCCTCACTTCACCCCTCTACTCCTCATTTTCCTCTTCTGTAAAAAGAGGGGGAGAGGGGGATAGACCAGATGAACTCTAGGTCCCTTCCAACTCTAAACCTATGAGTCTATAATCTTATGGTAAAATAGGATGAAACAGGACCTGGGTTCAAATTCTACTGCCATCTGAGACTTTGGGCAAATCACTTCTCCCATAGACGTCTCAGTTCTTTGATTGCAAAATGGAGGGAGGGGGAAGGTTAGCTTATATGATCTCTAAGGTGTCTTTTGGTTATAAAATCCTGTGATTTTCTTATTTCCTTTCCCTATATATCATCCACACCAGATCAGTCTTCATCTTCCTGAGATGCACTAACTTTGCTCTTCACTCAAATGAGAGATGACCCATGTGTTCCTCCCTTGACCCACATTCAGAAAAAACCATCTGCCATGCAAAGACTTGCTCCAGAACCCACAGGCACTCTCCAGCTTTCTGCTAGAGAGGAGCCCAGCTTGGGGGGCCCAAGGTTGCTTACCTGTTGGAGGCCATTGCCCCAAGTGAACAGAAGCAAAGTACTCAGCAATGAGGCTTTTCTCAGTGTCTCTAGGGCCAGGGATTGTTCTGGTTGCTATCAACTTCTTGCTCCCTTTTGTTCCGTAGTCAACACTCAGATTCTGGCATGTAGATGTTTATAGCTTGGCAATGATGCTCCTCTTGTATTTGCTCTGCTGGCTCACATTCCACTCTGTTTACCCAAGATCCAACCATGGGAAGAATGGCTTGAGGTGTGAAGATGGGTGGGGAGAGGCTGATCTGACAACCTGGTGAGTCTTCTGCCAGAGTAACTGTCCCGAGGTCTCTGATTCAGAGCCAGAGACTCCAAGGCCTGGAGCCACAGAGGAAGGACCTTCTCCATGGTCAGAGGTGTCATTCGGTATGTACTGGTGACTCTGCTCTGCCTTTGATTTCATTTCAGTGGTTCAGTTCAATGTAACTCAACAATTGTGCACTCTAACTGGAAAACAGGTTCAGTCTTCAGAGAGCCCATTTGGGGGGCTTTGACATGCATACAAATAAACAAAAAACAACATAAATTTCAAGTGGGAGGGAATGCTATACATTTCAGATTAAGAATTGGTTTGGTTTTTTTCCCCCAGGAATTTTGAAAATATACACACGCACACACACACACACACACACACACACACACACACACATACACACACCAGTGTCCTGAGACACATCCTACATTTTTTTGTCACCATCACTAGTGACTTCCTATTTTGCACCTTTTCCCTATTTTGGAAGCAGTGTGGCCGAGTGGGCAGATCCTTAGAATTAGAAGCAGAGGACCCAGGTTCTGTCATTGATTATGGTTTCAGTAGAGTGAAACAAGTCTGGAGCCAACCTAGACACAGTGAACCTTGCACAGCACTCACGAACAGCATCATGGCACAGTGGAAGCTCCAAATTCTGGGAAATGCAAGCACTGCCAGGGAATCTTGAAATTGCAAGTAATCGCAGACTCGGAGAATGTTCCAACTAGAAAGGATGTTAAACATCATGTCACCCCAGGGGTTCTTCACCTGGGGTCTGGGATTTCTTCTTTTTTATACTGACATCTTGTTTTCTTTTGGTTTTGTTCCAGGTGTGTGTTTATTATAAAAATTTTTAACAAAAGGTTTTTCTGTATTTCACCCTTTTCCAATCCTGTCATCCTAAATGTTAGTTTCAGTGACAGATGAGATGATGAGCAATCCTCCTCAACCTTAGAAAGTCTCTGGTCCCATGCTAGTGTTTTGTTTTGTTTTTAATTTAAATAAGTAGGGTAGTGGTCATTTAACTGATTATAAAATCTTTTTTATTTTATTGTTCTTTAGTTGGGTCTGCCTCTCCATCACCCCATACAGAGTTTTCTTAACAAAAGTATGGGAGTGGTTTGCCATTTTCTTGTCCAACTCATCTTACAGATGAAGAAACTGAGGCAAACAGGGACTTGCCCAGAGTCACACAGCTAGACAGTATCTGGGACTAGATTTGAACTCATCTTCCTGATTCCAGACCTGGCATTTTATTCTCTGCTCCATTTAACTGTCCAATAAAATCTACAATGGTATAACGTTTTTTAAAAAAGAGAAACAAAACCTACCTTCTTAATGTGCTAGTAGTGGTTTTTCATGTGCCTGTTGTGTGACTAATAAATGTCAGGGAAATAATAATATATTTTGATTAGCATATCAGGCTGTATAAGCATAGTCCATTATGGCTACATTTTACATAGACTCACCTTGCCCCCCACTTTCATGTCATCCAACAACTAACCCTTCAAAGAAAGAATAAAATGAAAAATGCCAGAGAATAAAGACCACAGATGTAATGGAAAAAGCCAGAAAGAACTGATGTGAATAGAAACAGTGCCCTAAGAGTTAAAATAATATTGACTGACTTTGTGAAGACCTTGGTGCCCTAAAGTCTCCCCTTACCACAACTGCTCCTTATCCTGGACCATAAGATTCTCTATCCCCCCCCTCATCCTGGCGAATGGGATTTCCTTATCTTGTGACATGCATAGCCCTCAATTTATCTTGCAAGACTTGCCCTAGATCTCCAACCCCCACAAGGAAACCCTAAAATCATCCTAAATAAGTCTGGTCCTTTTCCTATACCATTGCATTTGTTTAGCTCCTTGCTAAATCTCAGGCCTGCTGCTTTTGCATCAATAAAGCTCCCAATGGCTACAGAGAAGGTCTAAGTGAATTTGTTCACATTTTGAACTCACTCTCTTTTCAACGTAACTTCTTATAAAAGAAATGGACACAGCTGTATACAAGTCAAATCATTCATTTGTTGGTAGCTAAATTCATTCAAAGAAGCAACATCCAAACACCACAAAGAACATCTTCCAGTCATTCTTAATAAAAACTAGGAAATTCACAATCTTGCCAAATGAGAGTAAAAAGTCCACTAGATTTTATCTTCAAAATAGCCATCTCCAAAGGCAGTTGTTCTCTGCTACCTGAGTCTTAATTCTAGGTTGAGGATAGGTCACTTTTTTGAGGGGGAGAATCAGGGGATAATAATCCTTTATGATCTCTAGAAAAACTCAATCTGTTTCTTAGTGAATGTCATTTTCTTCTGAATATTCATCTTCCTACCATTTTTATCCAAACCGAAAGTCATTAGAAATATTTAAGTTATGACCACTGGCCATTGGGCTTTTTGATTTTCTGAAAAGGAAAATTATTTGAAACCAGTGCCGTAATAGGTTATTATAGTAGTCCTGGGGTTGGAGTAAGGAAGACCTAAGTTCAAATCTGGCCTTGTACCCTTATTGGCTATGTGATCTTGAGCAAGTAAGTCATTTAACTTCCGACTGCCTCAGTTTCTTCATCTATAAAATGGGAAGAATTTTATGCCTGCCAAGGTTGTTGTGAGGATCAAATGAGATAATATTTTCAAAGTGTATTTCAAATGTTAAAGGGTTGTATAAATGCTAACTATTATTTTTATCTTATTAGAGATAATATCACGAAAGACAGAAGCCAAAAACTTCTGTAGAGCAAAACATTAACGCTGACTGCTTGGGTTTGAATGAGTAGTCCATTGAAGATTTCTAATAGCTTTTAAGCATCAAAGACTAATTTATACAAATACAAATGAATATACACAATACTATAATTTTAAAAGATGATACAGTCATTATAGGAGCTGCTTCATTATGTAGCAATTATAATAACTAACATTTATATAGCACCTCCGATGAGCCAGATGCTATATTAAGGACTTTACAATTTTTGTCTCATTGGTCCTCACAACAACCCTGGAAAGTAGATGCTATATACCCATTTTACAGATGAGGAAACTGAGGTTGTGAGTTGACCAGGGTCACACAGCTAGTGAAATATGATGCAGATTGCAACTCAGGTCTTTCTAAGTGTTATATCCACTAAGCCACCTAGCTGCCCCCAATAACAAATAAAGTAATGAAAGAGAATCAAAAAGAGAAACCAGACTTTAAATATCATTTTTTAGCATTTGTATGAAAAGGCACCCTCTATTAAAAAATTGTGCAGAGAGAGTTCAATTTCTGTTTTTTAGGTGATAGGGTTTAGAAATGGACACATTAAAATTCTCTTTGTATATGAAGTTGGTTTCTGCCAGGCAAATTGGATGGTGACAATGTTTTTTCTTAAGCTTCCTTGTTTAAGTCTTCCCTTCATTGGCTTCTTTTTGGTGGGGGGAGGGAGGCAATTAGGGTTACATGACCTGTCCAGGGTCATATAGCTAGTGAGTGTCTTAAGACTAGATTTGAACTCAGGTCCTTCTGATGCCAGAGCCAGTGTTCTATCCACTGTGCCACCTAGCTGCCCCATTCATTGGCTTTTCAAATGTGCTTAGTAAAAGTGATACATCAAGGCAAGAAGGGCAAAGACTTGGGATCACCCAATCAGTCCACCCTCTACACTCCACTGGAGTTATTATCAATTACCAATAGCAGTGATATGAATATCTGAAAATTTCTTTATTTTGCATCTGTCATGTGGATGAAGTTTCCTCATGCTTTACATCTTGGGGAATTTTGGGAAATCTGTGAAATGCTTAATATCCAAATTTTCAGTGGCATCACCTCCCCTTTGCTCCATCTAAGCTTTCTCTACCAGGATGCTCTTTGAGGAATGTGGTCAGATCTCAGACTTTGTAATACAGGATGACCCAGGGGCTTCCTGGAGTTGTGCTCTCACTCTCCTCCAGCCTGTAGGATTTCACATTTGTGTCCAACTGCTCTGCCCCTCAGAAATCCCACAGCCCTTTACAGGGAGCAGCGTTAAGCACAGCAGCCCATGGAATCCTGAACCAGGACATTCTCTCCACAAACTTACTTTTCAAAATATTTCAATAACTGTATTTCAACCTAATTAGCTTCTTTGACATCCCAATGTATTTTATTTTATGCTTTTAAAAGCATTATTCTGAAAGGGGATACATGAGCTTCACCAGTCTCTGCCAGAGTCCAGGACATAAAAAAAGGTTAGGAACCAGGATTTTACAGAAAAAGAAACTGAGATTCAGAAAGGGGGAAGTGATTTGCCCAAGTTCACACAGCAAATCAATGATAGATTGAAACCTAGGCTTCTTGGTCTTTGGTTCAAAGTACTTTCAGTACATCTTTTTTCTATAACTTCTACTCCCTCAGTTCTTCTGCCTCTCATCAGCTCAAGTCTCCAGCCTGCAAACAGACAGGCTCCTTACCACTCCCCTCCACCCCACCCCACCCCCCATTTGATTTCTTCATTGCTAATTAACCCCAAACAAACTGTGACTAGGTCTCATGGGAATGGGACTAATAACTTCTTATTCTGAAGGGTCTGAAATTTAACTACAGCATACAGAAGCATCTCTCCTGAAATATTTGTCATCCAGTTGTAACTCCAGGAAATCTCAGCTCTCTGGAACTGAGATACCTACTCTTTTTCCTTCCTCTTTCCTTTTACCATAATGAAACCAGCACTAAGACAAGACATCCATTTCTTTCACCATGGACCTAAAGCTCCAGGTTTCCTTGCTCTTTATGAGATGAGGTCTCTTCTGGATTCTACTCTGGAGACCTAGTTGAAGATCAACTGGGGATTGGGTCTGTCATGGTACCTATGATCACCAGCATCCCACAGAAGATGCAAAGAAAAAACTCAACATGAAATCTGATTGCTTTGGGCAAAAACCTTATAAAACCTAGGCCAAGGTCTTCAAAATGTCAAAAATTGTAAGAGTCATGACCAAAATGAGAGCCTATATTCTGGGATCAAGACTTGTTTCTAACAGACTTGGGAACTGGTTTAAAGTAATGATGATGGTCGTGATGACAGATAGATAGGTGGATGGATGAATGGATGGATGGATGGATGGATGGATGGATGGATGGATGGATGGATGGATGGATAGACAGACAGACAGACAGACAGACAGACAGACAGATAGATAGATAGATAGATAGATAGATAGATAGATAGATAGATAGATAGATAGATAGACAGATAGATAGATAGATGATAGACATTTACACAGAGTACTTTGCATACCTTCTCATTTAGACTTCACAAAAACTCCAAGAATTATTTTTATTTTTATGCAAGAACTGAAGATAAAACAATAGGAACCTGAAGATCAGGGAAGTTAAGAGATTTGTCCAAGAAAATAGAGCTAGCATGTATTAGAGGTAAGATCTGAACCCAGGTCTTCCTGACTCTAAACCTAGCACTCTATTCATATTGCTGTAGAAGCATTTCCCAATTCTTATCTCCTCCTTCTTCCCTCTCAGTATTGAATGTTTTCTCCCTCCCTCCCCACTACCTTGTAGGTTACAAGTTGCCCCAGATTTGCTATTAACTTGATGCATACAACTTTGGGAGCCAGACTCTTCTCCTCTGGGCCTCAGTTTCCTCAGATATAAAAGGAGGAAGTTGGACTGCATGGTTTATAAGGTCTCTCCAGCTTGAGACGCTTATTCCATGAACTGTCCATAGTTCCCCACTGTAGGATTCCACCAGGCCAAGCATTGAAGGTCAGAGAGCAAATGTTTAGAACTAGAAGTCTTAAATGTTATCTAGTCTAATACCCTCATCTTGTAGATCAGAAAACTGGGGCCCGGCGAAGTCAAGTGACTTGTCCAAGCTTATACAGATAGTAAATAGCAGTGGTTAAAATGAACCCAGGGTCTCTGACCCTAGAGTCCTTTGCTAAACATTGGGGATACAAAGAGTTCTTTTTGTTATACCAAGCTCTGTATCTTTCCTTCTCTCTTTCCCTTCATCCTATCCAACTTAGTATCTCATTTCCATAAGGTCCTGCTCTATACCCGGGAACTAATAAAATAATTAACATCTAAATTTAGGGGAAGGATGCCTAAGAGTGTTGGCTGTTTTCAAACGAACCACACCCCATCCTCATTTTGCATAGTTTTTTACATTTTAATGAATGAACTATGGTAGAAATGTGAAACACTGAGACTGGGAATGAGGAAGTCATCTTTGGTCAGTGGGGGTTTTCCAAATATACTTCAACTCTTACAATCAGAGAATTCTAGATTAGATATGGACGATAACACAAACACCATTTGGTCCAATTCCCTCATTTTACAGATAACGACACCATGACACAGAAAGATCAAGTAACTTGTCTGAAGCCACACAGATAGTCAGTGACAGAGTCGAGACTGAAACCCAGACCATCTCACTCTTTAAATCACATTACATCTGCAGCTGCCTCCTTTGCACAACCTTTACTAGCAAAAGAGGAATGGCTGAACAAGCTATGGCATGTGCTTGTGATGATACTGTTGGTGTGGTGGGAAATGACAAGGGGATGACTTCAGAAAAACATGGGAAGACCTATAGGGACTGATGCAAAGTGAAGTGAGAAGAACCAGGAGATCATCACGCACAATAGCAACAATATTGCAATGATGATCAACTAGGAGACACTTGGCTACTCTGATCTATTTATACAATGATCCAAGACAATTCCAAGGGATTCATGATGAAAAAATATTATCTATCTCCAGACAGAGAACTGATGAACTAAGTGCAAACTGAAGTGTAATTTTTTTACTTTATCTTTTTTGGCTTTTTTGGATATGTGGCTAATGTGGAAATATGTTTTACATGATTTCACATATATAATTGATACCATACTGCTTGCCTTCTCAGTGGGTGTAAAAGACAGAAAGAGTTTGGAACTCAAAATTTAAAAAGAATGTTTAAAATAAATAAAAATAATAAAAAAATTTAAAAGTATGACCCCATTCCCTCCTGTCATCCTCAGGTAGACCTTATCTGAACCCTCCTTATAAGTCCAATATTAACCAAAGTAGAACACTGTCAAACCCATTCATTTTCAACAATGGGTGCCTTGTTAGAATGAAGACTTTCCAAACTCTATCCTTATGACTTGTCATTGAATTCCTATATTGGCCAGGAGGAACACTTAATCTTTCTAAATGTTCGTGCTACTCCCTTTCTTATCTCTAATCTTCCTAAGATTGAAGCCTTCTCAAGGCTTCTTGCTTGCCTTAAATCTTAATACAAAATCTTTCTGATTTCTTTTCAGGGCCAGTCTTCTGTTAATCATATGTAAAAAACCATACTCCCTATTCCATTGGCCTATGCTAATTTTTCCACATTTATTTTCTCTTCTCCATACCTTTTTAAAAAAATCATGTTGCTCCTTTCTCTCTCAGTGTCCAGCACTTCTCTTACCCACTGAGGTGGGTATACTTGTTATACTTCGAATCATTAACTTTTAGACCTGGGAGGGAAACAAAGAAGAAAGTCCATTTCTTTAAGTGAATTCTGAAATGAGATAATTTCTGGGGTAGATCAAATTATCACTGATTAGAGTTACACTGATAAGAGTTACAAGGTCTAATCTCCTATTTCACAGATGAGAAAAGTGAGGTCTGCATTAAACAAAGTTAGAGGTTGTTTGCTTTCTGATAATCATATTAATTAGTATTTCACATAATCACAGTGTCTCAGAATTGAAAGGGACTTCAAGGCCACCTTGTTCAACCAATACCTGAACAAATACACTTTTGCTTGAGGCAATCTATTCCATTTTCAGATTTCTCTAGTTATCATGAAGTTTCTTCCTGACACCAAACCTAAAGTTGTTTCTTTGAAGCTTTCACCCACTCCTGGTTCTGACCTCTGGACCCAAACAGAATGAATCCATTCCCTTTCTTACATGACAACCCTTCATATATTTGAGTGCAACCATTATCTCTCCACCGAGAACTCTCTTCTCCATGCTAAACATCCCTAGGTCAACTCAAGAGTTTTCACTATCTTCATTTGCCTCCTTTGGAAACTTTCTAGCTTATCAATGATGGTCTGCTGAGAACACTATAAAAGTGTTCAGCCCATTTCTCTAGGATCATGTCCTTATCACTAATCAATGTGGCTCCATCAGCATTGAGTAGTTGTGAGGTGCCATAGGTTTTTGGTCCATAAATAGCTTTCAGGGAATCATAAAAGTGCTTTAAATTGTTACTATCAGCATAAAACTGAATTTCGTCTACCTTTTTACTGAGTCAAGAATCCTGCATCTCTCTAAGCTTTGCTTGTACTTTGCTTTTGATGGAATTAAATGCTACCTTCTTAGAGGTGGATGAGCTATCCTGCTGATATATCCTGTGGAGTTCTCATTTTTTGTTTATCACCTTCTGAATTTCCCCATCATTTTCATCAAACCAGTCTTGGTGTTTGTGAGTGTTCTGACCCAGATGAGCAAATGCATCATCAGTCAATGCTGAAGCCATTGACCATTTACCTCAGGTTGAAGTCAATCCCTCCTTAGCTGAACTTTCGACTAAAGAAGAGGTTTTGAGGGCCATCAGATGCCTTTCATGTGGCAAAGCACCTGGTGCTGATTCTATTTCAGCTGAGATTTACAAGGTAGGGGGACCATTGCTCATATAAAAGCTGGGGGAAATTTTCCAGGTTATATGGCAAGAGGAAGTTATCCCCCAGGAGTTCAAAGATACCTCCATTGTCCATCCCTATAAAGGTAAAGGGAATAGATTGTCCTGTGACAATCACAGAGGGGTCATTGCTAGCAAAATTCTTGCCAGAGTCCTCCTTAATAGGTTGATCCTTCACCTGGAAGATGGTCATACACTTGAGAGTCAGTGTGACTTTCAGAAAGGGCCAAGTAATAGTCAATATAGTATTTACTGCCTGACAACTCCAGGAGAAATGTCAGGAGCAGAACAGAGGTCTGTACACAACATTTGTAGATCTGACCAAGGCCTTTGACACTGTCAGTCATGAAGGCTTATGGAAAATTGTGTCAAAATCTGGTTGCCCAAAGAAATTCATCAGTATTGTACTTCAATTTCATGATGGCATGTTTGCCCAGGTTTTGGATAGTAGACAATGCTCTTGTGGCTTCCCAGTCACCAAAGGAGTGAAACAGAGATGTGTGCTTGCTCCCACGCTTTTTAGCATGATGTTTTCAGCCATGTTGTCAAATGCTTTCAGTGAGGATGGAAACAGCATCAAGGTCAACTACCATACTGATGGTAAGTTCTTCAATTTGAAAAGGCTACAAGCCAAGACCGAAGTGGAGGGAGTGTTGCAGATGATTGTGCACTCAATGTAGCCTCTGAAGCTGAGATGCAACAAAGTATGGATCAATTCTCTGATGCCTGTGTTAATTTTGGCTTAATAATTAACACCAAGAAAACACAGGTGCTCCATCACACACCATCACACCATCCATATGTGGAACCATTGGTTACAACAAATGGAGAAGTTTTGAATGCTATGGGTAAGTTCACTTACCTTGGTAATGTACTTTCTAGGGATGTACACATTGACAATGAGGTTGATGCATGCATTGCCAGAGCTATCTCAGTGTTTGGGAGGCTCTGAAGAAAAGTTCAGGAGAGAAGAGGTATTAGACTGACTACCAAACTAAAGGTCTACAGAGCCATTGTGCTGATCTCTTTGTTATATACCTTTGAAACATGGACAGTCTACCAGAGCCATGCCAGGAAACTGAATCTCTTCCATTTGAACTGTCTTAGGAAGATTCTGAGGATCACCTGGCAGGATAAGGTACCAGACACTGAAGTCCTTGCTTGAGTTGAACTGCCAAGCATTCAAACTATGCTGCAGAGAGCACAACTCTGATGGGCTGGCCACGTTGTTTGAATGCAAAATGTATGCTTGCAAAAAGACTATTTTATGGAGAACTCTCATGGGGCACACATGACCACATAGTGGTCAGAAGAAGCGATACAAGGACACTCTCAAAGTCTCTCTCAAGAACTTTGGATTTGACTGTGCAACATGGGAGACATTGGCACAGGACCACTCAGCCTGGCATGCCCACATCAGAAAGGGTACTGTGCTCTATGAGCAAAGCCAAATTGAGACAGCACAAAATAAGCATGGGATGTGCAAATTTGGAGTATCCACCCCCAAAATTCATACAAACTATCTGTGCCCAACCTGTGGTAGAGCATTCCAAGCTCATATTGGTCTGATCAGCCACAGTTGGACACACTGAAATTTCACTTTATCATGGTGATGTCATTTTGATCTTCTTCAAAAATGAAAGACAACAACCAACCAACCAGCTTATCAATAATGTTCCCAAAATGTGGTTTGAAGAACTGAATACATGCTCCAGATGTGGTCTGGCGAGGGCAGAGGACAGCTAGTCTATCATCTCCCTAACAGTGAACACCATGCCTTAATGTGCCCAAAATGACTCTTTGGCTGTTGTATCAACCTGTTGACTCATATTGGATTTGAAGTACATGAAAAACTCCAGTCTTTTTTCAGATGAACTACTGTCTAGTCACATCTCCTTCCTACTATATTTGTAAGATTGTTTTTTTTAAACCAAAATGCAATGATTGCAGGATTTTACTTTTATCTTCCTAACTGGTGTGACTCTGACTGTCCTCTCTCAGGACCAGACTGTATAGTTTAGCCCCTACAAGGTCCTCCAGTAGTCTGAAGGGATAAAAAGGTCTTATTTCCTTGTCATTGATCCAGCCCCAACCATCTTCTCTCCACTTTAGAAGTCTTGACTAGTACTCCAGTTCCATTAAATGACCTAACGTCTATTAGTTTTTAAAAAGAGATTTTTAAAAAGATATTGGAAGAACAAATATACAAACAATTCCCTCCACACCTGAAGGTCATAATTACCCCCAAGGGCATGCGTGGGAAGGGCAGGGAGAATGAAGATTAGACTCACAGTTTAGTTCAGTTCCTACATTGGATTAGTCCCATCAAGTTCAAATTCAGAACCCTATGAGCAATTCCTCTATATCCTTGTTCTCCAGGACTTTTACATTGGTTTGATTGGTTACAAAACCTGACCTAGATTCCTGGACTCATAGGTCCCCATGACTAGAGCTCTGGGGCTGGAAACACTACTCTTTGTACCTAGAGCAGAAAATGGTGTAGGAAAAGAAAAACTCCAGTCCCATTTCTCTGAGCCACATGGCTCAAAATTGGAAAGGGGGAAGAAGGTGACCCTCAGGCCCTCCTTGATTACTGAACAGTCAACGTCAGACACAAATATAGGAAAAAGGCACCTGAGTTGCTGACAGTTTTAAATCAACCTTTTTGGCTGCACAGTCCATGGAAAAGACTATTCCCAATGACATTGTAGGCCAACAGCAGAATATCCATGCTCTGTTCCTCCCAGAAGCAGGTGGATGCCAACCATCTTTGGAGATCTATGAATGAGCCAGATCTCCATGGCATCACTATTATATTTTGTCTATTGAGAGTTAGCCTATCAAAATCAGAATCATGACAGTTATAGTATATTAGTTATCCCTCCTAGTACTGTGCCATCTCCAGATTTGATAAGCACACTCACTATTCCTTTAGTGACACAATCAATAGAGCACTGGACCTGGAGTCAGGAAGCTCTCATACTAGCTGTGTGACACTGAGCAAGTCAATTAATCTCTGTTTGCCTTTCCTCATCTATAAAATAAGGATAATAATAGGACCTACCTCCCAGACTTGTTGTAAGATTAAAATGAAATACTTGTAACACTTCAGGTGCTATGTAAATACTAGTGATGTGGATACAAACAGTGCCCTAAGACTTAAAAATAATATTAAGGACTGACTTTGTGAAGCCCCTGGTTTATTTTCTAACCTGAAGTTTCCCTAAAGTCTCCTCTTACTGATGTGGATAGAAACAGTGCCCTAAGAGTTAAAATAATATTGATTGACTTTGTGAAACCCTTGGTGCCCTAAAGTCTCCTCTTACCACAAAATTGTCCCCTTATCCTGGACCATGGAATTCCCTGTCCCCAACCCATCCTAGAGAATGGGATTTCCTTACATTGTGTCATTCATAGTCCTCACCCTGTGCCTTTAGCTTGCAAGACTTACCCTAGATCTCCAAGCCCCCCATAAGGAAACCCTAAAATCATCCTATAGAAGTCTGGTCCTTTTCCTGTATCACTGCCTTTGTTTAGCTCCTTGCTAAATCTCAGGGCCCCTGCTTTTGTGTCAATAAAACTCCCAATGTCTACAGAGAAGGTCTAAGCGAATTCATTCACATTTTGAACCAGCTCTCCCATCTCTCTCCTTGACATCATAGTGCCGAAACCCAGGAGTCCAAATATTAATTGGACTCCTATGATCTTCTCCTAGCCACTGGGATAAGAGATATGCGCCATTTTCTTTGTTGTGTTCCTCAGACCTTTCTGCTCCTACTTCCTCCTAGCAGCATGACCCATGGAGTGCCCAGACACAGCCAGTGGCATCTGAAGCTCCACTGACTTCTGAGCGGTCAGTGGGACTGTGGACCCTTGTATAAGGGGACGCCCTTGCATTGGGTCAGTCACATTTTTTTCTCCCCTCTTCCTGGGACACTGGGAAAAGTGGCTAGAGACTCCTTAGAGACTGCTCGATGGGGAATTTGGGGAGGAGAACTTAAGGAAAAGTGACTAGTGTTCCATTGTAACACAGCCTGACCTCAATATAATCCAGAAAAGTAATTTGTGAAGGGAGTTTCTTAGTAAGAAATTTGGTCTTCAAAACTTAAAGAAAAGGCACCTTAACTCTGCTTGAGCAGACTTTTTACCCTGTGTTATTCCTTCCCTTTCCCTTGGGACATTGGGGGAGGTGGGTAGGTGGTCCTCTGAGACTGGAGAAACTGCCTAGATGTAAGCCTTCTCTCTATCCCTACCCTTTTCTTCCCCTCCCTGAGGGATATGCGTTTAGTCTGCTAAGTCTCAAAGGTAAAAGAGACAAGAAACTACAGCCAGTTCCTCTTCAGCCAAGACTGGAAGGCTCTGGGTCCAGCAGTTGGAGGCCATGAACCTGGGCACACCTTCCAAAGCCCTACCTGGAAGGATAAGTCCAATTCTCTCATTGCTAGGGAACTGGGAAAATTGCTGGTGCTTCCTTCCCTCTGCACCCCAATATTCCCTGCCCCCAGGCCCATGCCTACAGGATCACACTTCTCTCCTGGCCTGCTGGCCACCAGATCCTTGCAGTGTGACTCAGCAGACTTCCCTGAGAGTTGCCCCTAAGTTAGCAAAAAATGTGAATTTACAGATAATAATCTTTTCTTTTAAGGTGCTAAGAGTATTGGGCCTTAGAAATTAAAATGTTACCAATAGTGGCTATGAATCCAGATTTAATTTACTCATCCAACTAAGTTAAGTTTGCCTGATTGGTAATTAATTGGTTCTGTTTCAAGTTTTAAATACATGCTATTTGCTTGTGGTATGGTTACATTTCTGAATTTTCTCATATTGTGTAATTTGGCTAACGATTGTATTACCTATGTTGTTAGAAAAGCAATTTCTCTTAAAATCTAGATGTTATTAGATCAAGAATTGTACTCTCAGATTATGTAGTTGTTAACTAAAACAAGGATTTTTGTAACCATCTAGTCATAAATTCTTATCAAGCCTGTGTAAAGTCTTCTGTGTAGTAAAGGTCTGATAAACTTATTGTGATAAGGCTAGTCCAATTGGGTATGTTCTGAGGAAAAAACTGAATTTCTTCCCCAAGATAAACACCTTTTAGTACTTAGGAATTTGTGATTATTGAGAATTTTGGTTTTATGGCCCTCTGGGGATTTGTGATACTTAAAAGACATTTTGCACCAGCTTGGTTTCCATAAATCCCAGTCTTCAAGGTTTCCAGCTAATTTACTTTATGAAAGTTTAGTCATTATCCCTTTTAGCATGGGGATGAATTGTGAGCTTTTTTGGAAAGGGAAATACTTTTTACAAAGAAATGCTTTGCAAAATCTTTTTTTGTGTGAGTCTAAAGGCCTACTAAATTTCCATTTGCAAGCTAATTTGTTGCAATAACTTGATACTGATAACAATAATATGTAAACCTACTGTGAGTTTTCTAAGTTTCACTCCTAAGTTTATTGTATCTTTGGATCAGCCCTAAATAGGTGCTTTCAGAGAAACAGAGTCATTGGTTCAAGCTTCAGGTATTCTAACGGCACTCTTGTGAATGTTGGTCTGAAAGATTTGATGCCTTACTCTAAATTTTTAGGGGGTGGACATAGAAGTGAAAAGTTAGAATCAACAGATTCTGAAAGTTTTATCATTGATCATTAAGGAATTTTGAAACTTATTAAGAAGTTTTAAAACACCTTACAACCCTGTTCACTCCCTTCCTTCACTCCCTTCCCTTGAATCAAGAGGGTGATGGGGGATGGGTCAAGAGAGGAAGCCAGTTGGTCACTGCCTACACTTGGTAAGACAGCCCATTCTTCTGTCAATATTTTTTATATGATATGGAAATGCAATTGATGTCTTCTGAAGTTTATTGTTTGTGTTTACAGCTAAAACAATTTGGTTATCACTTACAAAAATTGTAAGTTTGCTGGTTACAGTTTTAAGGCTAAAACCTATACCTGGTCCACTGTGTGTGTATGCATGGAAAGGAGCAGTCCTCTGGCTAGTCAAAAAGTACAGCCCCAGCAGCTCTAGGGATGGATATAGAAGTGAAGAAACTTGTTTGAATGATGGCATTCCTAAAGAAGGAACTTGTTTTGGTGAGAATTTGAAAATATATACAAATGATCTTTAGTTGACTTTTGCACCAGAACAAATTTAAAATTTGAGGTGTGAGTTCTGGTAAATTTTTGATTAGTGAAGCTTGCCATCTGAGGTTAAAAGCTCTTGGGACTATAATGAACTATATTTTGAGCTGTCTGATGTATCATAAAAATCCATCAATAATCAATAATCCACCATCTGAGAGAAATTCCACAAGCTACTCAGAGAAAATGTGACTATTACAGGTGGAGCTCTTTCTCTACAACAGCTGAGGGGACAATTCTAACCTCTGCCTAGGATGGGATCCTTCTGGCTCAGTTTCCCCATTGTGTTCCTTTGAAAAGGAAAGTCCCACCTTAATATTCCTGAGTCTGGCTATGAGGGGGAAATTGATACTACATGTTTGCAAAACTGTGATGTTTTATCTAGTCATGTCCTTGTTTTTCTTTTTATGGCAAATTTCTGTAATCAAAGCAAGTGGTCAATCTGAATGAGTGTTATTCTATACCCCAGTTGGGTAAATTAGTACTCCTGCCTAGCCATGTGAAAGATTAAATCCCTGGAAGAGAACATTATTTCTGAATGTTACGGAAATAATTAGACAAAGGGAAAAGAAATTCATGAAACAAAGGTACAAACAGTGTTGAATCTTTATCCCTTAGACTAAGAAGGCTGGGACGCATCCGAGTTACTACATTAAAGTGTGTGTGTTTAAGATCTGGGCTATTCAGCCTAAGATTGTATTCCTTTTTATATCCTTAAACAGCTTAGTAAATGGGTATTTGGCCTAGTCATCTGCCTGTTATTAGATATATGTTTGTATGGAACAAGATCTTTAAATGTTGCAAAATGATGTTAACATAACGTACAACTGATTGAGGCACCTGCCTGCTACTCTATTAATTATTGAAAAAAACTAGGTCAGAAATATCTTCAATTTGAAGAAAAGAATTTCTGTGCAATTTTCTTAGAGGAAGGTAACATGGAACATTTTTGTATTAATGGAAAAGTCAACTTCATTCAAATCTTGTTACCGTTGTGGAATTAAGACCTATTTATACCATGGATTCTGTGATACAAACATGTTTTATTATTGTTATGCACTGTTTTGGAATTAATTACTTATGGATCCTCTCAAGTCTTTTATGGTAACTATGGAGTAAAAGTGAGGGTCTTATAAGTAAATTCATCTGTATAACTATTAAGGTCAAGGGTAGAAAGCTTCCACCTGCAAAGTGTTGTTACTTATACTTACATGAATAGAGCGGATCTTCAATAGCATCTGATCCTCCAAAGGAACTGGAATCAGAGTGGAAACTTTTGAGAAAATAACAAGTTCAGAAAATCCCGTATGTCAAAAGTAAATAGTAATGCCATGGGGCTTTTGGTTTCTTTCTTTGTTTTTCCTCTTTTCTGATGTCACTTTTAATGCTCCTTCTATTTGGGGCCTGCATGTTGAACTTATTTGTCAGATTTGTGAATCCTAGACTATGCTGTCCACCTGCAGATGGTCATGCAACAAGGATACCTATTCTACACTCTCATCCCTTGGATGCTGCTTCAGTCTCATTTTACTCTCCTTCCCATCCGCACTAAGGCGGGGACAGTGCCTTTCTCCCTCTCTCAAAAGCATTTGGGTGGATGGTGAAGCAGACAGCAGTGCTGAGGCAGAGAAGCAAGCAGGAGGCAGAATGTGACATGCGAGATAAGATGCATGGCACAACAAGCCTGGCAAATGATCAAAGGAGACTATGCATTGAAGCCCTCCACCTTGGAGACTTGTCTTCTGGACCCCACCTTGAACCACTTCTCTTCCTAGCCCACTTGATTCCTAATTCCCACCCTATGCCAAGGGTTAGGCCTTGATTCCTCAGGACTGGAAGTCTAATGCTTTAATTCAAATAGGGGACTCTGTAGGGTGTTGACCTGAAAACTTGGTTAGAGAAAAGGCAACAGGCTAAATGCATACATTTTATGATTTAATTAATTAATCAATTCCCTATAAAGAAAACGGTTACATAGTGCTATGGAGCCAGGATCAGAACTGGCTGACTTAGCACAGAAATTGACTGTCTTAAGTACATTTTGCCATGAGAAAGGAGTTCTCACATTGTAAACACATTGTAATTGGGTTTTGTGATCCCAGGCTATGGGCATCTTCCTTCCATAGCATGCCTTTGTGATTCAAGGTAAGGAAAAGTCCCATCACCCAGATTGCAGACATCCTGTCCTCAACAGGCCTTTGAAATTGTTTATTCACGACCCAAGGTGTAGGCATCCTCTAAACAAAGGAGACTATTAGGTCCAGACTCTTCTTAATTCAAACTTTGGCCCTTATTAAAGTCTAAAACTTATATTAAATATTAACAAGGGCAAGACAGAGGACATCATTGCTGGATATGTCGCCATCATGCCCAGGATACTAGCTTACTCTCCATGACTCTCCTCCTATATTCCCATGATCCTACATGGAATTTTTCCTTTGAGCACTCAAAGGATATTACAGGCAACCTCTTGGATGCAAGATATCCACTCCAGACTGATATCTTCCGCTACCTCCTCCTGGAGGTCATGGTTTCTCTCTCTTCTTTCTCCTCATTGTGACCCTGTTATAGGTCATTTTACTCACTCTTATACATACTTGGTTCTGTGCCTGTTTAAACTCCTGGTTCGATTTATGTCTCCTTGCCCACAGCAACTTTTAGGGTACCAACCACTTCCCTTGAGTGGTTTGCCTCTCTCCGCCCTGGACTCAGCTGGCATTGCATTCCGCACCCCAACTCCCCCTCCTCAACCTATTCCTTGCCCCTGAAGCAGACTCTACACCCCTGTTCAGTAGGGTCCCTTTTCCCTAAAAGAATTTTCCTACCTAGCGGTTGAGTGGGGAAATGATGTGGATAGAAACAGTGCCCTAAGAGTTAAAATAATGTTGATTGACAATGTGAAACCCTCTGTGCCCCAAAGTCTCCCCTTACCACAAAACTTCTCCCCTATCCAGGACCATGGAATTCCTTGTCCCCACCCCATTCTGAGGAATGGGATTTCCTTATCTTGTGTCATTCATAGTCCTCACCCTGTGCCTTTATCTTGCGAAACTTCTTTATCTTGCGAAACTTCTTTATCTTGCAAGACTTACCCTGGATCACCAACCCCCCATAAGGAAACCATAAAATCCTGCTAGAGAAGTCTGATCCTTTTCCTATATCACTGCCTTTGTTTAGCTCCTTGCTAAATCTCAGGCCCGCTGCTTTTGTGTCAACAAAGTTCCCAGTGTCTACAGAGAAGGTCTAAGTGAATTCATTCACACTTTGGACTAGCTAGCTATACCATCTCTCTCTCTTCAACACTAGTTATTATTGCTGTGATGGTGGTGATTATTATTATTAAACTCATTAATAAAAATGTTGAACAGCATACAGCCAAACAAAGATCCTTGGGGCTGCATACTGCAGACCTTATGTATTTTTTAGGTATTTTTAATACTTTAAGATGACATTAAACTATTAAAAATTATTCCAGCATTTCAACTAATTCCACATCCACCCAATTACACTCATGTCTTTTCATCCTAGTCATGAGAATAACATGAAAGACTTTGTCAAACACTTTTTGCAGCAAAAGTGATCAGAAAATTCTGTGCCACAGTGATACAAGGTCTCCAGTAACTTGAGTTGTACCGAGGTTTACTGGAGATTCAGGAGGGAAGTACTCTTATTGAGGAACCTCTGACTTCTGTGGCATATATAAGAATCTCTACAACACTAGAAAGAAGACTGGGAAAATGTTCTAAAGAGAATATATCTCCAACCATTGGTCAAATCTTGCCTTTTTACTTTTAAAATATCTCTTCAGTATGACCTCTTCTCACCATTCATTCAACCATCACAGCTCTTCTTGCCTAGATTATCAGCATCAGTATACCATCCCCCGCACTATTCTCCCTTTCTCCATGGATCTAAGAATAGAGCAAAATGCTTCTGAGAAAGGCAGAATACAACTGAGCTGGATAACATTATCCAGTTTAAGTTGGGAGAGGCTAACGGGCATGTTGACCTGAAAACTTGGTTAAAGAAAAGGCAACAGGCTAAATGCATACATTTTATGATTTAATTAATTAATTGATCAATTCCCTACTAAAGAAAACAGTAACATAATGCATTATGGAGCCAGAAATGTTCTGGCTCCCCAGTGCAGAAATCTTCTGGCTTATATACATTTTGCCGTGAGAAAGGAACTCTCCTAGTTGAACAAATCATAAATTCAGTAAGACAAGACAATTAACAAAGTAATGTCGGTTGGGCCTTGCGATTCCAGGCTGTGTAAACATATGTCTCGGTGACAAGGAAAGAAACCCCACCACTAGTGAGTGGCAGGCTTCCTGCCCTAAACAGATAACTGACATAGGAAAGGGTAAACAAAGTTCAATAGAAATTACGACCTAAGATGTCTATATTTTCTTTACCATTAATATGCCATAACATAGTATATGTCTATAGATAATAAGATATAAAGGAAAGTCCCATTATTCAAGATAGTGTCTTAGGTTAAAGGTCTCCTAAGGAATGTAGAGTCAGCCTTGGCTGGCTTTGTTGACATAGGAAGAGGCATTCTCTGAGTTTGCTTCAGAGAGAACAAAGAGATTATTCCAAAATTTTATATTAAACATTATCAGGCAGCAGGGGGAAACAGGTGTGCTGTGTGGTACCCTGGAAAAAGGAAGTGAAGTTGGAGTTAGGATGAGTAAAGGGGAGAGAGGGCAGACACTGGGGAGCACAGAGAGAAAGCCCAGAAGATCATAAACAGAGGCTTCCAGGTATAAATTAGCATAACATGCTGGGAACAGTAAGGAGAGTAAACTAGAGAGAGCAGAGGGTTTGAATCTGGTTATAGTAGAAAATAAGGTCAGACATGTAAGTTGAGGCAGGGTAGTAATAAATAATCAAATCTTAGATGTACATAGTGTGTTTCTAAAAACATTTTTGTTATAACAGTCCTATTGCATACAGAGTACAAGTATCATTTCCTCGTTTTTATGGGTGAGGGAACTGAGGCACAGAGAGGTTACGCAAATTGCCAAGGTATATATAACTAGTAAGTGTTATCAAATCTAAGTCTTCAGATGTCCACTCAGTGCTCTTTCTAGAACCCTGCATTTTGGGCTAACAGGTTTAGGTTATATTCTCTGACACTGGGGACCTGCTGAAAGTAGGAGAGTGACATGAAAAAAATACTTTAATCTGGTAGAAATGTGTCATTTCTTACTCTGCCTGCTCTAAATTCATAGCATTATACCAAACGCACACAAGCTAAATCAATACCAATTTATTAAGCACTCACTATGTGTCATTCTCTGTGCTAAGTAATGAAGAATGAAAGGCAAAAGCATGGTCCCTGCTTTCAAGGAGCTCACATTCTAATAGAAGTCAGACATGGAGCACCAATATGGACCTAACCTTTGCCATGGAGTACAAGGAGGGCAGGAACAGTAGGATCTTTCCGACTGAAGGAACTTAAAAAACAAACTAAAGCATGGATCAACTGATCACAAAAATATAAACTGTTATTTATAAGTCAACCAAGTGAGGTGAATAAGGATAATTCTTTCTGTAATTTGGGGGGGAGGGGTCACCCTTAATTACCTGGTACCAGTTGTTAATCTTTTGTTTTCAAAGAGAACTTATGACAACATGGACTGATATTTTGACTCCCTTGTGGGTTGGATTTAAGTGAAACAAAGTTGCACAGAATCGTCAGACTCACTCTCCCTTCCACAGTCATCGAAGTCCAGTGGACAGACAAAAGTCACCAACCCTGGCAATAGGAAAGCAACATGCCAACAACATGCCAACATGTCATATCAACATGCCAATAGCATGATGACACCACAACATCACACCAACAACATACTGGCATCACAATGTCATGCCAATGTCAGGTCAACAGAAAAGGGCAGAAAACAATTTTGTTTAAAGGAAAAGATTTATGTTAATTATCAAATAGTGTAAGATGTGGCTATTAAAGATGACAATCGATCAATAGCTAAAGAGTAACAACAAAAGAACCTCGTTTTAAAATATGCTACTAGTGTACATGAAGAAAAAGCTTTCAGATAGGGTTTGGACCAAAAATCTGTGGCATATGATATAGAGGTTCAAATCCCTTTGTGAATGATGTAAGATGATTCCTTACTTGTGTGGAAATAGCTTAATGTTTTAAGCAGGCAGGGGAAGATTTTTTATTTATTAAAAACCAGATAAATGAATGTATAAGAACACAGTTTCAAGGTACCAAAGTGATAGATGCTCCTGGTAAAGCCTTCAGTGCTACAAGTATGATGTGTATTTCAGTTCATGTGTAAGTAACTCTTTTTTTGACAGAGGATAGGAAAAGCTTTTAAAAAAATCATATAAACATCTGGAGACTGAAGTATGATTTTTTAAAAGGACTATTGATTGGATAGGAGAAGGTTGGGGAGTTGTGAATTTGTAAGTGAAATGTGAGTCTCTGAGAGTCAGGAGGCTCCCATGTAATGTATTATAAGAACAAGGAAGGAAAACTGATAAGCAGAAAAGCATGACTTGGCAGCTTAAGGGGGAGAATTAGTAGTCAATTCACTGTAGGCTTCAGGTGAGTGATTCTCGATTGCTGGGAGAGAGAATTGATTTCTTTGGCCAAGAGCTTCAGTGACAACTATTACCCTGCAATGCTACCTCCTCCCTTCTCATTCTAAAGATGAAGAAACTGATGTCCACAAAGGTTAGGTGTCACTCAAGGCCACACAGAATTAATGACCAGTCTGGGAAAATCTTTCTAACAATTAGAGATAGATTGAAATCTGGGAAAGCAATAGGTTGCCCCTTCCTAAAGATCTTTTAAAGCAGAGCATAGATGACCATTTGTCAAGTATATGACGTTGATAGAATTATAAATACAAAATACAAAAAAAATACTTATAGAAGTAAATCTCTGGCAAAAAAAAACAAACTTAAATGATTAAAGGATAATGGCTATCATGATTGTACAGAACTGCATCTTGACTGACAACTGCATCTGCACAGGATGCTGAAGCTTGATTTTGGTAACTATGAAATGAATGGATTTCTTCTATCAAAACAGCTTCAAGAAAAGATAGAGGAAGTAAAGATAAAGATAATAAAAGAAGATAAAAGGCAATGATGCATGAAAAACATCATCTAGTCCAATTCCTTTATGTTATAGGTAAGGAAACTGAGGTCCAGGAATGTGAAGTTATTGACCGTGGTCACATAGGGGGCCAAGCACCAGAACCAGTTGTTCAGATTCCAAATCTAGCACTTTTCTCACTATACTTTATTACTTTTCTAAACCACAATAAGAAAAACAAAATATAGGAAAAAGTACAGTAAACCATTTGTTTTAAATTGGCAACATATCTACTATCTAAATGAATGCATTAAGACTCACCTTTGAGCAAAGTAAGTCTGGGCAAATATCCCAAGGAGCCTTTAGTTTCAGAAGGCTTAAACTCATTCCTGTGCCACTTTCTTATGTGGAATTTCAAACGCCATTATGCATAGCAAATGTGGAACAGGTATTGACAGAGAGGGAATGATTTTGGTAGGAGGCAATTAATTATAGATAGTACAGCATTTACTCAGCACTTCTCTACCCAGCAGAGAGAGCATTGTCCTCCCTATGGAGTAGCTACCAGGTGATTAAATGCTGGAGTTGATTGGAGTCTAGTTTTTTCTTTTTTTTAATTAATTATTTTTTAGTTTTCAATATTCACTTCCAAAAGATTCTGAGTTCTACATTTTCTCGGCCTCCCTCCCCTCACCCCAAGATGGCATGCAATTTGACATAGGCTCTACATATATATTCATATTAAACATTTTCATGTTAGTCATATTGTAAAGAAGAATTAGAACCAATGGGAAAAACCACGAGAAGGAAGAAACAACAACAACAAAAAATCAAAGAAAGCAAACAGTCTGCTTTGATCTGCATTCAGAATCCATGGTTCTTTCTCTGGATGTAAATAGCATTCTCCATTGTGAGTCTTTTGGAATTGTCTTAGATCTTTGCATTACTGAGAAGAGCTAAGTCTATCGAAGTCAATCAAACAATATAGCTGTTACTGTGTAGTGTTCTCCTGCTTCTGCTCATTTCCCTCAGCATCGGTTCATATGAGTCTTTCCAGGCTTTCTGAAGTCCACCTGTTCATCATTTCTTACAGCAAAATAGTATTCCATTACATTCATATGCCACAATTTGTTCAGCCATTCCCCAATTGATGGGCATCCCCTCAATTTCCAATTCTTGGTCAAAAAGAGCTGATATAAATATTTTTGTATGTGTGAGTCCTTTTCCCATTTTTGTAGTCTCTTTGGGATACAGCCCTAGAAGTGGCATTGCTGTGTCAAAGGGTATACATAGTTTTATAGCCCTTTGGGCATAGTTTCAAATTGCTCTCCAGAATGGTTGGATCAGTTCACAACTCCACCAACAACGTATTACTGTTCCAATTTTCCCACATCTTTTCCAACATTTATCATTCTCTTGTTTTGTCATGTTAGTCAATCTAATAGGTGTGATGTGGTATCTCAGAGTTGTTTTGACTTGCATTTCTCCAATCAATAGTGATTTAGAGCATTTTTTCATATGACTATAGATAGCTTTAATTCTTTCATCTGAAAACTGCTTGTTCATATCCTTTGATCATTTACCAATTGGTATTGTATTCTTATAAATTTGACTCATTTCTCTATATATTTTAGATAAGAGGCCTTTATCAGAGACACTTGTAAAAATTGTTTCTCAGCTTTCTCCTTCCCTTTTAATCTTGGTTGCACTGGCTTTGTTTGTACCAAAACCTTTCAATTTAATATAAACAAAATTATCCATTTTGCATTTCATAATGTTCTCTTGTTTGGTCATAAATTCTTCCATTCTCCATAAATCTGACGGATAAACTATTCCTTGCTCTCTTAATTTGCTTATGGTATCCATCTTTTTATCTATTTTGTACCCATTTTGACTTTATGTTGATATACAATATAAGATGTTGGTCTATGCTTAGTTGTTAAATAGCAAATTCTTATCCCAGAAGGTGGAGTCTTTGGGTTTATCAAGCAGTAGATTACTATAATCATTGACACTGTGTCTTGTATTCCACTGATCCACCACTTTATTTCTTAGCCAGTACCAAGTAGTTTTGATGATTGCTGCTTTATAATATGATTTAAGATCTGGTATGGCTAGGCCACCTTTCCTAGCATTTCTTTTCATTAATTCCCTTGATATTCTGGACCCTTCGCTCTTCCAGATGAATTTTGTTATTATTTTTTCTAATTCTATAAAATAATTTTTTGGTAGTTTGGTATGGCACTGAATAAGTAAATTAATTTAGGTAGAATTGTCATTTTTATTATGGACTGATTTTTTTCTTACACGGATATTTAGAGTATAAGTGTATATATCCATATATATATTTGTTGGTAAGTCATTTTTAGTTGTGTCTGACTCTTTGTGACCCTTTTTGGAGTTTTCTTGGCAAAGATACTGAAATGGTTTATCATTTGCTTCTCCAGCTCATTTTACAGAAAAGCAAAAAGGGTTGAGTGACTTGGCCAAGGTCACGCATCCAATAAGTGTATGAAGCCAAATTTAAATTCAGGTACTCCTGATTCCAGGTCTAGAGTCTATCCATTATGTCACCTTGCTGCCACATGCACATATATAAATTTATATAGTATGAGCATATGTAATATATATGCACCTATCTATATATACAAATGTATATTTATGTAGTGTGGAATAAATATATATGAGGGTATAGATATTATATAGAGAGGTATTTATATTCTTCTTAATACATTCTAGAATTGTATTTTGAAGAAAATTTCGTGACTTGAAGGGGAGGCTTTTATTTTATTTTATTATATCTGTTTTATTTGTTTTCTTTCTGGGAAACTTCAGAATTAAACTTCTACTGATTCAATGTGACTGAATTTATGTAGATTTCCTTATCTCATTCTATAGCTATGGTAGAGCAGAGAGGTGACACAATGGCTAGAGCTCTAGACCTGGAGTTAGGAAGACCTGAGTTCAAATTTAGCCTTAGACACTTACATATCTGTGTGACCCTGGGTAAGTCACTTAACTTCTGTTTACTTGAATTTCCTCATTTGTAAAATGTAGATGACAATAGCACCTATCTCTCAAATTTGTTGTGAGATTAAAATTAAACATTTATAAAGCACTTTGTAAACCTTAAAATGCTATAAAAATTCTAACTATTATCATCATCATTATCACCATCATTGTATGTTATTTTATTGTGCATTGTTTTTTATTGCTTCTTGGATATATGTTGAATAAAATCTAATCCTTTTAAGCTTCAACTGCAAAATTCTATTATTGTGTGATTAAATTTTATTTCTTGCATTGCTGTATTTATTGAGGACAATTTAAGCTAAAATCAATAGCATATATGTTAAAATTTTGTCGTGGTGGTGTGAGGTTTTCAAGTTAAATCTCTACTAGAGACTTCTGAAGTCATGAGAACCTGAAAGCACTACCAACAAAATGATTTTAAAAAATCACTGAATGGAACAGTGGTTGTACAGAGTTGTGACATTCTTAATAAATGTTGTGAGGAGGTAGACAAAGCCCCATTTGCAGTCTATACGATACTTGCCTCAGCTACACATTCTGACATCCCTAAAGAAATGGAGTCAGTAGTAATGTCTGGCAACTAGTCATATAAACCCACCACCCACCCCCAACTGAAGAAGAGGTGATGGAAATAAAATTCAAGACATTCCTGTAAAGGGGAAGACTGTCTGAAGATGCTGTCTAATGCTGTCTAATGAGAAGAAAAAAAAAGTTGACACCTAATAGTGCAGAGTGATATGTCTACATGCTAAAGCAAGACTTTCATCATGCCAAGTTACATTCTTTTTCAGGAGAGTCACCACATTTAGCCATCAAGGAACCTACTAGGATCCTGGATAAGTTGTAACAGAGATATTGAAAGAAGTAGCAAATGACTAAAATGATGAAAAGGAGATTCCAAAAGAGACCAGCTTTTAATCTGGTGTGTGGTTGGAGATCTGAAAGTCTTAATATCTGAAGCAGTATTTGAATGCTTGCAAAGGCTACTGAGGCAGTTGGCATTGTAGAGAACCTGAAGTAAGCTTGTACTAAATATGTCAGCATTTGATATCCCTAGGTTTTCATAGTGTAAGATTGACAGGTTGCTTCAAAGGTGAGTACTCAAGGGAGCTGTGAAATCAGAAGACGCAAATGGGTGAGGCTGCTACAAGTAAGGATTGACATGTAGCAAGCAGAAGGTTGCTCTGAGATATATGACACAGTTCAATATTTTCAATAAAATATGAGATATGGATCTCAGCTGGGAGAAAGGGTGGGGAAAGGGAGAGCAATAGGAGGTTTGAATTGGGATGAAAAGCTTTAGAAGAGCCCTTCTATAGAGTGAATGAGGGATTGAGGAAGGATTGTTTAGCATCAGTAAGAACCCATTTGAAGTTATGTAATGAATTTGTGGCAGACCCAGTCAGATCAGTTGTGTGATCTTTCTCCACCTCCCTCAACAATCCTTTCCTTCAAAGGAGTTTACGTTTTTTATTATAACTAGTTACATGATTCCTTCAAAAAGAAGAAGTAGCTGAGAAAAAAAAAAACAACCAGATTTCAACCCTATAGAATAAAAAACTTCCTAACAATTAGAGTTGTCCAAATGTAGAATCCATTGCTGAGGTGGGTTATAACATCATAGATTTAGACTTGTAAAGGATCTCAAAAGTGTTAAGCCAATCCTCTCATTTTACAGATGAAGAAACTGAAATCAAGGTAGGCTGAAGTGTTTCGCCCAAGGTCAGAAAGGTTGTGATCATCAAAAAATCCTTCACATATTGAATATCCCTTTGAGACCACTACCTTCCCATTTTGATTTGGCAAAAGAGGTCTGACAGTAGATTGAATAAGATGCAGAGCTTTCCCAGAGCATAGAAAATCCAAGGACACAGTCCTAGAGGTCTACAGTGGCCAAGTCTAGCCATATCTGAAAGCAAGGGTATCAATTGATCATCGATCAGAAGACTTCCAGAGGTGTTGTATACCTATAGGCATCTATGTGTAAGGAGATGCTTTAAAGATCCTTTCAGATTTTGACTAGATACATTTGTATATGAAAAGGGACAGAAATGTAGCTGAGCAGATGAAGATGATGATGACATTGCCCCTGGACTTGGTATTATTTCTGTGCTTTTTTTTTCCAGCTTACTAATTTACATTAAAGAATGGAAAAGGCTTATATCTTCACAATTGTTGTAGTTTTTTCTTCAGCTGAAAAAGGAACATGGCACCAGAAAGGTGATGCCATTGTTGAGGTTTAGGGGTGCTTGGATCCCTTAACCTCAACACCATGACTTTCAAGTGAATTGGACTTGAATGAGGGAAGACTGTGCAAAGTCTCAGTCTCACTTTCTCACTCTGGAGCCATCTAGTCCCAGTAGCAAGATATAGATCAGGATATGACCAAGGATATAGTAGGAGAACTTTTTTTTACTTAAATAGATTAATTAATTTATTTTTAGTTTTCAACATTCACTTCCACAAGATTTTGAGTTCCAAATTTTCTCCCCATCTCTCCCCTCCACCCACCCCAACATAGCATGCATTCTGATTACCCCTTCCCCCAGTCTTCCCTCCCTTCTATCACACCTCTCCCTTCCCTTATCCCCTTCCCCTCTGTTTTCTTGTATTGCAAGATAGGTTTCTGTACCCCATTGCCTGTATGTCTTATTTCCAAATTGCTTGTAAAAACAATTTTTAACATTCATTTTTAAAACTTTGAGTTTCAACTTCTCTCCCTTCCTCCCTCCCCACCCATTCCCACTAAGAAGACATGCAATTTCATATACATCTTACATGTTTAGTCATACAAAACACTTCCATAACAGTCATGATGTAAAAGACTAACTCTATTTCCCTTCATTCTATCCTGCTCGTTTATTGTATACTCTTTTTTGATCATGTCCCACTTCAAAAGTATTTACTTCTAATTACCCCCTCCTCCCATTTGCCCTCCCTTCTATCACTCCCCCACCCCCACCCCACTTATCCTCTTCCCCCCTACTTTTCTGTGGTGTAGATTTTCATACCAAATTGAATGTGCATGTTATTCCTTCTCACCTCCTCCCTCTTCCCCTCCACTGAATAACTTTTTCTTGCCTCTTTTATGTGAGATAATTTACCCCATTCTATTTCTCTCTTTCTCCTTCTCCCAATACATTCCTCTCTCCTCCCTTAATTTGATTTTTGTAGATATCACCCCTTCATATTCAACTCACCCTGTGCCGCCCTGTGTCTATATGTATATAATTCTTCCAACTACCCTAATACTGAGAAAAGTCTCAAGAGTTGCAAATATTTCCTTTCCATGTAGGAGTATAAACAGTTCAACTTCAGTAAGTCTCTTATGATTTCTCTTTCCTGTTTACTTTTTCATGCTTTTCTTGATTCTTATGTTTGAAAATCAAATTTTGTATTCATTTCTGGTCTTTTCATCAAGAATGCTTGAAAGTCTTTTATTTCACTGAATGACTACTTTTCCCCCCTGAAATATCATACTCAGTTTTGCTGGGAAGGTGATTCTTGGTGTAAATTCTGGCTCCTTTGACTTCTGGAATATCATATTCCAAGCCCTTCAATCCCTTAATATAGAGGCTGCTAGATTGTGTGTTATCCTGATTGTGTTTCCACAATATTCCAATTGTTTCTTTCTGGCTGCTTGCAATATTTTCTCCTCAACCTGAGAGCTTGGTAATTTGGTTATAATATACCTAGGAGTTTTCCTTTTGGGATCTCTTTCAGGAGATAATTAGTGGATTCTTCCAATATCTATTTCTCCTCCAATTCTAAAATATGAGGACAGTTTTCCTTGATAATTTCTTTTTAAATTTTTTAAAATTTATTTATTAAAAGTTTCAACATCCATTTCCACAAAATTTTGAGTTCCAAATTTTCTCCCCATCTCTCCCTTCCCCCTGCCCCCAAAAGCCAAGCATTCTAATTACCCCTACCACCAGTCTGCCCTCCCTTCAAACATTCTTCCCTTCCCTTATCTCCATCTTCTCTTTTGTCCTGTAGGGTAAGATAAATTTCTACACCCTATTACCTGTATTTCTTATTTCCCAGTTGTATGCAAGAACAATATTCAACAATTGTTCCTAAAACATTGAGTTCCAACTTCTCTTCCTTCCTCCTTCCCCACTCATGCCCACTGGGAAGGCAAGCAATTCAATATAAGCTATATGTGTGTAGTTTTGCCCATGACTTCCATAATAACCATGTTGTGTAAGACTAACTATATTTCCCTCCATCCTATCCTGCCCCCCATTGCTTCTGTTCTCTCTTTTGATCCTGTCTCTCCCCAAGAGTGTTTACTTCTAATTGCTCCCTCCTCCCGTTGCCCTCCCTTCCATCATCCCTCCCTACTCTGCTTATCCCTTTCTCCCCCACTTTCCTGTATTGTAAGATAGGCTTTCATACCAAAATGAGTATGCATTTTATTCCTTCCTTGACTCAAATGTAACAAGAGTAAGTTTCATGTTTTCCTCTCACCTCCCCCCTTTTACCCTCCATTGAAAAGTCTTTTTCTTGCCTCTTTTATGAGACAATTTTGCCCCTTTCCATTTCTCTCTTTCTCCTCCCAATATATTCATCTCTCACCCCTTAATTTTACTTTTTTAGATATGATCCCTTCCTATTCAACTCACCCTGTGCTCTGTGTGTGTGTGTGTGTGTGTGTGTGTGTGTGTATAATCCCACCAACTACCCAGATACTGAAAAAGTTTCAAGAGTTACAAACATTGTCTTTCCATGTAGGAATGTAAACAGTTCAACTTTAGTAAGTTCCTTATGATTTCTCTTTCCTTGCTAGATGGGATCTGAACAGCAGGGGTAGGGGGATGTACTGCCTGCCACTCAACCCCACCCCCACCCCCAATCTGTGAGCCTAGAGCTTCAGAAATAGAAGTTGTAGCTGCCCCCTCCAGGTCTGCCTTGGGTTTTTCCACCCCGTCTATTGCCCTGGGGCTGGGACTGGACTACTCTACTCTTTCATACAGGTCTGACAGGATTTTTTTCCACTGACTTTCCAATTTGTCCTTGACATTTTGAGGCTGTGAATTCTTGAAACCACCACAGGTTCCAGAGATTCAGTCCCCTGAGGCCTGTTCAGATCCCATCTGTGCCAGTGAGGCCCATGCTGGATTGCACTCTGCTCCCAGACAGGCTTCACTTTGATCTTCCAGGCTGTCTTGGGCTAGAGATTTGTTTCACTCCATCATTCTGGGGGTTCTGCAACTCCAGAATTTGTTTACAGTCATTTTTTATAGGCATTTGCCTGAGCTTGGGGGAAGAGTTCTAGCAAGTCTCTGCTTCTATTCTGCTATCTTGGCTTCACCCCACATAACTTGGCTTTTTTAAGTTAAAGTCTTTCCCAGGTCTTAGTTTGACTGAGGCAACACCTGTTGAATGATTAAGGCTAGATAAGAAATGAGGCAAAAAATGGTCTCTTTTACCTAGTCAAAAAAAAAAACAAAAACACAATCAATCTGACAGGGGAAGACCCTCAGGGTTTCATCTAGAGAACTAGGGAATCATAGACCTCAAAGCTATTTGGCAGTGACTTATTGGGCATATGCCCATTACCTGGCTTATAGTTTAACCTTCAGAGTTTAAAATTGGGAAGTATCTGGAAGCCCCTTAATCCCCATAAGTTAGAGTGAGTTTGCTAACAAAAACACCTAATCAATCATTCAACAAACATTTACTAAGCACCTACTATGTACCAGGTGCCATGTAGAAACCAGAGATGCTATACAAAGAAAGTTCTAACATCCAAAAAAGAAAAAAATAAGACAAAGCCCGAAGACATTATTTAATGGAGTCCCCTGCTCTTTATTCTAAAGAACTTTGTGTCTGAAGTTAAGTAAGAATTCCTTGCTTTGGGAATAATACAAGAGGAACAAATGGGAGGCTTTCTTATGGTTGTAGGCAACACATGGGCAATGTATAATATGTAACACATGAGTGATAAATATAAACAATATATATGAACAAATGGCTGACCTGGGAGTCCTCTTAAAATGCCTACTTTGAAAGGAGTCCTTTACTCCACCCTCAAGCACTGTAATCAGAGAGAAAGCAGATCCTGAGATTACTAATGAAATGTGAGTTCCAAAGCTGCTGTAAAACGGAAGGATGATGAGTTTCTTGGGGACTTGATGGAGTCAAGTAGAAAGAGTAGATTAGGTGAAAAAATGAAGAAATGGCTGTCTTGAATGAAAGTTTGGAGAGGATTTATTATTCTGTTCTCCAACCCTTCCAGCTCTGTAATCAGAGGGCCAGAATATCTCCAGTGTCTTTCTTTGTTTCTCCAGGACTTATCATAGTGCTTAGCACATAGTAGGTACTTAATGCTCATTGACTGATTGACCTCAAGTCCCTAGCTACCTCTTCTACTTATTGCTTCATTTCCTGAATACAGGTGACCAAGCAGCAATCCTGAGAGATGGAGACCTCCAGCCTTAGTAGCAACCTCATGAGTCTGAGGTCAGGAGTCGCTGAATTCCATACTGTCTTCTGCTGCTTCCTATACCTACACCTTACTCAGAAGAGGAGAGGAACATTCCCAGGAAGATGAGCTATGTATTGCTGGCTGGCCAAAAGTTATGGAGTTGCATTGCTGATCAGACAATAGAGATCTCAGTGAATATTTGTTCAGCAGCTGGACAGGTCTCCTGGGGGTCTTTCCTAGCTCTTAGTGATAATATAATAAAAGTGATGGTTTACTGTTTCATCTTTTAAGTGTTTGTCAGTGTGTGCTTATGAGTCTTTTGTTTTAAATGTAGCAACTGCTTTGCCATTATTCTCCTAGACCTTTAGAATTATAGGATTACCTTTGAGAAATTTTGAATATCTTGCTTTGGTCCAAACTACAGCGAGGTGGTACAGTGCATAGAGCTCCAGGCTTGTAGTCAGGAAGACCTGAGTTCAAGTCTAGCCTGAGACATTTACTAGCTGTGTGATGCTGGGCAAACCACTTAACCTTATTTGCCTCAGTTTTCTCATCTGTAAAATGAGCTGGAGGAGGAAAAGGCAAGCCCACTCCATTATCTTTGCTAAGAAAACCCCAAATGGGGTCATGAAGAGTTGCAACAACTGAACAACAACCCCATTCTAATGTGTTCTGCTCACTGTTAGCAGCCAGTGATTAAGTCCCCATTTGATTTAACCAAGTAACATCAATTAACTTTTACAAAGGGATATTTACTTCATAATTATAGTAAGAAGTGTGAACATTTTCCCCTAACACCTGAGGAATACACTCTTCCCTGAACCACCTTCTGTGACAAGAGAATTTCTAGTTCAAGCTTCTTACTACCCCTGTGATAAAAGAAAGACTGTGATGAGAAAAAAAATCTGTCTCAAACTTTTGCCTCTGTAATAAGAACAGCACACTGCCTCAGTCACACCAATTGCACAATCAAGATTGAGAAATAAACCATAGCTCCTGTTCTGACCAGTTTGCAAGGGTCCTTATCAGAAGATATTTATACCCTTATCTTCCTCTTCTGTAAATTCAATTTGTGCTGCTCTGTGCTGCTTGCATATTTGTATTCTATATAAGACTGCTGAAGCTGATGTTCTGGGCTCTATGGACTTTTCACATAGATAGGCCTATAATCTGAATGTAAATAAACACTGCAGATTACTGTCTCTGCACCATTGATTCAGTGGTAGACAGCAGTACCTAATCAATGGACCACTTGTATAATTTTTTATCTTACTTCCAAATGCAGCATGGCTATTGGATGAGTCTGTCAGCTACAGCTAGGCTGGATCTAGAGGTTCTCAGGGTCTCAGTAATGGCTGACTATCCACAAAACCCATCATGGACCACCTTTTAGAACCACAGGTAGCTTGCTCTCCTGAGCTTTCAAAGTTCACAAGATCATATACATCTCTAATCTCATTAATTAGCAGCAAGAAAGCAGGGTCACAACAGAAAAAGAAGAAACAACAGAGTCATGCACACTTGACTTCATGCCAGCACTAGGGAGGAAGGGTCCAAGACCCTTCCTCCATCCCCACCCCCAGAGGCCCTCAGCAACCCTTTCCCCTTCTCCAATGCTAGCTAGGCTGCAAAGTACCAGTACTGAGACTAGCTCTGAATGACTAATACCTTTTTGAATGTACCCTATTTCTGGCTCCATAGCCAATCAAATAGTTAACAGACCAGAACCTGTTATAGAATGTCTGAGCATACTTCAAATTCCATGTGGGGATGGTATCAAGTGACCAACACTCTGTGTATGCTCATAAGGACTGACCCCAGTGGACTGTCTTCCATTATATAAGCATTTCTTTTGTGGTGGAAGAAAACATACTTGTAGATAAGAGTAAATTTTCTGTGAAGGACCCTATTTTTCCCTTTTGAGAAGACCCTAAGTAGGAGACTTGAGCCATACTTCAGTTTTATTCAAGAGATTTCCCTAGAGTTCTATTCTGTGGTGGGAGCATACTGATCCAGATAGCTTCAGAAAAGCCTGATTTCCTCTCCTTAGGTTCAGCCTACCCCAGGATTTAACCTGATTTTCATGAGTCCCAAGAGGAAGTCCCTTTTCGGGAAAGGGACCCTCCCGAAACTATGGGTTACATCTGTGTGGTAAAATGTTTGTCATTGATAATTTTAAAATTAATAACAAATATGTATATGTATATATATGTAACTTTTTTTAAAAAGTTCATTATCAACACAAAGTACTCTTTTTCTTACCTCCCAACAAGAATGGGGGAAAAACATGACTTGGAGTTATCAAACTCCACCTCTATATCAAAGGAGGACAAAAGGAAAACACCCAGAATATCTTCACTGGGGATTAACAGATGCTGTTCTCTTACCCTAAAAAAAGATTCAGATCACTACCACTTCTCTCAGATTCTGTTGATAGCCTTGGGACTCCAGTACGGAAGTCATTGTCAGTAACTTGTCCTCCAGATAACTTCTTTATAAACATTTTAGGCAGAAATAGATTACCATAGCAATTGGCAACAAGGGCAGAGCAGTAGCAAAGGTTTCTGGAGTATAAAGAAAAGGCCTGTTTTTCTACAGAAGTGGAACTGGGAAGTCTAGGCATTTGGGGCATAAGCTGGAACTAATTTCTCAGATATCTGTCAAGTATTTAGATCCCAGGGTCTACCTACCAAGTAAACTTAGTGAAATGGTTCCAGTTGGCATTATAAAAATGCGAACCACACAGCCAGTTCTTAAATGTGAGCTCCACCCACTTACTTACATTTGCATTAAGAAGCCAGAATCCCTAGTTACAGCTCTGATTAAATAAATGCATGGGTGAATAGATGGCACTGATACTTAAAATTTATATCAGTGACTTAAATAAGGCATAGATGGCATGCTTTTCAAATTTGCAAATGACACTAAACTGGGAGGGATAGCTAGCAGGGTGAATGAATGAGAGTCAAGGTCCAAAAAGAACTTGACAGGTTAGAACATTGGTTTAAATCTAATAAGATGAAGTTTAACAGAAAAATATAAAGTATAATACTTGGGTTCAAAAGATTAACTTCACAAATACTAGATGGAAAGAATTGTGGCTTTGGAGCAAAAAACAAAACAAAACAAAAGTGAATGAAGAATGTTGATGGTTAAATAGACAATCATGACAGCTCATACATTCTTTTGCTACAAATGGCCAAGTTGGCCCCAGAATTCAACAGGACAAAAGGAGTCCTTTGGTTTACCTTTGGGAAATTGCAGAATTTTTTCAATGATCCCAAACATTTGAACACAGGTCCACATTTTAAATAATAATATTCTTCCAATGATATTGTATAGTTATGAGTCATGGGATACTATGGCCTCAAAAAAAATTGACCATGAATATCACCTAGAAAGCAAATCCATCAGTGTGAGTCAACTGCTACACATTATACATAAGGAAACATGCAGGAAAACAGGAATCAAGGATATCATCAATCTGTATGACCATAAAAAGATTAGCTGGTTATTGGTGAGAATAAAGTATGAACCTTGTTTTCATAATCAGCCTGTGTGCTCCACTGGCATCTTCATGATGTCAAAAGAAAGTAAGGGAAGTCCTTAGCATGCTAGGAGGTGCCCCTGTGGTGAATTTATAGATCCACATAGATGTGAGTTGCAAAGGGTGGTCAAGGATAGAGTATTGCAATTTCTCTCACCTATACTAATGGATTCACAGATTCATTTTAGCATTTGACTGTATAAAATTGATATTACTGCTGGTTCTCTTAATGTGAGATCCTTGTCTAATGATCAATGAGACAACATAGCATTAGGAAAATTGAGCCATACCTATATTGGCATTGCTGCTGTAAATGAAACTAGAGGATATAAGAAAGTTGCAGCAAAATTGAAAGATGGTTCACAAGCCCTCCTTGGACCGTTGGAATAGTCCAGGGGAAAAGTGATAAGGGCTTAGGATGGGCTGGTCATGAGTAGAGAGAAGGGAAAAGATATGAGAAGTGTTGAGGAGGTAGAAGCAACAAGAATTAGCAACTAATTGGATAAGAGAAAGTAAGAGTAAAGTAAGAGAAAGAGAGTAAGAGTAAGAAAGTAAGAGAAAGTCAAGGATGAAACCAATATACCTTAGGAGTCCTCAACATAAGTAAAGAAAATAGGGTTTAGGGGGAAAGATGCTCAGTTCTTTTTTGACAAATTAAGTTTGAGATGGCTATGGGACAAGCAGGCATTAGAAGCCATTGTATATAACATATATACATATATATGTATACCTACATGTATACATATACACAGATAGGTATATATATGTATATGTGTATGTATATATATATGTATAATCACATCTTTAACCATAAATATTTTATTCAAAAGAATTGGAAGGTACTGGACATGGAAAACAGTACCATAAATAAAGTAAATGAGTGGTTACTGATGTGGGAATAATTTCTAAATCAACTATCTGTGTTGTCAGAGCATTGATTTGTTAGAGAAAAGGTCAGAATTGACAGCAAATTAGAAAAAAAAGAAACATAAGAAGACACCATGTACAATTATAACAGATTCAGTCTGGCCTATTTTAAGTATCTATTGTTGTCAAAAATAGGAAATGGAGAAAAGAAAATATGTCAGTAAGTACTATCACCATTTTGGAATTTTAACTCGTATAAAGCAATCATCACAAAAAGGAGGACAAGAGAGCACTGAAACTACCTTAACTAGCAAAGGTTTGATCTCCTTATCAAACAAAAGGACGTAGAAACCAAAAGCAACATTAGTCTATAAAACATAGTCTTTTGGAAAACCTTAAAAAGGATTTTAGCATTCTTTGTGGAAATAAATTCTTCATTAAATGGAGAATAGTTGGGGGGGAAATTATGATGCAAAAATAAAATGAAATATTATTTTATGATAAGAAATAATGAATATAAGAAATTCAGAGAAACCTAAGAGAAGTACACAGAACAAGGAAATCAGTATTCATAACTCCAATGATGAAAATATACCTCTAAAAGAAAGCTGAACTCTAAATAACAGAAAAATCAACAATGAATCTGGAAAACAGGCAATGAAATACATCTCCATCTTCAAAGTAAAGATGAGGTAATTATTAAAACAGGACGTTATGAATGTGAACATAGGATAACTGTCTCAGATGTTTTTGCCTGATTATTTTTCTTTGTCATAGGGGAAACTTCAGACCAGAGGTGGTGGTGAGTGTGTGTGTGTGTGTGTGTGTGTGTGTCTGTGTGTTTGTGTGTCTGTGTGTGTCTGTATCTGTGTCTGTGTGTGTGTGTGGTGTGGTGTGTGGTATGTGTGTGGGTATTCACAAGGGGTTGTTGGGAGGAAAAGTTGTCTCTTTCCAATAAAAGACTGTGATATGGGAACAAAAGTAATCAATACATGTATTTTAAGACATATTATAGAGGAGGATGATAGATTATGAACAGTTACCATTTCATAAACAGAAAAAAGTGGGTGGAAAATATGATTCCAAAAAAGTCTAGAATTAGACCCAATTAAGCTATATTATTCAAAGAACATTCTAAGATGAAACTGAAAGGAGAAAAATAAAAAGATAAAAAACAGGGCAAATCTTTTAATATTTCTATAACAAAGCATTTTTCATCATAAGTTACAATGGAACCATGATAGTTGGACCCTAAAATTTTAGTCCCTGATATGTTATATGATGATGAAGCAAGGGCACTAAGGGAAGGTAAATGCAGGGAAAGCAGCTGAACTAGATCAAATATATACAAAATAATTTCATGCAATTGGTGACATTTCGTATGCAGATAACTACCCTTGGTGTGGCCCAGAGGTAGGTGGCAGCCTGCAAGGAACTCAGGAAGAATTAAGGTTCCATTTGGCTGATTCATAGATTTCTTCTACCTTGCCTTGGTTTACCTGACTCTTTGGCCATGCCCTTATAAAGGGAGATTAATATAGAATTCTCTGTAGACAAATAAATACACAGTCTTGGCCCCCATAAAAAAAAAAAGTAACACAAGTTTGAGGGCACTGGAAAATTGAATTTCAAGATAGCTGAGAATAAAATATTGAACATTTGGGAAAAATTACTGAAGGTATTACACACACACACACACACACACACACACACACACACACACACACACACACAACCTAAAAGACAGTCCTCCCAATTCACCAATGTATCTGATTTCTCGTAACTATCAATTTTTGGTGAGAATGACCTGAACACATATTGAGGGTAACCTTAAGGAAAACATGAGAAAGAAACAGATAGGCATTTGCAAACAATTTCTTACATCAGACTCCAGCTTCATGGTCATACAATTAACTGAAAGATGTAGATAAATAGAAATCCCACTACAGTTGTTCATTATAAAATAGATATTTGATATGGAATGAAATGAGCAAAATCAGGAAAAAAGTCATATTACAACAAAATCATTGTAAAAATGAACAATTTTTAAAGATTTAAGAACTCTGATTGTTGAAATGATCAACCATGATTCCAGAGGACTGATAATAAAGAATGCAATCCACCTTCTGATAGAAAAGTGAAGAACTAAATATGCAGAATAGGATATACAATTTTTGACACAGCCAAAATGGGAGTTTGTTCTCTCAAGCATTTTATTTTTTCTTTTCCTTTCCCCTCTTGGGATGGGTTATAATGGAGGGAGAGATCTGAGATGGGAGAAAAAAAAATGCTTATTAATAAAAAAAACTAAATTCAAAACAAAAAACCATATTTGACTCAGAAGAATAAATTGCTACCTTAAAAGCTCCCTTCCAACAAGGTGTATTCCCTGCACATGCTAAGATCACACAATACTCCTTGATAGATGCAACAGTAGAGATAAGTGAGGCATAAAAGAAAGAGATTTATTTTTGCCTAAAGTGTTTGCCCAATTATGGAGCATGTCCAGGACACAGTCTAAAAATCATAGAACTTCTCAATGGACGCTAAAGTCCTCTAGATGCTCCCGTTTGCAGACAATCTTGGACAGCTCCAGAATGCTAACCCAGTTCCATAATGAGCTCCACAACCCTCACAGTCCCCACAGGAAAAAGCAACTGGATAAAGAATGCCTCTCGTCCAACCAGTGATGGGCAATTGTACAGAAAGTCCTAGAGCTAGTCCATCAGAGCACATACTACATACAAATAGTGAGCTAGACCAAGAGTTAGTCAGAAAAGCAAGAGAACAAATTTATTACATTTGCAAAACTGCACTGCTCTTTTCAATGATACAAAAAGCAAATTTGAAAAAATGATCTCTAGGAGAGGTAGCTTAGTGTAGCCTGACCTTGCAGCTGTGAAGATGTGTGTTCAAATACTTAACCTCTCAGTACCCCCAAGCAACTCCCTAAGGCTAGGAGTTGATAATATGCATTGATGGAGAGAGTTTCTTTAATTAGCACCAAAGTGAGATAATCTCTCATCTGAAGAAGCTCACATTGTACTAGGAGGACATCCCACGGATTAAATCACAGGTCTGGACCAAAATCAGAAACCAAAAAGCTATTTCAGTGATGCTATCTGTGCATAAGTCATCAAATACCACAATCTCTAAAGAATCAAAATTGTGAGTGACTGAAATAGCAATGGAGAAACATATGGTGGCTGAAAATATACTCATCCTATTACTAACAATAGCTTTTGCATAAACTGTGTTCTAAAAGATAACATCTAAGAGGCGTGTGATCTAAAAAGAAGGTGGGCCAGTCATATATGTATATCTGTATGCACATATCTGTATATACTCAGATTTATGTATATACACAGATATCTGTATAAATGGAAACATACAGAGAGAGAGAGAGAGAGAGAGAGAAAATAGAGCAGGGATGGGGATCCTGTGGTCCAGAGGGCCACATGTGGCCTCAAAGCTGCAGTCACCCAACCCTGGGATAGAGCAACAACAAAACGCAAGGCTAGTACTTATATAATTTTTAATGACCTAGAAAACTTCCGCCATATTGGGTGAATAAATGGTGGAATATTTTAAGTGAGGTCATGGACTATAGTCATATAAGATAGAAGACATGAATCATGTATTTTACTTTATCCATTTCTTATTTTTAAATCAATAACTAGTTATTTTCTGTAACATTGATGGAAGTAGCCACCTTAATAAGATTCTACAAGTACTGAGGTATTGATGTAATTCTACTTGGGAAATTTCTATTATGTCACCTCTCCCTGTCCCTTTGTTATTTTGTGCTTATTATGTTCCAAGCACTATACTAAGAGCTTTTATAATTATTATCTCACTTGATCCTCATGGCATCCCTGGAAGGTAGGTGCTATTACAGATAGAAAACTGAGACAAATAGGGATTAAGTGACTTTTCCAGGGTCACATAGCTGGTAAGTGTCTGAGGCTGGATTTGAACTCAGGTCTTCCTAACTCCAGGCCCAGCACTCTAACTACTGTACCACCTAGATACCCCAATCTAACAGGCCAAAAAATTGGGATAAATCTCATAAGATGAAGTTTAATATGGATATATTATTTTTTGACCCTTTGATTTAGGAGAACAAAATTACACATTAAAGGTTCTCTCCCAACAGTGTCAATTAACTATACATTAAAATGATTAAAAATTCATTAAATAGTGGAGAGAACTTTGTTAAATGACCCTTTAGTCATAGACATGGGATCAGACTTTAAAGAGTTTGCCAAAGGTGCTCACCAAGCTGATGGAGGGGATCCAGTGTTATACCTTTCATCTTACTGGAAATAATTCTACCTTATGGATCTTAATGGTAGCTATTGGAAAGGTTCATAGATTTCTATGCTTTTTAATATTTTTACCAGAAACAAGGGTTACATTTTGTCAAAACCTTCTTCTATATATATTTCTTTTTTCTGAGATTAGATTATTTAAGTTCTCTCTTTATTCTGCCCTTTTTATTTGTTTTGCTGTCATATAATTGGACATAATGCTTTTTGATAATTTGCATTATTTCTTCTTCATTTGTCATGAATTCTCTTTCATTTCAGTTTAGTTTTCCTCTCTTTTAAAAAATTAAAGTAGCGGGGCGAAGCCAAGATGGCGGAATAGAAAGACGCACATACACATAGCTCCGAACCCACAACCCACAGAACGGCCAGAGGGGACCAATCCACAGTGAATTCTGCACCCAGAGGCCATGGAATATTGGAGCGAGGGAGATTTCTGTTCCGGAGAGACCTGCAAACCTCTCGCGGGGGGTCCTTCGCGATGTGGACTGGGTGCCAGGACTGGGAGCTGAGTGCAGCCCTGCAGCGGCTGCGACAGCGTGAGGAAAAGATCCGAGCAGGCTACGGAGACGGGATATCCTGCGGCCACGCGGGTCCCTCCACCCACAGAGGGACCTGCAAACCTCTCGCAAAAGGTCCGTCGCGCTGCAGACGTGGAGCCCAGCTCAGACCTGCGGCGGCTGCGACTCCAAGAGGTACAGATCCGAGCAGGCTTCAGAGACGGGATCTCCAGCAGCGGCACAAGCCCCCCCACCCACAGGTGATGAGAGTCGGTGAGAGGGTCTCTTTGGCGGGTGGAGAGGGGAGTGGGGTGCCCCCATGGCTCGGGCCCCCTGGAGATAGAAGCTGAGAGGCGGCTGCAGACAGGGGCTCCCCAAGCGGGCGGGAGCCTGGATCCATTGTGGAAGGTCTGTGCATAAAGCCCCAGAGGGAACTGTGCCTGAGAGGCAGCCCTGCCCCAACCTGACCATCTGAACTTAATTCTCACACTGAATAGCAGCCCTGCCCCCGCCAAAAACCCTAAGGCGGGAAGCAGCATTTGAATCTCAGTCCCCAAACGCTGGCTGGGAGGACCAGGAGGCAAGGTGGGTGTGAGGAGAATATTCAGAGGTCAAGCCACTGGCTGGGGAGAATGCCCAGAAAAGGGAAAAGAAATAAAACTATTGAAGGGTACTTTCTCAGAGAAAAGACACTTCCTCCCTTCCTTTCTGACGAGGAAGAACAATGCTTACCATCAGGCAAAGACACAGAAATCAAGGATTCTGTGTCCCAGCCCACCCAATGGGCTCAGGCCATGGAAGAGCTCAAAAAGAATTTTGAAAATCAAGTTAGAGAGGTGGAGGAAAAACTGGGAAGAGAAATGAGAGGGATGAAAGAGAAGCATGAAAAGCAGATCAGCTCCCTGCTAAAGGAGAACCAAAAAAATGTTGAAGAAATTAACACCTTGAAAACTAGCCTAACTCAATTGGCAAAAGAGGTTCAAAAGGCCAATGAGGAGAAGAATGCTTTCAAAAGCAGAATTAGCCAAATGGAAAAGGAGATTCAAAAGCTCACTGAAGAAAATAGATCTTTCAAAACTGGAATGGTACAGATGGACGCTAAGGACTTTATGAGAAAGACAGATATCACAGAACATAGCGTGAAGATTCGAAAAATGGAAGATAATGTGAAATATCTTATTGGAAAAACAACTGACCTGGAAAATAGAATCAGGAGAAACAATGTAAAAATTCTGGGACTACCTGAAAACCATGATCAAAAGAAGAGCCTAGACATCATCTTCCATGAAATTATCAAGGAAAACTGCCTTGAGATTCTAGAACCAGAGGGCAAAATAAATATTCAAGGAATCCGCAGAACACCGCATGAAAGAGATCCAAAAAGAGAAACTCCTAGGAACATTGTGGCCAAATTCCAGAATTCCCAGGTGAAAGAGAAAATATTGCAAGCAGCTAGAAAGAAACAATTCAAGTATTGTGGAAATACAATCAGGATAACACAAGATCTAGCACCCTCTACATTAAGGGATCGAAGGGAATGGAATAGGATATTCCAGAAGTCAAAGGAACTAGGACTAAAACCAAGAATCACCTACCCAGCAAAACTGAGTATAATACTTCAGGAGAAAAAATGGTCTTTCAATGAAATAGAGGATTTTCAAATTTTCTTGATGAAAAGACCAGAGCTGGAAAGAAAATTTGACTTTCTAACACAAGAATGAAGAGAACCATGAAAAGGTGAACAGCAAAGAGAAGTCATAAGGGACTTACTAAAATTGAACTGTTTACATTCCTACATGGAAAGACAATATTTGTAACTCTTGAAACATTTCAGTATCTGGGTACTGGGTGGGAGTACACACGCACACACATGCACACACGCACACATACATAGAGACAGTGCACAGAGTGAATTGAAGAGGATGGGATCATATCTTAAAAAAAAAATGAAATCAAGCAGTGAGAGAGAAATATTGGGAGGAGAAAGGGAGAAGCTGAATGGGGCAAATTATCTCTCATAAAAGAGGCAAGCAAAAGACTTATTAGTGGAGGGATAAAGAGGGGAGGCAAGAGAAAAACATGAGGTCTATCTCATCACATTCCACTAAAGGAAAGAATAAAATGCACACTCATTTTGATAGGAAAACCTATCTCATAATACAGGAGAGTGGGGGACAGGGGCACAAGCAGGGTGGGGGGGAGGATGGAGGGGAGGGCATGGGGAGGAGAATGCAATCCGAGGTCGACACTCATGGGAAGGGAGAGGATCATAAGAGAATAGAAGTAATGGGGGACAGGATAGGATGGAGGGAAATATAGTTAGTCCTATACAACACAACTAGTATGGAAATCATTTGCAAAACTACACAGATTTGGCCTATATTGAATTGCTTGTCTTCCAAGGGGAAGGGGTGGAGAGGGAGGGAGCTAAAGAAGTTGGAACTCAAAGTGTTAGGATCAAATGTAATGTTCTTACCACTGGGAAATAAGAAATACAGGTTAAGGGGTCAAGAAAGCTATCAGGCCCTACAGGACAAAAGAGAAGACGGAGACAAGGGCAGGGAGGGAGGAGAGAGGAGAGAGCAGATTGGTCACAGGGGCAATAAGAATGCATGGGTTTGGGGGGGGGAGGGGATAAAAGGGGAGAAAATTTGTAACCCAAAATTTTGTGAAAATAAATGTTAAAAGTTAAATAAAAAAAAAAATTAAAGTAGCTAATGCCTTGTCTGTTAATATTTTGTAAAGCTCCTAGCTTTATTTACCGGTGCAGTAGGGTTTTTATTTTGAATTATTTACTTTATTTTTGGTTTTCATAATTTTTATTTTTAGTTGAGGAGTTGACTTACTGCTCTTCTAAGTTTTTTTTTTTAATTGTAAGTGCAATTCATTTTGCTTTTCTTTCTCTTTTTTTTTGTTGTTGATCAAAGCTTTTCGAGATGTAAATTTGCCCTTAAGAACTACTTTAGCTGCATACTAAAAGTCTTTTGTGCTGTTTCATCATTGTCATTTTCTTTAATGAAATGACCTATTTTGCCCATGATTTCTTCTTTGATCCAAATATTCTTTAGGATTACTTATTTAGTCTCCATTTAAATGCCCTTCATTCAATTTTTATTTCATTCTAATCAATAAAAAAATCTTTAAATTGCTGTTTTGTTACATTTACTTATGAGGCTTTTATGTCTTAGCACATGGCCAGTTTTCATTTATTTCATTTTCACTGAAAAATACATATATGCCTTTCTATTCCTCTTCAGTAATTGCCAGAGTATATCCAACTTTTCTAAAATTTTATTCAGTTATTTAAGCTATTTCTTGTTTATCTTTTTATTAGATTTGTCCAGATGTGAAAATGATGAGGTTCAGACTCTAGGAACTTCTTGAGCTCCCCTGGAATTTCCTCACTTAACCTGGCTTTTCATACTCAAATTGTGCTCTCTGTTTCTCCTCACAGAATCTGGCCTTTCATACACAGATCTGTGATCATTGTCTGTTATGCCTTGATTGCCCTACCTGCTTCCCACCCAAACCCTCCATTGCCTTCAGGTGTTTCCAGTCTTTGACCCTCCTTGGACTTCTCAAGACCCTTCCTAAACCCCTCCTCCTATCACCCTGGTCTACCGGGCCCCCCCCTCCCCCCAGATCCCTCCTATACTCTTTTCTGTATTTAAGTCCCACCTTGCCTCCATTAAGGCGCTCAGATGCAATCCAGTTCAGACTCTGTCTAGCTGAGGTTGTGTCTGGCCCGCTTGTGAATACAAGCCTTACAAAAGCTTAGGCTCCTTAAGAGGCAACCCAATTAGGCAAATCCTTAATAAACTTTGTTTTCTTTGGCTTTAAGAAGGCTTGAGTCGAATTCATTCGAGCACGATCCCCACCGTCGGTATTTTGGGGTCCCCGATCACCCCTAAACCTCATCAAAAAGGCCACACTGAGATCCCCAACCATTATAATTTTTCTTCTTATTTCTTCTTATAAATTGGTTAAATTTTCCTTTAAGTACTTAGATACTATGCCATTAGATTGGACTGGAGATGAGATCAGATACAGGGGCCCCAGGCCCCCCAAAATGTAATTTTTATTCTTCATCATTTTTTGTGAGCACTTTGCATTTTATTCCTTGTCCTGCTATATCAGATAGTCCATTCCAAGTGAAAATCAGACTCTAGATACTTTATGAAAGGCATACAGCATATTCAATTCAGGGCTTTGGGGTAAATGAGAAGGACTACCCACGTTTGGATTGTGTCATTAGCAACTCTGGAATTTCCTAGGGAAGTTGTGGGTATCATCAAGAAAGTAGACATGATGGTACTGATAGGTCTAGACTTTGCAAATTTCTCAGTAGTTGTAATGTTGCTTGGGATCAATCAACCAGTCAATAAGCATTTATTTAGCACCTACCATGTGCCAGCCATGATGATAAGCTCATGGGAATACAAAAAAGAGACAAAAGACAATCCTTGTCCCCAATGAGCTCATAAGCTATTGGAGGAGACCAACAGACAAATATGTACAAGCTATATAAGGAGGATAAGTAGGAAATAATTAAAGGAGGGAAGGCACTAGAATTAAGAGGGATTGGGAAAGGTTTCCTCTAAAAGATGAGATTTTACCTGGGACCTAAAACCTTTAGGTGAAGATGAAGAGGGAGAGCATTACAGGCCTAGGAGACAGCCAGAGAAAATGCCCAGAGCAGAGAGATGGAGGGGCTTGTTCATGGAACTGCCCAAGTCAATGTCACTTGATCAAAAAGTACATGGTGGCAGGGTAAAAGTATAGAAAGTATGGAAAAATAGGAGAGGGCAAAGTTATGAATGACTTTCAGTGCCAAATAGAGCATTTTGTATTTGCTCTTGGAGGCAACAAGGACCCACTGGAGTTTACTGAATGGAGATGGGAGGGTGCGGTGAATTGGTGTATGATCAGACCTGTGCTTTAGAAAAATCACTTTGGTGGCTAAATGGAAGGTGGATTGGAGTAGGGAGAGATCTGAAGCAAGCAGACCCACCAATAGGTTATTGTAATGGTTCAAAATGTAAGGTAATGAGAACCTGCACCAGAGTGGTGATGTTGAGATTTGGGGTGCTTGGGACTCCCAAAATACCAACACTCCAGGTCCTGCTTGAATGAATTTGACCCAAGCCTTCTTTCAGCCAAAGTAAAACAAAGTTTACTAAAGATTCACCATATTGGGTTGACTCTTAAGGAGCCTAAGCATTTGTGACAAGTGGACCAGATTGAATCTCAGCTACATAGAATCAGAGCTAAATTGAATCAGAGTGCCTTCATGGAGGCAAGATGGAACCTATACACACAGAAAGACTGTGGAAGGGATCTGGGGGTGATCAAGTAGTCTGGGGTGATGGAAAGAGGGATTTAGGGAGGGTCTTGAGGAGGATTCTAAGGAGGATCTTGATGGGACTGGGGTGACTAGAGGTCAGAAGCAAAAAAAGGGATTTTGATGTAATCCAGGGTGGGAAACAGATGGAGGCAATCATGATGTAATAGACAATGGAGAGCTAGGCTAGGTTAAGGGTAACAGATTTGGGCATTAAAAGCCAGATTAAGTAAGAAGATTCAAGGAGAATTCAAGAGGATTCCCAGAGTCCGTACCCCATCAGTGGTAGTGTCAAAGGAGAGAAGGGGGCATATTCAAGAGATGTTGCGAAGGTGAAGGCACAGGCTTTGGCATTGGATTAAATATGGCAGGTGGTGGTGTGGAGGATGGAGAGATACAATGAGGAGTCAAGGATGGCACTAAAGTCACTTGCTAGGGAGACTGGGAGGATGATTTTGCCTTCTATAGTACTAGGGAAGTGGCTGGGGGAGGTGTTTAGGGGGAAAGATAATGAGTTCTGCTTTGAACAAGTTGAGCTTAAGATATCTACTGGACATCCAGTTTGCATTTTCTGAAAGGCAGTTAGAGGTGTGAGACTGGAGGTCGGCAGAAAAGTTGGGGCAGAAAAGGTAGATTTGAAAATCATCCACTTGGAGATGGTAATTAAATCCACAAGAGCTGATAAGATCAAGTGAAGTAGTATAAAGAGAGGAAGAGAAGAGGGTCCAGGAACACCTTCGTTTAGAGGGTGTGATCTGCATGAAGATCTAGCAAAACAGACAAGAGAAGGAGTAGTCAGATAGATAAGAAGAAAACCAGGAGAGAGTGAGTGGTATCCCAAAAACCTAAAGAAAAGAAAATATCAAGGAAGAGCGTGATCAACAGTGTCAAATGCTGCAGAGAGGTCAAGGAGGTTGTAGACTGAGAAAAGGACCAAACACCAGCCAGTTTAACAAGGCAATCTAAGCAATCTTTTGCTTAGAAGCTTATGGGAAAATAATGGACCACATTGGCCAAGAGCATAAAGGAAGGAAGCATCGATTCTTATACTTAAAGGCTGCTCCAGTCAGTTTCCTCATTGGTAAAATGAAGGAGTTGGTCTATGAATTATGAAGTCCTTTTCAGCTCTAGATCTTATACTCCTAGAGGTAGCTGGGTGGCTTAATGGTTAGAGCACTGAAGGTGGAAATCAGGAAGACCCAAGTTTAAATTCTGCCTCTGTCGTTTACTAGCTGTGTGACTCTATGCAAGTCCCTTTAACTTCTGCCTCTCTTTCCCTATCTGTAAAATGGGAATGATAGTAGCACCTAGTCACTCCCCCCCCAGGGTTGTTGTGAGAATAAAATATTTTTAAATGCCTTGCAAAACTATAAAATGCTATATAAATTATATGCATTTAATGCTGTATAAAAATGCTATTTATTTATTTCAAAGCTATTGTCATCATTATTAGCGACCTATGCTTACTTTACCTAATCCCCCTCCTATTCCTCTCCTGTGCCAGACAGGATCTAGTTAGACAGCATGTCCCTAACTCCTCTTGCCCTTAAGTAACCATTCCAAACCTCTTGAGGTTTTCAAAACGTTTTTATTGCAAATGCCTATAGGAGAGCAGGCAGGAATTAACAATAACCAAGAAAGGAAGTTGCACAGTTACAAGAAATCCTAAAAATCCACGGTAATATTTATTTCTGGTCTTCACTGAAATATGAATGGAAGTAAGCCAGCTTTTTCTTTGACTCCTTCCCTGACTCATCTCTCTCAGTTCCTCTCCTGGAGTCTGCTCCACCCAACCTTTCTGTCTAGCTTTTTATTCTAAGACTTGTGCCTCCCACTCCTTGCATAATTAAGACCCATTCTTTGGTCAGACCCTCACTTTATCTAGATCCCACCAAGCAAACACTGAATGCTAAAAATTGCCCAATTGAGCTTACCAAAGATCAAAAGACATTCATTTAAACCTGGAAGAAATTCCAGACTATCTCAGTGACAAGATCTTCATCTCAAATTCCCCTTGATTTCCTGGAAATTCATATCTTCCCAAACTCAAAGCCTTGAATTCTTTCATAACCACAGCCCTACTCCATCCCCCTCCTGCTTCCCATGCCCAATATCCATTCCCTTCTCCCAACCTCCAATCTAGTTTCAATAGACACCGAACATCTCCCAGAAAGAAGCCTTCAGGCCCCGAGGAAACATTTGCATAGAACAAGTCAATTACATGCCAAGTCATGGCCAGGTTGGCCAAATCCATCTATTCAGTTTAGAGAGAGGCATTTTGAATGCACATCAATATGCACGCAGATGCACTTTGTTAGCAAAGTTAGCACCTCCAGGCCATAGAGACTGGTATTGTTTTTAGATCTGAGATTCCAGGATCAGTAGAGTAAGAAAGGAGAAGTCTGAGAATAAGGCTAAACTTCCAGAACACGAGAAACTGGAAAACACTGAAAGCCCCTCTCTGGAAGCTAGGCATGAGCAGGCTAAGAGCTGGATGCCATAATGGTCCAGATGAGGGAAGGATTAGCGATCGAACCTGAATAGACAAAGAGATGCAGGGAACTGATCCTGACAGAGAGACAGATTAGTGTGGGGAACTTAGTACATTTCCATAGATGTGGCCAATTTTAAATATATATGGCTATTCAAATTCATAGTTTTTAGAGCTAGAATGTAGGTGTGGAATCAATGATTCCACTTTCTCATATTTTAGAAATGAAAAAAATGAAACATAGGGAAGTTAATGACTTACCATTATAACAACTGGACCAGTGGTCTTTCTACCATAGCATGCTGCTGCCCTCGTCCCCATATTACAACAAGTACTACAAAAAGAACACCTAAAATTTATCTGGCACTTTAAGGTTTCAAAGTACTCTACATATATTATCTCACTTGATTCTTACAAGAACCCTGTACATTAGGAATTATTATCCCCATTTTACAGATGAGACTGAGACAGGTTAAGTGACTTTCCCAGGGTCACAAACCTAGGTTCCAAGGAAGGTTTTGAACTCAGGTTTTCCTGACCCCATTCAATATTCTAGCCATAGTTATAATTATAGTCACTTGCATTTATGTGTCTGTGTATATGTATATATGTGGGTATGTGTGTGTACATATTCATGTGTATATGTATACCTATATGTATATGTGTATATACACACATATGCATATGTGCACTTATCATTTATGTATATATGCACTCACATGTGTGTGTTTGTGTATATTTATATGTGTGCACACATATATGTATGTGTATGTGTATATACATTGTATTATATAATACACATATACATATTTATATAACAAACTATTGTGATAACATTTACATAAAAAGAAATTACTTCTTCAGTGACATGCACTGTCTTTAGTTCTATATATGGATGGGACTCTAGTCTCTAACTCAACTGAATATATAAAAAATGAGAAATCTCTGGTTTATTTCAATTTACTCTTGTCTAGCCTTTGAGGCAAGTACCAAGAGGCATCATTCCCATTTGCAGGTACAGTTGTAAAAAGGCAAATGCATTTAACCATTTTAAGTGGAAAACCTAGGGAAATCATACCATGAAAGTCTATGTATGCGTGTTTTGTATGTTATTTCCAGCATCTGTGTCTCTCTTGGTGTCTCTTGGATTTTTCCTTTCTTTCCCTTTCTTCATATTTGTCTGGCTCTTTGTGTGTTCTGCATGCATTTCTGTCCTTCCCTCTCTGTCTTTCTAAGCCCCCTTTCCTCTGTCTCTCTTTCCATCTGTTTCTCTCTTTCTCCCTCTCTGCATTTTCCTCTTTCTTTCTCCTTTCCCTCCCTTAACTAGTCACAATAGACAAGTGCAGCATATTTTTTATTCTTTCTTACATTTATTGAGTGATTTTATGTTCTTAATTGGAAAAAACAGATGAATGTAATGTTTTCTTTTTGTTTCTTAAAAGAAATAAAAGTGTTTATTCATGTGGCCTTTGATTGATGTCTTTTTGATAGGTTGGTGTTCTTTAATAGAAAAAAGATTTCCGTGGGTGAGAGCCTGATGTTGGTGAGGTTCAATCCCTGTTGTTCCATTTCCTTTGCACTGAGAAAAATTCCACTTAGACCATGCCCACAGGGCTGTTGCAAGGAAAGCATTTTAAGTATAAAGCATGTATATGTTGTCTGCCCCTTTAGGATGTGTTTCTTTATTTAGCATTTTATTTTTCCCTAGTTACAGGCAAAAACAATTTTCAACATTGATTTTTAAAACTTTGAGTTCCAAATTCTCTTCCTTCTCACTGGAGAGAGAGAATTATAATACATGTTTATGGAATAATGTGGGTCATTTGATGCATTTTCTTTGGGGCAGAATAGAGGCTGTCCTATGTTCAATATATGCAGTTATCTTGATGACTTTATTAGGATCTGCGGAGGGAGGGATCTTTTATCCACATCTGGGAAGATCAACACATGACCTATATTCAGAGATTTCCTTGGCCTTACTTTAGCTCAGGGAAGCATGAACCAAAGAGATATGATTGGGGAGCAAGGGGGAGAGCAGAGGGAAAGAGGCAGTGCCCCCCAAATTGACTTCAGTCTTCATAAGCCTTTTCCTCATTTCCACGTGGCTGCTCTCATTTTGGATTTTTTTTTCACTTTTCCACATACCCCCACATCAACTCCCTCTCCCCTGTCCTTTTCAGCTCTCTTTCATCTCTCAGTTATCTTCTCCCAATAGATTTTAAGCTTCTTGAGGGCAGGGATGGACTTTCTTCTTCATATTTGTTTAGCGTTGTACCTAGGACATAGTAGGTGCTTAATAAATGTTTATTGACTAACTATAACCCCAGAGCTTGTGATATTTGGCCCTGGGTTACATATTCACTTCATATATGTTTTATATTTATTTGCCTGTTTACATGTTACTTTCCTCCCAGTTGAATACAAGCTACTTGAGGTTAAAGATAGTTTCATTTTTATCTTTCTCTCCCCAGAGAATAGCACAATGTCTAGCAAATTATTAGTAGTTAATAAAAGCTTTTAAAATTGAATTAAATATAATTATGAATATAAATTAAAATCATTATGAACAAATATATCTTCTTTATACATAAATTATGCGTCATTCCATGTATCTGTGATCTCATTAATGTTAGCATGACAATTAGAATGGGAGTAAAAGATAGGGGAATGGTGGGAGTTGAAAGAAATTTACTTAGCCCACCCAACTCTCCACCAGTACAGATTTCAACCCACCCATGCCTTCTCATCCTATGGAATTATAGTCTATCACTTTTTATAAGGCCTACATAGATTATCTACTGAATTACTGGAGACTTTCCTTAACATTTGGTGGTTCAGTGCCTTAAGTAGTACTTCAACTCATTGGTCATTGAACAAAAATCTCCATTTCAAGTCACTTTTGTAGGTGATCTAAAAATTGTGTGATTTTAAACACTCATGCAAACTTTTCTGCCTGCCATTACCATCATCACAAAAGCCTGAATGCCTTTGACATTTTTTTCCTCTGGTTCATGCATTGCTATGGTCAAAGAGTTCCTCATTCAGTGAACATTTACTGGTCCTGTTCCTCTCCATACTTTGCTATGTTGGGCCTGGGACACCAGATATAATCTCTGAATAATACTATGCTCTAAAGTCTTTCTGTCCTCACCAGAGTTTGCATTTCCTTGGCAGTTTAAGAATCCTAGGGGATCTCAATACCCCTGTGGGCTATCAGAATGGGATATTTGTGGAAGACATTATATACATTTATATAGCTATGTGTATATACAGATATATGTAAACAAAGCATTTAAGTACTTACTGTGTGCCAGGCATAGTACTGAGCTCTGATGATGCAAACAGTATGTGTGAGTATATGTATATGTGTATGTGTATGTATATTTTATGTATGTACATGAGTATACACACAGATGTGCACAAATACAAAATGAATATATAAACACACAATAATGTATGTCTTCATATTTGTTCATATAAGCATATATTCATATGTGTACATATACACAGAAAAAGAGATTTTGTGTGCTTAGTGTTTGTGTCTAGCACATAGAAAGTTCTTAATAAATGCTTTAGCTAGCTATGTATCTACAAACAGATATATTGTCATATTCATATGTCTATTTATATGTATATGTGTATGTACATATGTGTTATATACACACATATAGTATAAGGAGAGTAACAATATGGGTCAGACAGGGAGGACGCTACCTCTGCTTATGCTTTCAGTGTTGCTAAGCAAAGCTTCAGGGCAATTATCTGGCTTTAGCAGACAGAAGCATGATAAGAGTTAAAAGTAATTTACTTAGCCCAACTCAAATGTTAATCAGAACTGAGGATATTCCTGGGTATAATAGGGAAAAGGGAGCAAGGTCTGTTAAAGGAAAGATTTAACCTGAACATACTTTGCCATTCAACTCTTGGTTGCACAGAGTTATGGATCTGACTCACAAAAGAGCTGAAATATATCTGAAGCTATAGGTTAACTAATAAAAAGACATATGGTCACTCTCTGTAGAGAACTGATCTCCTAATAGCAATAATTCAATGGAGAAATAGAAAATGACAATATTATTTATCTACTATTCTATTTCATTATTGACCTTCACTTTGAGTTAGTATGTGCCTTTCTTTGGTCTGGTAGAAAAGCATTGAAGTATTCACTGTATTGAATGAGTATTCATTGTAATTTTGGACAGAGGACTCAAAGATCACTTGAAACTTGGGTACTGCTGTCAAGGTCCTATGTTAAGGGGGTGAGGAGGCCCATTAAATAACATTTCTAGATATAGATACACATGAGTTAATATAAAATACAAATTTATACTAGTATTCTATATCTGATTGTGCACTCCTATAAAACCAGATACTGGGGAGGCTGAGGCTGACAGAACTCTTGATCTTGAGTTGAGACTATTGTGGACAGTTCTGATCAGCTGTCCATACTAAGTTAGCATCAATATGGAGAGCTCCCAGGGAGGAGTGGCTTAAGGAAGTACCTTAAGTACCAGGAGTGGCTTAAGGTGTACCAGGTGGCTTAAGGAAGGTTGAACAAATCTAGGTTGAAAACTGAGCAAGTCAAAGTCCCCATGGTGATCTGGAGTGATGTTGGGTCAATGGGTAGGTCCTGCATTTCCAGCCTAGGTGCTATAGGGAGACTCAGACTTTATAAAAATAAAATTTTTATTCTATGAACAACAAGACCATCATCATAATGCATCCCTTACATGTATGTCACAAGGAAAATCGTAATGGACTATCCTGAGAAGTAACATGTTCCCCCTCATTAGAGGTCTTCCTCTAGAAGAACAAATGGGAATAAAAAAAAGAGGGAATTCTTGTTCAGATAGAGGCTGATGGCCTCTGAAGTACCTTCTAATTTTGAAATCCCTATCATTCTGTGAATGTTATTCCATATTTGTGAGGGAAGAATAGAAATAGAAAATTCTTGGGTTTTGTTTTGATCTTTGAGGCAATGTGAACAATTCAACTTTTTGGAGAAAAATAGTAGATGGGAATGAAACATGGTGTTTTGAGCATTGTCCAGTAACAAAGATGGGGAGATTTAGTGGATACAGATACTATAGATATAATAGACACATTACCACATGCCCCAAACCCACCAAAGCAACTATGTCCAAATAACAAGTAAAAACATAGTCAATTTGTCTCTGAAATATAATCCATGGCCTAGAAGAATCTGCTAAGTCTATCTCTTCTCCTTTTCTAAATGTCAAATGCAAGAATGAATCCCAGATGTAAGAACTGGCCATGAATCAGTCATCCTCAGTGGGGTGCCAGTGGGCCAGCTATTACTCAATGTAAGCCAAGTCATGCCTTGTGTAGGAGACATTACCAATTCTAAAACAAAGTCCTCTTCCATGGTAACAAGGGTATTACCTCACAAGACAATTCATCTCCCTAAGGAGACATAAGAGGGATTCAGAAAGACTTTACCAGGTTCTTCCTGGTCATGTTCTTCAAGAATTCAATGACTTTGTGTAGACTGTTCATTCCACTGTGTTGAATAGCTATCCAGTTCACTGTGCTGACATTCATGAGCATTTGAAAGACTCTGTGTCAGTGATAGTAGGTAGGACTGGATTTTATCATTTCACCATCCTATTCAAAAAAATTGGTGGCTTCCTATTGCTGCTACGTTCAAATATTCACATATTTGGTGTTTAAAACTCTTCATCACCTGCACCATCCTTTGTTTTCAATATTCTTAGAAATTACTTAGATATTACTCCATGGGCTTTCTATCCTTATTAACTGACCTGCTATTCCTTACACATGATACTCCATTTCCTATCCCCATGTGTTTCCACTAGGTATCTCCCATGCCTGCTCTCCTTTCTCACCTCCACTTGCTGGAATCTCTGGTGTCTTTCAAGACTAAAGTCATGTATCACCTTCCATAGGAGCCCCCAGCTACTAACACTTTTTGCTCTAAGGTTGCTTTCTATCAGCACTGTATTTTTCTTATATATACCTCTTTATGTACATGTCACTCCCATTAGAAAGTAAGCTACTTGACAGCAGTGACTGTTTTTGTGTTTTCTTTCTATCTCCAGCACTTAGTATAATGCTGGCACACAGTAAATGCCTAAAAAATATTTGTTGACTTAACTGGGATTGGATTCTCTACTCTGGCAAAATTTTGGTTCAGAGTATACTTTTGTGAAGGGGTTTATGGGGTGTTCAGAGAGGACTGGCACCTCTGGTGTGAAGGCTTGCTAAGCCCTTTTCAGAGCTGCTACTCCACCTTTGGTGTCCACTTTCATTTAACTCTCACCTCTGACTCCAAGAAGCTGTAGCATGCACAGCAGTCACACTCCACTAACCATCAGGGGCTAATCCAGGTTGAGGGTAACCAATAGGTCTCAAACCTGCATTAGGGAGATGTCTACCTCAAGCATGGGAAGACTTCCACTGGTGAAACAGGCAGATGAGAACAATTTGTTCCAATGGTCATTAAGGTAGCTGAAGCAGGCGCTGTGGAGGGCTTAAAGCTTAGTCAGACATTAAAAACACCAAGGTCACTACATCTCAGGCCATTGCTAATCTTCCTGACTTTTGTCTTGCCTCTGGACTTTGATAGCTCAGGAAGAGAGAGTGAGGCTGATGACTTTGCACAACTCTGCCTCACTTAACCAATTCAGATGCAAGTCAAGACATCACCCTACAGTTTCTTCAGTACCATAACTTACTTTTTTCATAAGCCTCATTCAAAATGGCTTCTGGCCACTCTCCAAAATCAAAATTACCCATGATGGATGGACAAAGACTTGTCATCACAAAAGCATACTTGAAGGTATGAAGATACTCCCCAAAGAGATCATACCTCCAAATGTTTTGAGCAATTGCAATAGCAATAGATCATTGTAATAAGTACATAGCCTCATGGGATAACTATTTTGAAGAGGACCACCTTCATTTCATTGTATGACTTTTTTTCATTTTAGAGAATAGCCTAGTTATTCTATAGTCATAATATAGTCATTCATATAGTCATACATTGTAATAAAAGAACTGGCTTGAGTGCCTAGCTCCTTCATTAGATATACAATCTCACCAGAGTAGAAATTCCCTCCACAGGCATGGTTCTCTACAGATTCATGTCTTCTTGTCCAATGTAATTATGATTATTGACTATGCCTTTCCAGAAATTATCCACAGAGGAGTACTTGCCCAATCTTCTAAGGACTTCCTCTGGTTCTTTGTCCCCCATGTCCAAAAATGTATGTATTTGTAATTTCTGCCTATCACCTGTAGGCTTTACCCCCACCATTCTATTAATTTTTTAGTCTTTACACTTACAGTGATTAAACAGGTGTGGTTGGTCATTGCTTTAATCAGAGTTCTTAAGTCTTTCAAAGTTGTTTTTCTTTACAATGTTACTGTCCTTGTATAAGTTGTTTTCCTGGTTCTGCTCACTTCATTCTTCATCAGTTCATACTGTTTAGGATTCTCTGAAATCATGTCTTCCATCATTACTTACAGAACAATGATATTCAGTTACATTCTTTACCTCAGTATGCTCAGAAATTTCCAATTGTCTGAGACAACCTAAGGCTCCCCTTTAGATTATAGTTCTTTCCTTTTTCCTCCTTTTAATTTCTCCTTTCAGGATCAGGAAGTTGGTTTTGCTTATGATCATTCCCTTCTTGGTTAACCCTTTCTCTTAAATCCCCTTCCCTGATTGTTTCCCTCTTGAGTTTGATGTATTTCTACCTCAAACTCTGTGTCTGTGCATGTTCAACCTTCCTTTGTTTATTTTATATAAGGCTAAGGTTCATCCGATGTCCAATTCTCCACCCCTTCCTCTATGTTTGCAGATTATTCTCCCTACCCCAATTCTGAGAAATAGCAAATTCTACCCCCTTCCTCTTGCTTTCCAGGAATATTTCTTCTTTTACCTACCCTCCCCCCTTTTCTTTTCCTTCTTAAAACTCTCAGAACAAAACCAATCCATCCATAAACCTTCCATTTTTCTTATTTAACTCTCTCAGTATGCTGTAATAACATTAAGGTTCTGAAATGACATTTCTTTCTTCTCCCCATTAGAATAATAATCACATCATCACGCAGACTCTTCTAACTGTTCAAATAATTTTACCTTCCTAGATTTCTGTTGCCTTTTTCATTTAAAGTTCCAACTCATCTCTGGTCTTTTCCATCAGTAATATTTGAAAGTCCTTTATACCAGTAAAGGTCCATTTTCTTTATCTAATAGCACTACATTCAGCTCTGTCAACATATCCTTACTTATGAGTCTATCTCTTCTGCTTTTAAAATATTATATTCAAAGTTCTGTCATTTTTAGTAGAAACTGCTAAGTCTTATGTGATCCTGATTATAGTTTCTGGTTATTTGAGCTGCTTCTTTCTGAATTCCTGCAGTGTTTTTTCTTTGATATGGAAGCTCTGGATTTGGGTCATGACATTCCTGGGACTTTTTCCTTTTGAGGTTTCTTTCAGGAAGTAATTGGTAAATTTTTTCTGTCTTTACTTGGCCATCTAGATCCAATAAACCTGGGAAGTTCCCACTTGTGATTTCTTCAAATATAATGTCTAGGCTTTTTAAAAAAAGTCATAGTTTTCAGAAAATCCAATGATTCTTAAAATATCTCTTTGACTTGTTTTTCAGGATACTTTTCTTTTTGTATCAGATATCTTACATTTTCTTCTATTTTTTTTATTTTTGAAATTTTTTGAATATTTCTTGCTATCTTATATAGTCATTGATTTCTGTTTGGTATGTTCTAGTTTAATGAGGGAAAACAACACATAAAAAGAAGCTGAAAAGAGACCAGGGGGAAGGAGGGTACTCTGTGCAAGGGCATGTTCAAGTCTGGAAATGATGGCTGGCCTGGGTGTCCTCCTTAAATGGAAGTTGTATCATTATTCTTATTTTATAGATGTGAAGGACCTCACAACACAGGTCAACCCTAATAACTATTAATTTGATTTCTGTAGGTACAAGTGATACTGCCGGAAGTACTCTAGAAAGTATTACCAATGTCTTGGGCAAGCAACTGAAGATCTTAGGGATACCAATGGTGTTCTCATCATGGCTGCCAACTAAAGTAAAAGTTGATTTGGAAACTGACAGACTGGGTAAGAAGTTAGTGTCGAACAGCATTTGAAAGTCAGTTTAAAAATAAGAACAGTAGATTCCTGACAAGGAGCAGAGAGCCTAATCAGAGCTGGTTAAAAGGGGAGGGTGGGGGAGTGGGGTGGGGCAATTTGCTAACAGTCTCGCTAATTCAAATGAAAAGGATTTTTAATAGAAAAGGAAGAGGAAGGAAGAAAATTACCTAACTATATCTGTCAAGCTAATAGTGTGGAGGGGAACTATAATGAAGGAAGAATAGCTGTAGAAATGCTCAGAAATTGACCAGAAACAGAATTCAAAAAAGGAACCAGTAATGAAGTCCATGGTTTTAAATGCCTGATGCTGTACATGCATGGACTGTGGGGCCCAGGCCCTAGATTCTAGATATTTTGCTGGTCACAATCCCTTCAAAACTACAATTCATAATTCCATACCAATGTATTTATCTTATTTTTTGCTATTCAGCCAGAAGACACAGTCAACAAAGACATTTAATAAAATGACAGATTAGCAAATGCAAAAGTAGAATAGTCCTTTTACCAGTCCTGAGTTTAATCTCTCACAAATACACACACTCTCAGTTGGAAAAATGGGAAGGTATAGGGGTCATGCATGGAATAGATACATGTGGGGAACATATGTTTTTAGGGCATAATGCATGCAGGGAACTGTATACTAAAAACACATATGCCTGGGGCACACATATGGAAGAGAAATATATCTAAAAACAAGTAGGACTGGCAGCGTCTTCTGGTGAAGTCACTGTGGTGCTCCTTATTATGGCTCCCTGGCAGTCATTGCATTTCAGTTGTTTCATTTCTTGTTCAAGCTGATCTTCCTCGAACTGACTATATCCAAATTCACCTAATACTTTCTCCAAAATACCTAGTAGGTTGTGATTAGTACATCTACTCTGCAGAGAAGAAATACAATTCTTTCCACTTCGGTCAGTTCTGAGTTATAGTCTTCAGCTTAAGCAGTAATTTTTAGCCATCTGGCATTCTGGACTCTATTAGCTCAATAGTGAATAGTCAATAAAACATTTATTAAGCATCTACCATGTGCCATGCACTGTGCTAAAAGCTAGTGATACAAAGGCAAAAAAAAGAAAAAAAAAAGAAAAGCAATTCCTTCTCTCAAAGAACTTACAATTTTCTGAAGGAAGATAATATACAAAAGGTTAAAAAGTGAGGGGTGGGGTGAGAAGGAAAGTACCTGATGCAACGGCATGGTGTAAAAGTCAGAGAAATTCCTGAGTTGTACAGCCAGGTGAAAAATGAGGAGATGAGTGCCCTCCTTCAACAAAGGTTCAGAGCTCATGGCTCCATCTTCCAATCAGAGGGACAGAGAGTGATGAAGAAAAGTACCAAGATGGATGGGATTTTGCAAGATCATGAGGTTTTCCCAATAATGAGCTTCTTGGGCTTGGTGAAGAAGTTGGAGCAGATCCAGACAAGTGCAGCCAGGTCAAAAATGAGAGGCTTTTATGGATAGTCTGTCTCTCTCTCTCTTGCAGGAGAGGGCAATGGCTCTATTTAAACAGGTCTCTCAGTCAATCTATTAAGGGGAGAAGGTATCAAATTCTTCTCCACCAACAACTATGAAGACTCTCTTCCCCTCAGTCAAACTGTTCATAATAGGTAGCATATGCCCAGGTTATAGTCACATCTGCTCTTTGAATTCTTTTTAAAAATATTCTTTCTTCTACTGTTCCTTCTAAGTCCCTTATTTAACTTTCATCTGACTAATAGTCAAAAATCTATTTTATTTCTTAGTCTTTATCATATTCTCTGGCTGAGATAAATAAACCCAGGTGTCTACTTTTTTTCAATAGAAAAAGTCATTGAGTGGAACCATGGCAAGGATACTGTCTTTAACCTTCTTCATGGTGTTCCTATATTCTATGCAAATGATAAGTGCTGGCCTGACTAGAAAAGACTGAAAAGGCTGGTGAACTCTGCAAATCACAACCTGGATTCTTTATGCAAATTTTAAAAATATGAGTCACAAAGTGAACTGGAGATACAGATTTTGAAAGGGTATAAATTTGAACTCATAGGTATCACCAAAACTTGGTGGAATGTGAAATGTGGCTGGAATATTACTCTGGATAGTTAATCTTTTATTTAAATAAGGTTGGTGGTAAAGGTAGTATAGCACTGTATGGTAAAAAGATGTAGTCACACGAGGAAGTCTAGAAAAGAGAGAAGTATGGTAGAAAGCCATCTTCTTGGATGAAGATGAATAGAGACAAAAACAGATGTAATATTGTAATTGGAAGATTCTAAAAACCATCTGAACAGAAGAGAGAAAAAGATGGGATAGGGAAACATCAAAAGGCTGGCATGAAAACATCAGGTAGTAAGGACTTTAATTATCTTGGCACATGCTAGAGGTCTCTCTGAATCAAAAACAGAACCATCAATAATTTCTGGACTTGCCTTAATCGTATTTTCCTTTCTCAAAAGGTGAAAGAACCAGCTAAAGGAATTGTTCATACTAGATCAGATTCTTGCAATGGAAGAATTGGTTGTTTGGGATGCAAGTGATAAGAACATTGTAGGTGAACATTCCAACTTGGAATTTGTGATAGAGGAAATCTGGTTATGGTCTGACATGCATCTTGATTTCTAGAGATCAAATTTCAAAAGGTTTGGAGAAAGGTTAAGTGGTATGCTAATACCTAAAATCCTAAAACATAATGAGGGAAATTACTATTATACTATTACATTAGTAACTACTTATTAAATTGTGATCTATCCTTTTTCCTTCTATTTTTGTCAAGATTCCACTTCTGAAGAGTCTAGGTCATCTCTAAGGAGCATGACCTAGTAATGTGATCACTCCTAACCCCCAATTAATCTGCCTGTTAACTACTTTAAGCTACACCCCACACGAATGAGACTCTGACTTCTGTTTACTCTATAAGCAGGGCCTAGTCTGAGTTAGATGCTCCCCCAGGGAGTATGAACTTTGTCCTTACCTTCTTCATTCAGGTTTGGGGGTGATCTGGTCCACAGAGCTGAGAACATGTGGGTAAAAACCTGATTGAGATGGCTTATGTTTTTCTGGTTAAGATTGCTAGCAACTTTAATTCCTTAGCAAGAGAGGGGCCTGATTAGGCACATCTGAGGGCCAGCCCACTTTTCCCAGTTTCCTTTAGCCCTCCCACAGATGATATAATAGGGAATAGCTGAGAGTTCTTAGCTTCCCTCCTCATTAAATGTTCACCCATCAGAATTGGGGAGGTCCCAAAGATATATTGTCAGGCCAATCAGAAAGAGAATAAACCTAGGTGTAAATGACATCTCCTACTCTGGGTCTTTGGCACTAATGGAGGCAGGCCCATTGACCTCTCCTTTATTAATAGACCACATGCTCCTATCAATAAATGATTTTATGCTTGAAGAAATGGCTTCATCTGATTTATTGATTAAATTTTCCCTGCATCAATAGAATAAAAGAGGTATGAAGTACTTAAGGATGAAATTCTGAGGCTACAAGGAGAAATAATTCTAGTGAGGAAGAAAATGAGTCATTTCCTAAAATGATCAAAGTAAATGCAAAGCATCCCCCAAAAACCAACCTGTGGACCAGACCAGCGAGAGATAGGGGCATAATGTAAAGCAGCCAGTCTTAGAGTCAGAAAGACCTAGGTCTAAGCCATGCCACTGACACACACTATCTGACCTAAGCAAAGCACTTAACCTCTCAGTGCCTTGGGACTTTCTCTAAGGCTATCAGTTGCAGAGCAGATTCTAATTTACACTTGTAGAGGCTCTTTTCTCCCTCGGAGTTATCGCTTAAGCTGAAAACCAAGGAAATATCAGATGAAATCACATATTAATCAACTTAGACTTTTAAAAGAAATACAGAAAGATAGAAACAAGGACAGATAGTAAAGGATAAGTGTGAAGCGTGGCCCTAGAGAAATGGCCACAGGAATGCAATAGCTCAAAATCAGTTGAATCCTAAAAGAAAAGTTAAGGACAAAAAAATAAGACCAAGGAAGAGCTTATACTACTACTTGTGGGAGATGAGACAAAAACAGAGTCAATGGAATGAAGGTAGAGCTACTCAAGTATTTCCTCTGCCAAGAACAACGATCACTATAGTGAAAAGGACAGGAATGGTAATAGAGAACTGATATCCCCAAATACAGTGAGAGATTGTGAGAAAGTATTTTGTGATATCCAAGGTACTGAAAGAACTTGGGAATGTGACTGCAGAGACTCTGTCAGCATAGTCTTCTTCCAGAAGATTATGAAGAACAAAGAAGTGACACAGGACAGGACAGACACAACTATTCTAATTTTCAGAAAAAGAAGAGAGTGGAATCTGTAAACTGGAACAATGTTTAGGAATGGGGGTAGCCAGAGTGATTTCAGTTGAATGTGGCGGGCTTGGTGGAGATCATAACTTGAAACACAAGATTCCATGGGAACAAAGACCCCAGGAAATCACTCCATATGGAAAAAGAACAGAGAAATAGGAAATTGGCATGCCCATGAGATAGGATTTCTCCTATCTGCATACCAATATTGAAGATTCCTTGGAAGATACAACAACAGAGATAATCCTGTTCAATGATTCTTTGGTACTAAATATCAGACAAAGCATAAAACAGCAATGTGTGCTTGCCAACAATCTTCACTATTGTGATGGACCAGAATCAGTACAGACCAAATGGAGGAGGGATTTCCTATGGATGATGAATTCTTCCACATATTCTCGTCCTTGGATGACATTTAGTTGATCACATCAAGCCGCAAGCTGTTGCAGAGCTTTGTGGAAGAGATCTTAAGTTACTCAAAGATATTCGGCCTGTCCAGATATTCAGGAAAGACCAAGAGGAAGATATCAATTTCTTATTTTTCAACATATATATCAATGGAAACCCTACAGAGCTTGTTCAACAGAATGCATGTCTAGATGAGATAATTAGGTGGGCCCAGAGGTGGAAAAAAAGAAGAATGCTCTGGGGAATATTGTAAAAGCACTTTACTAACCCCAGGCTTCCCACAACAGCAAAAACCCATGTTTCTCAACATATCCATCTTATTGGTATTGCTATATGGCAGTGACCTGGAACCTTACTGCCTCCAAAGAACTGAAGATAAGCATCACACTAAGGGTGATGGAAAGGCATAAGGTAGGTGTAAACTTACTGCAATCAATAAACAATGAGGAGCTCCTGTAGAGCTTCCCATATTGGAAAGAAGGGTGTTATCAAAGAATTGGACAACAGAAAGAGAAGATGGGATGAGAATGTGGTAAGACAAGTAAGAAGGCCAGAGTGCTGCACTGGTGCCCTCACAATGTCAGGAGAAATTGAGAAAGGCCCCCCTGAATGTTGGATAGACCCTTTCTCCCCAGTGATAAGAACCTGAATGAAAGTTGTATATAGGATGGGCGGGCATGGATGGATTGTGATCTTCATCAATCATGGAAATTTCTAAATCAATGAGATCACACATCCATTTGATATAATATTTAGATACATTTGATATATTATTTAGATGTAAATAATCTATAGATTCATCAAAAGTATCATAGACCAGGGCATTAATTGGGAACAGGAAAGTTTTCACTAGAATTATTCCCCAATGGATCATATCTTTATAGTCACAATTGACTCAAAGATGTAGAGAATATACAAATCTATTGTATTTATTAGAAATTGTTTTTACTATTTTAAAAAGCATGTGTTTCAGTAGACTAAAACATTGACTTAAATGCTATTCCTTAAAAGGGCACGTCCCATTCATTTGCCAAAATTATTAAAAATTCCTTGAAAAGTAAAACAAAAGAAATGACATTATTTGACAATACTCTGATGAATAATAACCAGTATGGAATAAAACAGGATGATGTTTGCTCACCAAAGGTGTTTGCCACCACCATGAAAGACATATAGCATAGAGTATAAGTTGAAAAAGATTATAAATGATGAGGTCCTTCAAATGTTTCTATTTGTGGATGACAATGTTGGTTGCATCAAACCCTAGAACTCTGAAGTCTCCAAAATAAGATTCATAATCTTTGTAAAGAATTTGACCTAACTGTTCAAGTGGATGAATAATAATAACGATGGCAATAATATAGCACTTTAAAATTTGCCAAGAGCTTTACATATTTTATCTCATTTGATACACATTCAAGAATGAAAAATACCTATTTTCCAGCTCTATGCTGTTGGATAGATAACCTATAGAATCCATCCATTAATACATGGGTATAAATATATGTGTGTATATATATATGTGTGTGTGTTTATGTATATATGTGTAAATATACTAGTATATATACACCCATATACTGATATAATATATATATATACATACACATGCATGTGTATATACATTCATATATGTATATCTAATGAATATATTATATATAATATAATCATATTGGATAGATGATACAAATGGACAATGAGTTGGACCCAAAATTAAACAGGAGGAGGAAATAAGATTGGATTTTGTCCAAGAAAATACAAAATTATTGTAATGTCAAAGTTTTTTACTGAAGCAAAGGTTGTGATATTATACAGCTACAAGAAGTGAAACAAAGAATTAAAACTGAGAAACATCCAAACAACAAAGGAGAAGAGCATGATGGGAGTTGACCAGGTTGCAACTCATTAGAAACAAGAAACGACAAAGGAGGAGCGTCAAAACAACATCCTCAAAGAAATGTATGGTTGGAAAAAAAAAGATGAGCTGGTCCCATGGCAAAAGCAAGAAAAAGCTGATGGAAGGGCCATGTGCTCTTCATATTATCCTCATGGTATAAGCAAAACTGGGAGGAGGTCCCTAACATTTTTGGCACATTTGTGGGATAACTCAAGTTGTATGAGATGAGAAAGTGCGGATAAATTGCCATGTGCATCCTTGGAGAAAATAAGTTACATTGGATCACAGCTCCATTAGAGTGGTGGAAGGTCCTTAGATATTCCCTAGATATTATTCCTCCAAAGGAATTTTTTATTATTATATCTAATTCTATAAAGCTTTCTTTTGATTATTTGATTAACATGGTGATATGGATAGAAACAGTGCCCTAAGAGTTAAAAATAATATTAAGGATTGACTTTGTGAAGCCCCTGGTTTATTTTCTAAACTGAAGGTACCCTAAAGCCTATCCCCCTTATCTTGAAACACCATAAAATTTCCCCCTTATCCTGGACCATAAAATTCCTTGTCTCCCCCTCTCCCATCTTGGGTCATAAAGTTCCCTTGTTTCTCTTATCTTATGTCCTCCATCTTCCACATCCTGTCCCTAACTCTCTATCCCCCATTAGAAATCCTAAAATTACATCATCATCCTACAGGTTGTGTATAAAAGTCTGGTCCTTTTCCTATATTACTGCCTTTTGTTTGGCTTCTTGCTACACTTCATGTCCATGTGCTTTTGCATCAATAAAGCTTCCTCTAGCTACAGAGAAGGTCTAAGTGAATTCATTCACATTTTGAACTAGCTCTTCCAACTCTCTCTTCAACAAAAGCATATTATTTGCTCTCCTTTTCTTTTGTTGTTTTGTCCATTTCTTCTTTCTCATGATTCCTCCTATTAATTCTAATTCTTCATTACATTTACTAATGTGAAAATATGTTTGATATGGATGCATACACCCTCTTGGGGAGAGGGAAAGAGAGGGAGGGGGAGAAAATTTAAAACTCAAAATTTTATGGAAGTGAATGTTGAAAACTAAAAATGAATAAATTATTTTAAAATTCCACATAAAGTGTTCATTAGTAGCCCATCTAGAACTTCTAAATATGATGTACATACATGATAATATATAATACTGTATGCAGTATATTCTGTTACTATAGTGAATCCTTCCTCACTGTTGCTGAAATCAGGTAAGACCACCAATAAAACCCAACCCTACACCAAAAAAAATAAAAAAAGAGTCTCAGGTTGTACACATATTGCCACACAATTAACAGATAAGAAAAATTATGGAGGAAGTAAGGAAGAAGGGAAGGAAGAAGATATGGAAGGAAGAAGGAAAGTGAGATTAATGATTATTTCTTTCATATGTTAATAACCAATCCTTGAATTAGGACTAAAATGTTTCCTACTTCCTCATCCAGAAATCACCCATTGTGGAAAATTTTGGTCAAGACTTCCCTAGCTAGGAAGACTAAGATCTAATCAAAGAAAGTAAAGAAATTCTAAGTTTAGGTTAATTGAGATATTTTTCCTGATGATGTTTTACTCCATTGATATGAGAAAATGTGGATTCTCCCTTTTGTCCGATAGGTGATATGAATACAGATACTTCTCTTTGACCAAAAATGAGTGATCTAAGTCACATACCCCAGACCCTTGTTAAAATAAGTCCTACTCTCATTATAAAGTTCATTCTTCTCCTTACTTTTAACCAATCAGAGTTGATGTCCACTCTCAGGAATACCCACTCTTCCAAGGGCATATAAGCACTGAGTGAGTTCCCTGAGGGGTCTTTGGTCTAAAAGAGATAGACAACCAAATAACCATCCTTTTATTAGCAATAAGCTAGCATTATTAATATAATGATGAATTACCCAGAAACTGTCTCTTAAACTTTTTATATGTCAAGGAAGGAAGGGAGGGAGGGAGGGAGGGAGGGAGGAAGGGGAGAAAGGAGAAAAGGGGGAAAAAGTAGGGAGGGAAGGAGGGGAAGGGAAGAAGAGAGGGAGGAAGAGACAGAGGATGGAAGGAAGGGAGGATGGAAGGAAGGAAAGAAGGAAAACAGGGAAGGAAGAGAAGGAGGGAAGGAGGAAGGAAGAAAGACAAGAAAGAAGGGAAGAAAATGAGGGTTTATTAAGTGTCTACTATGTGCCAGGCACTGTGCTAAATGCCTTACAAAAATTATCTCATTTGATCCTCACAATCACCCTGGGAGCCAGGTGCTATTGTTAACCCCATTTTATAGATGAGGAAACTGAGTCAGACAGAGGTTAAGTGATTTGTGCAGGATCACACAGGTATTAAATATTTAAGGCCACATTTGAACTCAGCTTGTGCTGACAGCAGACCCAACACTCTATCCATTGTGCCACCCAACTTAGCTGGGGGGGTGGGGAGGAGGAGGTGGGTGGGTGGGGTTAAAGGATCTGAGATCTAAAACTAGGAGGGACCCCCAGGCCTCTTGTGCATCCTGCTCTTTTTTTATCAATGTGGTAATTGAGACTGGAGAGATTACATAGGTGATAAGTGTCAGAAGCAGAATTTGAACCCAGATTTCAGGGATTTATCTCTATACCAGGCTTGTTCCTCTTGTGAGACCATTATGTTGGGGAAATTGTCACTTTTCTGGGAAAGCAGGAGTCTGGATTATTCATTTCAGTATCCAATGCACACCCCTTATGACCTCCTGGGTGTCCCCCTCCCCCAACCCCAGACTCTCCCTTTGTGACTTTTCACATCAAACTCTACCTCCCCTACAGGTGTTATTTCTTCCCAAGAGATTGTAATCTCCTTGAGGGCAGGGGCAGTCTTGCTTTGTGAGTTTGTGTTTCCAGGGCCTGGAACCATTCTTGATTTGTTATAAGTTCTTTATAAATGCTTTTTTCATTCATTCATTCATTCATTCATATGGACCTACTTACCAGTTGATCAATAAACATTTATTAAGAATCTATTATATGCCAGGAACTATATTTTAAGAAGTCTCTACTCCCAAGGAACTCACAGTCTAATGGGGAAGATAGCATGCCAACACTGACATACAAACAAGCTGTCTAGAGGTTAAATTGGAAATAATCATCAGGGGGAAGGCACTAGAATTAAAGGGGACCAGGAAAGACTTCCTGTAGAAGGTGGGATTGTAGCTGGGACTTAAAGGAATGTAGGGAAGCCAGGAGGCCGAGCTGAGGAGGGAGAGCATTCCAGGCATGGGGCAATGCTAGAGAAAAGGCTGGGACTCTGGAGATGGAAAAGTCTTGTTTACTGATGAATCTCGTCACTGGATTGCAAACTATATGGGGAGGTGTAAAATATAAGAATACTGGAGATGGGAGGGGAAGAGAGGAGGGTGTAGGTTATGAAGTTCTTTAAACACTATGATGTGGATACAAACAGTGCCCTAAGAGTTAAAAATAATATTAAGGATGGACTTGGAGAAGCCCCTGGTCTATTTTCTAACCTGAAGGTGCCCTAAAGTCTCCCCTTACCACAAAACTACCCCTCTTCCTGGGGGGACCATAAAATTCCTTGTCCCCATCCTCCCATTCTGGGGAGATAAGGATTTCCTTATCTCCCTCATCTTGTGTCATTGATCATTCTCATCCTGTGTCTTTATCATGCAAGACTGCTTTATCTTGCAAGACTTACTCTAGATCTCCAACCCTGGTGAGGAGACCCTAAAGTCATCCTGTAAAGTTTGATCCTTTTCCTATATCACTGCCTTTGTTTAGCTCCTTGCTAAATCTCAGACCCACTGCTTCTGTGTCAATAAAGCTCCCTTTGGCTACAGAGAAGGTCTAAGTGAATTCTTTCAAATTTGAACGCGCTCTCCAATCTCTCTCTTCTACAACTACACTAAGGATTTTACATTTGATCCTGGAAGTGAAAAGGATCCACTAGAATTTATTGGGAGGAAGGTGGGACATGGTCAAACCTAGTGGTGCTTTAGGAAAATCACTTTGGTAGCTGAATGCGGGATGGACTGCAGCTGCTATGGGCTGAAGACTCTCTCTAGTCCTGTGCTAGTGACTGGCTGTCTAAACTCAGGAGCCTCCCTGGGCTGTGGGGTAGGAAGAAAGCAGCAGGAGGATTGAGGAGAATAAATGGAATGGGAACCAAAAGTAACCTTCATCTTCTCTCCCCAAAGAGGAATTGCGAAAATAAATTTAAAAAAGCCTGGCACATCAGCTTCTTGGGTTTCAAGGGGGGGAAATGGCATGCCTAGATAGTGTGACTTTTGGAAGAAAAAGGTGGGGGGGTGGGGGAGAAGTGACAGAAGTCTGAGAGAAGCCTGGAAAAATCCACAGCTTTTATTTTGTCCCTCACACACTCCAGAACAATCACTCATAGATAGGGCTGCTGTTGATTCTAGGGCAGAGACCAAGAGCCCCAGACATCCTTTCATAGTTAATTACCTCCCTCACCCCACCCCTAGATAGGGAGAAGGCAAGGCTGGGGCAGTTTTGCCACCTATTGGAAATGTCTGGAAGTACAACCCAATAGTTGTCTGCCCTCCGTTCTCAAAGCATACCATGACATACAAGTGAATTGAATTTAAGTGAGGAAAGGCTATGCCTCACTTTCTCCTCCAGAGTCATCTGGGAGCCAGATATAGATGACTAGAGAAAGGGACCTTGGGACCCAGAAAGGACTAAGCAAAACCGCAAGAATTTCACCCAGGGTTGAGTACCCACCATGTACCTGGTATCACAAAAAAGACTCGAGTAGATCTGATTTCTCCTCGTCTCTGGGGTCCAGAAGACACATTGCATCAGGATGTGATAAGGACCACATAAGCACAGAATTCTTGAATTGTAAGAGACCTCAGCAACCATCTCATCCAACTCATGCAGTAAAAAGAATTCCCACTTCAACATACCCAGCAAGTGGTCATCCAGAGGATGAGGGTAGATTATCTCCTCTTCTCCACCCAAGACAACAGCAATACACTGAAAGATAGCTGTAACTGCTAGGAAGTTTTTGTTTAAATTTGTCCCTTTGCAACTTCTGCCCATCACTCCCAGTTCTTTCCTTTAATACCAAGCAGAGGTGCCTTGGTCCTCTGAAGCCCCATGAAGAACCAGACATTTCTCCTCTCCCTTGGAGGATGTGTATGGTGGCTTCAGCATTCTCCATGGGAAGGCATGGAAAGAGAGCTCAAATAAATTTAACATTTATTAAGCATCTACATATTATGGGCAAGGCAAACACTACAGTTCAAATTCTGCCTTTGAGCCATACTGGCAGTATGATCTTGGATAAATCTTAACCTCTCAGGGACCCAGACAACTCGAAAAGATTCTCATCTACAGATGAGTTGTCAGCCTACATGGGTGGAGGGAGTTCCCACATAAGGAGGGCTTCCCATCAATGAAATCACAGGTCAAGGACAAAAAAAAAATGAAAAGACCTATACTAAGTACTGGGAGTACAAAGACAAGGGTAAAATACTACTTCCCATGATGAGTCGCTAGCATTTTAACTAGACATCTTGTATATGCACAAGTATACAGAAGATACAGACAACCTTGAACAAGGCCCAGGGATTCAGGAACTTTTTTGCCTCAGGGACCCCTTTGGGAGTCTGGTGCAGCCTGTTCTCAGAAGAATGTTTTTAAATGCATAAAATAAAACATATACAAACAAAAATAGTAAATAGTCAAATAGTTGCAAAAATAGTTTTTAAAACAAGTTCACAGTCCTCAGATTAAAAACCTCTGAGGGACTAGCATCTGGCAGAATCGGGAAAGGCCTCCCTCAGTAGATGGTGCTTAAGCTGAATGTCAAAGAAAAACAGAGATTTCAAATGGTGTTGAATGAGGAAAGGATAGAGGAAAACCAAGCAGAGCAGTGTAACTGACAGCGTATGATAAGAAATTTATGTGAAGACTGGAAAGATCGTAAGAGGCCTGGGTACAAAGGGTTTTAAATGCCAAGTAAAAGAGTTTGTATTTGATCCTAGAGGTAATAAAGGAATACAGGTGGCAGCTGAATATAAGGGAACAGTGTCTGCCTTCAAGGAGCTTGGGGGGAGGAGAAGGAGGGGCTGTATACAACGTATGCACAAGGAAATGAAGATAAAGTATATGTGAAGTAACGCAAAGCAATTTTACCCACTCAGTAGTCCTGATATCTCCCATGCCTACAATGTTCTCCCTCCTCACCTCCCCCTTCTAGAATTAACGTATTTCCTTAAGATTCACTCTTTATGACCCCTTTTAAAATTTTTTAATCAATGTATTTATTTTCTTTTCTTCCCATCTTTCCTACTAATTGGGAAAGAAACGGAAAAAAGTGGGAGAGGGAACCTTTATAACAAATATCCCTAATCAAGAAAAATAAATTCCTGCAAATTCTGAGTCCAAAAATGTATGTCTCATTCTGCATCTCTTCTCTGTTGGGAAGCGGGTGGCATCACTGGTCCTCTGACCAGAGTTCTGAAGTGTTGTTCTATAACTTGTTCTCCTGCTTCTGTTAATTTCACTCAGCATTAGTTCATACAGATCTTCTCAGGGATCATATCATTTCTTATGGCACAGTAATAGTCTGTTACATCCATATATTATAATTTGCTCAGGTATTCCACAATGGATGGATACCTCTTTAGTTTCTAGTTCTCTCTCTCTCTGTCTTTCTCTCTGTCTGTCTCTCTGTCTCTATGTGCGCACACACACACACACACACATACCTATGTATCCATATATTTACAAGATACATATATGTCTTATAAGATATATATATATATATATACATATATCTTATAAATACACATTTACATTCATGTTGTCCCCTCCATTACAATGTAAACTCCTTGAAAGCAGCTCCTGGAACTCCACTGAGTTCCTTTTGTATCCCAGTGCCTGGCACATAATAAGGGCTTAATTATTACTTATCAGTTCAAGAGGAAGAGGAAGTTAACTGAAGAGCCCCAGAAAGGTCTAATGTGGGAAATGGCACCCAAACTGTGCTTGGAAGAAAGCTAGGGATGAGATGAGGAAGAGACGCTGCATTCCACATATGAGAATCACTTATGCAAAGGCATGTACATCCAAGACAGGAATATTGGGTACAGGAAATAGATAGCAGGTCTGTTTGACTAGAGCAGAGAGGGTAGGAAGACAAGTAATATGAAATAAGATAGAAAGGTAGGTGGGAGCCAGATTGTGGAGGGTTTTAAATGTCAGACTGAGAAGTTTGTATTATATCCTAAATCTGTGGTCTCCAACTTTTTGAATTATGCATCACATCAGAAAAAAAAAAAACCTTGAATATGCAATGCCAATATATGTATATTTATTTACAAATTATGTACTTATCTATTTGTACCAATATAGTATATGTAATATACATACACATATACACATATGTATAATGAGGCATGCATAAACCTGCCTCACCAGCTTCCCGATATCCATGCTGTTAGCTCTGACACTAAGGGATGGGGGAAAAGGAGGAAAAAGAGAATTTCAAAGCCCTCCCTTATTGTTCCCTAAGAAGGGAGAGGTGCTGGCTTGGTAGATCTTTAAAAAGGGGTGACCCACCCTCTGTCCCTCTTTCAGCCAAGACTGTGGGGTAGCTTCTCATTGAAGGGAGAGGCAGAGCTGGTGTCCATTCTCCAACCATGGCAGCATGTCGACTGTATCCAACATATGCCAACTGGAAGCAGGAAGATTCTATCCCCTAGCTAGAGCAGGGGGTTCTGCTAGGGGAGCTTGTACCTGGGCTTCTGTTTGACCAAACATCAATCTCAAGATAGACCGTCCATCCTTGAAGGCGAATGTGTGAATCTGAGAAGTCCAATGGCAAGGGGTCCCTTGGTTGGAGCCCACTGGTAGCAGACAGGAGAAGATGATCGCCTGCTGCAGGATGAATCCAATCCCTTTCTTGCAGGCTAGAACACATGTATCTTAAAGGGAGCAGGGAGGGCAGGTAGTATATAGGGATAAAATGTAAAATGTTTATTCTGCAGTATCTCAAATAGCTTCATGTTCTGCGCCTCCTGGGATCAACAGTACTTCGTAGTTAGCACTGCTGCTTCTTTTAATTGTTTCTGTCATTATGTGTGTGTGCTTTTGAGAGACTTTTGTGTTAAGCTTTTCTTTTGTGGGCAGTAAATAAATACCTGTCCAATGTTTAATTTGCATTGTACATTCATTACCTTTCCACGCCTTCTTTGGGGGAGACCTCAGACATTAGACAAATCTAATTAGACAAAGTTTTAAAGTAATCCTCTCCATTCCACATTTTTCCCTACCCCCAAAGGTGGGGTGGGGGGTGGCAAATAACAAGCTAATGAATGCTAGAGAAAGAATCTGAAGCTATCCTCCAGGGGGTCCAGAACTGATAGGTCCCCTGTGGTTCCTCCGTTCTTGAAGAGGACCGGTGACATCCCAAGGGTTACGTTTTGACTTGGGAGAGAATTGCATTTAAGTGAGGCAGAGCTGTGCATAGTCATCAGACTCACTCTGTCCTCCAGAGACATCGTAGTCCAGTGGCAGGTCATAAATCCAGATGACTGGCAATGACCCCAACAGGTCCACTAGTAGAAAGGGAGATGGGCAGTGCCTCAGCCCCTTGCACCAAGAAGCAATTCTAATTGTTAGACATACATTGTCAAACATATTTTTAAAAAAGAAATTAAAAATAGGAAATCAAGATGAAATATATCATGTTTAGTTTTTTAACATTAATTCTATGATAACTTGTTTGTTCTCATTAAAGAGCAATATGATTGAATACGCTTCATTAATTTTGAAAATCTTGGTTTAACACTTCACGATGCAGGGATTCAAGGGTCTGGTTCCAAGTTCAATTTATTTCAATAAAATACATCTTCAGCTGTCATAGCTAAAAATGATACCTCACAGAAATATGGAGATCCAATTGGAAGAAATGAATCATTGACTGTCTTCATTAAATCGTGACATTCATTTTTTAGTCCCATATGCCAATTATGCAAAGGTCTTTGTTGAAATGCAGCTAATAAATTTCCCTCTCCTCTGATTTCAATCAGTTCTTCTTGCAAACTAATCGGAAAGTGTTACATTTTTATACTTTCAACAAATGGATCCAAAACTCACTGAAATTTTGTTTGGAAGATTTTTTAAAAAAGGTTAGAAAATCCTGTTTCCATATTTTTAAGTGTATAGACACGACTTTTTTTTTTTTTAAAAACAGCTAGCACCTTTATATAATGTTGGGCAACAAAGTTTTGAAATGTCTCTTGCTGGTTAGGACAGGGCAGGTAGGTGGAGCGCTGGGCTGACAATCAGGAAGTCATCTTCCTGAATTCAAATCTGGACTCAGACCCTTACTAGCTGTGTGAGCCTGAACAAGTCATTCAACTCTGTTTGCCTTCATTTCCTCATCTGTAAAATAAGCTAGAGAAGGAAATGGCAAACCACTCCAGTATCTTTGTCAAGAAAACCCCAAATGGGGTCGTGATGAGTTAGACATGACTGAAACAACTCAACAAGAGAAATTGGAACAGTTTCATACTCTATCAGCTAATATCTCAGGGCACATGTAGGGCAAGATTCATCATTAAGGGTAGTGGATGTAAATAAAAATTTCAAATAAATTTCTTGATAATTTTGCATCTTTTGGGACAATTTCTTCTCAGATCTAATTAGATTATCACAGTTTTTATCTTACAACATGTCATATTAGGAGTAAAAAAAATTTCATCTCTGCCATGTTATCCTTGTTTTCATGTACTCACATTATTGGTATTATCTTTAATCCATAGCTTTTTTGAAGGAATCTTTTTTAAAACATTAGTCTGTTTTGTGAAGGGTAATGTAGCTAAAACTGGATAATATAATCCATAAATCCTCTTAAATAAGTATAGGTAAACTACAACGTGTCAAAATACACTGAAAGTTAATAAAAAAATTTACGTGATAATTTACTATATATTTAAAAGGAACAGCAAATTGTACACAACAGATTTGCAGTTTCACGTGCAATCATCTTTTTAAAAATCATACTGCGTTATAGAAATGTTTGCTTTATTCCATAAATTTAAAAAAAATTAATGAATGAATGAATGACAATATTCCATCAGCCTCTACATATGATGAAATTCTCACTTCCCTCAGGATATCTCATGTACCCTGCAAGATACTTGACTATACGACATGTGGACCAAGAGAGGATGCCAATTTTTATCCACATATTAAATATTAGTAAAGGTTAATTTCTTCCTTTTTCATAGATATATATATCAATATATATCAAATATCAAAATATATCCTATAGATACATATATATACATATGTGTGTGTGTGTGTGTGAAAGCTCTGTCTTACACATACTTTGGAGACCATTGTCCTGTCCTGGATCATAAATTTAGAAAGGTTCTTTAAGTCTTCTAGCCCAGCTCTCCCATTTTAGAGATGAAGAGCCTCAGGACTAGAAGAGTGAGATGACTTGCCCAATGTTACATAAGTTGAGACACAGCCAGGATTTAAATACAGATTCTCTTCCTCCTGGGGCAGAACACTTTCCACTGTACCACATAAGGAAACCTGGGTTCTAAGGTTGGTTCTACCAACCTAGCTTCATGGCCTCATTTAGTAAGTCATATTCTCTCTGGGGCCCAATTTCTTTGACTATAAAACATTGGATTATTAGACGATATTTATTTTATTTTACATGCCTTCTTTTTTCTTTCTTTTTCTTTCTCCTCTCTCTCCCTCTCTCTCTTTCTTTTTCCCTTCCTCTTTCCTCTCCCTCTCTTCCTTCTTTATATTTTTGGAGCCTGGGTCTCCCTATCTCTCCCCAGACTGGCAGTTCATTCTCTGGCACAACATGGAACTTTAACCTGTTCCATTTTTCTAGCCTAGACTGGTTCTCCCCTCCTAAAGCAGCTTTGTTCGCAGCAGCTCCCAGCTTTAGTGCAGACAGCCGATCAGCTTTAGCCCTACTACAGATCAGAACCTCAGAACTCAAGCTTATCTCCCAGCTTCAGCCTCCCCTAGTTGCAAGGATTACAGAGGCACACCCAGGCCAGCCTCCTTTTAGTTTCTGAGAACAGCTTTATTTTTAAACTGAAGAGTTTCAGCCTGTATCAAACCAGAATAGAGAAAATCCCTGGTATCCTCTAATAGGTTGGTTTTTATATTCAGGAAAGAGCCCGAAGTATGTGCCACACAGAGGTTTGTTGATGCCAGCTCCAACCAGCTCAAGAGATCCAATTGTTAAATTTTTAGTTTGAGCGTTTAGATCTCAGAAATTGGCAAATACTACAAACCAGTGTTTGATTGATTGTTTTGTCGATTGTTTAGAGTTAAGAAAGTCGTGGAGAAAATATTAAAAGTGCAGATTAAATTTAAGAGGGTATTGGGCATCTACTACCTCCCCACTTGATTATTAAATGTTTGCCAGTAACCCCCTGGTACTTGGTGACGTACTGTGTGTACCATGTGGTCAGAGAATATGTGTACATCCTGTTACTGTGCACCATGTGGGTGATACAATACAAAGGATATTGGGACATCTAATCCTAGTCTTTCATTATTAGATGATGAAACAGGAGTTCAGATGGATGGAGTAATTTGTCTGAAGTCACATGGCTGGTGGGTTAGTGTCTTGCCCTGGGACTAGATTACAGATTTCCTAGATAGGACATCTATTTAAAGCTGGAAAGGACCTTAGAATTCATCTGGTTAAGGGCAGGCCTAATGCCAGCATCCTGGTAGTTCAGGTTCATTATAAATATGAAATAAGGCACTTGAAAGTCACTGAACAGTTAAGAAACAGTTTGCTTCAGCCCTACACAACAAAGGTACAGTGATACTTAGTTTCTCTGAATGTCACCTTTCTCTTCTCCCTTTAGAAATGCATCTGGAAAGCAGGACTGGGGATGGTGACTGATGTGATGTGTGTGTGTGTGTTCATCCTTTGTTGCCAAAGAAGACCATGCCATCAGAGAAATGATGACGTGACTTGCACTTGACTTTGTTTTGAGTGAAGGGAGGGCTGTGCAAGGTCAGCAGCCTCACTTCCCCTCCAGAGCCATCTGAATCCAGTGACCAGATATTCATCAGGATGACTGGAGATGAGCCAGGAGGAGGCAATTGGGGTTAAGTGACTTGCCCAAGGTCACACAGCTAGTGAGTATCACTGATGTGATGGGATCTTCAGAAATCCTCCAAGTGGGAGGGTACAACTCCTTTTGGGTGAGACTTAAGTGATCAGGAAGTCACTATTGAAGGAGTCAGGGGCCAGTGGATTCCCAGGAACAATGTTGCTTTTTGAGAAAATTAATCCCTATTGCTGGGTAACAGGGAACCTTGGTCTTATAACTCTCCCAAGAAGTAAAAGGACTTGTCCAAGGTCACCTAGTGAGTACATGCCAGAGCTGGGACTCAAACCCAGATCTTTCTTCCATCATATTATGCTGCCTCTGCAAGTCTTTGTGTAAATGAAAACAGGGTCTCTGTGTGAGTCACCAGGTGTGAATAATGAGTTCAGGATATGGTAGTCAGAAGCTTGGGAGAGGAAAAAAAACACCTCAATCTTCTTCTTAGACTAGATAGTGTGGTGAGGTGGGAAACAGAGACCATGTGCAGATTGGTTTCACAAACTTCAGACAGGGGAGGTAGCGTGTAATGTTGCTGGGTAACTACCCCTGCAGAATGTGGTCCTGTGACCTGCCCTGACTCTGGCTCCCTCCCTCTGCCTGCCCTAGAGTGGTTCTGGGGCCTAACAAGGTTCAGTAGCAGCAGCTGCCAGGCAGGGTCTCCCTCCAATGTGCACAGCAGGGTGGCAGCATACAGAGCCTGGGGCTCTACCCTGCTTCACAAAACATCAGCCTGGTGGCCCCATCCCTGCAGAACTCAGGCACAGAGAACAAGAGCTCCTTCACGTAGACACGGCCTTCTGCTCAGGCCCAGGCATGAACAAACACTTTAACTAGGTGCTGCTGCCCGGGATGTGGGCAAACTGGTTTGAAGAACATAAAAGTCAGCCTCATCCCTCCCCCTACCCCACCCCACCCCACCCCCCTTTCCTGGACAGAGCACCAGGTGCACACCTTCAACCCCACCCCAAGGACAGCTCTCCTGATGGAGACGTTTCCCCAGTCCCAGCCAAGGAATCTCTATAAAGAGAACGAACTAGGAATGGGTTCAAGTGCTTTGTTCTTCCTTTGCTGGTTACATGACCTTAGAAGCCCCTTCTATGTGGGGTAGTAGAAAACTAGCAGCTTTGCTGTTTGAAGATCTATTTCTGATGCTTGGGCAAGACACTTTGCTGGGCTCAGTTTTATCATCTATAAAATAAGGAGATTGGACTACATCTTCCGACATTCTTTCTAGCCCTAAATCCCATGATCCCATAGGTGTCAGGTTGCTCACATGTACAATGGCATGGAGGGAGGGAGGATGAACTCTGGTTCAGGTGATGTTGAGGGTCTCTTTCACCTCTAACAAGCTGTGATTCTGACTTTATCAATATTTATGTCTTCCAAAGGAGACAGGCAGATTCCTATGGAGAGAGCTCAGCAGAAACCCACTCCCTACTCACCCAGTTTCCAGTGAAATCAGAGAGGTGGAAAACCCTCTCAATCTTTCTGACTCTGCCCGATGCTGAGCCCAGACCTGGGAGAGATAGAGGAAACAGAACAGGAATCATAGAATTGTCTATGCTGGAAGGTTCTTTGGGGCTCATCTAGCCCCAAGCCCCATTTTATGATTGAGAAAATCCAGGCCAAAAGCAAGGAAGTCACTTGCTCAGAATCACACCGGAATTCAGCAGCAATACTCAATTCAAATCTAGGTTTTCGTACCCCAGATCCAGGACTCTTTTCACAATCTACCACACTGTCTAAATCATGAATCTTTTGACAGTGGCCTGAAGACTTATACTGGCCACCTAAGCCAGAGAGCATGATGAAAGCAACTACCAGAAAAGTGGAAGAATTCTAACTCATGTCATTTGAGGAGAGATTGAAGGAATTGGAGAATGTTCATCCTGGAGAAGAGGAGACTTGGGGTGAGAGGGACATGATAGTTATCTTCAAGTATTTGATGGACCATCTCATGAAAGAGGAATTGGACTCCTTCTGCTTGGTCTCCAGATGGAAAAACAAGAGGTAGCAAGAGGAAGAAAGGGCAGAGAAATCTTCAAACAAGTTTAGGGCCATAGCTTTGGAAGAGACCTGAGGGATCCAGTCTAATACCTTTGTTTTACAGAGAATCAGAGAGTTTTGTCCAAGGTAAGTAGCAGAACCAGGTCTAGAACCAGAAGGGACCTTAAAGGACATCTAGCCCAAACTTCTCTCATTTTAGATAAGGAAACTAAGACCCAGAGAAATTAAGTGGCTTATCCAACATCACACTGATAACAGCAAATGACAGAGGTGGAATTTGAACACAGGACCTCTGCCTCCAGAACCATTGCTTTTTCCACTGTTCTTCCTTGCCTCTACTTGCTAGTTATGTTGTTAAGGGGTCAATTCAGCATACATACTTTAGACTCACTGGTCCCTGAGATACTGGGATTCCAGGAATAATCCGCCTTTGATTGTATTACAAGTAAGAGGCTGGCATCTCCATTGAGATCTCTATGCCTTCAAATGAATTAGAGTTACCTCTGCCTGAAATTTCAGGAAGTGGAACCTGACAAGGGAACATGAGACCTCCCACGTTTTTCTAGAGAGATAAATGCAATCCCAGAACAAGTAAAACTTAGCTAAGGGGTGAGGGGAAGTGGGAAAGGAGAGTGGAGACTTTTATTACTGAGAAATGTATGGTAGCTGACATGGATGGAGAGAGAAAAGGACAGATAGAGTTTCTTATCTGGGAGACTTTTCATTATAGCTGGTTCTGAAACAAGATCCATGAAAGTAAAATGAGAGTGGAAGGATCCCAACAGAATCATCTGTTTCAAACTGGAATCAATGGTGTGTTGGTAAATGTTTAACAACCATCTCTCTGGGGGGAAATGAAGTCACGACGCACTTTTGACTTCAATCTACAAAATGACAAATAAAGGCTTGATTTGTGGTGTTTGCTGATTTCTGAAGTGTAAATGCTCACGTTAAATTTAACGTTTAATTTATCCTCTCATAAGTCGCTAAGATTTGGCTCTAGCACAGCCCTGGCTGGAAGGAATCACTCTCATTTTATAGATAAGGGACAGAGTAACTGGCACATCCTTGGTCACATACACAGTTAGGTAGCAGAGCCAGGACTTGACCCCAGGTGCCTGGGATTCAAAATTCAGCCTTCTTTCCACTGAACCATAAATTCTCAGTGAGATTAGGTTTAAACAGAGAAGACCCGGAATGATTGTTTACTGCTACTTATCATTTCATCCCTCTAGACTTCCATTTCCTTATCTGCAAAATAAGAAAATTAAATGAGATGATCTCTACGGGTCCTTCCAATTTTTAGAAATATAAACACACACACGTATATGCGTGCACACACACATACATGTATATGCACGCACACACATACATACATACACATACACCCTATAGTATATACTCTGCAGTAGCTCAGCTGCTGGCCCCCGAGAGGGCAACTCAACTGTGGAGTCAGGAACGCTAGAGGGAGCCAGTAGCCTGCTTTCGAAATGCTCCCAGGTCCTCAGCCTCATTAATTAGGTCAGTTCCCTCCCCTGCCTGGCTCTTCCAAGCTTAGCTTTAAAGGTAGGAGTGATTGGAGCTTTGCTGGGAAGGCTGATCTGAACTAGGTTCGTAGCAGGAAGGCTGTCGTGTCTATCGGCTCTTAGGAGAATGACTTGGCACGATGCCTGGTACACAGTAGGCTCTTAATAAATGTTTATTGGCTGACTTGGCCATAGAATCATAGATCTAGAGTTGGATGGCACTTTCTAGGCCATCTAGAGCAAGCCCCTCATTTTACAGAAGAAACAGAGGCCCCAGGAGTCTCACACGTAGTAAATGACAAAACCCAAGTCCTCCGACTCTATGAGTAGTGCTTTTTCCACTGTGCCATGTAATAAGGATCAGTATGGCCTTCTTCCTTTAATCACCCCCCTCCCCACTGGGTTCTTAACACTCCCTTGCATGACTTTGGAGTGGCTGTTTCATGATTTATGTTTATCTACTGTTCCATGAAATCCATTAATTTGTCTAAATCCTCCATTAACTTGATGTTATTTCTTCCTGATAAATCTTTTTTTAAGAGGGTGGGGTGATTTCTTCAGTTTAAGGAAGTCCTGATAAGAAAACTACAAATATAATCAGTAACTCTGTTCCAACCAATGGTCAAAGAGCTGCCTGGAATACTAAGAGGCTGTAACTTTTCTGAGGTCACAAAGCTTGTAAAAAGCAGTGTCAGGATTTGAATCCAAATCTCCAAGTCTAATGGTCTTATCCTCACATCACGTTGCCTATTGTTCTTGTGCTCAGGGAGATTTCCACTCTTTTGAGGAGAGGAATATTCTGCCTCCGATCTAGGGTTCTTTCTAGGGCAGAATGAAGGTATTTACCTGAAAGAGCTCGTGCCACGTCAGAAAAAGGGCTTAAACCCATTTCACTTTCTGACTCTGAAGCTAGCCCTCTATTTGTTACTCCATGCAGCCCATCCATGTTACTTCTTACAATAAATTCTCTAATTACCACCTTTTGTATCCAGGAGTGCTCTCTTGAGTCAGTGTGGTATGGTGAGAAGAACCCCAAACAGGATACAGAAGTCTTATGTAATAACCTTAGTTCTGTCACACTAACTTGCTGTGTGACTTTGGACTAATTATTTAACCTCTCTGGGCTTCCTTATCTTTAAAATGGGGCCCTTGTACTAGATAATCCCTAAGGTCTTTGGATTCCAGTTCTGACATTGTACAATTTTATATTTCAATGAATCCAAGACCTCGTCCATGGGGACACCCCATTCAATGGGTTCCCTCTCACCACATCAGAGCACCTTCTTATTCTTTGTAATTCCTGACTTTGTTTTCCCATAAAATCCTTTGTAGTGGATCTACCCAACTCCCTGGAGGATTTCTCTAGGGTCTGTATGTCTGCTAGCAACCCTGGGACACCAGGGGAGCCCACAGACTGCCCCATTGTGTGTCCCTCATTCTCACTATATGACTGACTCACTTCCTTTTCTCATCCCACATTTTCTGGATGACATTTTTCCTACCACTTCATCATCGGTAATGGACAACAACCTATTTACCTATTGCCTCTCCCAGGAGAAAGTGAACTCCATATGACCACCGTTCATTCTTTGTATCCCCACACCTGGCATGGGACCTTGAACACAGGAGATACAAGCCAATGCTTGTTGAATGAATGAAGTGAATTAAGAAATGCCTACCTCCTCTTCATTCCCCAGACCTTCTCCTCCAAACTCAAGCTGAATGGTACAGTAGAAAGAGCATGGATCCTGGCATCAAAGGCCCCAGGTTAAATGCCCACCTGTGATGTTCACCACTCTATATGACCCTAAGCAAGTCATTGGGCCCAATTTCTTCATCTCTTGGACTAGATAGCCTTAGAGACAGCTCTATGTGATCCTTGAGGAGTATAATGCTCAACCTCCCCATCCCCCCCATCTGTTTCTTCTGTGCCCTTTAGGCCGCCCACAATTTTGATTCTTTGGAGTGTGTGGTGCTGCATGACTCAGAGCTGAGCAGCAGCACCAGGGAAACGTGTGTTAGAAACAATGGGTTTGGGGATCATCAAGCAGTTGGAAATCAAAGCGAGAGCTCCACTCCAGACTCCTCTTATTCTATAGCTTTGTTTATTCTAACTTTATCTTTTCCCAGCTTTAAGAATTGCTGCTCAGTCCTAGAATCCTTTGCTTAAGCAATGAATTCCCTTCATGATTGTATAAACCTTTACCCTGTGTTCTGTTTGCCAGCACAAATAGTAAAATGTGACTCTTACGATTTAGAGAGTCCTAAGTGTTTTAATCTTTCTTCGTAGAAGACCAACCCCATCTCCCTCAATTCTCATTGTCTGATAGCCTAGCCTACAAAGGTTTTTCATGATGCTGAAAGCAGAGTTGGATGATAATGATAACAATAAAAAATAATAGCTGGCATTTTTATAGCACTTTAAGGTTTGTAAATATTTCACTTTATCCTTACAACAACCCTGAGAGGCAGGTTCTCTTATTATCTACATTTAACAGAGAAGGAAATTGAGACAGACTGAGGTTAAATATTTGTCCAGGATCACATAGCTGCTAAGAATCTGGGACTGGATTTGAACTCAGATCTTCCTGATTTCATGGTCAGTGCTCTTCAAAGGGGAGGAGGAAGAGAAGGAAGGGGAAGAGGAGGGGAAGAGGAAGCTGAGGAGGAGGAAGTCATGGTTATATGGGTTATATTATTACCACTACCATCATCAAAAGGTAAGGCAACTAGGTGAAGTAGATAGAGTGCTAGGCCTAGAATCAAAGACTTCCTGAGTTCAAATCTAGCCTCAGACACTTACTGGTTGAGTGACCCTGAGCAAGTCACTTAATCCTGTTTGCTTCAGTTTTCTCATCTGTAAAATGATCTAGAGAAGGAAACAACAAACCAGTCAAGTATCTTTGCCAAGAAGACCCCAAAAGGGGTCACAAAGAGTTAGACACGACTGAACAACAACAATGTTAAGGGACTGTTTAAGTTCCTGTTGGTATATAGTAGTTATGCTAGACCCCGCATAAAATGATTTAAATCAAGAGGGTCCTTTCCTGTCCCTTGGGAGTTTTACTTACTACTTAAGAAGTAAAAGGTATTCAGGCCTCACTGTACACAAATGTTGTTGGTGATGGTGGTAGTTCTTTGTTTTCAGAGAGGACCAATGACATGACAATGTTGGGGTATGGAGGATGTCTAGACTTGCTTGTGAATTGGATTTAAGTGAGGCAGAGTTGCACAAAGTCATCCACCTGACTTTCTTTTCCAGAGTCTTTGAAATCCAATGGCAAGACAAAAGTCAAAATGACTGGCAATGGCCCAGGATGCAATGGATTGGCAATATGTGGCAAATGTTGACATTCCCCATAAGAAAAGGTATAGCAGAGAAGAGTCCATTTCCTGACTAAGGATTTGAATCTGGTTCAAGTGTCTTGCTCCCTAGCCACCTTATTAGAGAAAAATGGGGATTAAGATAAGACAATGAATTTACATGAGTAGGAACATCTCCTTTCTGCCTCTTCTTTGCATCCCTAATGCTTAGCCCAGCATCTGACCAATATTGAACCTAGTTGGTTGACTAGGATGGAACAGAATGCCACTACCTTCTCCTCTCCCCTCCCACTTACCCTCCAAGGTAAAGGGTCATTTCTTAACACAGATGTTCTTTGAACCACTAGCTGGAGGTATTCATGTAGCAGAGTTGAGGAAGAAACTCCAGAGCATTTCAATTCAATTCAGTCAAGCCTGAGCAGGGGAAGAAAGGGGAAGGGGAAGAAAACAACATATTCGGTGGTGTCTACTGAGGGAGGTAGTTAGTCATTCATTTGGTTAGAATTTATTTAGCACCACAGCAGATATAGAGAGCCTGCCCAAGGGCAGGAAGACCTGGGTTTGAGTCCTCTTTCTGATACTTATAGTCTGTGACCCCTGCCAAGTCACTTAATCTCTCAGTGACCCCTGGCCACTCTCTAAGACTACAAGTATATGAGTACTGGAGATCCGCTTTGGTAGAGAGACTTATTTAATAATAATCATAAATAATAGCTAACATTATATAACATCTACTATGTGTCAGACTAAGTACTCTACTTGTTTGATCCTCACAACCATCACAACCATCCTAGGAGGGAGGAAACTGAGGTATGCAGAAGTTAAGTGATTTGCTCAGCTTCACAAATTTGACCCAAGCTCAAATTTGAACTCTGGTCTTCTTGACTCCAGACGCAGAGCTCTACCTTACTGCCCTACCAATGAACTTATAGGTCTAGTGTGAAATAAAAATATACCAGATGCTGTGCTAGGTGTTAGTGATAAAAAACAAACCAAAAAAGCATCTTCTTTTCCTCAAGAAGCTTACACACTCTACTGGCAATACAAGTAAATAGTAGTTAATTTGAAGATTGGGAACTACTAACCACTAGAGGGAGCTGGGGAGCAGGAGAGGTTTACTCCAGGAAGTAGCACTTGAGTTGAACAGTGAAGGAAACTCAGTTTTCTAAGAGATTGAAGTGAGGAAGAAATACATTCCAGGCATAAGCCTCGGAGAGGCATAGACATAGGCAATAGATTGTAGAACAGTATGACTGGAGGACAGAAGAGCTAGGCTATAGAAGAATGGAAACTCTGAGGACAAGCATTGTTGTAATTTATGTCTTTGTGACTTGTGTGAACTGATGCAGAGTGAAATGAGCAGAACCAGGAAAACATCGTACACAGTACCTGTAACATTGTACGATGATCAACTATCAACGACCAGGCTCTTCTCAGCAACATAGTAACCCAAGACAAGTACAAAGGGCTCATGAAGGAAAGTGCTATCCAGAAACTTGTGGGCTCCGAATGCAGATCGAAGCATACTTTTTTCACTTACTTTATTCTTTTTCGTGGTTTTTTCCCTTTTGATCTGTTTCTTCTTTCACAATAGTGACTAATATGGAAATATGTCTTACATGATAGCACATGCATAGCCTATATCAAATTGCCTACCATTTTAGGAAGAGGGGAGGGAAAATAATTTGGAGCTCAAAATCTTGTAAAAATGAATGCTAAAAATTGCCTTGACATGTGATTGGGGAAAAAAATAAAATATTATTTTAAAAATGTATGTCTTTGTATCCCCAAAAATTGGTGCCTCCTTGGCACATAATAGGCCTTCCATAAATACTTATTGTATTGAAGAAAAGTAATGTGAAATGTCTGTAAAGTTAGACTGGAGTCAAGCTATAAATACAAAGACAGTTTGTGAATGCCAAGCTAAGGTGTTTGTATCTTACCTAGGAGGCAATGGGGATCCATTAAAGACTATTGAGTAAGGGAGTGAGTGGCTCCTTTGGGGAGTAACTGTGCTTTGGAAGGATTGTTTTGACAGTCATTTGTAGGATGGTCTGAAAAGGAGAGAGCATGGAGAGGATGGGGGGGGGGGGGTGGGGGGGTGGGCGGCTATTGCAAAAATCAGCCAAAAGGTAAGGATGGCGTGAATGAGGGGGACAATTATAGGAGTGGAAAGAAGGGGATGGATGCAAGAACAACTTAATGACTTTGGGGTGTAGATACTTATGGACATATCTCATACCTATCAAATATATATACAAATAACTCTAAATATAAGGTAGAGTGTGATAAATGCATGAGGTACTAAAATTGTTCTCAGAGTTCATAGGAGGAAGAGACTATTTCTGGCTGGGAGGATAATAATAGCTGACATTTGTACAATGCTTTAAAGTTTCCAAAGCCCTTTATATACATTATCTCATTTGATCTGCATAAGAACTCTATTGAGAGTGGGTATGACAGGTATTATTATCCCCATCTTATAGATGAGGAAAGTGAAACTCAGGGACATTAAATGCCCATAGTTACTCAGCAAGAGTAAGAGGAGGGATTAATTAGCTCAAAGTTATCCCAGCACAAGGACTGAACTCTTTCCCCTGAGCCTTGCTACTCTAGAGGAAGCTTCTTGAAGAGGTGGCATTTGATTTGAACACTGAAAAACTAAGAGACCAAAAGGAAGATATTTCAGGGCTGAGAAACAGCATGAACAAATGCACTGAGGGAGGAAATCAGGAGACATGTTAATATTGTTGATTAGTCCAGCTTGACTAAAGCACTGGGAAATGTAAGATAAGGCTGGAGACAGATAGTAGTAGGCTTTGAACACCTACCAAGCTTAGGAATTGGGCCTTATCCTGTAGACAATGGGAGGCCACTGAAGATTTGAGAGGAGGGGATGCTGTCATCAGACCTGTAGATTAGGAAGAGTAATCAGGCAATGGCACTAGGTTGGATGGGGTTGGGGTTGGAACTGGAGTGAAGGAGACTATTTATTGGACTACCACAAGGGTTTAGGTAAAAGTAATGAGGCCTTGAACTAGAATGAGAGCAAAGTAAATGGAAAGGGGGAGAAATTGGAAAACAGAATCACCTATTAATGTGTGTTCGTCCTTTGTTGCCGAAGAAGACCATGTCATCAGAGAAATGATGATATGACTTGCACTTGACTTTGATTTGAGTGAGGGAGGGCTGTGCAGGTCACCAGCCTCACTTCTCCTCCAGAGCCATCTGAATCCAGCAACCAGATATTCATCAGGATGACTGGAGATGACCTGGGATGAGGCGGTTGGGGTTAATTGACTTGCCCAAGGTCACACAACTAGTGAGTGTCAAGAATCTGAGGTAAGATTTGAATTCAGGTCCTCCTGACTCCTGCACTGCTACTCTATCCACTGTACCACCTGGCTGCCAGAATTCAATTCAAACTAAAAGCATTTATTAAACACCAGGCACTACACTGGAAAGACAAAACCAAAACCAGTTCCTACCCTTGAGGAGCTTATGTTCTACTATAATGAAGATGTATAGGTAACTGACTGGGTAGGGGGAGCAGTGAGAGAAAGGGAGGGCTCAGTGATAATACAGGTTCTGAGTCTGGGGAACTGGGATAATTAGAGTGCCATTAATAGAAATAGAAAAGTCAAGGGTGGAGCACACTTGGTCAGGAGGTAGGGAGGGAAGATAATGACTTCTACTTCAGACATGTGGAATTTGGGGTGTGTAGAAGGAGTCCAGGACGTAGGATGGGGCTAGAGATTCAGACTTGGAAGCTGTCTCCAATGAAGACAATAGCTGAAGTCATGGATGTGTGATGCTGCTCCATGTATGGGAAGTAGGGCTACCAGAAGGTGCTAAGCATAGGGAACGTTGGATCAGGGCAGAGAACCAAGGGACTTCCCCTCAGGTAAAAGGCTTCTTCAAACCCATTCCCTGGGAGTCAGCAACTCAGCCCTTCTGCCTATGTGGAAACTCAGAAATGCCCACCAGGGATGAGCCTGCCCTCCCTCTCTAACTAGATTGTGTTTATTTATATTCATACTCTGTATATGTGTATATACACACACAAATATCTAAACACATATATACACATACATATATATATACATATATGCTTGCGGTCTCCCTATTAATAAACATACATATGGATATGTATTATATGCATAGTATATACATGTGTATTATGTACATATATATGTATTAAATATATGTGTGTATATGATCTACATGTATATGCATATCATATTTGTATGTGCATATTATATACATGTATGTGTATTTTTACACAATATCTATGATCCATATATATGTAACATCAATATGTGTGTATGTCGTGTGTGCTTATTAACTCCTCCCATTAAAATGTAAACTCCTTGAGAGTAGAGGTTGTTTTATTCTTTTAGTCTGACATATAGTACAGGCTTAATATGTACTTGTTGGTTGATTGACTGATTGATGTCAGAACTTTAAGAGGCCAAACTGCTTGGTCTGGTACACTTCCACTTCTGGCCCCACCCTCCTCAGTAAATCTCCCAACCCCTCACCCATTACTTTGTGGTTGGCTGCTTATTCAGGTTGGCATTGGCACCAAAACTTGTCACCCTTCTTTTCTCTATGCCAGGGTCACCTTGTACAACCCCATAGTTCACTCAGGAACCCTGTGCCCTTTCTCGTCTTGTGCCCTTTATCTCATGACTCCATCTCTCCAAATTACCCAAGAGCATTATCATAGGTGACATAATAGATTGCTGGGCTTGGAGTCAGGAAGATCTGAGATCAAATTCAGCTTCAGATGCTTACTAGCAGGCTGACCCTTGGCAAGTCACCTACCCTCTACTTGCCTCAGTTTCCTCATCTGTAAAATGGAATAATAATAGCATCTACTTGAGGTTGTTGTGAGGATTAAATGAGATGTTTGTAAAGTGCTTAGTACAGTACCTGGTACCTTGTAGATATTTAATAAAGGCTTGCTCCCTTCCCATTGATAAATTCAGGAAATACAAAATGATCCATAAAATGATGAGGGCAGCAGCAATAATAATATTGTATTTCTTTATGATTTTGTTGAACATTGTTGAACATTGTTGAACATTGAAAGACCCAAAGAGGAAGAGGAAAAGAAACAAACTGAGAAAATAGGATCTAAGATTTAGAGCTGGACAGTACCTTGGAGATCATCCAGGAACAATCCCTTCATTTTCCAGAGAAGGAAGTTGGTGATTTGTCTAAGATCACACAACTAACAAATGGCGAGCCAATACTCAGACTCAGGTCTTCTGACTCCAAGAGCACTTTGTGTTGCTTCCACGATGCCACACTTGGAGAGGACAAGGATGGCAGTGTAGTTGGCAGTGGGAGAGGCAGAGGAGAAGGATGAGGATTAGGAGGAGAAATGTTCTAAGGTGGAGAATTCGTGGTAGCCAGTGAAAAAAGAAACGCATGAAAGCAAAGGGAACCATTCCACTCTGGGTCAGCAGAATGGGGTCAATATGGAGTGACTCAGGCTTTGTGACATATACGTGATCGGTTTCCCCTTTGCGGTGAGGACAATTAACCCCTATTAAAAAGAGAGCACTGAGCATGACACAGACTGAGCTGTCAACCACTGCCTCAAGAGAGAGAATAAGCCAATTCATGGGGTACCCCAAGGGCTGTACCATCAATATGCTTGCAGGGTTCCCTCCTGGTCACTGACAGTCTCAAGCAATATTTATTGGGGCAATTGTAGAAGGGATACACCAATCGAAGCAAGACACCAGACAAGATGATCTCTCGGATCTCTTCCAACTCTGAGTAACCCTTGAAGCCTAGCCTTTGCCCTACTCACCTCACCTAAGCCCACCGCTGGACCAGATGCTCCCCACTTCCCAAGTTACTGCCCATGGAGGCTTCCAGAAGATGGGCATTCACACCACACTGAGCATTTTACCCACCCTCCTCAATTCCAATACTACCCCACTTCCAGACCTCTCCATTGTAGGAATAGGAAGTAGAGTTGCCTGGACCTATTCCAAACCGTGGCAGACACGCCAGGGAATTTCCAAGAGTGGGACCAGAGTGAGTATCTCTTCTTCTGATCTCCACTGTTTCGCCCCTCCTTCCACTGCCCCCTCCCCCCCACTGCTCTCCCAACTCTATTTTCCTTTCCTTAATAGGATGCTAGTGAAAGAAGATTCTATTGCTATTTGGACAATGACAAGGTCAGGTGGGTCTGTCTACATAGTCCAGCAAGATAGCATATAAAATTTAGTTTCAGGCCAATGTTGGAATCCAACATCTCCAGTTATTTCCCAGTTGCCTATAAACTCCCAAACTTTTTTTTTCTTTTTTTTGCTCTTCCAAATGTTCCATCTTGGGTGTATTTTAAGGGAAATGCAACTCTGCTTCTGATTCATACCCGCTGAGCTCATCAAAACCAGAATGATTTGGTAAGAGCTGCTGGGTTTACTGGATGCCTTCTGGGATCTTTAAAGCGTGTTTTTCCTAAGAAACAGGAAGTTGAATTTCAACAGGGGAAGTAGGCAATTTGCACAGCTCTACATCTGAAAACTAACCAAAAAAAAAAAAAAAACCAAAAAACCTGGACTGTCTGTAGGGGATGTTTATATTACAAACCCTTCCTATACCTCCCAGTTTGGTCACAGGTCAGGCACTGAAGTCAGAGACCCCAAAAGGGAACCTCTAGGAAGATTGATATGGGCTGCAATTGGGTTCCTAATAAGGACCTCTCCTCCAGGGACCCAAAGACACCTGAGAAGCATATAAATTGTTTTTTTTCCCTACCCTCCATTCCAAGTATTCCTCCAAGCCTGTTTCCTGGGAGCCAGATAGAAATTCCATAGTCCTCCTTGAACTTGACCTAGAAATTCCTCATGATGACCCAGTCCAAACTGACTGGCCCAGGTTACCTTCTCATTTGTCCATTCCCTCCTCAACAAATCTCTCATCCTCTCATCTCTACCTCTTATTCGTGGTTTACTGTTTACTTGGGTTGATATCAGTCACAGCTCTGGATACCTTGTTTTTCTTTGTACCATGGCCACCTTTCCACTCCCTATTATCTTATCGCACATCTCACCTGAGAAACTGGTGCCCTTTCTTACCCAGTGCCTGTCTCATGATGCTATCTCTGCCATTTACTGTGTGTCCTTGGGCAAGTCGTTGAACTGTAGGCTTCCATTTTCTCTTCTGTAAAATAAATTGGACTCAATTGGTAAGCTGCCCCCCCACCCCAATCTAAATCTGTGGTCCTATTATCTCAGGATCACATAAAAACAATGCCCTGGTGATCTTCCTGGAACTGTGAGAGGTGGAGGAGGAAAAGGGAAGGAGGGCAGGAGGAGGTAAAATAATCCCCCCAAGCTGACCACAGGCCTTCCAGATCCCAGTCCTATGCTATGAGACCATCTCAAAGCTGGAGTTGTTCCTCATCCATGGACCAAGGGAGATCAGTCCTAGTCGGAAGCCACTCCAACCACAGAACAGCAGGGATACAGTAATCACATAGTCTAGGAACCAAGTACTTATAAAGAAATGGACTTCATAAGCTGCAGCATTCACTCCAAACCACTGAGATTTCCTCTGTAAAACCTTCCCTGACCCTCTGATTCTCACTATTTCTCCCATGTCCACTCACCTTCCCTCCACATATACTCTGCACTGGAAATGATTCCTTCCTCTTTCGAGCTCTCATAGTGCTTCATAACTTTGCCTTGAATAAATCCCTTCTGGGGATTTGTCTCTCTCATTTAGAGAATGAAAGACTCCAAGGCTTCTAGGAGCCCTTATATATAAATCTATAATCCTATGACTAAATGATCACTAAGGTCCCATTCATGTGTAAATACTGGGATCTTATGAGCCCTCTGGAGCCTCAGTTTTCTCACCTACAGAATGGGAGAAAGGATGAGGTGATGTCTCTGGCCTTAAGTTTTCTCATCTGTAAAATTAGGAATTTGCAATAGATGGCCTTTAAGGTCCCTTTCAGTCCTAAATCCTTTAATCAACTTTTGACCTCTTTCTTGGCCTCAGTTTTCTTATTTTTAAAATGGGAGTGGGGAAGAAAGTGGTTTACGTGATCAAAGAGGTCCTTCTGAGTCTTAAGCTGATTTTATTACTTTTGTGCACATCCGCATTCTATTTTGGTTTCTACTTATAAAGAGTACATGTCTCATCCAAGTTTAAAGCATGAAATTCTTGAGGCAGAGGGTCTTAGGGTCATAGGAATTTAGGCCAAGAAAGAAAGGGTCTTTGAGATAGCATTCAATTTATTAAATGAGGAAACTGAGGCCCAGAGGAAGCTTCTTGGCCACAATTATCTTCTAGGCAGTAAAGTTTAGAACTCAGAATGGAACCCAACCTTTCTGCATCTCATTCATCTTTGTATCACCCTCTTAGCAAAGGACTTTGCACAGTACTAGCATTCAAAAAGGTCTCTACTTTTAGGAGTGGTACCACCAGCCTCCCACAGAATCTGTGAGTTGGAGAAGCTCTCAGACTCTATCTAATCCAACCCATGCCTGACTCAGGAATCCCCTCTGCAGCTGACCCAACAAGAATACTCAATCTTGGCAAAGATTTGGAAATCAAGGGGATGTCCTTCAATTGGGGAGTGGTTGAACAAGTTGAAGTATGTGAACGTAATGGAATATTATTGTTCCATAAGAAATGATGAACAGGCAGACTTCAGAAAAACCTGGAAAGACTTTCATGAACTGATACAGAGTGAAGTGAGCAGAACCAGGAGAACATTATGCACTATATATATACAGCGATTATAACAGCAACATTATCTGATAACCAAGTTTGATAGACTTAGCTCTCCTCATCAATACAATGCAATACAATTCTAAAAAGCTCATGCTGGAAAATGCTATCCACATCCAAAGAAAGAACTATAGAGGCTGAATGCAGATTGAAACATGCTATTTTCTTTTTTTAAAAAAAATTTTTTTCTCTTGGTTTTTCCCTTTTGTTTTGATTCTTCTTTCACAACATGACTAATATGGAAATATGTTCAATATGATTGTACATGTATAGCCCTATATCAGATTACATACCATCTTGGGAAGGGGAGAGAAGAGCGAGGGGAAAAATTTAGAACTCACGATCTTATAAAAGTGAATGGTGAAAAGTAAAAATAAATGAAAAAAAAGAATAAACAATCTAGTTTTTGTTTGAAGATTTCTATGAAGGAAAAACCCACTACTTCTGAGGCCACCTAATCTGCTTTGGCAGAACCTTTAATTACTGGGAAATATTTGCTTTCATCAAGCCTAAATCTGCCTCTTTGCAATTCCTACCCATTTTCCTAGCTCTACTTCCAGAGGCCCCGCTCCACATGACAGTCATTTAAAGGCTTGAAGATGGCTCTCATGGCCCTCCTCCTATGGCATGAGTGGTTTCCCTCCAGGTTGTACTCCTACCCTGCAACTATCCTAGTTACCCTCTACTGGATCCTCTCTCCAGTGTAGACATATCCTTCCTAAAGTACAGTGACCAGAAGTGATCACAATGCTCTTTCTGTGGTCTCACCAGGGTAGAATGCAGGGTGCTTGTTACCTCCCTAACCCTCTCTGAATACAGCTCAAGAAGAAATTCATTTTCTTGGCTCTCTTAACATACTATTGACTCACATCGAGATTGTCAGTCATTCAAACCCCCAGCACTTTTTCTGATTCTTCCTCTATCTTTGTGGAGTTGATTTGTTGAACCCAAGTGTCAAGGTCAACACCTCAGATTATCTTTTGCTGTCTTCTTTTCCTTCTCCAGGTCCCACACCCAGTTTCCCAGTTATCTCTCCATTCCATCCTCTCTTCTGTACTCTCACTGCAGCTCCTGGGGTCATGCACTCATCCCTTTGACCTAAGTTGTCTTTCTGTCTCCAGCCTGTTTTGTCTCTACTACATCCTTCACATAGATACCAGATCTGACTGTGTCATTCCCCTTCCCAAAACTCTCAATGGTTCTCCATTGTCCATTTCATAAAATATAATTTTCATATATAAATATATATAAATTCCATAAAATATACATTCCTTCCATAATCTGATTCCAATTTGCCCTTTTAGCCTTATTTCACATTAGTCCCTTTCTTGTACTCTGTGCCTCAGATAAACTGACTTGCTCCTTGCTCCTGCCCACTCCCATCTTTGTTCATGTCATCCACATCCCCCACTCCCATGTCAGAAATAGACCCTTCCTTCCCATCTGAAACCCCTTCCTTCCTTCTAGGCCCAACACAGTTTCCATCACCTGGCTCAAGGCAGCAGAAAAATGTCATAGAACCTGGATTCAAATCTTCCCACTGTGAGTACTTGTGTGACCTTGGGCAAGTTCCCTAAGCTCTCTGGGCCTCAGTTTTCTCATCTGTAAAATGAGGAGGTTAGAATAGATGGCCTCTGACGTTCCTTCTGACTCTAAGTCTATGATTGTGACATCCTCCCCTAGGATCCCACAGCAGAATGTGCTATGTATCTTACTTTTCTCACATTCCATCATCTGGCCCCTTCTCTTGCTCTTGTCATTCTTGTCACAATGTACTTCCTACCACACTTATTTGTGTATGTGTGGCATCAACCCTACTAGCCAATAAATCTCTTGATATCTGAGACTGTCTTATTTCATCTTCCTATCCCTAGTACTTTCACATATTTGGGTACTTAATAAACAGTTGTTAAATTGAATTTCACCAAATAAATACTAGCCAGGTGGCTCAGTGGGTAAAGTGCCAGGCCTAGAGTCAGGGAGACTTGAGTTCAAATTCAACCTCAGACACTAGCAGCATGACCCTGTGCAAGTCACTTAACCGTATTTGCCTCAATTTTCTCATCTGTAATATGAGCTGATAGAAGAAAATGGCAAACCACTCCAGTGTCTTTGCCAAGAAAACCCCAAATGGAGCCAAGAAGAGTTAGACAGGACTGAAAATGACTAAACAACAACAAAGAAAAAATTTGACTTGAGGGCAGAAGGTTGGTGGATGAACACTACTGAATTTTAGGAGTAAAGATCTGTCCCCATTAGGGTCATAGAAGTACTGAGTCCTAAGTACTCATCCATCTAAGGTCAAGACTGAAGCTCTCTGGAAGGGGTTGTTATGTTAATATGGAGAAAAGAAAGTCATTCATTTTGGGGCCAGCAGCAAGAACTTCCCCTCTTCCCCTCATTCCTCCTCCTTCCAGTGTCTCTCTGAAGGAAGTCAGATGTCCTAAAAGAGGCCTGAGTCTGGGCTGAAGGTTCAAATCCCTGACTCTGCCAGTAACTGGGTATATGACCTTGGGGAAATGTCTTCACTTATCTGGGTCAAATGTAAAGTTAGGAGGTTGGACTCAATGAACTTTAAGGTCTCTTCCAACTCTAGAGTTAGGCTAAGATGACTTTTGATTTCAACTTTATTTGAGAAGTCCTGCTTTCAGGGCTCCCAGGTCATCTACTTTCTACATAGCCCAAGGCCTCTCTCCATTGTTCCCAAGCAAGCATTTCAGGCCTCAGAATGGGATCTAAAATGGGAGCTAAAAAATGGCATATCCTAGGCAATGCTCTTTTCTAAGGAACATTCCCCACCAGTTCAGGCTGTTCTTCTTCCCCGCCTCCCCCCCATCCTCCTCCTCCTTCCCTGATTACTCATTCTGCTGGAAACATGACTGATCTCTCCTGATGAGTAAATGTCTCATGCACGTCATAGGCTGCCTGCTAAGGCTGTCAGAAAGGGTGAATGAGTTCAACTCTTCACCAAGACTAGTGGGCCTGCTGGGTCCCTGGGCATGGGCAGTGGGTCAGAGTCAGAGAGGAAGACCAGAGATGGGTGTGGCCTGGGGCCCCAGAGATGGCGCAAGGCCTTTCTTAACAACACCTCCCATTTCTGCAGGGCTTTCAGAATTACCAAGAGCTCTCCTCACCTGCAGGGCAGGTAGCACTAGTATTGTCAGCCCCTTCTTGCTGATGGGGAGACTCAGAGAGATGAGTTGACTTCCCTGGGGTCAGATGATGAGTAAATAGCTGGAGCCAGAATTCTATTCTGATACCCCCGCACTCCAGGGTCAGCTCTAGGGCCTGACTCAGGAAGCACCAAGTTCAGCTCTTTCCTCCACCAGGCTCAGGAGCACAGAGCTGTACAATAAAAGGGTAGCAGGGTGTGCTGGAGCTGGCTCACACCAGCTCTCCAGATTTGATTGGCAAATTTTCAGTGCGAGTATTTATACCTCAGAAATCAGCAGTCACTACACTGCACACTGTACCAGTGCTTGATTTTGTGGATCGTACATACTTAAGAAAGTGATGGAGGACATAATACACATTAAGCTTAAAGACATTTCATATGTAGTCTTTTCTTTTCTTTCTTTTTTTTTTTTGGAGACTCAGTTTTTAAATACCAGCACACCTCTGGCAGTAGAAGGATCTGAAAAGTCATCTAGTTCAAATCTTTCATTTTACAAGTGATAAAACTGAGACCAGAGAAGTTAAGTGACTTGTCTAATGTCACACAGGTGTAGAAGTTAGAGCCAAGATTCACACCTAGGTATTCTAACTACAAATCTAGCTGGTGCCATCACCACTTCACCTGCTTTTCTTTTTTCTTTTCTCTCTTTTTCCTTTTTTTGCTTTTTCTTCATTCTTGTCTCTTCTCTTTTTTTAAAAAAAAATATGTATATATATGCATACAAATTACTTATTTTATCATTTGTATAATCTCTACCCCAGCAATCTTCATCATTATATCAATATGTAGCACTTTTAAATTCTGCAGGTACTTAGAATAGTTAGCATTTAACGATGGCTAATACACACACACACACACACACACACAGTTCGTTTGTTTGTTCAGTCATTTTTCAGTTGTGTCCAACTCTTCATGACACCATTTGGGGTTTTCTTGCCAAACTTATAGTGGTTTGCCAATTCCTGATCCAGTTGATTTTATAGAGAAGGAAACAGGCAAACAGGGTTAAGTGACTTGCCCAGAATCACACAACTATTAAGTGTCTGAGGTGGGATTTGAACTCAGGAAGATGAATTTTCCTAACTTGAGGCCCAGCACTCTATCCACTGGGCTACCTAGCTGCCCTAAGCATTTATAGAGCACTTTACAAACCAAAGGCACATTCTTCCCCAAAACCACCTCAGCCTCTGGGGAGAGTGTGTTAGTATATGGCATTGACCTTCACCAACAGGGTCACATGCTCATGACTTCATTTCAGCTCCAAGGTGGAGAAAGACCTGAGTCATCTCCCTCACTTCGAGGTCCACAGCAGTTCATCTTCCTTCCTTGCCACTTGGGAAGGGAGAAGGGCTTGAATTGTCCCCCAGTGGAGGCTTCTACTTGTAGTTCTAGCTCAGCAGCCATCAAAGAGATGTGAAGTAAGCAGACCCTAGAAATAGTCATGGATTATTTGCACATGCTCCAAAATGGAGAACAGGACCTTTCTTTATGCATGCTCGAAAGCAGGCTCACCTCAATACCTATGTGTTTTTCAAGACCAAGCCCTCATTGCAAAGTCTCTCTCCTGTTATAAGCCATTATTTATTTTCCTCAAAAAAGTCAGTTATTTGATCTTATCTCTCCCCAATAAAGGGTCCAGTGGAAGAAGATGAGCTCCTCATCTTCATCCCCTACAGTCCCCAGAACCCATGCCAGAAAGATTGATGGCCTGTTCTTTAAGGCAGAGGGAAGACAGAAGTGAGGCAGTATGAGCTTAAAGGGTTAATAGAAGCATGAGGAAGAAGGAACAAATCTTGAGGACTGCTATTTCTTGACCTCTCCCCTTTCTATGCTTCCTCAGGATTAAGATGCTCTTGTCCTAACTCAATTAACAGCACATGTGTGCACACACACTCCATAATGGACCTGTTCGTAAAGACCTACTTCCTTACCATCTGAACCTTGAGCCTCCCTCAATAATAGCTAGTATTTATATGTGGCTTTCAGGTTTACAAAACATTATTTCATTTGATCTTCACTAGAACCCTGTGAGGTAGGTGCCATTATTATCCCCATTTTCCTAGATCAGGAAATTAAGGGTGAGAGCTTGGTGACTTGCCCAGGGCAGTGCAGCTAGTATACCTGAGTCAGGATCGAGATTCAGGTCTTCCTATTTCTCAGTCCAGGACTCTTATCTTCTGACACCACTTAAGTGCCTATCATTCAACAGGATGGTAGCATCATCAAGTTAGAGCTGAAAGGGACCTTAGAGACCTTTGAGACTCATTTTATAGATGAGGAAACTGAGGCCCAGAGAAGTTGAGTAACCAGCTCATGGTTACACAACTACTAAATATCAGAGGCAGGATCTGAACCAAGGACTTCCTGCCTCCAAGTCCAGTTCTCCATCCACTATACTGTACTATTGTTAGACCTCAATCTTAGCCTTCGCTTCTGACTTGGGACCTAGGTGAGCATGGCTATCTTCCAACTGGGGCCACAGCTCCTCTAGGTGGGGCCACAGCTCTATTCCTCTCTGTGCTGCTCCCAGCAGGATGCCTTCTTCTGGGAAGACTCTGGTGCCTGAATGGCCCCAGAAGTCATCTCTTTGTTTGGTTTGCTGCTTGGCCAGTTCTGCCTTGAAAAGCCTTGTTTCTGGGGCCCAGCCCACCAGTCCTGCGTATGTGTTTGTCCCTTTCTCCCCTTTCTCTGTCTCTCTGTCTCTGTGTCTCTGTCTCTCTCTGTGCGTCTGTCTGTCTGTCTCTCTCCCTAACTCTCCTAATCTCTAATACCATTAAAGTGACAGATTTAAAAATCAGGTATCACAAATGCTATGCCCTGAACATTTGTCTAGAATGTGTTTACAGTAGATTGTTCAAGTTAATTAACTATAGTATTTATTTTACATCCCTGAACTTAGGGTTCAACCTTGGCAGGCTTGCACAGAACAGTACATATATTAAGATGTCCTGGCATCTTTAAAAATAGGACTGGCTAGAGCATCAGTTTCCCCATTCCTAATATGGGTGGAGCAAAGTCCTAGAATAACATGGAAAAAAACACAAGTGGCAGTTGGGCAGCCCCAGGAAGCACAGCTCCACCTCTGGCCTCAGGGTACCAGGGCCACTCTCCAAGTCCTATAGAATAGAAACCCCACTTGGAGAGTGGTGGCATGCTTTGGACTGATTTAGCCTGTCCTCTCCATTGCTTGGCACAATACTACTGCATCGTAGATTTTGTTGGTATTCAGTCATGCCTGATTCTTTGTGACTCCATCTGGGTTTTTTTTTTGAAGTGGTTTGCCATTTCCTTCTCCAGCTCATTTTACAGTTGAGGAAACTGAGGCAAATAGGGTTAAGTGGCTTGCCCAGGGTCACATAGCTATTAAAAGTCTGAGAGGAAACCAGAGAGAAGTTAAGTGACTTGTCTATGGTCACACACAGAGCAAGCATCAAAGTCAGGGCCTCTGACTCCAAATCCAGTACTCATTCCTCTAGCACCTAGTACAGCACCAAACCCAGGAAGTACTTAGGCAAGGGTTAGTCAAATGGGCCCTGTCTCTACAGAAGGGCAAAGCGGTAGAGGGGAGGAGATTCAATTCCACAAACATTTATTTATTCCAAAATATCTTCCAACTAGGACAGCTAGGTGGCACAGTGGATAGATCTCTAAGCTTGGAGTCAGGAAGACTCATCTTCTTGAGTTCAAATCCAGCCTCAGATCAGAAGTGCCAAGCTCCCAAAGTACCCCAACCAGATTAAAATGCAACTGGGAAATATTTAACAAAATCAATAGAAATACAACAGAACATTAAGAATGTTACTGTGTGGCTTTCTAATTCACCATGCAGCCTACGGAGTCCTTTTGTCAGTTTGAGTTGGGTGCCACTAGACTAAATTACCTCTGAACTCCTTTTCCAAGGTCACACAATTATTAAATATCACTGGCAGGATCTGAACCTAGGTATTCTATAGTGAGAGACAGCATAGAAGAGTCAATAGCAAGCTGGTCCTAGAGTCAGGAAGACCTGGGCTCAAGTGTTGCTTCTGACACACACAGGCTTATGACCCTGGGCAAGTCATGACATCTCTGTTGGCCCCAGGTAAATCTAAGAGTTGAATTTGCAAAGCAGATACCGATCTATACAGGCTGAGGGAGTTTCTGTACTGGAAGTTTTCTGCATAATGGAATAACAGATCCAATCCAATTTATATGAACCTTTATAAACATAAAGTCTGTATTATCACATCTGACCTTCACAACAAACCCTATGGTATATGTAGGACAAATATTATCACACCCATTTTATGGATAAGAAAAGCAAGGTTCAGACTGAAGTAAAGTGACTTGCTAAATAGCTGTCAATTTACAGAGGGAGGATTCTCAAAGCCAGGCCTCCTGACTCCAAGTCCAGGGCTTTTTTACCCCAACACAGGGCTGCTGCTCTATTAGGCTCACACTGCCAATTTAACCCATGATCATAGGAAGCCACAGGATTTACAGCTAGGTGGGACCTTAGAAGTCATTAGGAGAGTTTTCCAAGGCCATCTAATCTTTCTCATTTTACAGATAAGTAAACTGAGGTCTAGGTAGTTTGATTGACTTGTCCAAAATTACACAGTGAATAAGCATTAGAGGCAAAATTTGAACCCAGAGCTACTGAATTCCCATAGCTTTTTCCATTGCATCATGCCAGAAATGAAAAAGTAAAATCTTTTAAAATTTCCCGGTGATGAACTATTTAGCCAACAATAACTTAAATTTTCTTCCTACAGCCATTCAGATACAGGAAAAAAAAATAGCTTTACTTAAAACCAAAAGAAAAAAAAATTTTGCTCCCAAGCTCAAAACTTTCTCATGTGAGAAAACCTTTTCTCATAGAATCCTAGCACGTCTAATCCCATCATTTTATAAATTCCTTTTCCTCCCTCCCCTTCAAACTCTCCTCTGGTATGAATTTCCAGGACCAATCCAGCATTCCAAAGTAGGGGGAGGCGGAGGAGTAGGAGAGCATCCTGGTCTGCACCTTATATTCTGACCTCCTGCCCCCCCCGCCCCCCCAAAAAAGCAGCTGCGGAAAGTGCTCCCATCCCTCCACCCCCATCTGCCTTCAGAGTGGTTCATGAGTAGCCAATAACACAGAGGTGTGCCTGCCCAATGGTAGGGGCAGCAGTAAACTGCCAGCACTTGACTTGACTTGGAATCATTACACTGGAGATTCTTTTCTCATGAAGTCTTCCTGGGCTTAGCCATTCGTCTGATGAAATACACCCAGGAGATGCCTGCACCTTAAAATAAGGAAACCAGCTCCAAATCATTCTTTGTCACTAATGACCACAGGAGTCAGTCTAGGACTTCCTGAAGAGAACCTACTCTTGAAGTCTTGGAAGAGGAGAATTTGAATCCCAGCTTTAATCCTTACTGTTGTGGGAACAAAGTAAATCAATTAAATTTTTCAAAAACTGTGAAACATTTTTTAAATCCTGTAATAGAAGGAGTTTCAGACTTGGAGTCAGAAGGTGTGGGTTCAAATCTTGATTATGATACTATGTAGCCATAAGCAAGTCACACCCTCTCTAAGCCTCAGTTTCCTCCTCTGTAAAATTAAGATAACACCTTTGCTACCTATCTCATAGCGTTATAGTGAAAGAATTAAAGGCAAAGAGTTGTTTTTTTTAATCACCTACACCCATCACAATGTGTGGCACATGGCAGGGACTTAACACATGTTCATTGAATCAAGTTAAAAACACTTTTAAAAACTTCAAAATGTCATACAAAAGCATCATCATTATTACACATGTGATTTATTATTAAAGATTAACACAGAAGTAGCAGTGCCAATAATAATCATTATCTCTATGACCTTGGGAAAGTCACTTTTCTCTGGACCAAATTTTCTTCCTTTATTAAAAAAATGAGGTTCAAAAAAATGACTAACTTTTAGGTTCTACATTCTATAGTCCTATAAGATGATTCTACCTGAGTCAGAAGATCTGGACTGGACTCTCAGGTATGCCATTTACTAGCTGTGTGATCCTGAACCATTCATCAACCTTCTCTGAACCTCAGTCTCCTCATCTGTAAAATGGGCATAAAAATACTTTGGTACCTACTTCAGAGAGTAATTAGGAGGAAAATGCTTTGTAAACAGCATTAGCACTACATAAATGTGAGCTGTTATTACAGTATGAGCTATTAAAATTCTTAAACAGCCACAAAATATAAGATGCCTTTCCCCCTCTTTTAAACAGCTCATCTCCAACAGCTAAGTTCACCCAGTGGACTTTAGTTCCTCTCAGACTGAGCTTATCTCTGAGACCTAAGGACAAATTTAGCTTCTGGTACAGTACATAAGTTACCACTATGTGTATGACCCTGTATCAGATTTTCATAGGGTGGAGAAAGCATGATCACTGCTCTCAGCTATCAAGATTAAAACAGAGGCAATGAGCTACAGGACAGAAGGGAACACACACTTATTATGTACTTACTACGCGTCAGGCACTGGAATGCAAAGCAGAAGAACACAACAGTCCCTTTCCTAAAAGTGCTTACATTTTACTGAAAGGATACATTGTTTAAATAGATAAATATTTCACTTATTGAAACAGAAGGAAGGACCAACAACTGTGAAGATCAGGGAAACATTCCCATTGAAGACGGAAGGAGCACATGCCTTCCAGGTATGTGGGACAGCCAGTCTGAACAAAGGCATGGGGGAAAAGATAGAAAACTCAGGTTGGGAAAAGTGAGTAGGACTGTTTGGTGGGGACAGCAAGTTCACTGAAGGAAATAATGTGAAATGAATTGGGAAAGGTAAGCTGGATCCAGCCAATGCAGCTTGCAGAGTCTCAGTTTCCTTATCTTTAAAATGGGGAAGGTGAATTAGATGACCAAAATTCCCTTCTGACTCCATAACAGTGACCCTGAGCTGTCACTTGCTCTGTTCTACCACCACTCATCTCTATCAGTGCCAATGACCAGAAGCACTCTGAGGTATTTTCTCTAGAGTGGAGTATTGATTACCAAGCTCAGAATCTGACCCTTTTCTCTAATATGACCAAGAGAGCATCTTAACTTGGAGTAGAGGTGTCCAGAGACAGCTCATCTCCAAGGGCTAAGTATAAACTGAATTTGAAGAGAAGTTACGTGTGTTCTGTAGGAAAGAAAAGAAAATGTGAAGATAGTACAAAAGAGATTGCCCTTCTAGACGTATAACATTTATGGGATGCTGAGACTTAGATCTGGATTTAGAGGTTATCTAGTCCAACCCCCTTATTTTACAGATGGGGAAACTGAGACCCAAAAGAGTAAAGCAATTTGCACGAGTAGCAAGTGGAAGGGTCAGGATTAGGCAATTGCCTAATTCTATCCAGTAGGGTACAGACTCATATATTTTTGAGTTAGAGACCCAAGTGCATATTTTAGAGAATAACTCAGACCACTTTAAGATTTGAAAAAAACTTTGTGGACTTCATCTTTTCAGATCCTTACAAATAACCCTGTGAAGTAGTTGCTATTATTAAACTCATTTAACAGGGAAGGAAAAGTTAAGTGATTTGCCCAGAGTCACATAGCTCATCAGTAGGGGAGACAAGATTTGAATCCAGGCCTTCTTGACATTAAGTCCAACACTCTGTCCACTATGTCACACAGCATTCACGATGGGTTGATGTCAGAAGCGTTCTTACCAGGGTAAGAATTGTTGAGTAATAACACTGATTATCCTGGAATGGGATGGGATAACAAAAGCAGAGCTAAGAGGGGAGGAAGGTAAACAGAAGTGTTATCCTTAGGAAGCATATCATTCCATTGATTAATTCAGTCTAATTAGGAGGCAGTAATGATATCAATGTCAGCAGACGCAAGAGGTGACATGTTGCTGCCTTCCCCTTTCCGATCCATCAGTCTCTGCTGATAAGGATCTCTAAAACAAAGACTCAGATTTCAGGGCACCATGAACTTGGATGAGAAAACAATCTACAACTCTTTTTTTTTAAAATAACTGAAATTTAACATTGCCTTCAAGAATCTAAAAACAATACTCTGGGAAGAGGTTCAGGGGTTTCACCAGATTGCCACAAGGATCCCTGGTACCATAAAAAGGTCAGGAAACTGGATAGTGGCACACTGTTGTGATCCGTGCTACTGGAAGAGGCTGAGGCTGGTAAATGATTTGAGTTTGAGAGGAACTAATGCCCACTGGGTGTCTGAACTAGGTTGAGTACTAATATGGTGAGCTCCTGGGAGCGTTGGGCCACCAGGCTGCCTGCTAAGGAGGGGTAAACTAGCTGAAGTTGGAATAGCAGAGTAAATTAGAGCTTCTGACCCATCTGGGAGAGATAGGGAGACTTAGCCCTTAAAAAAAATTTAAGAAATCCTTTTCTGAAACCTGTTAGATTACTCACTAGTGGCTAAAAGGGATACATAAGGAAAGCAAATGCTGTGCTTCCTGAGATTTTACAGTTCTAGACCCACAAGGTGAGCTGCAGACCCTGAGTATTTTGTTTACTTTGATTTGGTCCCAGTCAACTTGTTCTCCCATTTTCTGAACCTGGAGGACTCCCTGCCATCTATTATCGGAACGTATAACACCAAAGTGTCACCTGCATCCAGAGTTGTGCTGCACATTTCTCAAAAGCTGGAGACCAAGCATTTCCAGGGGGTGAGGATAGAATGTCCAGGTTCCCTAGTGTCTGGCTCCATTACTGAAATTCCTCTTTGCCAGGACAGTGCCTGAAAGAAGGGCATCTCTAGGCTGTGGGTCCAATGTCTGGTTTTGGAGTAGCCACAAAGATTATTGTATGAGAACTAAGGAAGGGAAGCATGGCTTTACAGTTGAAGCTCATGTCTCCCTAGGAGGCTATAACAAAGAAGGAAAGGAGATGGAACCAAAGGCCTGGCCAAAAGAGTTGGATGAAATGTGAGCCATAAGTGTTCTAAGGCTCTTGGACTACTATCCTTCCCTCAAGTAGAATAGGGTGTACAATGATAGGCAACACTGGCGAGTGGAAAGCAGACTGATCTTGGAGTTAGGAGAACCACAAGATTGTGGAACACGTTAGTGGGAAGGAACCTAAGAGAGAATCTAGTCCAATCCCCTGACCACTCAGCATTCCTAAGGCTCTAAAGCAACAGTGACCCTGAGCAAAACCCTCCTGGACTTAATGCTCCCCTGTGCTGCTGGGGTTTGGCCCTGGTCTACAACGGCTATCACAGCTATAGCTTAACTGGACCACATTGTAGATTTAAAGCCCAGGGTTCCAGCATCCTCCTGGAAGCAGCAAGGAAAGCATGTTTTCTTCATCAATTATCTCTGCAGTGTTAGGCCCAGCCTTTCCACCTCTGTCACACACCTGAAAGCCCTTGTAAGGACATTTTCAGTCCCTTCTCAGTGAGTAAAGAGACATTCATGGCCGCCTAAATTCTCTTATACCAGTATTTCTCATGAGTGAATACGCAGATCCGCTAGTCTCTGGAGACTTGAAAATCACTTAGTTGCTTTTTATGCACCAGGCATTGTGCTAAAATCTGGGGGTACAAAGAAAGGCAAAAGACAGTTTCTGTTTTCAAACTCATAGTCTAATTGGAGAGATAAAATGAAAACAACTATGTACAAACAAGTTATGTGAAGGATTAACTGGAAATTATTAGCAAAGGGAAGGAACTACAAATAAGGGGCATTGGGAAAGACTTCCTATAGAAGATGGAAATTTTTCTGGGACTTTAAAAAAAATCCAGAGAAATGAAGAGGTAGAGATGGGAGGAAGAGCATTCCAGTCTTGGCAGAACAGCCAGTGACAATTCCCAGTCAGTAGATAGAATACCTTGTTTGAGGAGAAACAAGGTGGCTGGTATCCAAACAAGTGATTCCAGAGACTCTAACTTTGGAGGGTAACCATGCTGTAAACTTGACTTAATAGCAATAGCATGTTACAGGACTTTAAGGTTTAGGAACTTTTTCTCACAATACCCTGTGAAATAGGTACTACAGATGCTGTTATTATCCCCATCTTACAGGTAAGGAAATGGAAACTCAGCAGATAAGCAGCACTCCCCAAGTCATACCATTAGTAAATGCTGGAGGCAGAATTTGAACCCAGCTCTTTCCTGATTCCAAGTACAACACTCTTCCTATTCTATCGCGCTTCCCATTCTATAATGATTGCTTAATGACTCCAATATTAGTGGAAGATATCAGAAGAATAATCAATGACTGATGCCAAAGTTTGTATCAGGGTCGTCAGTTCTTCTAATCAAATCTCAATGGCTTCCCATTTAATATTGAGTCAAAATATATTTTGTAGAATCCCAGAGCGCAGTAAACAGAGACTTATTTCATTACAGCAAAAGAGTAGGACAAGGATTTCTGGCTCCAATTCTCCTTCACCAAGGTTCCTTAGTGCCTGAATCTTATGGAAGCCTCAAAATAGTTTTTAAGACCTTAGTGCTAGCTGCCAGGAACATGATAAGAGTTAAAATGGCAGGTGAAGAGAGGTATGGGGTGTATGCTTTTCGTTAGTCTCAGAACAACTTAGCAGGAAGTATGTACTAAAGGGAGAAGAGATACATCCTTTATCCCAAGACAGAGAAGAGGTAAGGGGAATGAATTTGCCCTAACCTAGCTGCAAGTGAGAGCTGAGGCTTTCTCTATGAGGGAAATGAGTTTTGGTCTTGGCATACATTTGGTAGGCCGATCTGTGTGGCATACACCTTAGTAACAAAAGGGTTAAAAATGTATTGACTGGCCCCAAGGCATGTTGGCCCAGTGTTGAGACTGATGCTCTTAACACTCCCCTGGGGAAGAAGTATCCATGGCAGCATGTGACAACTTCAGGATGGTAGGTAGCTTCAGGAGATGGCAGCAGCAGCTTGAGGGAAAGAGGAAAATGGAAGCGTCAGAGGCAGAGAGAGAAACAGGAGAGAGCAAAGCTCCAGTCCATCGCAACCCTACAAGTGGAGGGCAATGATAACAGCAAGGAAGTTCCAGGACCATACTACGAACATTCACATGGCAGAGCTAGAAAACAGTGAGGCACAGTTAGTTATAGGCAGAGAGAGCTGCAAGAACTCAGGTCAGATGCCCATCCATTGGGAAATTACTGAACAAATTGCTGTACATGAATGTAATGGAAGGCTATTGTGCTATGAGAAATGATGAGCAGGTGGACTTCAGAAAAACCTGGAAAGACTTAAATTAGCTGATTTTGAGTACCCGGGGGAACATTGTACTCTGCAACTGTAACATTGTGCATTAGCTAACTTTGATAGACTTACCTCTTCATAGCAATTCAAGGATCTAAGACAACTCCAAGAGACTCATGATGGAAAATGCTGTCCACATCCAGAGAAAGAATGATGGCGTCTGAATGCAGACCGAAGCAGACTATTTGCTCTCCCTTTTTTTGTTTCATTTTGTTTCTTCTTTTTTGTGGTTCCTCCCACTGGTTCTAATTCTTCTTTAGTATTATTATTTAGTATTCACATTAGTATAACTAATGTGAAAATATGTTTTATATCTATTTTATATGATTGTATATGTAGAGCCTGTATCAGATTGCATGTCATCTTAGAAAGGGAGAGAAAATTTAAAACTCAAAATCTCCTGGAAGGAATGTTGAAAACTTAAAAGTAAATAAATTAATTTAATTTTTTAAAAAATTAGAGAGGTATTGCAGGTGAAACTCACCTAATCCTCACCTCAGAAAGCATTGGATGGGGGTTCAAGCCACTTTGAACATTCCAGACCTGTGTGGAATACTCCTTATATCAGAATTAGAAGGGACCCTAAAGGTCCCCTAGTCCAGTATAAACCTGAACAGTACACCTTAATAATATTTGGGAACTCTTCAGGCCTATTTGCTCTTGTCTTCATTACAGCAACCCCACTACATTCTTACTTCTGTGACCATATGTTCTTAGATGTGAACATTCCCAGATCATAGAAGGATAGTTAGATAGAGCATATCAGATGCAAACTTTGTATCTGTGAAAAATGAATTCAATTCTCCTGGAAGGAAAGAGTCCACAAAAGATTCAGAGTAGAGGACAATGATTTGAACTTACATAGTTTTTCAGCTAGGTGGCACAGTGTATAGAAGAGTATAGAAGCCTGAAGTAAGGATGACTCATCTTCCTGAGTTCAAATCCAGCCTCAGACACTTAAGAGCTGTGTGACCCTGAGCAAGTCACTTAACCCTGTTTGCCTTAGTTTCTTATATATAAAATGAGCTGGAAGAGGAAATGGCAAACCACTCCAGGGTCTTTGCCAAGAAAACCCAAAATGGGATGACAAAGAATGAAGCACAATTGAAAAATAACTAAACAACAACAAAAATAATTCAATACAATTGCAACATAAATCTACCAAATGCATACTATGTGCCAAGTACAATGCTAGGCACTGGGTATATAAAGACAAAAATAAAAAATTTCCTGTGTTCATGGAGCTTTTTGAGAGCAGGGGAGGAGGGACGTGATGCAAGTCCTCAGATAACTATACAAAATATAGAGAAAATAAAGACAAAGTATGGGGGGGAGGGGGGAGGGAGGGTGAATACAACGGGAGGGGAAAGGATAGGAAAAGCCTCCCCTTTGTAAGTGACTCTTGAATCATGTTTGTTGGAAACTCGAGATGCTGCAAGACAGAAGTGAAGAGGGAGGGCCTTCTGGGCATGGGAGACAGTATGTAGGCAGGAGATGGAGTGCCTGCCTCGAATGGGGAGCAGTAGGTAGGCTAGTCTGCCTGGAACATAGTGTTCATGGCTGGGGGGGACAGGGGCAGGGAGTGATCACTCTGGAGAGATAGGGTGAGGCCAGCTTGTGAAGGTATGTTTTTTTACCTTTAACTTTGATATGGTTTCTCCTTCCTGGTCTTTGCCTTCATATATCATGCTCTGTACTGTCATGCCATCCTATACTATTTGAAAGGACACACAAAATCCGTCCATTCCTGTGAAAATGGATCTTTGTCACTGTAATTAGCAGGAGGCTTTTGAATTTAACCGTCATAGATGAATTAGTTCTGCTAAGAAGTTGGAGGGGAAAAGAGGCTTGACAGGTTTGAATAATAACATGTCACCTTTATATAGCTCTTGAAGCCTTACAAAACTGCTTTCTCCACAACAACCTTGTGAGGTAGGAATTATGAGGATTATCCCCATTGTTCCCATGAGGAAACTGAGGGTCAGGGAGGTTGCTCAGGGTCATACATGTGTAGGATCCAGGAATCTTTCATGAGAATAAGTCCAGCACCATTCCCTGTCTATTCAGTGCTGCTTTTCACATTCCCTATTTGTGGATGCTTGTCACACTTCCCCAGATTTTATCTGTGCTGAAGGTACCACATGAATGTCTCGGGATCCACAGTGAAGGCTGCCCTTTAGATTCTAGGCTCCCTGATCCTAGGATGGGGTGAGGCCTGATCCTGAGATGGGATGAGGCGAGCCTGGCCCCAAGAGGGTAAGTTTCTCTCTTTGTCTTTTTGCTCCTACCTGGAGAACCCCAAGAAAAATGACACAGTGTAGTGGAGGATAGCCCGTGTCTAGATTTTCTCAAGTAGGGGTAACAGAATTCCCAATTCACACAAAGATATTTAATATATAGGTATCTAGAAAGGGATGGCAAATAGTAGGAACTCAATAAATGCTTGTTGACTTTATTTGGAGAATGACTTAACCAAACGCTTTTTGGCAGCCAGAAAGTTTGGACTACTTACAGATTGGTTAAAAGCCCCATAACTAGAACAAACCAAGCTGCTCAGGAGGACCACTGTTTGTGGTAAGGAGCCCTGATTTCATAGAATCTCAGAATTCTGCTACTGGAAGCAGTCTTAGACACAATCCATGCCAATCTTCTCATTTCACAAATGATAATAACAGCTAATACATTAAGCACTTTTAAATTCTGCAGAGCATTGGCACACCTATCTCCCTGAAGTCTCCCCTCATAGCAAGGTAGGTGCGACAGATCTTATTACCCTCATTTTATAAATGAGAAAATGGAGGCTCCTGGAGGTTATGTGATTTGCCCAAGGTCATACTAGTAATATGACCCTGGACAATTCACTCAACCTTTCTAGGCCTTTGTTGTGGTTGTTCAGTCATTTCAGTCATGTCTGACTCCTCATGACCCTGTTTGGGGTTTTCTAGGCAAAGGTACTGGAGAGGTTTGCCATTTCCTTCTTTAGCTCATTTTACATAAGAGGAACTGAGGTAAACAGGGTTAAGTGACTTGCCCAGGGTCACCTAGCTAGTAAGTATCTGAGGCCAGATTTGAACTCAGGAAGATGACTCTTCCTGAGTACCCTATCCTCTGTGCCACCTAGCTGCCCTAAGTGTCAGAGTCAGAGTTCGAACCCAGATCTCCCTGACTCTAAGCCCAGAATTGTATACTATGTTGTTTAGGAAACTGAAACCTAGAGAGAGACTGAGTCTTGGCTATAGCTACATAGTTACTTAATGACAGTAAGGTCTAGATACATGATTCTATGCTGATGTTTCCCTGTGTGTTATCATTTTATCTCTAATAATTCAGAGAAGGAAAGTGAACAGTTCACATAAAGTTGGCCTTGCCATATAGGTATCCAGAAAGCAGCCAGGTTATCCTGTAGCAGTGATTTATGACATAAGAAGAGGCCATGGCAGACTTATGATTTTGTAAAGGCCCTTCCTTAGGAAAAACTGACTTAAAAAACAACAATAACAAAGAGGGAAATAAGACATACACGGAGAGAAGGAACACTTATTATTCTTCTCCTTTTAAAATAGGTGTGGTTACAGCCCACGTTACCTTTGCCAGTGGGATAAAGTTCAGGTTTTTTTTTCATATGCTATATATGTTTAAGTGCCTCAATTTTTTCCCCCAAGTTCCTTGTTTGCTTTTGAAAAATAAACACCTGACTGAGCAGCGCAGCCCAGTTCTCTGGTGCACAGGTTACTGTTGTGTAAAGCCTGCCTACCTAGTGTAGGTGGAGCCCACCCCCTTTCCTAACAGCTCTTCTAGCCCGGCACACCCTTCTCTTTAAGCCCCAGCAAACGCCCTGGCAGGGTTTCTGGCTTACCCAGAATGCACAGAGCCAGCAGTGTTTTCTTCCACTCTGAACAATAGGTTTTCAAAGAGTTAATCCGGGCTGGGGCCTTCAGGCTTCAGAGGGTTCAGGATTCTTACCTGGCATTCTTGCTCGTTCAAAAAACAGCCCAGGCCCAAGGACACAGCCAGGCCCTACAGACAGGGCTGAGTCCATAGTTTTCCCTTGGGGGAACCTTTAGAGCGTCAGGAGCAATTATAAAAAACCCCAGACTCATCCCAGTTGGAGAATACTTCTCTTTGAGCAGGGGAGAACACGCTACAGACATTAGCTCATTTGTTCATTCATTCATTCTTATAGTGTGGGTCCCCACAGGCAGGCTAAAACTCTAGATGAGAAAATTAAAGTACAAAGGATGGGGGGTGGGGTGAGGTAGTATGATAGTGGTAAAGTAGCAGAGTGGGAAGGCTGAGTAGGGCATCCTTCCTCACAGATAGGTAAGAAAACCCTGGCCTCTTCAATGCACTGCCAACCCTTCCCTAGTTAACTTACAGCTGCACAAACACACCTCCAGATTCCCTACCTCCCCCCACTTAGGCCTTCCAAAGCTGGTGTGCCTTTCAGCTGCCCCAGGGGTGTCCTGGTTCTACCAGTTCTGGGCAAGGACATGCCCCAACTGGATCTGGCCAATCTGCCCACACACTCGGCTTCTGTACAACTCCCAGGATGGCTTGGTTCTCTGCTCCCTTTGTCCTTCTAAAGTCAGCCACTGAGCCTGGGTCAAGGTAGCACCACCCAGCACCCAATGGACTGCTCATTGCCAAGGGTCCTCACAATCTCCCCATCCCATCTTGCCCTCCACTTCCCATTCCCTCCAGTGCCTTCCAACAGGAGGCAGACAGAGGTACATGGAAATATTAAAAATCACCCAGACAGAGTGGCACTTGGTGGCATGAGGAAGAGGCTAGGGCTTCCTAACCCAACAGGATCATCTCATCTTGCTGTTTTTTGCTAACTCAGGATTAACCAGATTGGGGTTAAACGGGTGGAGACATGCCGACATTTAACAGCAGCTGGGCTTTTCCTGGTGACATCAGGTGTTTGGAGGGCGGAGGAGATCTCTATCCTTGATCACAGGACACCTGTTTGTCTAAAAAGCTGAGATATGGATCTGGATAGTCTCAAATGCCCCAAAACAGTAGAGAGCACTAAAGGAAAGGCATCTCGGTAGGAAAAGAAGGAACATTGCCCTGGGAGCTGAACAACCCAGGTTCTAGTCCAGAGTGGGATAATGACAAGAGCCTGAACTGTCATCCAGAGAGCTGAGTTAAAATCCCAGCTCTGTTACTTCCTATCTATGTAACCTTGGACAAGTTGTTTAATTTTTCTTGAGCTAATTCAGTTTCCTCTGTTTAAAACTAGAGGTTGGAAGGTTCTCAGTGATTATAGCACTGAAATCTAGAAGAATTGTGGAAACATAGTGCCATGCCCACAGTCAGGGAGACCAGAGTTCTAATTCAGCCTCAGGCACTTATTAGCTGTATCACCTCGGGCAAGTCGTTTAACCTCTATTTGCCTCCATTTTCTCATCTGCAAAATGAGGATAATAGTAGCTCTTACCTCAAAAGGTTGTTGTGAGGATGAAATGAGGGAATATTTATAAAGCACTTAGCCCAGTGTCTGGCACACATTGTTGAGTAATTTCAGTCTGGCACACAGTAGGTGCTATATAAATTTTAGTTTCTATTATTACATAGACTATCTAAGCCCCCTAAAAGCAAGGATTTTTACATTTTTGTCTTTGTATTTCCAGCTTCTACCGGTAAGTTACACCTAATAAGCCCTTAATAAATGCTTGTTGAAGTGAAATTGGGTTCTCTAATTGAACCCATCACAGCCACCATCTTATTGGCACTCACATCTCATCAGTACCCTCTGCCCTTTTGATTGAACCCTCTTTTGATTGAACCCAACTTTCTTTTGTGTGCTGTCTTTCTCCAGTAGATTTGAAGCTCTCAGAGGGCAGGGACTCTCTTTGTTCTTACGTGTATTTGTATCCCTAGTGTGTAGCACCATGGCATGTTGACACATAGTAGGAGCTTAATAAATGTTTATTGCCTGAGATGAGGAAATTGAGGCTCAGAGGGGTTGACTGACTTGTCCAGGGTCACAGGGTCATAGATCTGGAGTCAGAAGGGACTGGAGAGGTCATATAGTTCAATCTCTTCATTTTACAGATGAAGGAACTGAGACCCAGGGAATTTAAGTTACTTGCCCAAGATCACACCCTTAGGAAATGACAGTTCTAGGGTTTGAACTTGGGTCTCCTGCCTCTAATTGAACTGCTCTCTCCACCAAGGTCCCTTCCAGCCATGGCATTCCAAAAACTTATGATTCATCTGGTGTTCTCCATCTCCCTCCCCCTCCCCACTCATTAATACCCAACCTAATTTGGAGAATTATAAATGACCTCCACCTAAATAGAAGTTAGGTGGGGAATAATGCCTGGTAGGTGATAAGCAAAGGATGTGATAGGTCTCCAGGGCATCACACCCTCTGGAACCTGCAGACTCAACAAGCAAAAATGGGCCAGACCAGTGGGACAACATAAATGGCATTCATCTCAGCCCTCCTGTCTCAAGATCCAGACTTCTTCCCTGTTGGGATGTAGACTTTATTCACCTCCCAGGCTTTCCTAGTTGTTGGGGAGGAGGGATCGCCAGAGGGGCTCTTTGTAACCAACAGTGATGGCTTGTGGACCCCATGGGGCAATGGAACAAGAATAAAATAATAATCAGGGCCATCCAACCCATATTCATAAAACCTTTTTTTCCTTTTTTAAATTTCATTTTTTAAAAATTAATTTATCTGTTTTCAGCTTTCAACAATCACTTCCATAAGTCTTAAATTTTCTCCCCCTCCCTCCCTGAGGAGGTATGCAATCTTATATGGGTTCTATACATACATTCTTATTAAACACATTGTCACTTTAGTCATGTTGCATAGAAAAATTAAAATGAATGGGAGAAACCATGAGAAGAAACAAAAATAAAACACATTTATAAAACATTTTAAAACACTTTATGTATATTATCTCATTTGATTCTCACAATGATACTAAGAAATGGATGCTATTATTATCCCCATTTTACAGATGAGGAAACTGAGGCAGATAGATTAAGTGATTTGCTCCGTATCATACAGATTGTAAGTGTCTGAAGCAGAATTTAAACCCAGGACTTCAAGTTGTCTGGTTTGGAAACTAATTTAAAGTAATACAGAATAGGAAAATTGCCAAAAGACACCCGGTTGGAATTGGGAGCTGGAATAGGGAGGAAATCAAAGACCTGTATATAAAGGATACAATGAGGAAAGGAAAAGAATTTAGTCAGGAGTCCTAAGTTTAAATCCTGCCTTTGAGCAAGTAATATTTTTCTGGGCCTCAATTCCCTCTGCTGTTAAATGGGAGTGTAATTCCATATCACTCCCCTTCACATACTCTCCATTCCAGGCAAATTGGTCTAAGTGTTCCCCTGTGCCTTTTACACTGGTGGTCCCAAGAGTCTGCAGCGCATTTCCTCTTGACTCTGCCTTGTACAATCCTCAAGGGCTGCTGAGGTTCTACCTCCTTCCTACATGAGGCTTTTCCTGATTTGCCCCCTTCTCCTTCCTCTTAGTACTTTCTCCTTCTTGAACTTGTCTTATATTCCTTTACAAGAACTTTGCATTTTTTAAAATCTGTGAATATATTGTATTTCTCTCCCCTCTCCCCCCAGAAGAACGTAAACTCTGTGAGAGCAGGAATTTTTTGTTTTGTCCTTGTGTCACCAGAGTCTATCACAATGAATCTCCCATAGCAAGTTGTAGTCAATTTTGGTCAAATCAAATAGATAAATTCAGAAGATCATAGATGGAAAGGAACTTGAAAGTGATCTAATCCAACTTCCTCCACCCTTCAACTCTTACAGGAAACTCAAACCCAAGGAGGTTAAATGCTTTGCCCAAGCTCACGTAGCTTAGTTAGCAGCAGAGAACTGTTCTGTAAGGGAACAGAAAGAACCAGGTCTCCTGATTCCTGACCCAGTGTTCTTTCTACCTGCCTGCAATATCTCAGAGCCCTCTGATACTATCAGTAACCTGGCCATCAGTCTGCAAGATAAGCTCAGGGCTTTCCCCATCTGCTTCTGCTGCCTGCCTAATGACTAGTCTATCCAATGTGACCTCGACCTTGGCACAGTGGCCTAAATAAACTTTTGAATGGAGCTCAGGTGGCCTCTTTGGCCAAGCCTCTCACAGCATGTGAGCATGACCCAATCGCCCAGTGTCACAGCAAGGGACCTGATCACACACCCACCTCCATGCTGCCACTGCTGTTCAACTTGCCACCTTTCACAGTTCTGCAAGAGAATTTTTGGAACTGTTTCAGGGGCTGCTGGTGCCCCAGTAGAAGGGGATAGATCTCTGGAGGCAGAAGAATACAATGAAAAGAGAACTCACTCTGAAGTCATGAGTTCCTGAGTTCAAAATCTCAATCCTTGACATACTTTTTTGGTGGCCCTTAGGCAAATAAATGGCTTAACCTCTCTGGGCCTCAGTTTCCTCAACTGTAAAATGAAAGGGTTGGACTAAATGGTCTCTGGGGGCTGCTTCAGCTTTAGATGTAGGGTTCTACGTTAATAGGAGTCATAGAACCCTACATTTAGAAGTAGAAGGAACCTTTGAGATCATCTGGTTCCACTGATCAGGGGAATCCCTGAACTGGAGCACTTCCCATGGAACTGAGCTGGGGGATCAGTTCTGTTTGGAAGTCCAAGGGAGAGAAAGCTCTTTATAAAGGAAAGGGTGTGTATATATGTATGTATCTATGTGTGTGTGGAGGGGGAGGGTTGTCTAAAAAGAGAAATCAATGGAGAGTTACCACAGATCCTAGGAACTATAGACAATCATCTCTAAGACAACTCCGCCCAGGCACTAGGAACTAATCAGTCCTTTGGTCAGTCAACATATATTTAGTGAGTTTCTCCTATGTGGCAGGTCCTTTGTTAAGCACTGAAGATACAAAGAAAAGCAAAAAATAAAATCAAACAAGAAAAAACAAATCCATTCCTGAGCTCCCAGGAGCTCATGGTCTAATGAAGACAGTAACAGTAATAATAACAATTATAATAATAGCTAGGAGTTTATTTATATATTGACTTAAGGTTTGCAATGCACTGCGTAAATGCCATCTACTCTTCCACAGCACAGCTTGTGTACATATACCTCAACAATGGCCCATACACACAGGCAGCTCCATGCTGCTCCCCAGTCTTTACTCTCCAAGGTCTCAGCACCAGCAGCTAAGTCACATCACTTCCCTGCCAGGCCTTCAAGGGGAAGCAACTTCAAGTTGCTATGGGCCCTCCTCCCCTCGACAGCCTCCTAGAATTGAACTGCAATTCCTTGGCAAGCACAGGTTGTCCTACTCAAAACATGACCTCTTTACTCAGCACCCGGTGATGACCTCAATTTTGCTTGGCACTGAAGAACACACATTTCAGTGCAGCAAACATTTATTAAAGCACCCACTATGTCTCAGGCCCTGTGCTGCGTAGTAGGGACTCAAAGGCCAAAATACCACAGTCCCTTCCCTAAATGGAGTTTATATCCTACTAGAAGTCATCCATTCTGTTTGATTATGCATGTGCTTGGTGTGTCAGTCAGGCTCGGGAAGATACCAAGATTCCAAGGTACCTTGAGGTACCAAGAGTTTGGGATGTGGGAATATGAAAGGAGAAGATCTAAATCCCTCAAGGCACTCTAAGGCTGGTTCACAAGGCATCAGATGCTCTCACATGGGCAGTTAGGACCCAAAGGACTGAGAAGCAGAATGTCCCAGGGCAGCTCAGACATTTGTAAGCCTTTCTCAGGACCTTCCTGAAGGAACACTGAATGCCAAGCTCATAGTAGGACTGGGGAGAGACAGTGTGGCCCAGAGTTTGAGAAGGAAGAAGGACAGCAACATGGACAGCTTTTTTCCCTTCTGACCAAGCCATCAGAGAGTAAGGGAGAGGGCCCACAAGTACATTTTTCAGTATGGAGAAAGCTTCTTTTGAAAATGGTAAGAATAAGTGTTTGCTGTTTCTCAAACATGATATTCCATCTCCAGACACAGGACATTTTCTCTGAACTCTTCTCCCTCTTCACCTTTAGCCCATGGTTTCCTTCAAGTCCCAGCTAAAATCTTATCTTCTGCAGGGAGCCTTTCCCAATCCCCCTTAATTCTAGTGCCTTCCTTCTGTCAGTTCTCTCCAATTTCTCCTATCTACAGATCCTTTGTCCAAGGTTGTTTGCATGATGCCTCCCCCATTAGACTGAGTTTCTTGAAAGCAGGGATTTGTGTTTTACGTTTCTTTGTGTCCTCGGTGCCAAGTATAGTGTTTGGCACATAGTAGGCACTTTAAAAATTGTTCATTGACTGACTGACTTAACCAAAGGAGACAGACAGCAGGGTCAGAACAAGAGGTTGAGGCCAGAATGAATGACATCTAAAATACTGAGGCAGCTAGCTGCCCTGTTCTCCCACCTTTTTTATAGAGGAAGTTTTAGCCCTGCTTCTCTGATTGCATTGTGTTCCATCCCCACTTAGCCTGGTACGTACATACATACATATATCTTCACAAGGAAAAATAATGATTAATTCTATTCTGATAATTTCTTGACCTCTTTCCCCCTTGAGATAAGCAAGATACAAAGCTGGGCCTAGGACTTACTAATTAATATACCAGGAGGCAGTCCTCAAGTATTTATTAAAGTGCCAATTCCAAGGGGCAGACAATGCCACAGTGACTAGATCGCTGAGGCTGGAGTCGGGAGGACCTAAGTTCAAATTCGATCTCAGGAACTTAATAGCTTGTGACCCTGGGCAAGTCACTTAACCCTGTTCACCCCCCAAAACAAAATAAATATGTCAGGCAATACATTAAGTTCAGGGGTTAGAAAGAGACAACTGAGACAGTCCCCACTCTCAGGGAGCTTACATGCGAATAGTGGAACACACACGGGAAAGTAGGGCCCGAGGAAGGGAGCTCTGCTATAGACCATCACAAGCACTGCGAGTGCATCCCCAGGGCAGGAGATGGTCAGACCCCTTTCTGGAGCATTGCCAGTGTGGCTTTGATGGTCATTCCCTAAGAAGTAACACAAGGGGGAAGCCTGGGAAAAGAGACACACACAGGGCAGATGGCTACACTGGGTAGCCTCTGGTTTATTAGTGGCTGGCTGGCTAGACTAACCATCCCCAGGTTACAAAAAACTCATAGATTTGAACAGGCACATATACTGAAGTCCACCCTGTAAAGGTACCCCCTTACCTTTCCTCCCTCTCCACAACCAGACCCTTTCTTTGCTAGAAACCATAATTCAGTTTAATGCAACACAAGGTAACAAGCATTTATTAAGCACCTACTATTTTCCTGGCACTATGTTAAGTGGTGGGAATCTGAAGATTTAAAGAAAATAATAACCCCTGTCCTCAAGGCATTTAAGTCTTGGGGAGCACAAAGTGAACACAGAGAAATGAACACAAGATATACACAAAAAGTTTCCAGAGGGGGAGCACCATATTGGGTCAATTGGAAAGGATGCTTGAGAGGAATCTTGAAGGGAACAAGGCATTCCAAGATGAAGAGGGGAGGAAGGGAAAGTCCAGGATGACTCCCAGGTTGCCAGCTACCCTTACCACACCAAGCAATAATTGTGACCTTTGTTCTACTTAAGAGCATGAGTTAAGGTTAGAAAGGTGGCTCATAGATCTAGAGCTGCAAGGGACCTCAGAGAGTCCATCTGGGTCAAACTCTCATTTTATAGACTATGTCAGTCTCCACCCTTATCCCTACCTTCAAGAAACACCACCAATCAGACCTAGCCTAATATGAATTACTCATCTTTATACAACACTTTAAGACTTTTTAAAAAGCCCTTTCCTCAGAACACCCCTGCAAGGTAGGTAGTATTATCTTCAATTTATAAGGGATGGGGAAAACTCAGGTTAATTGACATTTGTGGTTAGTAAGTATTGGAGGTAGTATTTGAACTCATAGCTTCTGAATCCAGGCCCTGGGTTTTCTTTACTATAAGAGGAGGCAGGGAGGAGCCCTTCTAGCATCCTTACCCAAAGCAACATTCCTCCACACTAACCATCCAATTGAAATGCTGGGAGGTTCATTTAGCCTTCCAATTATACTTTAATAATCATTTATTTAGCACCTACTATATACTAGGCATGCAAAAAGGAAAAAAAAAACAAAAAGTTTTTCTGCAATAGCCCTTAGTGAAAAGAGTTAAAATTAAAAAATCATATTTATATAGTACTCGAAGGCAGGGCTTCTTAAACTTTTTTCCCCTGACACCTTCAGAACTTCTTAAACTGTGGTTTGAGACCTCATAGGGGTCTTAGAGTCTAAGGCAGAGTAGTATCATGGAGAGAACCCTGGATTTAGATTCAGAAAATACCTGGGATCAAATTCCACTTAAATAAGGTCCCACAGATAGTGATAACCAGAGGCAAGATTTGAACCCAGGTTCTATGAATCCAGAGCCAGTGCCCAAATAATCTGAAAAAGGCTGCTTGTTCTCTTTTCATATTCTCATTGAGGATAGATACCCTTGATGCATTCATGGATATTTCCCAAAAAGATTTTGTAGAGATTAAAAAGTAAGCATATGGCTGTATCCCAAAGAGATGATACAAATGGGGAAAGGACCCATATGTACAAAAATATTTATAGCAGCTCTTTTTGTGGTGGCCAAGAATTGGAAATTGAGGGGATGCTCATCAACTGCAGAACGGCTGAACAAGTTGCGGTATATAAGTGAAATGGAATACTATTGTGCTATAAGAAATGAGCAGGCAGACTTCAGAAAAGCCTTGAAAGACTTAAACGAACTGATACTGAGTGAGGAGAGCAGAACCAGGAGAAAATTGTAGACACTTACAATCATATTGTGTGATGACTAACTTTGATAGATTTGACTCTTCTCAGCAATACAAGGTTCTAAGACAACTCCAAAAGCCTCACGATGGAAAATCCTATTCACATCCAGAGAAAGAACTATGGAGTCTGAATGTGGATTAAAGCATACTATTTGCTCTCTTTTTTGGTTTTGTTTTATTTTGTTACTTCTTTCTCATGGTTCATCCAAATGGTTCTAAATCTTCTTTACAACATGACTAATGTGAAAATGTGTTCAATATGAATGTATATGTAGAGCCTATGTCAGATTGTACACCATCTTTGGGAGGAGGGAGGAGAGAAAGGGGGAGGACATTTAAAACTCAAAAGCTTGTGGAAGTGAATATTGTAAACTAAAAATAAATAAATAAATTTTAAAAAGTAGGTATACGGGTTAGTAGTTGCTAATGTCCCCTTGGTCACCTTTTGGGGTAATAATGATTTTTTCACTCCTTTGATAACTTTCCCTCTCTTGGATATCTCAGGAACAGATCTTTCACAGTCACAGAATTTTAAAACTGGAAGAAGTCCTCTAGTCCAATCTTTACCTGAAAAAGAACTCCACAACATCCATCTGACCAGTGTCTATCCATCCTCTGCTTAAAGAAGTCCAGTAATTTAGCCTTGATGTAAAGAACAGTTCCCTATTAATTAGAGCACTCTATGAATGGAATGAAATATCACAGAAGGTTGTGAGTTCCTCCTCAGTTGAGTTCTTCAGGCACATCAAATTGGCAAGCACATTGGTTGACCTGGGACTGAGGGTTTTTACATCTAATGTTTCCTACTAAGGAGCCTGGCTCTGGGTTCAAGTGCTTTGGGGTTTAGTCTTGGGGAAATCTGGTCCCCCGAAAGAGAATCCAGATTTTCTTATATTTTCTAGATAATTATGCCTCAATAGGAAAACTATTGGTTTTCTCCACCACAAAAGAAATGCACCAAGAAGCTTATCAGAATACAGTGGACACTTAAATCATGATACAATAACCCATAACTCCTATTACACTCTCCCAAGAGGTTGAGACTTAAAACATCAAAATATGAATCATTTCATGGGATTGTAGAGCAGGTATTTCTCCTTTGCCTTGACTCTGAACTGTCTGAACAATTCACTCCAGGTTTCTATCTTCTGGCAAGGTAGAGTATGACTTGGACTCATTTTCTGGCAGTATTCATCTTCTTTGAGAAGGAGTTTCAGAGGACACCTCCTGCTTGGCAACTGGCACCCACATCCAGGAGCTCCCAACCTTTCAAATTTGCCACCTAGGCTAGAAACTCGCATCTCAGGATATCTGTTCAGTCACCAGTACTCAGAGAATGGAACAGAAAGGGGGAAAAAAGCAGCTAAGAATTGGAGATAGTCTGAGAAAGCCCCTGGGTGGGGGTTGTGACTAACCTAACTCTAATCTAGACACACTCTCTCCTCTTGACCTTCAAGGGATTTTGAAGTATTAATTTGTTCAGTCATTCAGTCATGTCCAGCTCTTCATGACCTCGTAGATCATACTGTCCAGGGGTTTTCTTGGCAAAGATACTAGAGTGGTTTTCCATTTCCTTCTCCAGTGGCTTAAGGCAAACAGGGTTAAGTGACTTGCTCAGGGTCACAAAGCTAATATGTGTCTGAGGCTTGACTTCGATCTTCCTGACTCCAGGTTCAGTGTTCTATCTACTGAACCACCTAGTTGCTTTCTAGAAATGTAAAATGATGGGCAAAGGCAAGAATTTAAAATGGAAATATCAACATAAGTGTTTCCTAGTTCTGTGATCATTTGGAAACAGAGCTGATCTGAAGGCTCATGTCCCTCAACAAGAGTAGGCTGAAAAGGAATAGTACGAATATTTAATGTGATGATTTAAAAGTTTGAGAGACATAGTTTCTGGATACTTAACCATTCTTCAGACTAACACATAATTAATAAAAGGGGTTAAGTGACTCTCTCAAATGCCAAAGATCCCTCAACAAACCCATTGAAAGCTGATATTCCCTTGGAAGAGTGGGTGTTCCTGAGGGTGGAAATCAACTCTTATTGGTTGACAACTAATGAGAAAATGAATATTATAATGAGATGGACATATTCTAACGAGGGCCTGTGGTATATAACTCTGATCACTCAGTTTTGGTTAAAGAGACTCTTCTATATTCATATCACCCTTCTTACAAAAGGGAGAATCCACATTTTTCCAGACCTGTCTGAATAAAACACAATGGGTTGAAATCCATTCACCTAAACTAAAATTTCTTTACCTTTTGAACAGAGCTGAGTTCTCCCTCTCAGTATCAGCCTTACACTTCAAAGGATGCCTGAATAACCTACAGAGGCTGATTTCTAAATGAAAAAGTAGAAAAGGAGAAAAATTTTAGTCACAATTCAATAATTACTTATTAATACAAGAGAGAAATAATAATTTCTCTCATTAGTTTTTGTTTACCTTTACTGTGATTGTCTTAAAGATGCATTGATGATGATGGCAGCTTTTTAAAAAACCTTTCCCTTCAGTAAGCTACACTGTAGCTTGCAGCAAGATTACAATGCAATCTCCTTTTCATTATAAATAATGTAAATCTTTCACAAAAATAGCGGTGGTATAATGCTCGTCCTATTGAAGTTGGAAAGATCTGAGTTCAAATCCTTCTGCTAACCTCTGTGAACCTCAGGTAACTTTCTAGGGTTCATCCATCAAGTCCTAAATTTGGTTAGTAACCTTTGTTGCTAGCTCTAGCTTCCATACCAGGGTCTCTACTGATGAAATAGGGGATGTGCATTCACACTGATGTATTCTGTTTCCCCCTTTCCCACTCCACTGCCACTGCCCTGATTCAGGCTATATTTCTTTCCTACTAGGATTCTTGTATCAGTCTCCTTACTGACCTCAATATCTCTCCACTTTTAAATCATTTTATACATGAATGCTGACTCAGTCTTCCTAATACTGTCTTGTCACGTCACTTCCCTGCTCATAAAATTTCAATGGCTTCTCATTGCCTATTGCCCTCAATAAACTGGCTTCCACTTACCTGTTGGACTCTATTTCGTACTTCTTCCTTGTCTTTTCCAGCCAAAGTGAACCACTCATCTTCCAGCACATGCTTTTCTACCTCCAATCCATCCCTTGCTTGTGCTCTTCCCTCCTCCTAGAATGACCTTTCCCCTTCCTCTTCTCTAGTTTCTGCCCGTTGAACTCCTACCTACCCTTCGAAGCACACCTCACATGCCCTCTCCTCCATGAAGCCTTCCCAAATAGTCTCATCCAGAAGAATCTCTTTGCCATACCAAAGATTAAATCTCTTTGCTTGCACTATTGGGGTGTTTATAATGCTCTATCTTGTCTGTGCTCACGCCCTTTGTATAGTTGTGAAGATCATGAGCTTACTCAGCCTCTGAAGCATCTCTGGCTGTGTTTTATTCAGACAGGTCTGGAAAAATGCTCTATCATCCTTATTAATGTTAGTGTCTTATCTCTTTTATGTGACCTTCAGCTCCTTAGGAACCAGGCCTGTGTTTATGTGTTTTTGCCTCCCCTTCAGTACCTAGGACAAGGCCTTCCTCCTAGTAGTCTCTTAATAAATATCAGCATGCCAATTTGTATATACGGACATTTGATTGAACTGTTCTGCTCTGTATGGACCATAAAGGGTATTGATGAGGCCAGGACTGTCCTTTCTGAGTGAGGCCTACACTTACACCCAATGACATTTTCAAAGTGAATGCCATGGAAGCTAAGGTGGTACAATGGATAGAGATTACTGGCCTGGAATCAGGAGGATCTGAACTCAAATCCAGCCTCACTTATTAGCTGTGTGACCATGGATGAGATAAGTCACTTAACCCCATTGCCTCAAAAAAAAAAAAAAAAAATCTTAGGCCTAGCCTCTTTTTTATAGAATTTCTAATGGCAGATCCAGCAAAGTACCCCAACTCAGACTGTGTCTTACACCCTGTGTGTCTTCTCCCTCACTTCCACCTTCCCTCCAAGGCTTAGCTTATGGATTACCTCCTATAAAAAGCCTTTCCTGATCCCACCCTCCCTAGCTGCTAGTGCTTCCTCCTTTGAAATGATTTCTATATATCTTATAGGGGCAGCTCGGTGATAAAATGGATAGAGCACCAGTGCAGGAGTCAGGAGGACCTGAGTTCAAATCTCACCTCAGACACTTGACGCTCACTAGCTGTATGACCTTGGGCAAGTCACTTAACCCCAATTGCCTTATCCTGGGTCATCTCCAGTCATCCTGATGAATATCTGGTCACTGGATTCAGATGGTTCTGGAGGAGAAGTGAGGCTGGTGACCTGCACAGCCCTCCCTCACTCAAAATAAAGTCAAGTGCAAGTCATGTCATCGTTTCTCTGATGGCACGATCTTCTTTGGCAATGAAGGACAAACACTTCTATCCTGTATTTACTTCTCTGTTTAGATGTTGTTTTCCCCAACAGAACAGAAGCTCCGTGAGGGTAAGGACTATTTTGGTTTTTGTCTTCCTATCCCTCAGGTGCTAGTACAAGGTCCAACATGTAGAAAATACTTCATAATTGTGTCCTGAATTGAATCACTGAATTCTTGTCGCCCACTTACCAGTCCAGTTCCTCCAAAGACAGACAACTTTACCGTGCAGAAAGGATGTGTAAAAAAAAGAAAAAAGAAAAAACTCTAGAGGCTACAGTAAAGGCAAGAAAGAAAAAAAACCCAACATCAAATTCTTCGATCTTAATTAATTTTATTCTACAAAATGCTACTCAGTTTAAATTGAAAAAGCAAAAAACAAAACAAAAAACCCAAAACAAAAAAAACTTTTCAATATGTTCTTTCTTCCATAGCAGCAAGCTTTTTCTAACAAGGTTTCTCTTTTATTTATTTATTTTTGTTTAGTGCAAATACTGTAGGTTTGTATTACAGTAAAATAACAAAACAAAAACCATACACAGCCAGAGATGCTTCAGAGGCTGAGTAAGCTCATGATCTTCACAACTATACAAAGGGAGTGAGCACAGGCCCTAGGCTCTGCCTTGGGCCTCATCCCAGATAAAAAATCACTATCACTTTAAGAAGGAAACCAACAAAAAGGAAAACCCCAAACTGATGCTCAAGAAATAGTTCGATTCCCCATAGGTCTTTATGAATCTTCTTTGACTTGTTTTGCCTATCAAGGTCTTTAAAGCAGGCTTCAATGTCTGTTGATGACATATCTCTAATACACAATGATTAATTTTTTGAACATATATCAAAATATATACAATTCCTTTCTCCTCCCCTTGCCAAAAAAAGACACCCTGATACCTATTCTCTATACACAGACGAGTATTTTCTTTTTCACTATTAATTAACCACAAACTAGAATAAATGGAATTGACTTTTAATCACACAAGGAGAGAAAACAATTTCTAGGGAACAGGGCTCTGATCATATTTTTATACCATGCTGGAGTTCTTCCTGACCTCTGCCCCAAGAGGAATGACCATCCATTTTTAGACACAAAACCTCTTTGTACATTTTATACAAACACAAGTCACAAACCATTTTAGAAGGAAAAAAAAGCATCATAAGCCTAAAAAAAAAAATCTTACCAAAAAAACAAAACAAAACCCAGAACTGAGTATTTTAATGCTTTCTTTTTATAGTCAGGTTTAGAATAACACAAAGAAAATGTAAACATTTTAATAAATAATGAAATAAATGTAGATTGCGTTCTCCCTCCATCCCCCAATGTTTGACTCACCCTTTTAGGATCCTGCTGTTGCTAGCATGCTAGGGGATTCAGGAAATAAAAACACACAAAATAATCACTTATTTTAATTTTTAAGGGGAAAAAGGAGCATGGAAAGTTATTGTTAGTGGTGGTGAGATTGTTTTATTTGTTGGAGTAGTCACACACATACACACATTTGCCTGCCAATAAAGAAATCTTGGCTTTTAAAAAGAGAGCTAAACAAAGCGAATGATGGAGGCTTCGGACAGGTTTGGTTAAGCATCAAAAATAAAATTGTATTGGCCACAAACTGTCTTGTCCTGAACTTATTGTGTTTCCTGAACTATCCCAAGCTAGTCTTGGACTGTACCCCCAAAGTAAAGGTGTTAACAGAAGAAGGAGAAGCATAGATTTGGAGCTTGAAGGGACCTCAGAGACCAGTTAGTTTATTATTTTACAGATGGGGAAACTGAGGTCCAAAGAGGTTGTGATTTGCCCAAAGCTCACAAAGGCTTACTCGAAAGCCATTATTCTTTCCAGGAGAAGAAGCGAAGTAGAGGGATGGAAAATGTCAACTTCAAGAGAAGAGGAAGAAAGCAGAGAGAGAGGGAAAGGAGAGGGAAAGGAAAAGGAGGAAGAGGATCAGAGGCTCAAAGATTTGGAGCTGTGAAGGATCAGAGAAGTCATCGAGTCCAGTTCCCTCATTAAGAGGATGAGGAAGAAGGATGGGAGGTAGAAAAGGGAGGTGAGGGTGAAGACAAAAACAGCAGCTACTGTAATGATAACCCTTTCATTTTTAACAAGCTGTTTGACCATTACTGTGGAACCCTAGCAGGTACTACACTGTCTCCTCAACTCTAATCTCATGAAGAGTTAGAGGTAGAAAGGAGAGAACAAGTAGCCCTCAAGGTGCCTAGCTAGAGAAGGTAAACTGCCCAGGGGTAAAATCCAGGGGACCAGAGCAGCACTGACTGCTCCTCAAGAAAAGGAGAAGAAACCTTTCATCTCTCCAGAGCATGAGCTTTGGGGAGTACTGCAGCCTAAGGAAGGGCAAACCCTCCATGGAGGCAGAAAAGAGAAATGCCACCACCAGCTCTTTCTTAGCTTTGTTTGTCAGATTCTTCAGAGGATGACTCAAGACATTGGACCAGAATGGATATGCACAGCCCTCCAGGCAGGCAGAAGAAAATGTTTATTTTTTTCCCCAAAAAAACAAAAACCAATCTTCTTTTCTTGGAACTGGCCCTGGCAATTTCCTAAGCTTCACCTAGATCCTCCCTCCCTTCCCAATCAATTGGTCCTCCTCTGTCCAGCCAGAGAATAGCTTGTTCTCAGAGGGGTCAGCCAGGCAGCAGAAAGGACTGGGTGTTCCCTACTCTGGCTCAGAATGTGCCCCAGCCTTCTCAGAAAGCTGCTCCCAGCCCAGTCCGACTCCAGGCTGAAAAACTGCCTCACTGACCCCAATACGCTGGGACACAGAACAGTCTCCATCCCAATCAACTCAACTCCAACACTCTTTTCTTGGAGTCAGCTGACCTGACACTAACTTGGAGAAATGTGTGTATTTGTGTGTAGATGCATCAATCTCTCTGACTTTTCCCCTGGTAGGAAGTGGTCAGAAAATTGAAGATATTAATCATCACTTAGGTGCAAATTTCATCTTCCCTGAATAAAACCATTATTTCTGAGAGAGCTCACACAGAAGGGCAGGTCCTGAGTAGAGAAGGCCTCAAGTTATAAGCTTCTGAAGGTGGTTTAGGGGTCACTTAGCTTCGGCCCACAAATGGTCCCCAAGTCAACATGGCTTTCTGTTCCACCCAAGAAACATCCCTGAAGTGAAGGACCGTCATTTTTGCCTTTGTACCCCCATTACCTAAAAGTGGCTGGAACATAGTAGGTACTTAATGTTTGTTGCCTGATTGATCTGAATGTGAAGAATTGTAAGGTTCTTACATTCTTACTTTCCTAACCTCCATTTTTGCTTCTGTTTTTGTATCCCCAGAACACAGTGGAGTTCATGGCACATAGCCGATACTTAATAGATGCTTGTTGAATAAATGAATGGAGCCCCAAGGTCCATGCCTATTCATTGTTCAGGGTAGCCTTAGCAGAAGAGACTTTGACCTACCTTCAGGTCAGTCCTGGGCCAAGAGGGAAGTAAAGAATATTTTTTAAGACCAGAAAAATGCAGCTTCATTTAATATATATGTATATGCATATAAAAGCAAAGGGTTCCAGTTTGGATACCAATGCAACCAGAGATGATTAACCCTTTTAGAGTAAAGCATACCTCATTCACTTTCCACCATCTCATGCTGGGTCTTGGCTGACTCAGCTCTTTGCTTAACTGAAGTCAGAAACCCAAAACACTCAAATTCACTTAGGGGACTAAGTTCCCAGAGCCTCCTGGACAACCAGGAAGGAGTTTCTAACAAGGCTAGGGAGAGTGGAAAAGAAATTGGTTTTAAAGCATTTTGCACTGGAGTGTTTCGTTTGGTTTTATGAAAAGTGTGCATTTTTAATGAGATCCCATCTTCTTCCTAATCTAGGTTTTGCCAGCATCTTATGTAGCAATCATACACACACACATACACATGTAAGGGACCAGTAGAAAGAAGCTAAAGGAGCTATGTCAAATTCCTAGGTGACCAATGGATGTTGGATGCTCAGTCTATCTTAGAAATGGCCATGTAAAGTGATCTGGGTGAGCCAGTGAAGCCATTTAACGTCTTGTTGCTCACTCCAGTGTCCAACTTAGAATATCTGCCCCCACTGGGATTGATTTAAATAAATGTTTTAAAAAAACACCACCCAATCTTTGGAACCTAATTGCCAGGAAGTGGGTCTCCTTCAAAGAAATGCCTCAGTGGCGGTGGATTTAAACCAAAGGAAAACCTGCCAAGGGGACTGGATCAATTAGTGACTGATCAGGAGGATTGACAGGAACCAAGTTAATGGACTCAAAACAGAATCCCCTACCTGACCCCAGGACCAGAGACTTTAGTTAGAGGGATGAAGGGAAAGGTGCTGGGCCAGGCAGAAGCGGTATTCTCAGTGGAGGCCAGATGACTCTCTTCTTCGACATAAAATGAGGTTCTCTGCTCTCTAACAGCAGCAAGGGAAGAAAGCTTATCTCAGCCATTAGCAGTCAGGGGGATCAAACAGATCTGGCCTCACTCTGAATAAACAAAATCAGCTCAGTGACCCCATACAAGTGTTCACCACTGGATTGCCTTTATCAGAGGAGAAGGTTGGGGAGGAGGGAGATTAAAGTGGGAAAAATTCTCAATCCACCAGGTAGCAAAGTGCCAGAGGGGACAGGAGCTGTCCTCATCGGTGTAATAACAGAGACAAGTAAGGACATAGGGGTTGAGATTGGTCTGTTTTCGCTTGGGTGCCAGAGAGAGCTGCAAAAAACCATCCTAGCAACTCCCTCCTTCCTCCACCCCACCCCTCTCCCCATTCCCTTTTTATCCTAGGCCAATGCTTTATCATGGTGTCTCCCCTCAGTGCTGGGGAGGGGCCGCCTCAGTAGGGATGGGGAGAGTTGGCCCACGCTCATTAAAACTCCGTGGGTGGCGTCACTCTGAGCGTCTGTAGGGGGAGAGGGTGGAGCCTGGAAGAGGGCTGCCTTGATTCCCAGGGGAGGGAGGCCTCTGGAGGCAGGCAGGCAGGCAGGCAGGCGAGAGAGAGAAGGGTCCCTGGCCCAAATGGAGAGGCAGTAATTATGGGAGACGCCCTGTTCGAGGCAGCAGCGAAGAGGGGGAAGCCAGTGCTGGCACCCTCCTGGCTTTGTTGGCGCTATTCCTGGGTTGGTAATTAAGCATTTTGCAAAGCCAGCTCTGACTGCACGCACACACGCAGGCACGCACCCACGGGGAGCTGTGCCTCTCTCATCTGCCTCCACGAACACCTTCTTTTTAGAGCAGCTGCAGCAACTGCCTCTCCCCAGCTCTGCACAGAGGGTGGAGAAGGCCAAGGGGCTGGCTCTATCTCCATCTCCAGGAGGTAGGGATGGGGCATGTCTTTGGGGGAGCCTTTGGTGGCCTGTTTCCTGGTTTTTGGCCCAGTATCACAAGCCACACACTTCAGACTCAAGGAAAATCATTTACTCACAGCCCTACCTCCAGAAACAAATAAAGATTCTTAAGGGAGTCTTAAGTGCTGAGACCACCCTCGTGAAATGTCCCGGAAGGGTGAGAAACAAAAAAGGGAGAGAAATCAATATAACGGGAATCAAGCTGAACAGGAATGGTTTGAGTGGGAGGGAAGGCACTGAATGTGCCCCCGATGGGGGAAAGGAAGCCAAGGAAAGAAACCACCACTCCAAGATACAATATCAGAAGAAAGGGAAAGTAATGGTCCAGACCAACTTCAGGGAGATACACGAGTCCACAAAACAGAATTCTCCCAAGTTTCGAAGGTAACAGGAACTGCCTATGGGATTAATGAGGGAACCCCCACTTTCATCCACCGGTCTGTCCTGAGGTCCTCCGTACTCCTCATCGCCAGAGTCCACTCCATTCTCCCCAGAGCCAAACTCTCCTGTAGTGTCCCTCTCTCTGCCATCACTCATTGCCAGTGTGCTGGTCCCTGGGAAGGAGACAGTGGAGAAGGTGGAGGGTGGCTTCCCTTCATTCCCCTCCAGAACTGGGAAGGACAGCACCCAGCTGGGTTACAAAGCCAGGAGAGTGGGAGAGTTCAAGGAATCTGAAGACTGGTCCCCGCTGCTGCTACTTCTCCGGTGGGCCTTGGAGCATGACTCAGAAGGGGACACAGGGGACTCTTGCTCCAACACGTTTGGGTAGGTAAAGACCAGGTTGGAGGTGCCCGGGGTGATGGCTGGAGTGGAGGTCACCACAATAGGGGTGTTGAGGGGCTCCTCCCCATAAAAGCCCCCAGCAATGTTGATGGGTTTAATGACGGACCTCTGGGCCTTGTCCAGGGCTGAAGAGGAGGAGGATGGGATCTCTTCTTCCAAGGGCTCTTGCTTCACCACAACAGTACCTACCCCGCCGCCGGGGCGCATGGACTGCAGGCTGTGGGATGGTGGGGTCCGACGCTCTTCGGGGCTGATCTTGCACACAGGCCCATGTGCCACCAACATAAACTCTAGCTTCTCCTTCTCCTTCTGCAGCTCAGCTATCTCCTTCTGCAGCCCCGACTTCTCTTCCTCCAGCTCTTCTGTCTCCTGTTGGGAGAAGAAGAGAAATTGAGTCAAGTCAAAGGGAGGAACCCCCATTTTCCCTTCTATGTTCTCAACGTTAATGAACCACAGGATCAAGAGTTCATACGCCAAGAGCTGGAAGCAACCTCAGAGGTCACTTGGTCCAACTCCCTCATTTTACAGATGAGGAAACTGAGTCCCAAGGTCACACAGGTAGTAAGTATCAAGAGTCAGGATTGAAATCCAAGTCTCTGATTCCAGAGGACCACCATACAATGTCTCAAGTTCAGACTCGGGAGTGACCGCAAACAATTTCTGTGGACCCAGTCACAAAATCTAAGAAACACGGTGTCTTAAGAGGTGGAAGGAACCCTGTAAAAGCATCTAACTTAACCTGGACCTGAACAAAACTGCCCAGATGAATCAGGAGAGACCTGCTACTGGTTCCACCCTCCTTTTCCATCTTTGTCTCATAACATTCCCTCTATGCCCTAAGCCAAAGTCAAATGCGCTCTAGCCCACCCCAAACACACTGCTCCCTAGGCCTAGAATGCCACACCCTCCCCACTTTCCCAGTGGAATTCTTACCCATCCTTTAAACAATTTAAATACCACTTCCTCTATAAAGCCTGCACTGATATCCCCAGGGGTAATGACTTTCCCCCAAGATCTCACAAAGTACTTTGTTTGCAACCTTCAAATGAACTTGTCATGTCTGTGTTTGTCCTTACTAGGCCTACTAGACTGTAAGTTCCCAACATGAAGCAATCATCTAAAGGGGTTGGACTAGATTATCTTGAGGTTCTTCTAAGTTCTAGATCTGTTATCCTTTATTTTATGATCCTATGTTTTATCTAAGCTTTGTTTTTCCCTCAGGGACTAGTCCACAGTAGGGGCTTAATTCAAGTCTTCTAGTTGAGTGAATGAATGATAATAGCACCTCATCTCACCATCTTGGACCTAAAGTTAAAAATTCTAAAACACCTGGAAGGTAAGATGCTTCTTGTCTCCAAAGCCCAATCTAGTTCAGCACACAAAATGGAGAAAAAGGATATTTGGAAAAGAGAGGAAAATGTTGTCTCCTAGAATAATCATGGGGCAGCCATAGCCAGTAAGTGGTGATGCTTTATTGAATGAGGTCATAGGACCATAGTTTTAGAGATGGAAGGGACCTCATAGGACATCCAGTCCAATCTTTTCATTTTACAAATAAGGAAACTGAGGCCTAGGAAGGATGATTGACTTTCCCAAGGTACTAGCAGTAGTATATGTTACAGAGGGAGCTTCATTTTAATGTCCCATGTACATCACAAGTTCAGCATATTTAAAATGAGAACTGAAAAACCAGTATTCTCCTGGGAATCTACCCTTTTTTTCCTATGCTTCATCCTCTCTCCCAACCCCTATCCTCAAACCCAAATTCACTTTCTCTTTCAATCAGGCGGTTGATGGAGTAGGAGATAGAGTGCGATACCTGGAATCAGGAAGACCTGAATTCAAATCCAGCCTCACACACTTACTAACTGAGTGACCTTGGGGCTAGTTGCTTAACCTCTGTTTGCCTCAGTTTCCTCAAATGTAAAATGGAAATAATAATAGTACCTACCTCTCAGGGTTGTTGTAAAGAACAAATGACATATTTGTTAAAAGCACTTAGCCTGGTGCCTGACATACAGTAGGTGCTATATCAATGCTTATTCTCTTCCCCTTCCCTTCATTTCCTCCCCAATTCCATCAGAATGGGTCTCAAGATTTCCAGAGCCAACTTTTGTTCTTCACCTTTCAGGGTAAATCATACAGTCAGATAAGGTATAAGACAACATTTCTAAGGGAGTAAATACCAACCTATTCCTCTCTCTACATGCTGCCCCCTACCTCCACCCAGTGCAAACTCCTATTTAAGGAAAGGTATGACAATAGTCAAACAAAGCAGGACGTGAAGGACAGTTATAGGAGAAAAGTTTCCATCTGCCTCAAGAGTCTGACAAGCGTCATGGGCTTACGAGAGGTTTCCTGTGGAGGATGTGGCCAAGGGACCTGTGAGGGGAAGGGAGGGGCAAGGTGCATGACCTCAAAGAGGAACATGGGGACTTTGTAAGGGTTACTCTAGGCTTTGGAGGGGTAGGATTTTCTGAGGCTCAGGAGAATATCAACTTTCTGAGGGCAAGGATTGTTTTGTTTTGGTCTTTGAAGCCTCAGGCCCTAGCAAGTGCTTAATTAATACTTGTAAAATCGAAGCAATGGGGGCTCTGGAGTCTAATGTCACTCTTGCTAAACTACTACCTTTGTGACCTCTGGGTAAGTGACTTATCCTCTCTGGACTGAAGTCTTCTTATGTATAAAATGATGAGGAAATTGGACTAGATGGGTCTTAAGGCCCCTTCCGGCTCTAAATCTATGATTTTATGAATTAACTTAATTAGGATTTGTGGGGAAAGACAAAGTTGAAAAGTGGAAAGTTTTCAAATACCAGTAGAAACAATGTCCAGATACCAAGATAAAGATTAATCACCTCTGCCTCCCACGTGATCTTGGGCAAATCAGGTAACCTCCCCTGGACCTCATCTTTCAAATTAGGGTTTGCACTCAATGGCTTCTGAATCTTCAAGCTCTGGAGTTCTGAACCAATGATCCTAAATGATATGATTCCACTCTTGCCTCATCACTTTCTCCACCCCCTCCCCATCTTCTCTACCCATTTCTGTGGATCTATTATCATGGATTTGCCCACTCACTTAGGATTTGAAGAAAAAAGCATCCTCATGCAATCTCTGATAATAGCCCTGCCATCTAATCCTGAAAATTCAACACTGCAGAATTCATTTGGGAAAGAGTCATCATTGAAGGGTCCCATGGACTCTGGGAAGAGCCCAGGTAGATGGAACCCTAGATTTGGACTCAGGACATGGGTTCACAGTCTGACTCTCCCACTTCTTATCTCTGTAATTCTGAGCAAGTTCCTTCAACTCTCTGAATCTAGGCCTTCTCATCTATAAAACGAGAAGGTTGGTAGACTGTTCTATCCCTTCCTGCTATAGATTCTTTGCCTCCTGGCAAACTAAAAGAGTGCTGTTCATGTATAAGAGTATCTCTCATGTCAAAAGAGATGTACCCAGGATGTACTCTCCTTTCCATAGACATCTTTGAATGAGGCGAGAAGGATTTGGATCCAATTCAGATCTTCCATTATCTCTTCTTAGGGGGTTGAGCTATAGACTCTTTAAATGGGATGATGTTGAGATTGGTCAGATCAAGGGTCAGGGAGGGAAAGGTCACGGACTTGGGTGATTAAGAAGCTAGAGAGAGTGACTCATAAGGTCAGAATGGAAGTATCAAGACCACAGAGAAAGGCTCATTTGACATGGTATGGGGTGAGGTTAGGAAGTTCATGCCAACAAAGGACATGAAGAATTTAAGGTGCACAGTCATAGAATATGACTCATCTTTGTCAAAAATGGAACCCAAACTATGGAGTTTAGGGAAAACATCTTTTTACTGATCTTAGATTGAGAGAGAAAATCTACTAGATTTAGGGCCTAACATTTGAAGTATTTAGAAATGGAGGGGACTAAATTCTGGACAGCAGAATGACCAGAGGTAGAATCAGACTTACACTGGCTCTTGAAGGCTGGAAATTTTTATATTAGAATAGGTCCATGCTATCACTTGGTTTTAGGATTGACAGATTCCAGAGGTCTAGAGAGGACAAGGTGTCAAGGCAGCGAGCCTGGTGTCTTTCACCACCAGTAACAATTCTTACCGCTTGCAGCTTCTCAGTCAACTCCCGGCGTCGGTTACGGCACTTGGCTGCAGCAAGCTTGTTCCGTTCTCTCCGAATTCTTCGCTTCTCTTCTTCTTCAGGAGACAGCTAGACGTGTGGACAGAAAGGAGAGGAGAAAATAAGGAAGTGACAAATGATAAGAATCAGGGCAATCTTGAGAATGTTTTTTCAGAAAACAATATTTTAAACCAGGTAGAAATCAGGAGAAGATGTGTAGGAAGGGAGTTAGACTGGGGTTCAACTGGGAAAGATATTTAAGTTGAGACCACAGTTCAAGGTTCTTTCACAGCTCACAGGAATAAGTACCTTACTAAGGTACTTACACTAGGAAGGACATGTACAATACTGAAGAAAACAGGGTCTGTTCTCTCTGAGGCAGAAATGGACCCTGGAATTTGCCAGATGTGTAGCAAGATGACATATTTTGTCATGTTAGCCCCTGATGCTTTGCCAAGAACAAAGAGTAAAAGCTGGAAATGCATATTGGAGAGATTTCCACTCATTGCCTGGCTTCACCCCACCTGCATAAGCAGCTTCTTCCAAACTAGCTAATTATCCCTCCCAGCACCCATGTCATCCCTGCCAGATTCATTATCCCCATTTGGTGGATGAAGAACCTAGCCCTGGAATCCCTGAAAGAGAAAGAAAAACATAAGGACTCTCTCCTTGTCCAACCGGGTCCAGCACATGGGCAATGTGTCAGGACAGTCAGAAAGGACCTCCTGACACTACCTTCCTTAGACCCTCACCTGAGAGGATCTGTCACATGCTCTGGGAAAAAGTTCCACATATGTCTGATTCAACTCAAATGAAGCTACACTGGACAGAGTGCCAGATCTGGAGTCAGTCAGAGGCAGTGGTTTCTCATTCTTACTTTTGTCCCTTATTACCTCTGACATTGGGAAATCTACAACCTGCCTACGCCTCAGTTTTCTCAGCTGTAAAATGGAAGTGTTGGAGTTCAAGGTCTCTGCAGTCCTCTCTAGCACCAGATCTATGATTCTATTATGGCACACCTATTATGTTCCCAAGGGCAGCTAGGTGGTTCAGTGGATAGAACACCGGGCCTGGAATCAAAGACTCCTCTTCCTGAATTCAAATCTGGCCTCAGACACTAGCTACGTGACCTTGGGCAAGTCACTCAACCTTGTTTGCCTCAGTTTCCTCATCTGTAAAAATGAGCTAGAGAAGGAAGTGGCAAACCACTCCAGTATCTTTCCCAAGAAAATCCCAAATGTGGTCACAAAGAGTTGGACATGATGAAATAACAGCTTTTAAATTGATATGATAATAATAATAATGGTTACATTAATGATAATGGCTGATATTCATATACTGCTTTGAAGCCCACAAAGTGCATTGCACACATGATCTCACTTAATCAACAAATATTCACTGAGTAAAACACTCTGCTAAGGTGCCAGGCCCTGGTGGGGACGCTGCTTTCAAGGGATGTGGCCACAACTTAGTGACCTTTAAGGGCCTGAATCATCCTCCCTCGTCACTGGATGTGTGAGACTACTGCCCACCCGCAGCAACCGTCTGGCATTCTGGTCAAAGGGTATAGAATAGTATTCATTCTGACAGCCATCCCGTTGGAACATAAACTCCTTAGAAAGCTCATGAAGCATCCCTCCACTTTCCAAAACAAGTGGGTGGACTACAGAAGTAGAATCACCTATACACTACCAGACATTCAAACTGCTTTTCTTCATTATGACAAAGGGTCCCATGGGAGAAGGGGAGGAGAAACATTTATAGAAATGACTATGATATAAACACAAACGCATTCAATAGCTACTTGATTGTTGTTTTTGTTAAGAATGTAAGTTCCTTGAGGGCAGAGAATTCATTTTGACTTTGTATTTCCACAACCCCCCTATTACAGGACTTTGCACATACGTTGTGCTTCATCAATGCTCGTTGATTGACTGACTATGCTGAATTGAACATCTGGCCCAAGGCTCAGTTCTCTGATAGTTTAGAAGAATAAAAAAGAAAAAACTATGTTATAGTCCCCACAATTTTCTGGATTCTTAATTTCAACGGTCTTCTGCAACAAGACTGACCAGTGCATCAGAGGATATGGCCAGTTAACTCTAAATCTGATGACCCCACACAACAAATTCAATTCAGCAGACATTTAATGAACACCTACTGTGTGCCAAGCACTGCAGTAAGCACTGAAGAATCAAAGGCAATCCAGCTTCTATTCACCAGAAGCCTATACTCCACTGTGCAGTCCATGATCTATGCACATAACCTTATCATCCTCATTCAGATAGAGACCTCAAAGACCCAGAACTGATGGTACTAGACTGCATCCTTCTACCTCCATCAGTCAAAAATATCTCCTAGAAAACATGTGAGGCCATTGCCTGGACATGAAACCACTCTGTAAGGTACAGAGGAAGGAAGAAAGTGATGCACACAGTGTGAGGAAGTGAGAAGACATGACATTGACATCACCCAGAGGGTACACCCAGAAGCACTGGGACCCCTAGTCTACGGCAGCCTTCTCAGATGTGTAGCTTAAGTAGCCTGTTGTATCACTTGCTGACTTGACTCTCTGGCTCTCCAGTTACCCATAGGGGCAGCTAGATGGTGCAGTGGATAGAGCACGGACTTGGAGTCAGGAAGACCTGAGTTCAAATCCAGCCTCAGACACTTACTAGTTGTGTAACCCTGGGCAAATCACTTAACCCTGTTGCCTCAGTTTCCTCATCTGTAAAATAAGATGGAGAAGGAAACAGCAAATCACTCCAGTATCTTTGCCAAGAACACCCCAAATAGGATCACCAAGAGTCAGACATGACTGAAATGACTCAGCAACAATCAGCTTTGCCTAAGGGTTTGCTATGGCTAAGCTCCACTCCCACCCCTACTCTCCACATATACTTTTGCTTTTTACTAGAATAACAAATATTTACAGTAAAAAAATCTATCCCCCAGCAGTCAATCTGACAATGAGCCTCTCCAAACAAACTGTCAATGGGGTCTAACAAGAATGAGGATAAAAAAATAATTGTAATGGTAATAATGCCTTACATACACTAGACCATAAGCTCCTAGATTTACAGCTAGAAGGAATTTTAGTCTTCTAATCCAACTCTCCCCCTTATTGTACAGATAAGAAGACTAAGGCCCAGAGAGGCAAAGGGACTTGCCCACAGTTACTCAGCTCGCAAGTCACAGCATATGAGTTCAAATCTTTTGACTCCCAAATCAAGGCTCTTTCCATTGTACCACACTGCCTCCTCTATTTAGAGCACTTTAAAGTTTACTATAAAGGGTTGTCCTATCCATCATCTCATCTGATGTCACACCAGCCCTGTCAGGCAGGCAGGACAGGTCTTTTTATTCCTATCTTATAGACAAAGACATCGGGGCCAAGTCAAGTGACTTGTCAAGATGACACAATTAGTAAGTAGTAGAGTAAAGCTTCAGAACCAGGTCTTCTACCTGCCAGTGGGGTACTTTTTCCATACGTGGCGTGACCATTTGGAGTATTCCCTCAATCATCACCATCCTGCCAGTCTCTGAGGTTCACGACCTCAGTGTTATCCTAGCTTCCTCACTCACACACAATCAGCTGCCAAGTCTTGTTGATTCTATCTCCATATTTGTTGCTCTCCCCAATCTCAATGGCCACAGCCACCATCTTGGTACAGGTCTTCATCACCTCTCACCTGGATTATTCCAACAACCCCTTAATTGATGCCTCTCCTCTGTCCCATCCAACCTCCATGAAGCTGCCAATGTAATTTTCCTCAAGGGCAGATCTGACCATGTCAAACTCCTATAGTCAGCAAGCTCCAGGACTGAAAATAAACTTTTATCTGTGATCTTTAAAGTTCTGAAAAACATGCCCCCTCCCCAGAACTACCCTCTACTCAAAGTGGCCTTTTTGCTCCTCCTCCTACAATGCTGTTCATCGCCTCTCTCCATGCAGACTCAGCTCACTATTGATGAGATCATCCAGCTGCTAGGGCCCTCTGTCTCTAAACTAACCGGTGGGTATTTGGTATTTATTCAATATATATTCATTAATAAATGTGTTGTTTCCCCACAGCGGAGGGTTAACTCTCCCTGAGGACAGGGGCTGTTGGATTTCTGACTTGGTGTCCCCAGTGAATAGCATAGAGTCTGGCTCATAGCAGGCACCTAATAAATGCTTGTTGATTAACTGATTAAACCAAACCTTTTCTAGATGACCTCTAAGGTCTCTTCTACCTCTGGGATTCTATCATGATAATCCATGAAGGGTCTCAGGTAAGGATATGAGCCCAGGTTACAGCAGAATTCTCATCACCCTGTGGGAATGCCTCCTCTGGCATTCGAGGGTGACCTGGAAGGGGCTTTGAGGGGCATCACCAAATGTCTCAAAATACTCAGTCCTGGTCTTCATCTGGTATTCTACGTGAGGTTGGCAACTTTTGGGGGAATCAGGTTAAAACAAGTTTAATAGCCCCAGGAACATTATTGTTATGTTCTTAATTCTTCAATGTTGGCCTTATTTAGGGATTGTACAGAAGGTAGCAAAATGTTCTCACCAGATCACATAGACACATGACTGTAACATGGCTTGGCCCAAAGCTTACTAAAAAGAGACTCAGAGCTGTTGATCTCCTCAGGTTCTTGCAAACATCCACCTTTTTGAGTATGACATCAAATGAGATGACAGATACAAGAGCCCTTTGTAAACTACAAAGTTGTATGTGCACGTGTATATGTATATAGACACATGTGTTTATATATACATATGACACAAATACATGTGTGATTATTGCTATTATTAGAGAGGTATCATGGCAATGTGGATAGTGGCAAGACGATATGGTTTCAAATCCTGCCTCTGATACTGGCAAATCATTTACTTGCTCCTCTGAAACCATTAACTACAGAACTGTTGCCAATATATTGTGGGATAGTAGGAATTCCTGGGAGTTCCCTATACCAGGAAAATCATAGGTCCAGTCCCAAATAAATTATCACTATTATTTTGTTACCATGACTAGGCACCATGTTCTATGTGTTGTGTGAGCACCATCCTAGCTAAACTCAGATAGGGGCTCATCCCCAGACCAGATGTCAGATGAGGTTTTGGTTTTTTACCCCAGCAAGTCTCAAAGACCATCTACCTACTAAGTAAGAGAGAAGTTGCCATCTGGGTTGGTGAAGGGATTACCTCCACACCAACAAAACAATACATCCTTGAAATGTTGCGGCGTCTTCACTATCATTTCAGTTCTTTCCTTCCCAGCACCCCGAGATCCTGGAAGAAGCCTGGCCTAGAAGTCTCCATGCCTGCTCCCAACCTCCCTTCCCCCTCCTTCCAAAACCCCAGTCTTGGGAGGTGTGCAGCAAGTTGTGGGAGCTGTCAACATAGGAAGTATCCAGGGAACATGAGATCAACACTGTCAGAGCGTGTGTGTGTCAGCACTACAGCCCTACCCACCCACACACTGCACGCACCCTCCCCTCAGAGCCCCAGGCCTCTCGAAAACAAGCTCCTGGAACACAAGCAGGTGCCAGACCCGGCTCCTGCTGAAGTGCCCCTCCCACCGAGCGATAGGATCCTAGGACACCAGCAGTGGAACCAGAAGGAACTTTGCTCCAACCATATAGTTCCACCCCTCCCTTTTACAGATAAAGAAACTGAGGGTCAGAGAAAGGTAACTGGCCCAAGGTCACCAAGAGAATAACTGACTTCAGATTCGATATTCCTTCCGTGGTGCCAGGTACAAGGGCCTGGGGATTTTTTTAATGAAGCTGACATTCATTTCTTCCTAGAGTTTGTTACGTTTTAGGGAAAGAGAGGCTCACTGATATCCATGATGGAACTGCATTTCCTCTGCTGTGGATCCCCTCTTATGCTTCCTGGGATGGTCAAGAGGAAACTGAGCCTAGTAGAAAAGCCATTGACTTTGAGGCAAGGAAACCTTATGAGATGGAATGGAATGGAATGGAAAACTGTATGAGAAAGGACAGACAGGACGGAACAGGATAGGATAAAATAGCATAGGACAGGACAGAAAAATAGAGGTAAGAGAGGACTCTGAAGCCAGAGAACCTGGGTTCAAATCCTAATTCAGACTGTACACTATATGGGTAAATCTGGGTAAGTCATTTAACCTCTCTAAAGCCTCAGTTCTCTCACCTGTAAAATGAGGAGTTTGGATTATATGGCTTCTAGGATCCATCCTGGTTCTAGATTTTTGGTCTTAGAATAGAACCACAAATCTGTAAAGGACCCCAGATATCACCCAACACAACCATGTTGTCTTCCCCCAACAGGATGCAAGCTTCTTGAGGGCAGGAAACATTTTGTTTTTTACTTTGTATTTCCAGCACCTGGCACTTATAAAGTATTTAACAAATTCTTTTTTGTTTATTTATTATTATTATCATCAATTTTTTTTTTTTTTACAAATTCTTGCTAAATGAAAGAAGACAATCCCCTCACTTTACAGATGAGGAAACTGAGGCTCGAGTAAGTGAACAGGCTTGCCCAATGTCACCCACTCAGTTAGGAACAGAGCTGGGACCAGAACTCAGGTCTCTGACTGCCAGTCCTGATGAGTGATGGTTCTGAGTTCCTGGCTCATGACGGATCATCAGAAAATGCCTCTTGTTCCTTCCTTCCTCTCACAAACAAATAAAAGCCTCCAGTCAGATTGTATTAGGATATTAGTGTGCATTAGGCATCACTCACAGAGAGGAGGCGAATGCCATTCAGCATCTTCCTGCCATGGTCCCCTGCAGCCTTAAGGAGTCAATGACTCTCCCAAGGTGCCTGACTCATCCCTGGGGTCATTTATGTCCTGGGAGAGTCTGGCTCACCAAAGTCTGTAAAATCTTTTGAGGTCCGTGGAGAAAAGCATATTAATAGGAGACATGATTATGATTGCTGATCCTAAAGGGTGGCTCCATTATAAGAGACCTCACTGGAAACATCAGGGCACTTAATGAATGAAGGCTGATTAACATGGGCCGCTCTGTCTGATTTGCACAGTATTTAATTACTATAATAGATCACAGAAATACAAAAAAGTCTGAGCTCAAAAGAATGTCAGGGCCACAAAGTACAATGTGAACAGGAATCCTTGCTACCACATCTCAAGCCAAGTTTTCATCCAAGATTTTGATTAAGACCTCTAGTGAGGGAGAACTCACTACCTCCAAAAGTGAGGGGGAACCCACTGCTTCTCAAAGCCACCCGTCCACTTTTGGACATATCTAGCAGCTAGCTCTAATTTACTTCCACTAAATTAATACCTCCCTCACTAGAACTTCTCTTTGCTCCCAGTTCTTCCCACTGGGGGTCAACAAGTCTACTGTTACAAATAACTGAAGACAGCTATCGGTATACCACCTCCCCCAGTCACATCTTCTCTTCTCCCCTTCCCCCCTCCCCAGTTTTTTCAAACAATGCCGATCTTGAGGTCCTTTACCGTGCTAATTACCATCCTAGGAATGCCCCTTCTAAAATGTGACTTTTGGGGTTCACTTTGCAAAGATACTGGAGTGGTTTGCCCTTTCCTTTTCCAACTCATTTTACAGATGAAGAAACTGAGATAAGCAGGGTTAAGTAACTTGACATAGCTAGTAAGTGTCTGAGGCCAGATTTGAATTCAGAAAGACTCATCTTTCTGACTCCAGGCCTGGCACTCTATCTACTGCACCACCTAGCTGCTCTCCCTATACCCCTGCTGGGATACATATATGATCTCCCAGGAAAGTACTGGTCTCTTGGGAGAAAGAAGCTCTACAATTCCAAATAACACTGAAACCATCGATGATAATGGCCAGGTGACCACTATTCCCCTCTTAATGAAAGGACAGATTTATAAGCTGTTCAGAGTGAAGAAGAACCTGGAGTTGATCCTTCTCCAAGAGGATGTCGATTAGTAGAGTGGGCATCTCAAGGAGGTGCGCTAGTCTGCCAGGTGGGGATGACTGTACAAGTTAGTAGTGGCAATGCAATGTGACAAGGAACCAAACTGGGAAGTATGTGGCCAGGCTTCTAAGGGAAGGTGCCTCCACCGGGGAGCAGGGCCTCCAAGCCTTTGTCTCCCAGGGTGGCATTTATACAAGCTGGGCCCCCATGCCTAGAAGAAACCTTCACCTCATCTCTGCCTTTCAGGATCCCTTTCTTCCTTCAGGGCTTAACTCAGATATCACCTCCTCTGTGGAACCTTTCTCAATCCCATCCTAGTTATAGATGTTCTCTCTCTTTCTTTATTTTAATTAATTTACATTTATTTATCTGTACATATGTTATATTAGATGGCTCAGACAGAGTGCTGGGCCTAGAATTCAAATCCAGCCTCAGTCACACTACCTGTGTGACCCTGGGCAAGTTATTTAACCTCTGTTTGCTTTGACCTGCAGGAGGAGTAACTTTTCCAAGAAAAACACCATGGACAGTATGGTTCACGGGGTCATGAAGAGTAGGACATGATTGAAGGACCAAACAACAAAAATATATTACCCTCAAAGAATATAAGCTTCCTGAAGGCAGCAGCTTCATATCTCTAGTATCCAGCACAGTACTTTGCACATTGTCAATACTTTAGAAATATTTGTTGAATAATAATATTTCCTCATAGGTACCTAGTACTTCAAAGTTGGCAAAGCATTTTAGAGGCAGCTAGTTGGCACAGTGACTAGAGCACAGGGTCTAGATTCAGAAAGACCTGAGTTCAAATCTGACCTCTGATACTTACAAGCTGTATGTCACTGACCCATTATCTGCCTCAGTTTCCTCAGCTGTAAAATGAGTATAATAATAGCACCTACCTCCTAGAATCGTTGTGAGAATCCAAGGAGATAATATTTGTAAAGCACTTAGCCCAGTGCCTACCACACAGTAGGCACTTAATCAATGCTTGATTCCTTACTTTCTTTTATATACGTTTTCTCATTTGATCTTCATAATAACCCTGCCAGGCAGACACTATTTTAACTCTTTTTTAGAAATGAGGAAACTGGGGATCAAAGAGATTAGGAGAGTTGGTCAAAGTTGCATACAGCTAATGGGAGGCTAGACTGGATTCTGAGTCCTAGTGCCATGTCTAATATTAGCTACTATGCCATATTGCCTCTGGAATGGACTGAATTGAAAACATTTTTTTTCTTTCGTCATAAGATCATATATTCGGAGCTAGAAGGTACCTCAGATAGCAGCTAAAACAAAGGCATCATTTTACAAATGGGGAAACTGAGGCTCCCTGAGGTTAAGTGACTTACTCAAGGTCAAAAGCAGGGGTGGGGAACAAGGCCTTATGTGACCCTCTAGGTCCTTAAGTGTGGCCCTTTGACTGAATCCAAACTTCACAGAACAAATCCCCTTAACAAAAGCATTTGTTCAGTAAAACTTGGACTCAGTCAAAAGGCCACACCCAAAGAGGAAACAGGTTTCCCACCCCTGGTCCAAAAGGTAGTAGATGTCAGAGGCAAAATTTGAACCTAGGTTCCCAAACCCCAGAACCAGCACTCTTCTCAATTACTCTGAGCACTATTAGAATATTCAGCAGTGAAAAGAGAGAATTGTGGGGGGGCAAGGATCCCTACTCTGACGCTACCTGCGTCTCTTCTGATGAGTCACTTCCCCTCCAGGGGTCTCACTTTCTTTACCCATAAAATGACAGGGATGGAGACTGGATGACCTCTCAGGGCCCTTCCAGCCACTGGTCACGGTAGCAGATCCAAGTCTGGACTCTGGTAAACAATGTGTTAAACTTGTCCCCCCAGCCTGTACCTCCTTTTCCTTTAGAACATGGAAAATTTGATGCTGACCCCATTCATAGAGATACTTAGAAAGCAGCTCATAAAACAGCCTGACACACACTTTGAGTTCTCTAAGAGCTCCATAAATGCTCAATAGTGACCATTTCCTGGATCCTCCAGGGGCATGGAGACACTGTAGGACTCTGCCCTCTGCCTACCTACGAAACCCAGTTCAACTGACAAGCCAAACTCGAGGGCTAGCCAGCCACTCTAAAAAGCATGAGCTCCGATAGGTGGATATGTCCATCATTTTATGAGTCCTGAGTTCCCCTCAGAGGCATATGCATAGAGTGTCTACTCTATCTCCTCCTTCAAATGGTTGATGTCATCCTACTGGGATGACAAAACCACTCAAAGCAGAAAGAGAGCCTGTTGTGATGGCTTTGAACTGTATGACCACCGGCTCCCTGCCTTTGTGGGGCAGATCATAGGTTCACAGAACCAATACCCACTAGCCAGAGAGGCAGAGGATGAGGGTGAAAATCCCACTCTGACAATGACCATTTGTGTGACATTGGGCAAGTCAAATAACTTCCTCAGGCCTCAGTTTCCTCAACTGTAAAATTAATGATTTGGTCTAGAGAGCCTCTGGGATCTCCTCCATCTCAAAGTCTATGATCTTATGACTTCATGAGGCCATCTAATCTAAGGTCTTAATTTTATAAATGAGGAACGTAAGGCCCAGGCAAATTACCCAAGGACAAAGAGGAAGCATCAGACACAGAATCTGAACCCAGGTCCTCTGACTTCAGAGCTAGTGTTCTTTCCATTCTATCAAAGGCACTACTAACAATTTCCTACATATAAAAGGTTCTTCTCCTGTCTCATCCTCCAAGAAATGAATATGGGATAATAATAAAAATACTGATATCTGAATCTGTGATTTTTGCTCCATTTTACAAACTAAGAAATCACAGCTGGTTTCAAATGAAGTGACTCGCCCAGGGTCTCACAGCTAATAAGTGGTTGAGGACAGATTCAAACCCAAGTTTTCCTAACTCCAAGCCCAATGTTCTACCCACAGTAGTCAAGAACTCTGTTAATAAGCTGTAGGTCTCCCAGCTCCATCTTCTCCATCTCTGTGGAAAAATGCCCACCCTGACAAGATTTTCTAAGCTCTCTTGCCTGGTTCATTTTCACAAGTCTGTGTTTTACCTGTTCATCTCTCCTTCTCCTGCCCACAGTGGTGCCGATGGTTTTGATCACCCCAGGTCTTGCAAGAGTCATATGTCCCGGGACCGAGGCAAGGCCTGGCAGTGGGCTGTAAGGGTGGGAGCGGGTGTATGGATTCGACATGGAGGTGATGACTGTGGGCTGCACCATCCACTGGAGATCCTGGCTGGTGGTAATGGCATTGATCGTGGGGATGAAGGCACTGCCAGATCCTGGCATATCTACCCGGAATTTCTAAGACAAAGAAAAAAAGAGACATACAAAATAAAAATGAGATTAAGATGAGAATCAAATCTGAGCAAAAGAAGAGAAGGTACCAAGAGGAGAAAACCAGGAAGAGGCAGGACCCAAGATGAGACTGACCCAGAGGCTCTAAACAAAATCTGCTGCATCCATGACGCAAAGGAATCCTGCCTGGGCACGAGTCTTTCCATTCCAGTCTGCAGCCCAACTATAGGAATGTGACAGAGAAATAAGGCTGTCAACACATCCAAAGCTGACTTTAAAATAGATGCAGCAGCCCATCAGTATGCACACAGCCAGGCACTCTCTGCACCTCACCCAGGCAAGCTGTCGTGGTATTCAGCAGAAGGGCCTTCTGCCTGGGTGTTCAGAGAGGTTTGGGATTCACAGCTGTCAATCATTCCCCTAGGTGCAAGAACCCTGTGGCCAACGACCAATGAGAGAAGCCTTTAGAACGCATCACTTTCCTAAAAGGATGGACCCCTGTTGGGCTGAAGGCTTAGCATTGTGGGAGAGGGTCCTGGGACAGCTCTTTCTACTTTCAGACTCCATACTTGTCACCTTTCTGTTCATCTGTACCAGAATGCGCATACTGTATCATTTGACTCATCTAGTCATTTATCCATGCATCCATTTATCCATCCTCATAGAGGTTATTTGGGAGATTCGTTCTCTTGAAAAACTTCATAGGTATAAAATGTTCTTTATCTCCTATCCCATTCTCCAAGAAATTCAGACAATAATAAAAATATTCAAATCTGCAATTTCATTGGTGTGGGAAACTCCCAGTGTGGAGAAATCCTTCTTCTGGTACAAATGAGCAATATATAGTCTTAGAGAGTTCCTGGGGACCCTGAGAGAAGTCTGTCCAAAGTCCCGCAGCCAGAGTATTTGGAAGAGCACGCACTCTTTTGTCTCTACCCTGCCCCTGCTGTATCACAGTGTAATGCTTTTTTGTGGTATGCTTTATGAAGAAATCTATTTTAAAAATAAGGCAAACAAGATGGCTCCTCATTATAGGAAGAATTCAACATCTTTCAGGGATGCAATTGACAAAGGAGAAGTTACAGTGCAATAGAATTTAGAGCTAGAAGATGCTTTAGAACTCATCCTGTACAACCCTAACATGTTATAGTCAGGGAACAGAAGCCCAGAGGGTTGGAATCCTTTGCCTCAAGTTTCTAGCCTTCAGGAGTGAAGAATAACCAGAAAACCTCATGCTCCTGAGGTTTCCACCTAACCCTCTGTAAATATTCTAACATCTAACCTATAGGATCTCTTAATAGACAGAATAGAAGCTTGTTGAGGAAGGAAGAGATTATTTCATCTTTGTCTGCAACTCCCCGACATAAAGCACAGTACCATACATGCAGTAAGTACATAATAATTGTTCATTGATTGGCCAATTCACCTGGGGGATAAATAGAATATAACACACCTACATCCCGCTTTGTCCTTGAATCAGCTCATACACTGGCATCTAGCCTGACCTTGCCAAAGATCTCCATAGATTTCCTTGGTTGGATTCAGACAGCCCATAACTTGGAAGCATTTCTCCTCTTAGCTAGATGACCCATCTTAGGACTTGGTAATTCACTGGTGACCACAGCTTCCATGTGTGTGACTGAGTCTGTATGTGTGTGTGTGTGTGTGTGTGTGTGTGTGTGTGTGTGTGTGTGTGCGTGTGTGTGTGTATGTGTGTTTTCTGATCTGCCCAGAGTGGACAGAATCATCTACTACTACAGCTCCTTCAAGGGTGCCCTGAAAAATCATCCAACTTTTCCTGGGTTCCTTCAGTGGAAATGGAGATCTAGGAGATGGAAAGACAGAATGTTTTCATTTCAAAACAAGGAATCATAAGGTTTAAGACTGCCAGACTAGAGGCAGCTAGCTGGCACAGCAGACAGAGGAGGGCACAACTCAGGAAGATGGGGGCTTGAATCTTGCCTCAGTTAAGACAGACAATGTGATTCAGAGGAAAGTACAATGACTGGCCTTGGAATCGGAGGACCCCGGTTCAAATCTTCCTCTGCTCCTTGCTACTTATGTGACCTTAGGCAAATCATTTTAACTTTTCTGACCCCGGTTCCTTCATCTGTAAAATGAGGGAAGTGGTGCAGAGGGCTCCTAAAGGTCCTTTTATCTCTATAGATGAGATTCTATGAACTAGCTGTCTTTGAGAAGAATGTGGTTGCCCCAAGGACCCAGTGTCAAAGGGCTCCATCCTTTAGAACTCCACAAGGAACACTAAGGGCAAAGATAACAAGGCTTGAGAGATGACTTACTCAGCTAACTCATATTAAGTGTCTTCTACGTGCTAGGCACTGTGCATTCAAACTAAAAATGAAGCTGTTCCTGCCCTCAAGAAACTTATATAATACTGTGGGAAAAGAATGCATGTACACAGCTAAATAGAAACATGTGCAAAATCTGCACAACATGAACACAAAGAAATTTCAAGGGGCAGCAGAGGCATCAATCATTGGAAAAGTCAAGAAAGACTTCATTTAGGAGGTGACACAAGCTGAACCTGGAAAGAAGGAAAGAAAGGTTAGGAAGCAAAGTGGACATCATCCTCCCCTGAGAGAACAGCTAGGCAGGGGACAAACGTGATGTTTGGGGGAAATGGCTGAGGCAGTCTATATATGTATTTATACGTGCGACTATATTCAACTTATAACATCCAGGGTTCCATCCTTCTTAAGCTCCTAGGAGATGAAAGGAACCTCAAAGGTCATTTCATCCAACCCCTTCAATTTACAGAAAAGGAAACTGAGGCACAGAGAGGAGACTTGCCCCAAATTACATCAGTGGTCAATTGTGTCCCCATGTCATACTGAAAGCAACTCTTCAGAAAACTGCTTCCTCTTTCTCCTTCTGGGGGAAGTGCCCCAAATTTACATTCTACTTCTTTACTTTTAACTGGAAGCTTTTGGGGTCCTCAATGAGCTGGGCAATCTTGGAGTCCTCTGGAGATAAGTGATTCAATAATTTGACCTGAACCCTCCTGAGCTCAAGAGAACCATCAGCTTTGAGGAAGGTATCTTCCTCAAATAAAGTGTATTCTATTTTCTTAGGGACTAGACCCCCACCTCTGTACATTGAACTGGAAAAAAACCAGAGGTTGGACAATTGGGACTAAGAGGCAAAAAGGCCCCCAAGAAAAGTTTGACTAAGCTTGCTGCTGGCATTTTGGTTTGCTTTGTAGACAGCAGGTCTACAAAACGTACTCCAGAGATCCTGTCCGCCAGATTCCTTGCAGCAATTGGTCCTGTCTAGACAAAACAAGCCAGCAGTAAAAACAAGGTTGTAGGTAATGAGGGCCTCTGAAATGCTTGTACACCTTGTTTCAGACAGGAGGTAAATCCATCTGGATAACACCCTGGCACAGAACTGCAAGAAAAGCTGTGTCCCATCCCCAGAGGGGCCTGGGGCCCTGATAAAGAATGCTTTTGTCTCTGAGGAGCCTTTCTGGGAGACACACAAAAGTCTAAATTAGATCTGGCAGATGTGCCTTGTCCCAGCTCTGAAAACATTAGCCAGGAAGTTACGATGATGCAGGAGAGAAGTGGTGAGATTGGCAGTTTGTGGTCCCTGAAATGATCCTGGCATCCCTCTGTGCAAACATGACCTTAGAATCAGGTCAATAGTGCCACATTGGGAATAAATCATGCATTCCCAGGAACCAGTTAGCATCAACAGACCACTTAAAGAAGGCAACAATTCAGCAGGAGGTCAAGTTCCTTCATATGCAACATTTAGAAAAAGTATTGATTAAATTCCCTCTATGTGCCAAGGCACTGTGCTACCTTAACAGGGAATACTATAGTGGGGACGGAACCTAAGATACAATTTGATGGAGTAGGACAGTGGAATAAACATGAGCATGTGCTAGGTGCTGCAGCTATAAATGCAGAAAGAAAGATTGATTTTATTTTTGTCTCTGTACCCTCAGTGTTCAGTTAGCCCAGTGCCTGGCACCTCAGAGGCATTTAATAAATGTTTGTTGAACTGAACTGATTTGAGTTGAAGTGGTTTCCTGGGGGTGCCTTCGACCACTCAGAGACTCTCCTTTTTAGGACAGACCTGAGGATATCAGGGAAACATAGTGTGCCACATGTGGTTAGACATGTGGCATCTTCCAGTTCGAAGACTGAATCATTCGCAACAGTCAGTCAGTAAACATGTTTTAAGTACCTCTATGTGATGGGCACTATGTTACATGCTAAACACTAGGCAACATACCCTGGGATACTCTGAGAGTCTCCAGGGGGGTTAGAAGGCTCAGCCCCACATACTGAGGACCTGGGAATTTTGGAGAAACAACATCCTCAGAAACAAGAAAGAAAGAAGTAAAAACAAGAGAATACCCAAAGGCTATGGTGTCCTGATTCATTTAACTAAGTTTCTTGAGATTCTGGGCTAAGGGGAGGAAGTTAAAGCATCTAGTGGTCAACAGGCCTACTCTGCTGTTTCAACTTCGGGCTCCAGAAACCCTAATAAACTCCTGGATTAGACCAGTATCCAAAAAACACCCTGGCAGGGTGTTGGCTGGAAATACTGGGTTCAGACCCACCCCCACCTCCGCCCAAACTTTGTGTGGAAATGACATCACTGGGCCTACTGTCAGCCCCTGAGGATGTATGCAGTGGAGCAGCCAGACAGGTCACTGCAGTCCAAAGGATGAAGAGTAAGCCTGAGCCTTGGGGAAAGCTACCTTTCTGAGAGCCCACACTACTGCCTCGGATCTAGACATGAATATCTGTAGCGCTCTCTTTCTCTCTCTCTCTCTCTCTCTCTCTCTCTCTCTCTCTCTCTCTCTCTCACACACACACACACACACACACACACACACACCTCATCACCACCACCACCACAGGAAGACAGACTTAATAGCTGTCTAGAGGACTGTCATGTGAAAAAGATTAGACTTGTCCAGTTTGGGCCCGGAAGGCTACGGATGAAAGCAGCAAGTTTCAGGAAGGAAATTGCTAACAACTAGAACTGTCTTCAAGGTCAGGAGAAAGCCTTTAAGAAGAGGTTGAGTGACCACTGGAAGATGTTCCTGCTCAGCCTTGGATTGGACCAGATTTCCCTCCCAACTGGGGATATTCAAGGATTCTAAGATCTGGAGTCCTGTATTTCACTAGTCAATTTACTCTCAGATTCTAAGTTTGCTGTAGATGTGTTTAGTACCTTATTCTAGTAATGATCAAGGATAAGGATTTGGAACCCTATTTAAAATAAACAAATGGTTTGTCCTAGATAAAGTCACCTAAGATGGTCAAAAATGGCATCCGAGATGCAAATCCAAGGCAGCTGGCTTGTCCCATATCCACTTTTTGGCATTTCATAATTGGAATGTCATCTTGGACCAGGCTTTCAAACATTACAGTAGGGATTTTGAAACTGGGGTCTGTGAACTTTTTAAAAAATATTTTGGACTTCAGGATAACTGATTTCCTTTGTAGTCTTACATATTTCATCTTATGGTCTTAAAATATTGGTCTGAGAAGGAGTCCATAGGTTTCACCAGACTGCCAAAGAGGAATCTGTAACCCCCCCCCCCCAAAAAAGTCAGGAGTCCCCGGCTTATAAACTCATATAGAGTTTATGGAGCTAGAAAAAACCTTAAAGGTCATTTAGTCCAACTAAAGGCCATTTAGTCCTTTATACATGGAGACCCTAGGAAATAAAATTGCCCCAAGTCACATAGGTGGTAGGCAGCAGAGCCCAGGATATGAACCTGGGTCAGGAAGAGAGGCAATTTCTGAAGAAAAAAAAAAGAAAAGAAAGTCATTGAACTTCAATTTTGTCTTCTTTCCATTAATGCCACAATGACCCTGAGTGTTTTCTGCCCAAAGCTGTCTAGTCTCTTCCTCAGGTTACAGGGCTAGGAAGGACTCACCGATATATGTGATGGAATTGCGTTTTCTCTCCCATGGACCCCCTCCCCAGCCTCCTAAGATGGTCAGGGTAAACTTATCCCATCTTCATGGGAGACGAACGGGATGAGATAAACATATAGTTCTGAAGGAAGAGGATGAATTCCTCGGGTATCTTTTAATTTTCCTTGCTTTGTAAGAAAAAAAGTACCCCTAGGAAAGGTTCTGAGTAAATCCAGACCCAAATGTTTTCTAGTTACTTTCTTTCCTTCAAATTATACATAGAAGCTAGATGAAATTCCTTCCATTCATCCATGATAGAATAGAAGTTTCTTGAGGGCAAGGACTATTTCATTTTTGTCTCTGGGTCCCCAACATTTAGTACATTTTACCTGGCACATAGTAGTTAGTTAAGAAATGCCTATTAAATGAATAACTAGAATATCCTACCCTGTATCTCAATCTTCTGTTGGACTCTCATATATCTGAAGTACTACTCATCTCACAAGGAATTATACTTGTCTCCCATCAGTCCCTTCTCCACAGTGGAATGTAAGCTTCTTGAAAGCAAGGATTGTTTCATTTTTGTCTCTGAATCCCAGGCACCTAGTATAGTGCCTAGCACATAGCAGGTACTTCATTAAATTCATATTAAATAAAATTGAACTAAATTATCCTACTTAAATTAACAAGTAAACCTTTTCATCTTAGGAAAGGTTATTCCATCTTTCCTCTGAAATTTCTAAAATTGGGGTTGATGGACTTTTCAAAAAATATTTTGTAGGCAATATAATTGATTTCCTTTGTATTATTTGCCATCTTGGCAAGGTAAGAAAAAGAAGAAAGAAAATCTACAATCATTTAAAATTATAAAAGCATGAATTTAGTGCTAGAAGGGATGAGGCACGTCTAGCCCAATCCCCTCAATTTACAGATCAAGAAACCGAGGCCCAGAAAAGTGAATTAATTTGCCCAAGGTCACACAAGTAGCCAGATGCAGAACCAGGATTTGAATGCAGAATTTGACTCTAAAGCCAGGGTTTTCTCCACCATGACTGGATGCAGGGATTTGTAAAGTACTTCTTCCTGGGTTCAAGGCTAACATAGTTAGTGGTTAACTAACTCTGTGCATATCAGAATGAAGGATCATGGAATTATTGATTTTGAGTTGGAAGGGAGCTTGGAAATCATCTGGTTCAACCCCTTCATTTGACAGATGAGGAAACAGAGTCCAGGGAAGTAGAATGACTTGCCCCAAATCACACACACACACACACACACACACACACACACACACACACACACACACACGCATACACTCTTTCCACTGTATTTCACTTTTTGTCTACGATCTTTTGAAGAGACTAAGAAATTATCTGATGTTTAAAAAAGGGAAGAAAGTTCCTAATACTAGGCCTAAAGCTAGGAACTAGCACTTACATTAAGAGCAGTTGTTGAGTAAGCTAATGATCACTGTGGTGATTTGCATAGTCCTTCTTTCAGGGTCCTTTCTTCCCAAAGATTCTATGAAAAGGAAACCATAGGAATTATCAAGAACTTTCTGAAAAAAGAAAAAAAAACAAACCTAGTCACGAGTGATTGAATTCTCTACCATTTACAGAAGGTACTGAGCCTAGGCTAGCTCAGGGCTGAGGCTATGTTCTCTGTTCAAACCAAGTCCTTAAGAATTAACTAAGCATCTACTATCTGCCTCACTTATCCTAAAGCTGACACACTGACAAACATCCATCTTCTTTTCTCTCCTGAGCACAGTGGCAAATCCTGCCACGTTGTAGGTCTGCGAAACAGTGGGGAGGACCAAGAAAAGCTGTATACTGTATTTTCCCTCTCCAAACCCAACAAATTAAAATTGCCAGACAGTCAAAGCAGTATAGGGTTACAGAATGTATGTTTACTGCCATCACTCACACTAGTCTCCAGAATACACCACAAATAAGACACATGTGGCAAGACTATCAAGAAAGGGGATATTTCAATGCTAAGCATTTTTTAGGTGCCATCTATGTCCAAGGTCCTGTCCTGGGGGGTGGGGGTAAGAGGCAAAACAGAGATAAATAACACATGGTACCTGCCCTTCAGGAGCTAACGTTCCAATAGAATTAGCATGTACACAAGCAAATGAGCACTCCCTTTTAAAGTAGGATGGCTGACTTAGAGTTGAAAGTCAACTAGTCCAACCCCCACATTTTAACAGACCAGGAAACTGAGGCTCAGAAAGATTAAATTACTTGCCCAAGGGCACCTAAGTATTATGTGATGAAGCTAAGATTTGAATCCAAGTCCTTCTGACCTCAAACCTAGAGTCCTTTCCACTATAACAGGCTATCTCTGGAAGCAATAACCTTGGGAGGTTATATACTTAGCTCCACAATGCTGCCACTGCTCAGGCCTATGGCTTTTCTAGCCATAGTTCATTTTTTTGAACAGTGACTGCCTGTTAGATCTTGAACACTTTCCTTCTTCCCCAACTTTCAAAGGTTTGAGAGCACCCTCAAAGATGAAATCCACCCTCAAAGGCTAAGGATTTATTGCTGTTTCCCTTCTTTGCCACCCCTTCCCCCAATGAATGTTATCCAAAAAAATGTGCTGCATGCCGTGTGGAACAAGGTGGCATCAGTGGATTAAGGGAATGCCACCCCCCCCCCCAGGTCTGCTCTGAAAACCATATCTGGAGGTCAAAGTTCTGATTTACTACTTAGAGAAACAATCTCCTTGCTTTATAATCATTCTGCGTTATACCAGCAAGATGGTGCTCAACAGGAGGGGAGTCAAGTAATGAAAATTAATTAAGATTTCAGTTTGGAGGACTGACACCCTCACTCTATACAACTACATTTATCACTTTGATGACAAAGTGAAGCTAAGTTCCACCAAATAAACAGAACAGACTAAATTTCTTTGACAACATCATTATCAGATCCTGATTTATAACATTTTTCTGATCAAGGCACAAACAATGCATCTTCACTACCACCATTGCCAAACTCAGGAGAAAAAAATTTCTGTGTCCCTAGTTCAGCATCATTGGGAGACTAACAGTGGAAAATGAGTGATAGTACCCACATACATTTTGGTGACCCAAATGAGAGAAATGTCTATTTCAACCAGGTGCCTTCAACCTAAAGAATACATTTTTATGGGGAGATACAGTTCAAATAGAAAAGTTTCCCAATTAAGGGCAGATTAAACATAGTGGTATTTATCTCCCTCTAAAAACTAGACCACAAGAGCTCTGAAAGTCAAGTTTAAAGCTTGGAATTCCAAGGAAGACATTTCCAGGGATGTTCTTAAGAGTGCCCCCTAGGGGGCACTCAAGAAGTATGGCTGGAGATGCCTTGGGAATCTCAGTCATTTCTGGTAAAGTTGTTTGAACTTAGGAATGTCCCAGCCTGGTACTGTTGGTAAAGTTCACTCCCAGGGAAATATTGTGTGTGTTCGTGCATGCATGGGCTGAGGGGATTGAGGGGGAGGAGGAGAAGGGTGACTGTGAGAATAGGAGATTGATTCTAGTATTCCTTGACAGGAAAACAGGATTCTAGTGCCCTTGATTTATTATCCTAAGTTATCTGAGAAATGGTCAACCTTGGAAAAGTTCTGCCTTTTGTTTTTGTTGTCTTTTATGTGTCTCTGTGTGTTTTTTTTAATAAAGAGGGGCCCCAGCTGATGAAAACAAGTTATGAAATAACCTATGTTTGTGTAACTGGCTAGATTGCGTAATGCTCCCTCCCAGAGACCGTAAGTGTTGAGAAGGGAGGCAGAAAAAGCATACAGATCTGGGAGGTGTTTTCCTAGGAAAGGGAGGAAGAAGAAAAAAAATCCCCTAAAAAATAATATATATGAATATATATATATAAAGAAAATGGGATGGGGGCAGAGATAAAGAATCACAGACAAGGAATCTTGGGGGATAAAATCATGAACTGGAGCAGGAAATATTTTTCATGCTTCAAGTTCCAGCCACATTCAAGAGTAGAAGCTTAAAAAAAAGTTCTCTGGAAAAAATGTCACTCTCCTGCATGGTCCTGTGCTAAGTCAGCCCAAGCCCTTTGAAGGAGATGGGTGGAAAAGGATTGCTGTTTTTGTTAGGGCAACATGTTTGTGCCCCGAGAAGCAAGGGGCTAGGAAAATGTAGCTGGAGGGAGACTTCCTTGGAAAGGAAGCACCCAAACTCAGTTGACCCAGTCTGTTGAGACTGCTAGAAAGGGAGCAGCTGTCCATGCTTTTCCCACTATTCATGTCCCAGACTAAAGGAAACTAGGGGAAATAAAGGGATGTCGGTTTCTCTGACCTACAGTCGTTTACCATGAGCCTTGCCAGCCTGGGTCTCTGAAAGAGCCCTAGCACCTACTTGTGAAGTAACTAAGGCCAGCCCAGCAACCACTCCCTACCTTCAATACGGTTTTGCACAGAAGCTGCAACCTTGATGGAAAAAACCCTAGTGACCAGACCCCCCCCCAAAAAAAAAAATCCTCCAGAACTATAAAAGGAGAGGGTGGCTCCAGAGCTTGTCTAATGCCCGAATTACCTTGAAAATCTCTCTGGTTTGAAAGGCGCCTCAGACTTCGGATGGCTGAGCAGAACTGGCAGGCCATATGAAAGAAGCAGTATACCAGGTTATTATCAATTGCAAAACCTTCATGTGTTACAGCATGCTAGGAATTAGCCAACACTTGCTTGCTGTTTAGCTAATGAGTCTCCATTATGCTCTGCTGGAGTCATTTCCCTTCCTCCTTCTTATTGCTGCTTCCCTGTTGGATTTTGAACCACAGCAAGGCATTGCTTCAATTTATAGCATGGGCTCCAAGGCCTCAGTGACATGCATTATCCAGCTGGTAATGATTCTTTGACTGCCCTAACTTCTCACCCCTTCCCAACCAGGTCAGGAATATATTTAGCAAAGTGACTGTAAAACTGAAAATGATTGTCCCCACTCAAACAACAGGAAAAGCAGATAGGGAAGAAATGAGGAAAAACCAAATGGGTAGGATTCCAAGATGGTCTGCTCAAGAGCTGGGTGAATTTGCGATTGGAGGGAAGGGGAGAGAAGGCAGAGAGAGCAAATGATTCCAGTCTAGTGGCAGAAATGGGCATGAAATCAATGGCACCTTTTTGACAAGGGTATAAACCTGTGTAGTTCTTTCAGGTGAAATTCTAGTTTAATTTCATTGGACTTAAGTAAAACAACTGAGTGTTCACAGTATTCAGAATACTATATTGTACATTCTAGGGAAGGTGTGTGTGTGTGTGTGTGTGTGTGTGTGTGTGTGTGTGTATGTGGGGGGGGGCTGTTGTTTTGAAGAGGAGGGAAAGTAGAATTAGAGAACATGGATAGGTCTGCTAAGGGGTGGAATGCCACCAGGTCTGAATATCACTTTGGAATAAATTATCCTTTCATAGGTACAAAAAAATCATCATGTTTCCACTCCTCCCCCCCCCACAAAGTCCAAGACAGAGTTCTCCTAACCCACTTTCTGGGGTTCTTCCCACAATCCCTTCGATATATATCTCAAATCAGAAGGCTGGTTGATGGCAACCTCTGGGCTGTACTCCACAACTCTTCAGGAAGATCTGAAAACCTAGGGAAGTAGAGGCTACTCTGGATTTCGGTGGGCCTCAAGAGTTAATTCAATGCATAAGACAAGCCCATACATGTAAAGGTCTGTGTGAAGATGATAATATTCCATGGAGGCCCCTCACCACCACTATCTTTCTGGTTTTTATAGGCAGCACAGCTCCATGTACACAATTTTTCTGACTTCAAACCAGTTGAGTTACTTTAAAAATATACCAGCTATGCGCTTTTTCAGCTCCAAGTACCACCCAAAAAACCTCTTGGGCTCTGCTACAACAGCCCCTTTCCCCTACTTTTCTCTCCAATGTCCCCTTAATAAAGCTTTGTTGACTACGAAAAGGTCCACTGCCAGGCCTTTTCTGGAATGGATTAGACTGTACAGAGGTGGTGAGAAGTGAGAGAGGCTCCCAAGGTGGGCATGACACGGGCTGAATCCCTTTGGTGTAGACTGCCTTAGGGAAAGGCTAGTTAGTTCAGCATGGGTCAGACTCTTTGATGATGAGCCTTTCACTCCTGCCATGCCCCGGACCTCTAGTCACTTACCCTCACTCACCTAGGCACATAACTGAACAGATCGTTCATCTAAAGCTAGAAGGAGCCTTCCGGGTTTAGTTCCACCTCTACATTTTACATCTGAAGAAACCAAGATCCAGAGTGGTAAAGTTATCTGCCCCGTATCACAAAGGTACAAAGTGGCAACCTGGGATCTGAACCCAGCTCCCAGCCCCTCACTCTTTCTTTCCTCTGCAGTATGCTGCTCCTCAACTAGAAGTAGTCCAAAGAATATCTCCTTCCCCAACCTCTTCCATCAAGGGGGTCTCTCTACAAACATGGCTGAAGAGAGGGAGGGGTATCCCCACGGGTATCAAGCTATGGCTTCTGGGGAAGGTGGATGTTTTCCAGGCCTTCCTCTGTCCATCTGTGAGAATTCTGGGGTGAGGGGAAAACATCCAGAAGCCAGCAGACTAGCCCTAGGATAACGTTATTTTATGTAAAGGGATGGGGTCTTGGAGGAACAAAACAATTCCATTTGGGGAAAGAGTTGGGATGATGGAGTAGGTGGGCAGTCATTGTCAGGGCTTCACATCTACCACATGATCCCCTTTTTCCCCAGAAAAAAAAAAGGCAAGGGGGTGAGAGAAGTCCGAAGAAACGAGACCCGGAAAAACGCATTGGGTTGGGGTTCTTGGCCCAAAGACAAACGAGAAAAAAGAAAGGTAGTAAAAAGGCTGTCTAGGAGAGGGCAGAGAGGGAAAGAGGAAAAGGAAGGGCTCGCTCCCCGCCAGGTGCATCCAGGAAGCCAGCGAGCTCTTCTGCTTACCTGCTGGCCACCGCCGCCACTGGAATAAGACTCTGCGTGCGCTGGAGAGCCGCTGCTGCCCCGGGACGAGGTGTCAAAGTTCCCGGGATAATCCTGGTACATGATCCGCGGTGGGAGCCCGAGAGGAAACAGGGTGTTTGTTTTCCCCCACCCTCCTCTTCCTCCTCCTCCTTCTCCTCCTCCCTGCCTAGCACTTGCTGGAGCGCTCTCGCCCCCGACGATCTCCTCTCTGGGTAGTCTCAGTATTTTTAAACCCTTCCCACCCCCCACCCCCAGGCCGAATGCTTCCAAACGCTCCTGGGGGGGGGACGAAGAGGGGAGAAGCCCGAAGTCGGCTGTGATGAGCCCTGGAGTGGCGCGCTCAGAACTTCTGCCGGGCACCAGCTGACCGCCTGGCCCTTTCTCTCTCTCCCCAAAGTCTGACCCTCCCTTCGGGCCCTCCCACACGCCCTCCCCCTCTCAACCCGAGAGCGGGCGGGTGGGGGCGGGGGGAACCTAGATCCTTGGGAAAGGGGAACGGAATCGATGTCCGCAAGGAAAAATGGGGCAGGGGGAGAAGAGAGAAAAAATAAGCCTGGAAACCAAACTAGCGAGCCCTGTCAGTGGGACCCGTGGACATTCAGCTAAAAAAGCTGGCTCTGAGAAACTTCGGCGGCTATTTCCTCCTTTCAAAAAAGAGGCTGAGAATAAACTTCCTGTGGATCGAATAGCCGTCCGAGTTTCAGAGAGGCTCTGACACTTGACAAAACAAGAATAATCTGGGGGAAAAGGCTTTGAAAAAACAAAAGCAAAAAACCCGAAAACGTTCCCCACTCGCCAGAAGGCTCCCCCGAACACCACTCAAAGGGAGGGAAAATCTTTTTCCTTTGAATGGACACCGAGCAAAGCTCAGTCCCTCCTGCCCGAGACCTCCCGGCTCCTTAGTGTCAAGCCCGAGAGCGAGCGGAACCCTCTTGTCTTTTAGAGCAAAGCTGCGCTCTCCTTTAATTAGAGATTCTGCCACTGGCTTCCCTGCCCTCTCCCCGGCACGCGAGAGGTGGCGGTGGGGCTCTTTTTTTCTCTCTCCCTCTTTCCTTTCCTGTCTTTCTCTTTCCCTGGTTGCAACTGCAGCTCCCCCTCCCTGCCTCGCCCTGTCCCTGTCTCAGTGGGTCTCTCTCTCTCTCTCTCTCTCTCTAGCTCTCTCCCCGCTGGTGCGCTCCGAGCCCCAGAGCTCTGCCTGCCTGGGATGACTCAGTGCAATGGCATTAGTTCAACTCCACACTCTTTATTATCCAGCCCCTTGTACCATGTGGATCTTTCACTCACGTCAACCCCCGGCTCACCAAACCCCACCTTGCGGGGAGGAGCGGGCGGGTGAGGGGAGGGAGGGGAAGAAAGAAAGGGAGGAGGAGGAGAGGAAAGGGGAGGGAGGAAGATAGAGGAGGGAGGAAGAAGAGGCTTTTTTCTTTCTATCCCCTCCTCAGCTAAAGGGCACTTGACACCATTCGGACACCCCGGAGTGAGGAAAGAAGGAAGGAGATGGCAGGGGGCGTAGAGACTGGGGAAAGGGGCTGAAAGGGGGAGGGGGCACGCCCGGAGCTCGAGCTTCTCTTTCCCCCCCCTGGAGTGGAACGTACCGGAGTGGATTTCTCTCACTTCTCCCCCTCCCCCCTTCCCCCCGTGCTCGCTTTGGTCCGTTCCATTGGCGCACTTTGCCAAAGATGGTCATTTGCGTTGCAGGACGTGAGTGCGGGTTTCCTTGGTTAGGGTGACGTGGTGGGAGAGGGATTCCCTTGCTCCCTAGCTTACCAGAGGCTTCAGAACTCCACTTAAAGGGGAACAGGGGCGGGAGAACAGAGAGAGGTCCCTCGTTCGACCGGGTTTCGGCTTAGCCTTTCTTTTCTTGTCTTGTTTTAATTACAGTGACAAAGGACACTTAAGGAACGTTGTGAGGCGCGGCCGAGAGATCGGTCTGGTGCCTGGCTGCCTGCTGTGTTCAGGGCCATTGAGAGGTGGAGGTCCAAAGACCAAAGCATTTTGCAGCCTTGGGTGGGGCCGGAGACTGGTTCACTCGGGCGCTCCCAGAGGGCTGTTCTTGGCTCCGGCGGAACGCGGTAGAGCCTGGGTGCCGGGTTGAGTGATGCCAGCTGCTCGCAGCTGGATTGATTGCTTCCTAGGATCCTCAAAGATGGAATGAATGATTCTAATGACATCCCTGCTGCTTCAGTGCAGTACAATTAGAACGCATCTGATACGTGCTAATAATACGTCATAAGCAAATCCCAAACTATAATTGATGGGGGGGGGGGGGGGGAGAAGGTGTGAGAGTAAAAGGGAGGGAGTAGACTAGGTCCTGTCCTCGTCTCTTTCTGCCAAGGAGTTAGACATTGAAAGCCTGGACTTTTGGACCAAAATTCTCACTGATTCCCTGGGCCTTAAAATCTTTGATTTAGTGGAATGCGAACATTTGTAGTCAGTATCTAAGTCATTCGAATTCCAAATCTGCCTCTGATTGGCCTTAGACATGTCACTTCACTTTTCTGAGTCTCCATTTCCCCATTTAAGATCCCTGTCAGTCCCTAATCGGATGAGATGATATTTGTAAAGGGCTCAGCACAGTGCCTGGTACAAATAGGTCCTATATAAATGATTCCTTAATCCGTGACTGTCTTTTCGTGACTAGATTTCTTTATTTGTGCAAGGTGTATGAAGCGGGGAGACTGGAAAGTGTCTTCAGAGAGCTTGGGCCTTCGGACTCTCTGTCCGGAAGGTTCTCTTGGACGCCAGGTCGGGAGCTTTTAAGCCTTTCCTCAGCCGCTGAAACCCGGGAATGCGGCCCAGCGCTCCCTCAGGGCTGTTGTTTACATTTCTAACGCACATTTAGTCCCAACCCGGGCCAGTTTGGGGCGGGCCCGGCCGTGCCTCTGCCCCTGACCCAGCCAGCTCTGAGACAGTGCCTCTCGTCTCCTCCTACCCAGGCTAGAGCACGCTTGGAAGGAGGTAAGCCAGGTCTCCGAGCCTGCAGTGGGAGGATGAGAGATGTCGGCGGCAGTGGAAACAAAGGTTTAGGGGTTTGCTAGTGTTTTGTTTCTTGCTTGTGTTTGGTTTGGCTTTTTGGCCTCGCTGGCTTATTTATTTATGTAACTTTCCCAGAAGGATGAGTAAATGCAGATCTTTGACGCAAAACGGATCAGATCTTCACCGGCAGCAAACCCCGAAAGCTCAGGGCGGAGGGGGGGGGGGGCGAGGGAGGGGAGCGGAGAAAAAAAAATCGCGATTTTTCCGCTCACCTCCCCGCCCGCGTTCCCCTCCTGCCACCAGCGCCTAGCCTAGTGCCGGGTAGCAGCAGCAGAAACGGACTTCCCACCCAGACCCTACCAAATTCATGGCGGGGTAGAGGGAGGGAGGAGGAGGAAAGCGAAGGAAGGCCTTGGGGCTGAGGCTGTCCTCTGGGTCAAGCACTTGTCTGATCCCCTCCCCAGTGCCTCGAGAGAGCCGGCAGACCACGATCACTTTTAGTTTTGCTTTAGGCTTCCGATTCTTCAAGACCGAAGCTGCTTTCCCGAGGGATCCCCGCCCCCACTCCACGTTCAAAAAGCCTAATGTTTCGTGGTCTCACCCACACACCCTTTCCAGTCATACCTGTGAGGGAGAAAGCTTCTTCTCAGGCTGCAACTGGAGGGTTGGCCGGGAACGTGACTTGGGTGCTGCACCCCCTGACTCTAACCGTTCCCTCCCAGACGTTGTCTCTCATGCCCACCCTCTGCCCACCCCCTTCCCCTGTCCTTTTCCTTTCTTGTGGGTTCCGGTAAAGCTGGGGAGTCCCAGACACGTCTACAGAGCATCATGGAACTGATGCTGATGTAACCTTCAAGCAGCCCCCTTGCCCCCCCAGGTATAGCTCAGACGGGCTGTATTACTCTCTAGTCTCCATATTCATCTTGCACTTTACCACGCCTGTTTGCTAGAGCCCTTCCTTCCCTACTCTTTTATCCCATCTAAGACTGATCACTTCAACCATAAGAGATCCCATCTCAGCTCAGAACCCTCATAGAAGTTTGCTTGTATCGCCTTTATAGCACTTAGGGAAGGTCGCCTTGTATTTTAGTTATTTGCATACAGTAAAAGAACATGCTGCGTAAATTCAACCCAACCTAATTAATACATTATAAGCAAATCATACTTTAATTCCACAGGTTGCTTGTCATTTAGAAGGTTGTGAAACTTAAAAGACAATAGAGCTACAAACTTTAAAAGGTTATGTAAACATCAGCTATTATTAGAACGTTGTTCCCATAATCATATTGACACACAAATGTTATTACATTTGAGCCTTTCAATAACCCTGGGAGGTACTAATTACAGGCATTATTATCCCCATTTTACAGACAACTGGGGTTCAAATGACTTGCCCAAAGTCACACAGCTGGAAAGTACCAGAAGTAGGATTTAAACCCAGATTTTCTTGCCTTCCAGCCCAACACTCCATTCACTATTCCATACTTCCTTTCATGGTATATATGGTCCCAATAACATTGTTTCACTGAACATTGTATGTTTCTAGAATCAATTAAGCACCTCAGGTGCAAGTATATCTCTACAGGGCTTTCTGCTTTGATAGATTATAAAATCCTTATGATAGAGACTGTCATGTTCCTGGGTTTTTTTTATTTTTCACAACTTCTAGCCAGTCTAACTCAAAGAAGGTATTCAGTAAATTTGTTGAATGAACGAATAAGTGAATGAACCCTCCTTCTTTAACTAAGTCCCAGTTGAAGGAATACGTGGCGTAAGGAGGAGAGGGGACTGGGAAAAGGTGACCACGTCAGTTTTCTTCAAACTGACCTAAAGTCATGGAATCATGGAATGATAGACCTGGAAGGTCCTTTGCAGATCCATTCATCCTCCACATTTGACAAATGGGGAAACTGAGGTTCAGAGGAACGAGGTGATTTGTCTTCCATCACAGAGTGAGTCAGTGGCAGAACTAGAACTAGAACCCAGGTCTCCTGATTTCTGTTGACCTTACTGGCTCCTGTATTCTCACTGCCCAGACTAAATTAATTCAATTGTCCACCCAGGGTAACATTTGGTCTCTGGCAGTAATACCAAGAAATTGTTTGTGAGAGAGCATGGCAGTTGTTTTCCATAATGTAGATCTCAGAAACATGACCCAAACATCTCTCCATCTTCCTGATAATAAAATCTCATCCATTTATCATCCCTGAATTTCTCTCCATCCTTCTTGAAGCTATATATTTTTTTTGTTTTCTACCAAAAGGGAAAGGTTTCTCTCAGAGAAAGATTTCTTAAATGAATGAGGACTACCTTAATCTGTCCTAAGCCTTTAGGTTCTAAGGAAGAGGGTAGGGCTTCTCAAGAAGCTGGTGTTCCAGGTTTGACACACATATCTTTTACCCCAAGTTCATTCCTTATTTGATTTATGGAATTTAAGTATCATATTAGGATTTAAAACTAAGAGGAAACTTAGAGATCACCTAATCCAACTTAAGTCTCATTTCACAGATGAAGAGACTCAGAGAGTCTCTTTAAGAGGTTAAATAAAAATTTTTAAATGTTATCGAAATCTTCCATTTTGATATGTCCTTCATTTCCAAATATATCCTTCCCCTCCCTCTCGCTCTTAGAGCCATTTTACCCTGAGAAAGAGAAAAAAAGCTCAGCAAGACAAATTAACACATCAACCAAGTCTGACAGTGTATGCAATGTTCTACATCCATAGTCCCCCACCTCTACAAAAAAAGGAACTAAGGTTCTTTTTTTATCTCTTCTTCTGGCCTCAGCTTGGTCAGTTTAATTACACAAAATTTTAATCTGCTTAATTTAAAAAATTCTTTCCATTTGCATTGTTGAAATCATTGTATATGTTGTTTCCCTTGTTTTAAAGAGTTGAGGCAATACTGGATTTTGAATCAGAGGACCTGGGTTCAAATTCCAGCTCTGATCTTTTATTTCCTATGTTTTCATGAGCAAGTCATTTTACTTCTCTATAGTTCAGTTTCTTTATCTGTAGAATGAATAGGTTGCCTTAAGTGACTTCTCAGGCCCCTTCTAGCCCTAGATCTAAAATTCTATGATTTTATGACAATGAGGACATGATAGCTGCTTTCCAGGGTCACACAGCTAATAAGCATCTGAGGCTGGATTTGAACTGAGGTCTTCCCTAACTCCAGGCCCAGCACTCTATACCCTGACCCAAGTTGCCTCAACAAACAATTAGGATCATCCAAAAGCAGAAAGAGATGTCTTGGGCTTCCAGTTCCCAAAAGTTTTCAAACAAAGGTTAAATGATCAATTGTCATATATGTTCTTATTCCCATAAGCATTAGAGATTCTTTCTAGCTCTGAGATACTATGACTAGCCAAAGGTCATACAGGTAGTAAATGACCAAGTCAGGATCCCAAGCAAGGTGTCAGAGGCTCAAAAAGGTTAGTGACTTCAAATGCTAGTTCTCTTTCCAGGAATCTGTAAGGTGAAAAAAAAAATTTTTACATAATAACTTTAAAGGCAACGTTAACATTTAAACAGTGAAATTTTCCTAAGATCAGATGGTGCAATTGATACAAGCATATTTAAATTAGATGCAAAATCTCCCACAAACCATATGCAAACAAAGTCCTTCTTACTACTGAAGAACCAGACTTGGTCCCATTCAACTCCTCCAAGAATCCACTTGACTCTGTGGATAAATGGGCTGAGGGTGGGAAGAGGGGATTTCTTTACAAAGATTTTTTTTTTTAATGCCTGATGCATCTCCGTGATAAATAAACAGCAACCATATCCAGAAATATCTTTATGAGTCAGGAACAAAAATTACCCATGGTTGGAATGTTTGCCGTGTCCAGAGAAGAGGAACAGGGAAAAAATTCCTCTCAGTTCCCTTTCCAGAGATAGACCAGTGTATAGAGGGGAAGGACAGTAAATTAGGAGGCAGGAACCCTGAGTTCCAGACTCAGCTCCAGCACATTCCCCAAACAAACCCCTCTGGAACCTATTAGTTTCCTCACCTTTAAAGACTTGTGATTTCATTGACACAGGGAACTCTCTCAGATGAGGAAATTCCTCATGTTATCTGCAACTCGTGTTAGGCATTCATTTGTGTCTAGCTTGTGATCCCATTTGGTGTTTGCTTGGCAAAGTGCTGGAGTGGTATGCCATGTCCTCCTGCTCATTTTACAGATGAGGAAACTGAGGCAAACAGGGTTAAGTGACTTGCCCAGGGTCACACAGCCAGTAAGTGTGTGAAGTCATATTTGAACTCAGGAAGATGCGTCTCCCTGACTCCATGCCTGGGGCTCTGTGCACTATGGCGCCACCTAGCTGCCCTCCTGGTCTTACAGAATTGCCTAAAGCACTGAGAAGTTGTTTAAGATAACACAGCTACTATGTATCATAGGCGGTTTACGCAGGAAATTCTAGCTCAGCTCTAAGGACATCTCTCTATCCATTACAGTAGACGTGTCAAACATGGGGAGACCAGCTGAGGCCCACAACCCTCCTGAGTGGGGCCCAAACCATATGAAAATGTGGTTCCTGTCTGATTTTAATGTGTTGATATAGTAATTAAAAAAAAAAGAAACATATAAACCAATGGTTTTTCTGAGTCAATGTAACTCCTTCAGGGATCCTTCCATATGATTCGGTGACCCCTGTTTTTATCTGACAGCACCCTCCCTCTCATGTGAAATGGAGAAAATAATGCTTGCCATGCCAATGTCACAGAATTATTGAGGGCATCAGAGGGAACAAAATAAGGGAAAGCCCTTGGATGGGCATAGTACAGGGAGAAGAGCTGGCCCTGGCTTCAGAGGACTTTGTGATCAAAATTCTATTTTTACCATTTATTACCAGTAAACCTTTTCACAAATCATTTTACCCTGTTTGCCTCAGTTTCCTCAGCTCTAAAAATGAACTGGAGAAGGAAATGGCAAACCACTCCCATATCTTTGCCAAGAAGACCTCAAATGGGGTCATGGAGAGTTGAAAAGGATTGGAAAGAACTGAACAGGTAGTGAGTGGCTCAGAGAAAGGCCAAGAATAGAAAGGTTGACTGAACTTCACATGGTCCCATCACCAGACACCTCACCCAGGGGTAGTAGGTGAAATGCACCTTGGTCTATGACCCTGTGCTAGCTGCTAGAATGAACCAGGCACACTGGTGCTGACCTGCTCTCTAATTTACATCTTTAAATGTTCCCCAAGTTGCTGATTATAGTTAAACTCAGACCTTTAAGGATGGCATTGCCCTGGGCTCCTAACCATGCCCAGGTGCCTAGAAGGGCGCTTCTGAGTCAGGAGAGGTCCAAGATAAAATCCCACCTCTGACAGACATCAGCCCTTTCACAAGATACTTTACCTTTTTAGTCATCTGTAAAATGGGGGTAGGGGGAAAGGATTGGAATAGATAGACTTTGGATCTGTGATTCTGAGTGTCTGTCTTCATTTATCACCTTTTAGTCTTAATAATTATGTGACCTTGGGCAAGTAATGGCCCCGTAGGCCCCTTCTAGTTGTGAATCTGTGAGCTCAAAGGCCTTTTCTAGGTATAGAAATCTATGAGCTTATAACACACACACACACACACGAACGCACACACGCACACACAGAGCTACTTTTGTTCTGAAGATTACTTTGATTGCATTGGCTCCCCTGGGATTTAGCACCTGCAGGGAATACAATTCTGGAGTGATGAGTTTACAGCTGTGGGTCAGGGAGCTATCCCCATTGGAACCAGCAGCCAGTCGTCATTTCCTCCTCTCACCACCCCACGTGCTCCCCTCCACCCCAGGCAAATATAGAAACTCTCTGGTACTTTGGCTTCCTTGTCCTCAGAAATGACTAAATCTCACCATTTCCTGCCTGTGATTCTTTAGTACTTGCAGGGCATGAGCTATCCAAGGAAGGAAGGAAGGAAGGAAGGAAGTTAAGCAGGAAGACAAATAGCTCACAGACGTTCTTAGATGATGAAATAGGAAATCCAGTTCAATACAACAAGTATTTATTAACCATCTACTATGAAAAAGTGAATATGGTGAACTTTAGTGATACAAAGATCACAAAAAAAGATCCCTGCCTTCAAGAAGCTTAAAATCTAGGGAATAAGAAATGTCTGTAAATAACTGGTTGGGACTAAGGAGAGGTCCAGAGAAAGTGCTATGAGAATTTGTTGTTTCTTTATGCATCTATGGAAAAGCTACCCAGTGCTTTGAACTCTGCCCCCATGGGCTAGGCTAATCTGGATAGTTTTCAGCTTTTCTTTCTCTGTTCAATGTCTTCCCAGTAGAGAATAATGGGTTCTCTTCTGACAAGGCCTAGGGGTGTGTTTTTTCTACTTTGATGTATATAAGATGCTTCATTTTATTATCAACCTCCTTGTGGTAGGTAGGTGCTGAGCAGAGAGAGCTCTAGATCAAAGGGTGGGCATTTCTGATTTTCTGAATGTCTGGATGAATTCATCATTCCACCAATAGTATTACAGCATGCCTGTCTTTTCCAGGGACAGTCTCTCCAACACTGACTCTTCCTTTGTTTGAGAGAATCTTTGCCTATTTTCTGAGTGTAGGGTGAAACCTCAGAGGTGTGTTGTTTTTGTTTTTAAATCTGTATTTCTCCTGTTATTTATGATTTGGAGCAATCTATTTTATGGTTGTTAAAGTCTGCAATTCTTCTTTTCAGAACTTCCTATGCAGAGGCATTGTAGTAGAGGAGGAAGATACTACATTTGGAGTCAGGGAACCCTGGGTTCAAGTCTTATCTCTCCTTTTTACTATCTGTGTAATCACTTAAATTCTACCAGCCTCCATTTCCTTGTTTGTATATGAAGGAATACAACTATATGTGGTTCCTTCCAGTTCTAGGTCTACGAATTTCCGAGGCTATATCCTTTGACCATTCTTTGGGAATGACTCTTGGTCTTATCTTTGTGCAGGTTTCCTATATATTTTAGATATTATAGGCCTAGGAGCATGGAGAAGCCCAGGAATGATATTCCTTAGAATTAGGAAAAGGAGAAGAACGAACTTCTCAAGCAGTAAGGACCCATGGAAGGGCCTGTGCACCCTATGTCAGGGTCAAATAATCGTCATAGCTCATGTTGTTTTAAAATTTTGTTTTTGTATTTTTAGTTCCAAATTCCCTCCCACCCTCAGGTCCCTCCCCCCGATGAGATGGCAAGCAATTTGATACCCATTATACTTGTGTGAAGTCATGCAAAACATATTTCCATATTAGCCATATTGCCAAAAAAAGGCCAAGACAAAGTGAAAAAATATGTTCTGAGTGCAGATTGAAGCATAGTTTTTTCACTCTTTCCATTGCTTTTTCATAGCTCATGTTTACACCCAATAGACTGTAAACTCCTTGAAGGAAGGAACTGGATTTCATTATTACATTCCCCAGGACTAAGTATGGTTCCTTGCACACAGTAGGCAGTTAATATATGTTTGTTGGATTGGATTGAATTGGAATTGAATTTCAAAAACAGATCTTCCTCTCCAAGTTGCTGATTAGATTTTAAGCCAGAGCAGAATGTAGACATTACCCTGGCCTCCTAACCATGCCCTGGTGCCTAGAGGTGTTCTTCTAAGTAGGGACTGGAGCCAATAACTATAGGGCACAAATATGGGCAAATACAAGGTCTTATTGTTAGGGACACTGATTACTGCCTGAACTGTCGGACTGGGCTGGGCATTCCAGTAGTATCTCCTTTACTTATTTTCATTAGCAAAAGGCAAACATTCCCACCCCAGCAATTAGGAGTCCACTCCCTCACTGTTGTGTAGCTTATCACTGGGAAAGGCTGAGGCTGGGGTGGAGTGATTCTGCCCCAGGAGCCAACTAGCCTAGAATGTTTTCTGCCTGGGACAGGAAGGACTTTGGGTTATACAGAAGGAAAAATTCCTGCACAGAAAGAATTTAGAGGCACTGAGTAATGTAAGCTTCTTGAGGACAGGGATTAGTTCATTTTTATCTTTGTGTCTCTGAAGACATTTGATAAATGTTTGTTGATTGACTGATCAATTGGTTAAGAAAGACAGTATTGTTGATGTTCAGTTGTGTCTGACTCTTCATGACTTCGTGGACTATACTGTCAATGGGGTTTTCTTGGCAAGGATACTGGAGTGGTTTGCCATTTCCTTCTCCAATGGATTAACGCCAACAGTAATTAAGTGACTTGACCAGGGTCACACAGCTGGTAGAGGTCTGAGGCTGGATTTGAACTCAGGTCTTTCTGACTTGAGGCCACAGAACCATCTGGCTGCCCCAAGGTCATTCTCTGTCTGGTGGAAGTTCAGTGCTGCCTGAAGGCAAAGGGATGGACTTGGTGTCTTTGTTAGGTCCCTCCCATCTTCAGGATGCAAATTAAATTTCACATCCAAACATCCCTTTCCCTCTCTTCACACCCAGAGTTGAATACAGCCTTACTTTCCTTTCCTATTTATCAATGTGCTTCCTATCCCATCCCTACTCCCAGATGCCCCAAGTGTGCTCCCCGAAGGCCCAGGGGAGTTAGACCTGATTTCTGCTCAGCCACTTGTTCAGATGAAGATGTCTCAATCCCAAGGGTCTGAGCTCTTGCCATGTTCTGCCATGAGTCTCCCAGCGGAAACTCTCCCTTCCTCTCCTTCCTTCCTCCTACAATCCTTGTGGGACCCAGGTGCACCAGCTGACCTAATCCCTGTGACCGTGTCCCTGTCTCCAGGAAGAGAACAGGCCCTCTCTGGAGGTAATTAGTCCAACCAACTACCTGCAGATACAGCTGTCAGTTTAGGAGGCTGTCTCATTTGCCAGACAACAGAAACTCACCTTCCAAATCTGCCTGTCTTTTCCCCCATAGTGTGTGTTTGTCCTGTCCTTCGCTGCTGAAGAAGACCATGCCATCAGAGAAATAATGACATGACTTGCACTTGACTTTGCTTTGAGTGAGGGAGGGCTGTGCAGGTCACCAGCCTCACTTCTCCTCCAGAGCCATCTGAATCCAGTGACCAGATTTTCATCAGGATGACTGGAGATGACCCAGGATGAGGCAATTGGGGTTAAGTGATTTGCCCAAGGTCACACAACTAATGAGTGTCAAGTGTCTGAGGTGAGATTTGAACTCAGGTCCTCCTGACTCCTGCACTGGTGCTCTATCCACTGCATCACCTAGCTGCCCCAATTATATAAAGTAAAATATGATAGGAGGCAAAAGAGTGACAAAAAATGTTTCAAGAAAATCTGAAGATAGGAGAATGCTTTTATCTAAAACAGGAGGAAGGAGACAAATTGTCAGAAAGACGCTGAGGAAGGAGGCACATGAAGCAGACCTTGTAGGAATATATTAATTCCAACAAGCAGTACTGAGGAATGGATATTTTTTAAGTATGGGTGAAAGTACATGCAAAAGCGTGGAGTCCAGAGAATGAGATTCAAGACTAAACTGTTAGCTGTGCCCCCCCCCCATAGTAAATAACTAAGGGATGAGGCTAAAAATGGCATCCCCCTCCAAAAAAAAAAGCAGAGCTAGTTCACATCAATTCTACTTAAGGATTTATTAAGTTCCTACTGTGTGCACCTCAGTCAAGAACTGGATATGGCCTCAGAGGCCAAATTCTCCAACCCCCCTCATTTTACAGATGAGGAAAGTGAGACCCAGAGAAATTAAATGACTTGACCAAAATCACACAGATAGTAAATATCAGAGGCAGGATTTGAACCCAGGTTGTCTGATTCTGGAGCAAAGGCTCTTTCTACTCTACCTTGCTGAATTCTAATAAGGGACGTCCTACCACAAGGAATTTACCCTAGAATTTCAGAGGTAAAAAGGACTTTGGAAATCACTTACTCCAACCCCTTTGTTTTACAAGTAAGGAAACTAAAGGCCCAGAGAAGAGGAAAGAAATGAGGAATCCTGAGATTGGAATCCCAGTGCTATTAACTATGACCTGTTTGACCTTGGGCAAATCATCTCACCTCTCTGGGCCTCAGTTTCCCCATCTGTAAAAGAAGAGGATTGGGGTGGATGACCTCAGAGGTTCCTTCCAGTTTTTATCTACATTTCTCTGATTTGCCCAAGGGCACACAAATAGCAGAAATTCTCTTACAGAGATCAACAAAAGAGGAAAAGGTCCTATATGTACAAAAATGCTTTTAGCAACTTGGTTTGCAATGGCAAAGAACTGGAAACTGAGGGAGGTGTCCATCTATTGGGAATGGCTGAACAAACTATACTATCTGAATATGATGGAATACTGTGGTGGTCTGAGATGTAATGAAGAGGATGATTTCAGAGAAACACAGGAAGACTTGTATGAAAGAATGCAGAGTGAAATCACCAGAGCCAAGTGCACAGTTTGTACAGTAACAACAATTTGGTTGTCCCACTCTTCATGGCCCCATTTTTGGTGTTTTCTTGGCAAAGGTACTGAGGCAAACGGGTTAAGTGACTTGCCCAGGGTCACACAGCTAGGAAGTATCCAAGGCCAGATTTGAACTCAGGAAGATGAGTCTTCCTGATTCCAGGCCTGACCTCTGTCTACTTCACCACCTAGCCGTCCCCAATCAATTTCAAAGTCTTAGGAACTCTGATCAACACAGTGACCAACTAGAGGACTCATAATGAAACAGGCTATTCTACCTCTGAGTACAGAGGTATTGGACTCAAAGTGCAGACTGAGACATTTTTTTTGGACATTGCTAATGCTGGAATCTGTTTTGCTATACCTTTGTAACAAGGGATTTTATTTGCTTTATTTGTAGGGATGAGGAGGTGGGAGAGAGAAAAGACAGATCTTTGAAAAAAATTAGTTAAAAAAAAGAAATTTACTCTTAGGCTTTCTGCCTTTTATCAGTTTGGGGTTTTTTTTGGGAGGCAGGGGGGCAGTTTAAATTGTACTAGGAAGGGAAGGAGAAAAGGTTATTTAAATCATCCCTCTAAAGGGGCTATCCCTTCACCTTTTGACTTGATATCAGGGGGCCCATGCCCATGCTCATCCTACTGGTTGGAAAGAATATTAGTCAGGATGTAGAAAGGTCAAGGCAGCATTTAATTGGAAAGACAAGGAAGCAACTCAGTGGGGAAAAAAATCACTTCTCAGAATCCTGCTAGCACCATCGTCTCCTGAAATCTGGGGACACCTTCTTTTCATGGCTGTGTCTTGGATATTTGTCACTGGGTTCCAGGCTGGTGCAGCCCAGGTTTCTTGCCACTTGAAGATCCCCAACACCTACTATATAATATATGGTCTGCTGCGTGGTCAAACCCCACCAGACAACTGGATCAGAGATTTAGGGCTAGAGAAGATCTCCAAAGCTTTTGAAATCTAACTCTCTCATCTTAAGAGATAAAAACCTGAGGCTCAGAAAAGAGGTTGGTTGGTGACTTGCCCAGGGTCACACAGAGAGTGACAGATTTGAAACCAGTTTCTTTGGCTTTCAAGTCCAGGCTTGTCCCTCCACCAGATGGCTGGTTAGAAAAGAGGTCAAGTCTGTCTTTGACATCAACCACCAGAGGGTCAGTTCACATTTTGATTCATCTCACTAGTGTATTGTAGACCATTTTGCTTGGTTCAATTATCTGTCCTTTGAGTTTTCTCTGAGAGGTTCAGAGCTCAGTCCTGAGCTAGTTTTTCTCTTTGTCTCTCTCTCTTCATCTCTCTCTCTCTCTCTCTCTCTCTCTCTCTCTTTCTTTCTCTCTCTCTTCTGTCTGTCTTTCTTACACATACACAAACACACACACATTTCCCCTTAAGCACATAAGCATGTCCAACCAAAACACACACACACATGTTCTCTCTCTAATGTTCATGCGTGCACTTCTACACGAACTCCCTCTTTTGTAACCTAGAAGCTGTTGAAAGACAAGAGATAACATGCCTGCCTGTCTCGTCTACTCTTGCCCTCAGTCCCAGGCAAATTAGGACCAGCCCAAGTTGTAGGGCAAAAGAACATCAATTACCAGGAAAATGAGACTATACCTTTTAGAGGTCTTTTCTTGGGGGGGGAAGCTGTTAAACAAGGTACCCTTCCTTCTTCTTGAGACTTCCCAAATCCTGACCCACTCCACACCCTGTAGCCTGAATTTTTAAAAGTCCATTTGCTATTCTCCCCAGGCCAGGACTTCCAACTTTCATGAAGAATGTGTGCATGTAATCGCACAAACCAGTCTTCTGGCCATCTCTTCCATCTGTTAAAAAATAAAGAGTCAGATAAATAGATCAGATTGTCAGGAGAGCTGAAAGCCAGCAGCAGCCAACTCCTGCAATCATCTGTCTTAGGGAGATTGGCTGCCATGGCTGCCTTAGTTGCCCAGAGACAGAAACACTCCTTATCTTGTACCATCCGTGTGAGAATTGACAGAAAAGCCAGAGCCCCAGCTGCCAGAATCTTGGGGCTTTGCACCCCCTTTCCTTCTAACCCTTGAGGCCTCAGCTGGGTGGTGGTGCTGTGGGCCCACCTGCTTGCCTCTGAAGGCAATGATCACTTATGCAACAGCCCAGCAGGGACAGGAATGCAGCCAGAGCCTGTAACTATTTATTGCCTCCCCACCCCCCAACTCTTGAGAAACCAAAAAGTAAAAAAAAAACAAAAAACAAAACTTTAAGGGGTTGGGGGAATGACATTTCCTTGTTCAAGAGTCAGAAAATACCTTTGTAAATGAACATTTGATGTTTTGTAAATACTTCGGTTTGGAGCGTTGTTTTTCCTAAATCTGGCGAGGTAAACCTCATCTCCTTGACCTGGCCCATAGTCTCATGACCCTAGTGCTTGAAGGGATCTCATGGGCTATAGGCCAACTACCACATCCACCTCCTTTTTTCAGCTGAGGAAATAGGCCAAAGAGGTTAAGTGACTTGTGTAAGGTCATGTAGGCAGTAAGAAACAAAGACAGGGTCTGAACCCAGGTCCCTCAAATCTTAAGCCAGAGTTCTTTCCCACTATACTAAGAACCTCTAAGGTAGCTGAAAGGTGAAGTCCCTCCTATCCTCAGTTGCTTTCGGTTCCTCCCCTCCCCTCACTGCCTTAATTTCAGGCTCAACTGTGTGCATTTAGGGCTTAATTAAACTCTTGTCTGGCTTCAAGAAGAGACATTTTTTGCCCGAGGGAGTTCCCTGCTGTACATTGTGGGGGTGGGCAGGCCTGAGCAGGCACTCAGGTGACTGAACACCTGATGGGAGGAAAAAAAAATTCAGATGCCTCCTGGACACAAGGAAAACTTTCTAGAGAAGAAAAAGAAAAGGGGGGAAGGCCCTCCAACAAGCTTCTGGATGTGGCAAAAACAGATGATGGAGAGTGTCCAGCAGTTCTTGTTCTGATGAGATTGCTGAGGCTGCTGAAAGATGTCCCAACAGGCCCCATTGAAGACACACAAGCTACAGTATACACATGCTGGCGCTCGTGTACAAACACACACACACACACACACACACACACACACACACACACACACACACACACACACACAAAGGGTTGGTGTCTCATTTAATTATCTCCAGGGTCACACTGTCCAGGTCACCCTGTTCTCTGAGCCTCACCCAGCCCTTATGAACTCCAGCCTAGGGCATCCCCACCCCAGTCTCTCCGGCCCAGCTTCTTTGCAATCTTGGCTAACTCCATCCAAAGGGTGTACTTTGTCTCATTAGCAAGGTTGGATTTGTCCTTTGACTGCCGGTACCAAGTCCTAGTCCCGGTACCTCTCAGAATACACCATACTTCCCTCTCATGGAAGAGGAAAGAGTGGTCAGAGGCCGTGGTTGGGTTGAATCAGGGTACTGCTGAGCGTGGCGCTCGAATTTGTTTCCCCTTCCCTGTCCCCTTCTCTGATCTCACTTTTTAAAAGTATTTAAGTTCCTACTATGTTCCAGACACTGTAATAAAGGCTGAGGACACACAGATGAAAATAAAATCAGTTCTGTTTTCAAGGAGCTTACTACATTCTACTGAAGGAAAGAACATGTTGGTAGATTAGTTGATACAAGATAATTTGAGAAAGGAGGGAACATTTTATCAACTAGGGGAATCAGGAAAGGTTCTCCATAGGAGGCAGCCCCTGAATTGAGCCTTGAAGGAAGGTAGGAACTTAAGAGAGGAAAATGGATTGTGTTCTGTGCACAGAGTGGGGACCTGACCTATACAGACAAAAGCACTGAGGAGGAAGATGGAATCCTGAATTTGGGGAACTGAGAAACTAATTTGGCTGGAAAATGGAGTGATATATAATATCTGTAAAGGCAGGCTTGAGCTAGACTGTGGAAGGTTAAAATGCCAAGCTAAGACATTACTATTTTATCCTAGAGGCGATGGGGTGGCGTCTCCTCTGGCACAGTGAAGTAGAGACTTGCTTCATCTCTGCAGGGCAGGGACCTTTCTCCACAAACAGGGCAGGCTCTTGGCAAAAGTACTAGCAAGAGCTATAATGTTTTCCCCCATCCCCCCTCCAATCCCTGCTGTCCCCCCATCCCCCCTTCCCTCCTTCCCACCCCTCCACCTCAGCCTTGTGCTGTGTAGGCAGTAGCAAATTCTCTGGGGCTTAGGTGAGCTAGTACCTTCCTCTGGCTTAGACAGAGACAGGGCCTGTCTGCTGTGCCAAGCCACCTGCCTGACCCTGTTTAATAGGGTCACAGATTCAAAGCTGGAAGAAACCTATGGGACTATCTTGTCCACCCCCAGTCCCCATTGTACAGATGAGGAAACCGAGGCCAAGAGAAGGTACTTGACTTGTCCAGGGTCTCACACAGGTATTGTGACAGAGACAGGATTTGAACTTGAGTCATTGATTCTAAACTTCAGCACACATTAAGAGCTTAGGATGCCTTACCTTCTTGCTCAGCCATGGTCTTGTAAGGCAGTCCTTTCAACACGTAATCAGCAGATATTTATGTAGCACCCATCTTGTGCTAAGCATTGTTCAAAACAGCCTTGCCTTCAGGAATCATACATTCTAACAATGAAGAAAACATGCACATAGATAGATATATACAAAATGGAGTGCTAAGTAATCTTAGGAAGAGAGGAGATGAGGACCAGGAAAAGGCCTCTGGCAGAATGTGGTATCCTTCAGCAATCTCACTTCCTCCACTGTAATGGCAACTGAATTAATTTCATTCTTCTGTCTCCCTTCTCTCTAATCCATCCTCCGTATGTCTGCCCCCATGATCTTCTTAAAGCAGAAGTCTGATCACGTCAGTACTGTACTCAATAAAATTCAGCTACTCACCATTATCCTTAAGATCAAATGCAAGTTCCTCTGTTTGGCGTTGAAAGTCTTTCACAACCTGGCTCTAACCTAACTTTCTAGCCTTATTGAACAATACTCCTCTTCACATAATCTTTGTGTGATCCAGCCAAACTGGACTTCTGCTGTTTCTCATACACGATATTTTTAATAGTATTTCATTTCCCCCCCCAATTACATGAAAAGACAATTTTTAACATTCATTTAAAAAATTTGCATTACAAACTTTTTCCCTCTGTCCCCCTTCCCTAAGATGGTAAGCAATTTAAGTTAGATATGTGCAGTCATGTAAAACGTATTTCCATATTAGTCATGTTGTGAAAGAAGAAACTGATCAAAAGAAAAAAAAATGAGAAAAAGAAAGAAAGTGAAAAGAGTAGGCTTCCATCATCATTCAGACTCCAGACTCTGTCAGTTCTTTCTCTGGAGGTGGGTAGCATTTTCTATCATGAGTCCTTTGGGATTTTCTTGGATCATGACATTGCTGACGAGAGAAGCCACTCATAATTGGTCATTGCACAATATTACTGCTTCACATACAATATTCCATCTCCTGCCTGTGCATCTTTCCACAGGCCACTCCCCCAATTCTTGGGACACCCTCTGACCTCTCAGAATCCTCTGCATCCTCAAGGGCCTCCTTCTCCATGAGGCCTTTCCTGATACCTACCCAGCTATTTGTGCCTCACCCATTCCCAAATCAGCTGATTCTATTTTATGTACATTATAAATATAGCTGTTGTCCTTCCTTCTCAAAGAAGGCCAAAATGACATCATTATGTTGGGGTCAAGGTACACTGTGTCCCACTGTGGCTGATCAGAACAATACAAGCTTGGAATGCTCTGCCACAGGTCGGGGGCAAATAGGCTGTGTGTATATACTTATATATAATAATGGTATATCATGTATACTTTTATGTATATAATAATTATACATTATATATACCTATATATTTCCACACTGTCTCCCCTATAGAGTATAATCTCTCTGAGGGCAGGAGCTAGTTCATTTTTGTCTTTGTATACTCAGAGCTTAGTGCAGTGCCTTGCAGAGAGTAGGTCCTTGTTGTTGACTTGCTTGACCTGCCTTTTGGACATATCAAACTGAATGTCTCCTGGGCATCTGAGGCCCAGTGTGTCCATAAAGGGAATCATCTTTTCCCCTTCACATGCCCCCTTTCCAGACTTCCCTTTTTCTGTCTAGGGTGCCCTTGTCCTTCCAGTCACCCAGGACTGAAACCTCAGTGTCATGCAAGACTGTTCTCTGTCACTCAGCCCACACGGTGTACCAGTTAGGTGCCAGATCTTGCACATTTCCCTGTCCACACACTCTCTGTGTCTCCACTCTGAGGACCAAGACCCTGCTTTGGGCACTTGTCTCCTCTCAGTAGAACTATCACAAAAGCCTCCTCATCGCTCCCCCTTGCCTTTCTTCTCCCCTCTTCAAACCATCCTTCACACAGCTGCCAATGGAATTTTTCCTGAAGCACAGATCTGACTGTGTCATTCTATTATCCTGAAGGATCAAATATATAACCTCCTCAGTTTGACATTTAAAGCCCTTCAAACCCAGCCCTGCCCTACCTGTGAGTCCTTATTACACATGACTCTCCTTCCAGGCAACCGAAATTCCCAGCTGTTCTTCACATGCTAGCCTCCATTTCTTGTCTCCAAGTCTTTGCCCTGGCTGTCCCCCATGTCTGGAACACACTCTCTCTTTACCTTTCTTTTTTAGAATCCTCAGCTTCCTTCAAGGTGCAGGGTTCAGCTAACATATCATCTTCTCTGAGAAGCCTTTCTTGGCTCCCCCCGCAATTCTCCCATCTGCTAATGCCTCCCCCCAAATATTTTATATGTACCTATTAATGTATGTTCATTTTATCTGCCCTTGAAAGATTTTAAGCTCCTCAAAAACAGAGACTGAGCGCTTCATTTATGGCTTTGTATCTCTGGTTCCTAGCCCAGTGCCTGGTATATAGTAGACGTAATAAATGCTTGTTGATTGACTGAAGAATCCTCAGCAGTCATAGAGTCCAATCCCTACCCCTTCATTTTATACATGAGGAAACTGAGGCCCAGGGAAGGATAGTGACTTGTCCAAGTTTAAACAGGTGGTAGAGCTGGGCCTCAAACTCGGGCCTTCTAACTCCAGATCTAGTGCTCTTTTCACTGTCCCATCCCATGACAGGGAAACTGAGTTAAGGAGAATGAAAAGTATTTGCCTAAAGTTCCCCAGGTAAGAATGAACCCCACTCAGATTCCTGGTATTCTGATGGCTGAGTCTTTGTTTTAATAATACCGTGTTTTTCCCTCAATTACATTAAAAGATAACTTTTAACATTCATTTTTAAAATTTTGACTTCCAAATTTTCTGCCTCCTTCCCTCACCTCCCCCCTCACTAGGATGGTAAGCAATTTGATATAGGTTGTACATGAGCAATCATGTAAAACATATTTCCATATTAGTCATGTTGTGAAAGAAGAAATAGCTCAAAAGAAAAAAAGTGAAAAATAGTATGCTTTGATCTGCATTCAGACTCCACTAGTTCTTTTTGGGGAGTTGGATAGTGTTTTTCATCATGAGTCCTTTGGAATTATCTTGGATCATTGTATTACTAAGAATGGGTAAGTGGTTCACAGTTAAAGAATGCTGTTACTGTGTGCAATGTTCTCCTGGTTGTGTTCACTTTATTTTGCATCAGTTTATGTAAGTCTTTCCAGGTTTTTCTAAAATCCGCCTCCTTATCATTTCTTCTAGCCCAGTAACATTCCATTACTTATAACTTTTTCAGTCATTCCTGAATTGATGGGAATCCCCCTCAATTTCCAAATCTTTGCCAGATGGTCAGTCTTTGACTCCCATTGCCAGGGTCCTTTAAGAGCTCCAAGATGACTCTTCTGGTGAGTGACTTTCCGTTCACAAAGTTGTTAGTGAATAACAAACCATCAGTGAAGAATTGTTGTAAATCATAAAATTCTTATAGACTCTGCAAGTCAGCAGGCATCACATAATCCACAATCTTCATTTTATAGGTAAGGAAACTTAAGTACATCATGGGAAAGGCTCTAAGTTATTTCTAAGAAAATAATCTAAGCAATTTCGTTAGTGGCAAAATAAGGACTTGAATCTGTAGGTCCAAATCTCTATCTAGTCCAGTACTCTTTACCATATTAGCTTCTCTTGGCAGGATTCTTTTCAATTAATAGATTTTTTCATCAAAATTTTCTGTTTATGTCATCTAGATTTTCCCCTATATCCTTGACCAAACTCCTCCTAGAAAGCCAATGATTATAGCAAAAAAAAAATTTCTTAATTCAGGAAGAAAATGAGAAAGGAAACAAACATCCTATAGTGCCCATTATGTGCCAGGCCCTGTGCTAAGTACTTTACAAGTAGTAGGTCATTGGATCCTCACTACAATTCTGAGAGGTCAGTGCTACTGTGATTTCCATTTTATGGCTGAGGAAACTGAAGCAGATGGGTTAATTGATTTGACCAGGGTCATATAGCTCGGAAGTGTCTGAGGTGGGATTTAAACATAGGTCTTCTTGATTCCAGGTCCAGTGCTCCATCCATCTAGCTGCCTCTAAGCAAAACCCAGTGAACAAAGGGGAAGGCATCTTCTCATTTTTCATCTTTGGGGCTCAGTTTTGAAACATGCAGTTGGTATTGTTTCATGGTAGTTGTTCTTTCCATTTATGTTGTTGGACTCTTGGTATAGATTGTTTTCTGGGCTTTGCCTGCTTCAGTTTTCACCAGTTCATGTAGATCTTTCCATGTGTCTCATGGTCATCATTCTAGCAGCCACAATTGCTTAGCCATTCCCCTGACAATAGGTATCCACTTTGTTCCCATTTCTTTGCTACCATGAAAAGTGCTGCTATAATGTGTAATATAGTAATGCTTTTCTTTTTTTGTCAGTGATGTCCTTGGGGTGCATAGTAGGGTCACTTAAAAAAAACTTTTAATTGATATTTTTATATCACTTAAATTTCTCCCTGTATCCTTTCCCCTCCCCACTCCCAGAGACCCATCCTATTTAACAAAGAATTCTTTTAAAATAAAAAGAGGGACATTAATCAGCAAAGTTGATCAATAGGTAGAAAAATATCTGAAAATATATGCCATATTCTATACCTGTGGAACTCCTACCTTTGCTAAGGAATGGGAAGAGGTGGTCAAGCTTATGTTTTTTCTAAATTTTGTAATGTAGGGTCAGGGCAGTTAGGTGGTATAGTGGATAGGTCACTGGACTTGGGGTCAGGAAGATCTGGGTTCAGATTTGGCCTTAGACATATACTGGCTGTGTGACCCTGGACAAGTCACTCACCCCTGTTTGTCTCAGCTCCTCATGTGTAAAATGAAAACACACTAGAGAAGGAAATAGTAAACAATGCCAGTATCTTTGCCAATAAAACCCCAAATGGGGTCTCGTAGAGTCAGACACTACTGAACAGCAAAGAAGGAAACATAGGGTCATTTTGCAATGAATGTTCCTATATTCTCCCATTAAAAAATACTTTTATGAAACTTTTGCCCAATTGGATTAAATTATGTATTAAGTGCCATTCACTGTTGGAGGCTTAGGAAAATAAAGACAAAAACGTCTTACAGGAGCTTAAATTCTTTAGGAATGAAGGAGACACCATGTACACAAGTAAGTAAATATGAACCATATACAAAATAATGCGAGTTTATTTCAAGAGGAAGAAAGTGCTTATAATTGGGAAAATCAAGACAGGGCTAGTGAGTGTAGGAGATCACAATACTTGAGTTGAGTTTGAAGGAGCAAGGGATTCTCTAAGGCAGAGGTAAGACATTCCAGACATGGAAAGCCAGTTTTGAAAAAGCCTAGAGAGACGGGAGAGAAAAGGTTATTCGTGGGGAACAACTAGCAGGACAGTCTGAAGGGAATGGCTCTACCCACCCTCTGCAGCTTTCAATTTACCACAGACCTCTGGAGATCAATAGGTTTTACTCCTCCTGGGAGGGTCAAGTCAAAACCTGGGGTGGTCAAGGTATACCAAAGGTCATTCAAAATGAGGTCATAATCCTGCTATATCCATTCTTGATCTGACTGCATTTGGAGGATTGTGCTGAATTCTAGGCATCACAATTTATGAATGGAAAAGGAAAGAAGACAAGTATTTTTAAGGCACCTACTATGCATGAGACAGGCAGCTAGGTGCCACAGTGGATAGAGCACTGGGCTTAAAGGGAAAAAGATTCTTCTTCCTGCATTCAAATCTGGCTTCAGACACTTACTAGCTGTGTAACATTGGACAAGACACTTAACCCTGTTTGCCTCAGTTTCTTCATCTGTAAAATAAGCTGAAGAAGGAAATGACCCACCGCTCCAGGGTCTTTGCCAAGAAAACCCCAAATGGGGTTACAAAGAGTGGGATACGCCTGAAAAACAACAGCATGGATCAAACACTGTGTAGGGAGCATTACAAACAGTGTCTCTTCTGATAGGCTATTATTCCATTTGAAAGTCATTGATGATAGGTTGGAGAGTCCAGAGGAGGGCAATCACATGCCATGTGAGAGATGGGCTGAAGGAATAGGGGTGTTTAGCTCAAAGAAGACAAATTAGGAGGAGGGCTAGAAGTTGCAAAGAAGAAAATTTAGGTTTGATAGGAGTAAACCAATTAGTTGGTCAATAAGCATTTATTAAGCACCTTCTGTATGCCAGGGACTGGCCGAAATAAAGGCAAAAAAATGAAATGATCCCTTCTCTCAAGGAATTTACATTTTATCAAAGGAGATAACGTGTTAGTACATACCAAGTAAATATATAGAGAGTAAATTCAAAATAAATACAAAGTTGTTGAATATGAAGCAGTTAGGTTAGGAGCACTTGGAAGGGAACAGGAAAAGTTTCATGAAGAAGGTGGTGCTTGTGCTGCCTCCTAAAGGAAGTGAAGGATGCTGGGGAAAATTTCCTAACAATTAGAACTGGCCCATAGTGGAATAGGCAGCAGCCTCCGAAGGTGGTGTAGTCTCTCCTCACTGTAGATCTTCAGGCTCAGACTGGGTGCTGGCTTATCAAGTGTGTTGGCAGTTGTTCAGGTATGGGTTGGACTAGATGGCCCCTAAATTTCCATATAACTGATTCTGTGATTCAGGAAGACGTGCCAGACCATCAAGGACAGAAAGGAAAGTTGTCAGATGGGAGATAGATGGGAAAATGGAATTTTCCCCTAGAATCACCCTTAGTACTCTGAACTCATACATCCTCCTCCAGAAAGGCTAGGGAGGTGATAGTACCACTGTATTATTTCGTGGTCTGCAGCTTGGGCAAAGGATGATCCTCCTCAGTTACCAGTATCCATGAAAAAAGGGCCTTGGAAAAGCAGAAGAGACTAGAGAATCTTCTAAATAGATCCTGGAGAATTCCCAGAGTGGAGGGATCCAGGGATGACTCCTGGCCAAGTCAGGATGAATGGACTTTGTCTGGGTTCACCTTGTTAATTTCCTTATGGGATGACACCAAAGTTGAGGGTGGGAGGACTTGGGACTGCCCTTCTCCAAGGACGTGAAAGCTCTTTTTAAAAACTATTAATATTTTATTTCTCCCCCAATTACATATAAAATAGTTTTTAACATTCTTTTTTTTTAATTTTGAGTTCCAAATTCTCACACTCTCTTCCTCCCTTCCCTTTCTTCCCTCCCCGCCAATTAAGAAGACAAGCAATTTAATACAGTAAACTTCAAGGCTCTTGCAGGTAGGATCTCACTCATCTCCAAAGGGTCCTGTCTAGGGGAATCTGGGATGATCCTAAGAAAAGCTGGCAATCAGTGACTTGCCTAGTGTCACAGAATGTGAGTGGCAAAGAAAGCCCCATACTTCTAAACCTCAGACCACTGCCCTGCCCATTCACCCTCAGGGATTTGCCAGTGGCCTAAGGAACTCAGAGCCCTTCCACCCATTTTTGCCAAGGACTCAGAGCACTAGACACTGAGCAGTATGTGAAGTACTGGAAACTGCTCCACCAGCAGGCTCCTTGCCCAGGTCCCTGATGACATTGCTACTTGGACTTTAGGAGCCTGAAATATCTGAGCATCTCTCCAGAAGCCAGGGGCCCTGAGTCTAGTCCTTGCTGTGCCCATTGACTTGCTGTGTGGCCTCGAGCCAGTCTCCTAGTTTCTCCATGTCTCATTTTCCCCACCAGTAAAATGAGACTAATCATCCTCAGCCTCCCGCACTGGGGTGTTGTGAGAATTAATGAAGGTTTATAAACTGCTTTGAGATCTGTGGATGAAAGGCCCTGGAGAAGAGCAGAGTATTATTATCCGTTATTACTATTATTATTCCATCCAAGGATCTCAAAGCCCCTTATAGACACTAATTAGTACCTTGCAGGGGTGTTTTGAGGATGATTAGACCCATTTCACATATGGGAAAACCTAAGCCAAGGGAGAAGCCGAGTCAGACCAGGTCATAAGTTAAGAACAGCAAAGGCAGAAACCCAGCCAGGAGTCTTCCCTCTCAGGGATTCTCCCTCTCTGCTAAGTCCAGACCCTGCTCCGCTCTTGACACAAAAGTGAGTAAAGGGGTCAGAGAACTAGAGACCCCAACACCCCGGTTTCTACCCTCCCATGAAGTATTCCCCCAATCCCCCACCTGGCAGCTGGCCATCAGCTGATGATAATTAACTTTTTATCTTCTAGTCTTGCTTCTTGATGTGTTGACCTTCAGTCAAAGGGTCCAAAATGGGAAGAATTATTTTCCAGGAGGATCTTAAGATTTCTAGGTTAAAGAATTCCCCTCCCCAGACCATCCATGTCTCGTTCCTTTTTTAGAATGCACTTTGTATTTCCTCTACCATCCCCACCTTCCTCCTTTCCCCCTTTTCCTTTTCAGATTCTTCTCATGTGTTATATAGAGCACTGGGCCTGCAAGTCAGGAAGACCAGAGTTCAGATCTAGCCCCATTTACTAGCTGAGTGATCTGCCTCAGTTTCCTCATCTGTAAAATGGACCAGAGAAGAAAATGGGAAACTACTCCAATACCTTTGCCAAGAAAACCCCACAGACAGTATTGGCATGCTATAGTCCATGGGATCACCAAGAATTGGACTGAACGACTGAATAACACATGATAACTGATCTTTCAAAATTCACAGTGTTTGCTCAGTTAAGTGATCAGAGGGTGGTGACTGGACTCAGGCCTGTGGTAGGGGAAGCCACCTAGGCACAAAGACCAATGTTAGAGCCTTTGTCTAGAGCAAAGCATATAGGTAAGAGGGTGGTATGATATAGTAGAGAGGGTATTGGTACTGGGTCCAGGAGACCTGGGTTCAACTCCTTCCTCAAATGTTTACTAGCTATAAGGCAGCTAAGAAACAAAGTGGCTAGAGCCCTGTGCCTGGAGTCAGGAAGACCTGAGTTCAAACCTAACCTCAAGACATTTCCTGGCTGTGTGACCCTGGGCAAGTTACTTAACCTCTGCTAGCCTCAGTGTCCTCAACTGTAAAAGAGGGATAGTAATAGTACTTACCTCCCAGGATTGTTTCAAGGATCAAATAAGATAATATTTGTAAATTACTTAGTATAATGTCTAGCCCTTAATATCTGCTCGTTTCCTTCCTACCTGTGTGATTGTGAACACATCACTTGTTTTCTCAGAAACTTAGTTTCCTCATCTCTATACCTATAGGCTGTTGTGAGGAAATAGCTTCACAAACCTTAAGTCAACACAGAAACATGAGCAGAAAGGAACCTTACTGATCATCTCCCCCCACCCCCACCCCTAAGTCATTTTATAGATGAAATAGTGAAAAGAACACTAGATCTGGAGTCAGAGGGCCTGGCTTCAGATCTTGCCTCCCATGCTTATTGGCACTGTGATCTTGGCCAAGTCATTTAACCTCCCCAGGTCTCAGTTAACTCATCTGTAGAATGAGGGGCTTGAGCTCAATGACTTCTGAGGTTCTTTCCAGTTCTAGAATTAGTATCCTACAAGAATTCAAACGCTAATTAGACCCTCTTACAAAGCAACTCACTTTCTTCCTGGAGCTAATTGGGAGACCTTTCTCTGTGACGCCAGTTCAGTTGCTCGTAGGAACTGTGCCATGTAGATAAGCCACTGTAAAAAGAAAGCCAAGGGCCCAGCACTAGTTATTTAGAGCTGGCTTGCACACATTTGCAGACTGAGGACAAGAAGTTTGGATTCCAGGGGTATAAAGTAAGATCAATGAATTAATTAATTCAATGAACTATGGAAGTTTATGCACGGCTGATAATCAGGGCAGGAGAAGTAATATGACTGGTCCAAGGTCACCTGACTAATGGGGAGCAGAGCTGGCCTGATTCTCAGCCCAGTGCTCCTCTCAAGGCACCATGCAGTCTGCCTTTCTTCCATAAATACATTTGCAGAAGGTTGTTCATAGTAGATTAGCCAATTGTCAATTAAGAAAAGAGCGTAGCTGGAAGAGAATAGGGTATAAGTCACATAACTCAGGATGGAGATAGGGATAAAGAAAAGAGTGTAGGATGGGGGCAGTTAAGTATGGCAGAGGGCAACTAGAAGGCTCAATGAACAGGGTGCTAGGCCTGGAATTAGGAAAACTCGAGTTCAAATCTGGTCTCAGACACTTTCTAACTGTGTGATCCTGGGCAAGTCACTTAACCTTGTTTGCTTCAGTTTCCTCATTTGTAAAATGAACTGGAGAAGGAAATGGCAAACTACTATCTTTGCTGAGAAAAGTCCAAAAAGGGTTTGTGAAGAGTCAGACATGACTGAAAATGGCTGAACAACAAAGTATAGCAAAAAGAGCCCTGAATTTGAATCCAGCAATCCTAGCTTCCAGTCTCATCTCTGCCTAGATCAGTGTATTAAACTTAACTAGAACTGAGACCACTGAATTACACTGAAGGATCCCTGTGGCTATATGTCGACTTAGAAACTCACATAAGAATATTATCTATGCTCTATTGCATTTTTATTTATTCTGTTCAGTATTTCCCAATTACGTTTTGATCTGATTTGGCAGCACTCTTGAGCTGTCCACAACGGAATGTTTGACATCTCTGGTCTACAAAGTCTCTAGGACTCCTTCTAACTCTATAATTCAGTTCCTATGAAGGTAAGGAAAGGCATAAGGCATAAGGGTGTGTTGGGTTTTTCTGGCAACTGAGGAGTAGGGATGTTTAAATGGCATGGGGGCAGAGTTAAAAGAAAACTATCTTTCTCACAATTTGACCTAAGGCTGCCCCACAGCCTTGGTGCTAACTAGCTAATTCTTGGTAATATTATATGGACTTTTCCCTCCCTTCCATGGAGTAGCCCTCCTAAGAGGAAGGATGGATAAAGAATGCACAGTGGCAGTGAAAGCTCATGAGGACGGCTTTTCCATTTGGAAGAAAATGAGTGGGTAACTCATTCCATGGTTTGAGCTGTACACCTGGTGAACTCTATCCCAAGCACCAAGGAAAGGTACAGGAGAAAGAGAAGGACCATTCACTCTCCCTGAAGAACTTACATTAGAACAGGATGACCTGAAGGATGGAGGAAATGAGTCAGGGATGAGATCACCAAGGGGTTTCTGGAAGCCCATATATGAGAGCTCCAAATTTAAGTATTATCCAGACCATCCCTTCGGCAGGCAAAGTAGCTTGACTTGCTCTAGCTTCTCAGCAAAGACCTCCAAACTCATCTCCAAAGTGATTTGATTCAATCAAGCATTCATTGAGTGATTACTATGTGTCAGGCTCTTTGGGCCTAGTCCTGAAAGACAAGAAAGGAGCATTGAGAATTTTGAATCTCATTAAATGTGTTGCAAAGCTGTGGTACTAGAAGGAGGAAAGGACTTGCTCAAAGTTTGAAGAGAGAAAGAACAGAAGTTCAAGGAAAGAGAAGGAAAGATATTGGAGACCATTAGATAGTCCAGAACAGTTAAGAACAATGCCAAGGAAGGAAATAGTAGGTTACTTTGCTGGATTGAGAAGTATAGAGCTACTTTCTGCCTTCCCTTCCGCTATTCTAACTCTTCACCATGTCTCTCTACTAGAGCATTGGATTTGGAATCAGAAGATTCTAGATTTGAATATAGGCTAACTTACTTGCTACCTGTGTGACCTTAAACAAATTACTTTGTTTCTCCATTCCTCAGTTTCTTCATCTGTAAATTGATGGGGTTGGGCTAGATGAACCAGCTCTATCTAAATCCAACTCTTAAACATGGGGATCTTTGATGGAAAGCTCTATCAATGGGAGAGAGGGCTAAAAGGATGAGAGTCATAGGATCATAGATTAGAGTTGGAAAAGTCCCAAATGGGTCACTTAATTCAACCTTTCCATTGCTTTACAGATGAAGAAGCCAAAGCTCAAAGACGTTAATTGACTTGCCCAGAGTCATACATGTGGCAGTATAAATGAGATTCACTGGGGTAGGACTGCATTTGCAATCAAGATCCCAAGATCATTCCAAGAATTTAGAAGGACTTCTAAGAGACAGATTCAGATATCACCTGAAAACATAAGTGAGCAAGTCCTGGCACTAGGCTAGATAGTTTCCTCTGTTCTCTTCTTGACATACACATAATAGAAAGATGAAGTCTTCATTCTCTGTCTGTCTGTCTTTCAGCTAGGTGGTATGATATATAGATCTCTTGGTCTGAAGAACTAAGTTCAAATTTGACCTTAGATACTCTCTAGCTGTGTTACCCTGGGCAAGTCAATTAACCTCTGTTCATTAACCTCAGTTTCCTTAACTGTAAAATGAGAGTAATAGTAGCACCTACTGCCCAGGGTTATTTTTGAGGATCAAATGAGATATTTGTAAATCTTGTTACATAGTGGGCACTTAATAATACTTATTTCCTTTCCCTTCTCTTCCTTTTCTCTTTGTATCCTTTCCCTTGCTTATCACTCCCCTATTCCTCTTTCTGGGAAGCTAGGTGGCATAGTCGATACAGCTCCAGTCCTGGAGTCAAGAAGACCTGAGTTCAAATTTGACCTCAGATGGTCACGGCTGTGTGACCCTGGGGAAGTTCCTTACCTTGTCTGAGCCTGTCTCTGCTCCCTCATTTGTAAAACTAGAGACTAAAGGGACTAGATGACCCCTAAGATTCCTTCTTAGCTCTAAATGCACAATCTAATCCAGCCCTCTCATTCTAGAGGAGGTCAATGAGACCTATAATGGTGGAGTCAATGGCCCAAGGTTGTACAGGGAGGAAAGGACAGTGCTAAGAGAGTAACCAGTCTTCTGGCTTAAAGAGAGCACTTCACCATGGTGACCTGGTATGAAGAAAGTCCTCCATAAATCTTAAAGTTTTCTAGAAATGTGAATTATGATTATTTTCCTCATCTTCTCCCTAATAGGTCTGCATCCCAATGGGGCTCCTCTCTACCTCTACAACTTGGACTCTGGGAGATTCAGATTTCTCAGCTCTACTGGCGTAGGTATATAAAAATAAGTCTGTGCCTCAGGTGAACTGAAGGAAAGAAGGGGTTTATGCACAACTAGAGCAGAAGAACTGGGGAGATCTCTTAGAGAATGTAAGCTCCTTGAGGTCAGGAACTATTTCACTTCTGTCTTTGCCTCACTAGTGCCTAGCACAGTTCTTAACACATAGTAGGTCCTTAAGAAATACTTGTTGGTTTGATTATAATCAATTAGTCATTTCTGCTGCTGCTTGTTCATCTTTCTCAAAGAAGACCACGACAGTAGGACCTATTGACGGCCAATCGATAGGACTTTCCCAAGATCCCAGGATCCAGCCTTAAGCCCAACCACAGGCCAGCCTGGGAATTGAGAGAGTATATCAACTCCTTTCATTACACTCCTCATTAGCATCTCTTGGGAAAAGAAAGACACCTTAACAAGCCTGCTGTGGATTAGGTGGTACAAGTCTCATTGTATCTGTTTTTTCAGATGAGAAAATGAAATCAAAGGAATCCCAAAGCACTGGGCATGAATAGGGAGAGGGGTAGAGAATCCTAGATTCCATTCCCACTGCTGGTGAGGAGGCTACCTAGACAACAGTTGCCCAAAGGAATAATCCTAGACAAAGAAGGAAGTTGAAAGACATTGAGGCTGGTTTCTCAGACCTTACTAAAGAGTACAATTAACCTGGGCAGCACCGGAGGGTAAGTTTGGCCTTGGCCTTTCAAAAACAGAAAAACAATGTTATCATCCTGGCACAGGGAAATTCAGACAGGGAAGAGCGCAGAGACAGGGCAGACACTTCCTTCTTGGAGGGTTCATTCTCATGTGGTTTGGCACTGTCATATCTTCCTTTAATAATGGAAATATAGGCTTGTCTTCCATTCGTTTAAAGCTGGAAATACAGACTTGGCTTCTTCCTACTTCTCCTCTGCCTGACCTCTGGCCTTATGCCCTGCTCCTTGTCCCAAACCATTTCCTGTGGTCAGTCTGGGTCTCCAGTTGTTTCTCGATTGAACCTATGCAGGCATTTACTGTGCTTTTTGGCTCTTTAAGGTCCATGTCCAGCAGCTCTAGCTTGGGATGGTGAGCAGAGGAGGTGGGGAGGTGGAACTTGTGTCTCTGTGGATGGGAAACTCTGTTCACAGAAGGAAGTAACTTACCCAGGATTATTCTGTCAATTATTGACCAAACTAGGACTAGAACCCATATCTCTTCACTCTCAACCCTGGCTTTAACAGTTAACTAGCTATATGTCTGACCTCAGCTTCATAATTTTCAAAATGGAAATAATAATATTTATACTACCTTCTTCACCATGTTGTTGTAAGGAAAATACGTAAACTTTAAAGTGGTATAACAACATAAGTTATCACTATTGTTTCCATCTTCCATGCTGCCTCAGCTTGGAGTGCATACATGCAGTGGCTCCTGGTTGCCTTTGAAAAACTACTATCTCCTCAACCCTACCTAGAGCTAACCTCCTTCTCTAGTCTTATTTTCCATTACTTTCCTTTATGAAGTCTACGAACTCTAACCAAACCAAACTGCCAGCTACCACCCATTTTCCTAATGCCATCTCTTGCCTTGTGCATCTATACAGGTGCCTCCCATGACTAAAATACCTTCCCTCCAGCAGTTTAAATAGTTCTCTTTCTTAAGTATCTATCTCAGGTACCAGCTGGGCCATGAAGCCCTACCTTGTCATTTCCCCCACACAAGCCTGAAAGTGGAAGTCACATTGACTCTGAAATCAAATGACCTTGGTTCAAATCTAGCCTCTGCTGTGTGACCTTGGCCAGATCATTTAACTTCTCTGGGCCTGTTTCCTCATATGCAAATTGAGGGGATTGAACTAGATGGCCTGTGTGGCCTCTTCCAGCTGCAGGGCTATGATCCCCTGATCCTCGCTATACTTCTATACTTGTCCTATACTTCAGACACATATTTGTCCAAAGGTAGTTTACTATTACAGTTTGTGTACTTGCCTAATTTGTCCTACTAGATTGTAAGTTACTTGAGAACAGGGTTTGTTTTTTGTTATTTAATTTGCCTTACATCCAACTGATATTTAATGAATGTTTGTTGAATTGAATTGAATGAGGCAAGTATTTATCTTTTATGAGGAAGAGAAAAGAAGTGTCTTGTGCCAGGCTGATTAAAACATCACCACAGTCTTGACCACTAACTCCCTGCAGGCTGGAGTGGAGATGAGCCAGGGATTCTAAGAGGTAGAGGTGAAGAGGGAGAGCATTCTAGCCTAGAGAACTTGAAAGGAAGACAAATCACTTACCCTCTCTGCCTTAGTTTTCTCATCTGTAAACAATACTTGTACAACCTACTAAGGTAGGTTGGTTTGTTGTTTTGAGAATGCTTTTTTAACAGTAAAATACAATCTAAATGTGTCACTACTACTACTTCTTCTACTGCTACTACTGTTACTACTGCTGCTGCTACTACCACTAGTAATACAACTGTTGCTACTGCTGCTAATACTGTTATTATTACTAACTGGTTAGCTAACACTTTAAAAGGTTTAAAGGTTTGCAAAATGCTTTATAAATACTCTCATTTTATTTCCATAACAACTCTAGAAAGCAGGTACGATTGTTATCCCCATTTTACACATGAAGAAACTAAGGGGAGGAGTCAAGATGGTGGAGTAGAAGGACAGACCTACTCTAGCCCTCCTCCTATAACCCATAAAATATCTGTAAAAAATTACTCTAAACAAATTCTGGAGCAACAAAAGCCACAACTCGACAGAGTGAAACAGATTTCCAACCCAAGACAGTCTGGAAAGTCAACAGGAAAGGTCTATTGTAGCAGGCTCAGAGCAGAGTGCAACCCAACATGGGCCACTTGGGATGACACTGACAGGACTAGAGCAGGCTTCAGGGTGTGGAATCATGGGTAGCAGCTGCAGTTCCCAGATTTCTCAACCCACAAATGCCAAAGACAGCCTCAAAGGTCAGTGAGAAAGCTCTTTCACCTGTGTGAGAAGGGAGCATGATCTGGCCCCAGCCCCGGCCCCAGGGCAGTGACAGCATCCACTTTTGGAGCCCTCTGCCTAAAGACCCTGGGGGAATCAAGCCGATGATCTGGGTCTCAGTTCTGAGTGGCAGCCCTAGGGTGAGGAGGAGCACTAGTGTGGTGGAATTGGTGGAGGCTCTGGAGAGGGAATCCCACTCACAGTTCCAGGACAGAAAAGACTGCTTATGGTTGCTCACAGAACAGAGCGCAGGTCAGGAGAGGAGTAAACTCCTCTCCCTTGATTGTGCCACCTTGGAGGAACTGAGAACTTACAGGTCCCTAGAGTAGACCTTCCACTTGACAAAGGATTCAGAAGTCAAGTAACTGACTGGGAAAATGCCCAAAAATGAGAAAAAAAAATGACTATAGAAGGTTACTTTCTTGATGAAAATGTATTTTCTTCCATCCTTTCAGATGAGGAATAACAAAGCATACCATCAGAGGAAGACATCATAGTTAAGGCTTTTACATCCAAAATCTCCAAACAAATATGCAATGGTCTCAGGCTATGGAAGAGCTCAAAAAGGATATTGAAAATCAAATAAAAGAAGTGGAGGAAAAATTGGGAAGAGAAATGAGAGTGATGCAAGAAAATCATGAAAAGCAAGACAACAGCTTGCTAAAGGAGACCCAGAAAATGCTGAGGAAAATAACACCTTTAAAAATAGACTAACTCAAATGGCAAAAGAAGTCCAAAAAGCCAATGAGAAGAAGAATGCTTTAAAAAGCAGAATGAGTCAAGTGGAAAAAGAGGTTCAAAAGCTCGCTGAAGAAAATAGTTCTTTAAAAATTGGAATGGAGCAGATGGAAGCTAATGACTTTATGAGAAACCAAGAAATTATAAAACAAAACCAAAAGAATGAAAAAATAGAATACAATGTGAAATATCTCATTGGAAAAACAACTGACCTGGAAAATAGATCCAGGAGACATAATTTAAAAATTATTGGTCTGCCTGAAAACCATGATCAAAAAAAGAGCCTAGATATCATCATCCAAGAAATTATCAAGGAAAATTGCCCTGATATTCTAGAATCAGGGGGTAAAATAGAAATGTAAAGAATTCACCAATCACCTCCTGAAAGAGATCCCAAGAGCAAAACTCCTAGGAATATTGTAGCCAAATTCCAGAGTTCCCAGGTCAAGGAGAAAATATTACAAGCAGCCAGAAAGAAACAATTCAAGTATTGTGGAAATACAATCAGGATAATACAGGATTTAGCAGCTTCTGCACTAAGGGATGGAAGGGCTTGGAATATGATATTCCAGAGGTCAAAGGAGATAGGATTAAAACCAAGAATCACCTACTCAGCAAAACTGAGTATAATACTTCAGGGTAAAAATGGAATTTCAATGAAATAGAGGACTTCCAAACATTCTTGTTGAAAAGACCAGAGCTGAAATTGAGGCAAATAGAGTTAAGTGACTTGCCCAGGGTCACACAGCTAGTGTTTGAGGCCTGATTTTAGCTCATGTTTTCCTTGCTGAAGGTCTAGCACTTTATCTACTGTTCAATCAAATGACCATCCTTATTAATACTGACAGTAGTACTAGTGGTTCTATTATTATTGCTACCACCATCAAAAGGACTGGCCCCATTCCAGTTGGTTGGGTAGTAGCTATGCTAGGTCCTGTATGAAATGACTTAAGTCCATCAGGGTCTGTCTTTGATCTCTCGGAGTTTTCTTTCTCCCTAAGTTAAAAAGTAAACTGAGCTACTCAGGACACAAATTATGTAAATGCATTGATGATAGGGAACAGGTAGGTGACATGGTGGATAGAGTACCAGGTCTGGAGTGAGGAAGACTCTTCTTCCTGAGTTCACATCTGGCTTACTAGCTGTGTGACTCTGGGCAAATCACTTAATCCTGTTTGCCTCAGTTTCTTAATCTGTAAAAATGAGCTGGAGAAGGAAATGGCAAACTATTCTAGTATCTCCACCAAGAAAACCCTAAATGGGGTCACAGAGAGTTGGACAAGACTGAAAAATGACTTACAACAAAGATTGATGATATGAAGTAAATACTGACATCACCCATAAAGAAAGGCATAAAGGCATTTGAGGGTAGTGGGGAGAAGCAGTCCATTTCCTGGTTCAACCACGTCTCTGTAACTGTGAGCCAGTGGCTTCCTCTCTCTTGATTTCTTCATCTGATAAAGTTGGGTATCCAGCTTCAGAGAGTAGGCTGAGTCCTGAGACTCAGGGGGGAAAAGGTCCGAGGTTCCCCCACCCCCAGAATACACAGTCCTTCTCCTCATCTACTAAGTACATTTGGAGAGGTTCTGGCAGAAGCCATAGTGCCCACATTGCGGGGGCAAAGCTCCTAGACCTGTGGCAGCCCCCCTAACAAGGAGGTTAAAACTACTAGTGGTGGGGCAGGCAAGTGGGGGAAGGAATGGTCTATGCAACCATAGCAAAAGTGGTGGTCATTAAAGGAAGGTCAGGCAGAATTTCCAGGATGGATTCAGTGGCTTCTAAGTCCCCTTCCACCTTCGTAATTCAGATCCTGGGGACCAGGTGAAGGGGGAGAGGGGTTAAAGCAGAACACTCTTTTTTCCTTTCCTTCCCCCTTCCCCCTTCCCTTAGTTCCTGCCTTTGCATGAGAGAGATTAGTTTCCCTGGGGTTAGAACATGTACACAAAGGAGGAAGAATAAGCACCCTCCAGAGCCATTGTGGAGAATAGGGGAACCACTGGGCTTGAGGTGGAAAAAAAAAAGGAACTGGAATGGTTTTCCACTGACCCATGACCATCACCACCTAACCCCTCCCTGCTGCTCCCTTCCCCCAGCTAAGCCTGACTATCCTACCTCTCATGACTCCAGTCATGTGACCCCCCTCCCCAAGAATTCTAATCTCACTCCCAGTCAATCCTGACCATCTGTCCCCTACAACCATGGTCTAATATTGTGTGAAACCCCTCTCCAGTTCTGATCTCACTCCTAGCCAACCCTGACTATCTCTCTCCATGACTCCAGTTTATAATCTCATTCCTCATACAATTCTGGTCATACCCCCAAGTCAACCTTGACCATCCTTCCTCATGACTCCAACTTGGAACATACTCTGACCCCCACCAACCCCACCCGGATCACAACCTCATCTTGCCTTAAATATCCCCTTTTCACCGTGGTTCCAAACTCAAGTATCCTTTCACACCAGCTCCAGGTCAGCCCTACATATCCCTTCCTTGACTCTAACCTATATTGTAGTTAGCCCCCTTGCCCCTAATAACTTTAATTATACTCTCAGCCAACACTGACCATTTCCCAACCCACTTCCCACCATGGTACCTACCTGTACCTTTCCCATCCCTCATATCCATGCCTGCACCACTAATTGATCACACATGCTCCTGACTATGAACAAAGACAATGTGGTTCAGTGGAAAGGGCAGAAGGTTGTATTCAGAAGACCTAGGTCTAAATCCTCACCCTGTGTCTTTGGGAAATTCACTTATACTTTCTGAGCTTCAGTTTCCTTATCTATAAAATGAGGGGATCAAGGTCAATAATCTCTGACATCCCTTCCGGCTCTAAATCTACGAACCTCTGAACCTCACTGTAACCATTATAATTATCATCATTGATATTCAATACAATAAAGGTTTGTTAAACACCTCCCGTGTACATAGCACTATGCTGGAGTCTAGAGAAGACACTACATTTTAATAAGACAAGTTCCAACCCTCAGGGAGATTGTAGTCCAGGAGAGGATGTGGCATCTACACAAAGAATTCTAGAATGACTGGGAACAGAGCAGACCAGTATGTTTGCGCTCTCTCTCTCTCTCTCTCTCTCTCTCTCTCTCTCTCTCTCTCTCTCTCTCTCTCTCTCTCTCTCTCTCTCTCTTTCTCTCTCTGTCTCTCTGTCTGTCTGTCTCTCTCTATATATATATACACATATATATATTTCTCTCTCTCACACACGCAGAAGTATTATATCAAAGTGTTTTTTTAAGAGTGCTGGACTGAGAAATTATGAAGAAATTCAAGGGAAAACTACATTAAATTCCTTGCCAGTCCATATCACTACCAAGTGCCCGTGGGCACTGGGGAAGGGTCCATACAGAAAAAGCTAGACCAGTAGCACAGCACATGGAAGCCTTCCAGTGCGGAAACCAAGGATGAGCTAAAGAAACCTAGAGTCTGATGGTGTGAATTGGGTGTAGGGAGATGGGAACCAAGACAAGTTATAGTCTTGGATACCTGAGCCAGGGCTCAGGGACCTGCAGAGCCTGGACAAGTACAGCAAAGATCCAGGTGAATCTGGATCACAGTGCCCCTCAGAGTTTGCCTGCAGTGCAATGGGCTGGTCAGCCTCTGTTGAAAAGAGGAAAAAAGAGAAGGAGAGGGGAGGGGAGGGACAGTTAAATAGAGAACAGAGACAAAGACAAAGATAGAAAGATAAAGAGGCAGTGACGTAGAGACAGAGAGAAAAGTGCCAAGATATCAACAGAAAATCATTTTCTCCATCAATGACAGTGGACACCACCCATTTGGTATCTATTATCACAGTTCTTGGTGTGCTAATTGAGGAAGTTAATATGGAACTAAAAAAAATTTTTTTTTAATGGAAAGAGCAGCTAAGACCAGATATTTCTAAGGGGAATGAAGAATTAAATCCCAAGATATTTGTGAGAAAGAAAGATACCAAACAATTAGGGGAAAAATAATAGTTACTATTGTTTTTAAAAGTAATTAAGAGAATATCCATATGGAGTAATGCATCTGTACACTCTTCCATTTCTATATGAGAATAATTTTCATGAGAATAATTGCACATGTATTGAAAACATCTTTGACTTTAAAAACATGCAAAGAGAATAAGCAGATACTGGCAACAAATATTCTACTGCAGATCATATCCTTATAATTACATATTTGATTGAAAAATGCGAAGAATACAAGATTCAATTCTCCTTCTTGTTTTTGTTCTTTATTTAAAAATTTTATTGGAAAAATAATGTCCTGCTTAAAAGGCTTGTATTCCACTAATGTGTCATCCATGCCCAGGTAAAGATAATAGAAAATTCCTTGGGAGATGCAACAATAAAAATACTTTGTTCAGGGTGAGGGGCAGGGGGAGACAAAATGAAAATATAAAGAATCCACCAATCACCTAATGAAAAGATTTCTAAAATGGAAAATCTCAAGAACGATATAGCTAAAATCCAGAGCTTCCAGGTCAAAGAAAAAATACTGTAAATATCCATAGAGAAAGTGTTCAAGTACCAACCGCTAGAGCTAGGGCAAAATTTATTATGCTCCAGATGAACTAAAAAATGCAGGGTTAGTGATCAGAATTTCAGAGAAGGTAACAACAAAAATAGATTTGATTTAAAGTGGTAAAGAGAAATTACATTACACTTACATGTGCAACAGACTATGAATTAATATCAACACTCAACATATAAGAACCAAATGTTAAAGCATCTAAATACTTAAGAGAAAAGTTAACCAGTTCACAGGAAGAAATGGACATAAAACTGTATCTCAATGTATCCCTTCCCAGACCTAGAAAAATTTTTACTAAAATAAGAAAGAAGTTAAGGACCTGAGCAGCATTTTAGAAAAATTCGATAATGACAGATATTGGTGATTATTGAATAGAAATGGAAAGGAGCATACATATTTCTCAGTTTTACATAGCATATTTACAAAAATTGACCATGTACTAGGCATAAATACTTCATAAATAAATAAAGAAAAGCAGAAATATTAAACATCCTTTATTAACCACAGTGGAATAAAGTTATATTAACATGATCATAGATTTAGAGACCATTGAATTCACTCATTTACAAGTAATAAGACCAAAGCACATAGGAGCTAAGTGACTTGCCCAGGATTATGCAGCTAGTAAATGTCTAAGGCTGGTTTTGGACTCTAGTCTTCCTGATACCAGATTCAGTGTCCTATCCACTCTTCATAGTAATCAAAAATTAAATATTAATTGGAGACTAAATAATTTAGTCCTAAAGATTCACGGGTCAAAGAACAAATGATAGAGACAATAAAACAATAAATAATATTATCAAAGAACGACAACAATGAAATTACCTCCCAGAAACTTTTGAGATGCAACCAAAACGTTATAGCCATTATAGGAACATTTTATATTTCTAAGCATTTTCATCAACATAATAAGTAACAGATCAACAAATTAGGCATGAAACTAAAAAAAGAAAAAGAAAACCTAAGGAAATAACAAATTTTAAAATCCCAATTAAACACCAAAGTAGAAATTCTAAAAAAATCAAAGAAGAAATTAGCAAAATAAGAAGCAAATAAAGCCCAAACCATTGAATTAATAAATAAAACTGGGCCTGGGTTTTTTTGGGAGTGGAGGTGGAAAGGAAAAATGAATTGATTAATCATTAGATATTCTCATCAAAGTCTTTAAAAATGAAAAACTAAACCTCCAATGTCAAAAATTAAAAAGGAGAAATTGAATACAACAAATGGAACAGAAATGATTAGAAATTATTTTGCCCAGTGATTTGCCAATAATGTTGACAAATTAAATGAAATTGATGAATATCTCCAAAATATATGATACACAGAATGACAGACTAATAAATAGTGTAAATAACCCAATCTCAGAAAAAGAAATTGAAGAAGCTATAAATGAATTCCAAAAGAAAAAAAAGTCGGCTCAGATAGATTTACAAGTGAATTTTATCAAATACTCAAGAAATAGTTAATTCTAATATTATACAAACTATTTGCCAAAATAGAAAAAAAGGCATCCTACCAAATCTTTTCTATAATACAAATATGGTCTTAGTACTAAAACTAGGCAGAGGTAAAATAGAGAAAGAAAACTACAAACTAATATCCCTAATGAATAGTGATGCAAAATTTTAAAATAAAGTATTAGAAAAAATCTATAGCAGTACATAAAAAGATTATACATTATGACCAAGTGGTATTATTTTTACTAGAAATGCAAAGATGGTTCAATATTAGGAAAACAATAAATATAATAAATCATATTAATAATTGAAACCATGTGATTATGTTGATACATAAAACTCTTTGGACAAAATATTTTGACCTATTACTGTTAAAAACAACTCACTAAAAAAGAATAAAGATGTCTTTAAATGGTAAATAGGATGTTTCTAAAAACCAGGAGCCAAGATTGTATATAATGGAGATAACTTGAGACCTTTCCAATAAGGTTAAGGACAAAGTAAAAATGTCCATTATCACCACTATTATTTAACAGTGTTAATAATTCTGGCTATAGTAATAAGACAAGAAAAAGAGATTGAGGGAATAACAACAACAAAATTTATATAGTATTTTAAGTTTTACAAAGCATTTTACAAATATTTCATTTTATCCTTACAGCGACAATGAAAAATCAGTGCTATTATTATCCCATTGGAAAGATGAAGAAACAGACTAACAGACCAACAGGTTTAGTCACTTGCCCAGATTCACACAAATGGTAAATGTATGAGGTTGAATTCGAACTCAGATCTTCCTGACTCCTGGTTCAGCATACCATCAAACTTCTAGGAAGAAACAAAATTATCTCTTTTTTGTAGATGATATGTTCTCCATAGAGAACCCGAGAGTCAACTAAAAATTCAGCTGAAGCAATAACTTCAGCAAAGTTGCAAGATATAAAGTATTCCCACAAAAACTATCAGCCTTTCTGTATATTACCAGCAAAACTCAGCAGGAAAAAAGAGAAAAAAAAATTCCATCAAAATAATTACAGGATGTATAAAATATTGGAGACTATGCCTACTAAGTAAGACACATGCAAGAATTATACTAATACAATCACAGAACACTTTTTACAGATATAAAGACAGACATTAATAAGTGTTGCTCATAGTTGGGTCATGTAAATGCAAAAAATGATAATATTGCTTAAATTATTTGTTCAGTGTAACATCAAACTACTTAAGGATTTCTTTCAATAAATAGAAAAAATAATAACAAAATTCATCTGAAGACAAAAGGTTAAGAATATCAAGAAAAATAATGAAAACATAGAGAGGAAATGGGGGCAACCAGCATATTTTGAACAATACTACAAAGCAGTAATTATCAAAAGTGCATGATTCTGGCTAAAAACACAGAAAAGTGTATCAGTGGAACAGATTAGATCCACAACATACAGAAACAAGTGGATAATTTCTAAAAGAAAAAATTCATAATAAATGGATTATAACACCCCATGCAAATGTAGCAGCCCTCTGGGAAACCTCCTCAACTAAGCACTCATAGGACTGAGTTGTAGGTTGGTTGTCTGGGGAAGGGAAAGTGACTATAACCAAGTAAAAAGTTACTCTATGGATCCATAATTGCAAAATTATACTTTACATCTTCCCATGGGTGAATTTGTCTTTAATAATTAATCGGTTGACACAATTAGCTTAAAGCAAAGGTATTTATTTAGAAGAGAAGGTAAAGAATGTCTTCCCACCCCCAACCCCTCATAAACCTGGAGCTCACTGTCCCACAAACACAAGGTCAATAGGAAGGGTCCCAGACTTAGAGGACACTGGTAGGGAGCACATTCATAGGCAGCTCACACTTCTAGAACTGCAAGGATAAATGCCCTGTCTCTTCTCATGGTACTCTCAAGCTGCTCCCCAATGGGTGCAGTGTTCCTGATGGATGGGTCACTCATCTCTGCAGCTGAATTCTTTGTTGCTAGAATTTTGTGGTTGTTCAGTCATTTTAGTTGTGTCTGATTCTTTGTGACCCCATTTGGGAGTTTTCTTGGCAGAGGTGCTATTGCCATTTCCTTCTTCAACACATTTTACAGATGAGAAAAATGAGGCAAACAGGGTTAAGTGACTTGTCCAGGGTCACACAGTAAGTAAGTGTCTGAGGTCACATTTGAACTCAGGCCTTCCTGACTCCACGTCACTAAACTGCCCCCAGATGGGAAGACAGCCCTTCAGTTTATAATTCTTGGCCATGATGAAAAGATCTGCCAAAATATTTTTGTGCATATAGATCCTTATTCCTCTTTCTTTGATTTCTTTCGGATATAAGCCTAGTAGTGGTATAGCTAATTCAAAGGTTATGCATGGTTTATAATAGCTAGTATTTATATATACCCCTTTAAGGTTTTCAAAGCTCTTTAGAAATAGCTTCCTTTTATCTTCACAACAACCTGGAAAGTGCTATTATTATCCTCTTTTTCATAAAGGGTAACTGAGGCTGAGACAGGTTAAGTGACTTGACCAGGATCGTACAACTAGTAGGTACATGAGACTGGATTTGAACTTAGTTCTTCCTGGCTCTGCATTACCAGGACTGCCTGCAGAGATGAGGGAGAGAACACTGTCCTCAGAGGTCATCTAGTTCAACCCTATATTACCAAACCCCTTTACACCATCATGAATAAATCTCTGCTTAAAGACCTCCCTCCCAAGGCTCCCTATTCCATTTGGGGTTAGGAAGTGTTTTTTGACCTCAAGTCTAAGTCTGTCTTTCAGAACTTCAACCCACTGCTACTTGTTCTCTGGAGGAAAGCAGAATGACATATCCTTTCAAATACTTCAATTTAATAAGCATTTATTAAGTAACCTACTATGCTCAGTGCCAGTGATGCAAAGGCAAAAACAGAACCAGCCCTTTCCCCAAGGAACTTCTATTCCACTGGGGGAAAACAACATGCATGTAGATAAGTAAATAACAAAGTACATGTATGAAGTAAATAAAAACTAATTTTCATAAGAGACAGGGAGAGCACTAACCCCTGAGGGAATCAGGAGAGGCTTGCAAAGGAGGTGCCACTTATGCTGTCTTTTGTTTTTTTAGTATTCTATTTTTCCCCAGTTATATGTAAAAACAATTTCTAACATTCGCTTTTAAAACTTCGAGTTCCAAATTTTCTCCCTTCCTCCCTCCCCACCCCACCTCCCTCATGAAGAAGGCAAGCAATTTGATATAGGTTATCAATGTATAGTGACGCAAAACATTTCCATAACAGTCATGTTCTGAAAGAAAACATAGACCAAAAAAAACTCTCAAGAAAAGTAAAATAAAAAAAGTATGCTTCAATCTGTATTCAGACGTCATTAGTTCTTTCTCTGGGAATTAATAGCATTTTTATCATAAATTCTTCAGAGTTGTCTTGGATCATTGTATTGCTGATAACAGCTAAGTCATTCATAGGTGATCATTGCACAATATTGTTACTACTTTGTACACAGTACATTTCACTTTTCATCAGCTCATGTAAGTCTTTTCCAAGTTTTTCTGAGAGCATCCTGCTCACCCTTTCTTATATTTCTTATAGCATAATAGTATTCCATCATAATCACATACCACAATTTCTTCAGTCTTTCCCCAATTGATGGACATCCCCTCAGTTTTTAGTTCTTTATCCCCGAAAAGAGCTATTGTAAATATTTTTGTATATATAGGTCCTTTTCCTTTTTATTTTTTATCTCTTTTGGGATACAGATCTAATAGTGATATTGCTAGGTCAAAGGACATGCACGGTTTCATAGCCCTTTGGGCACAGTTCCAAATTGCTCTACCAAATGTTTGGATAAGTTCACAACTCCACCAACAATGCATAAACGTCTCACTTTTTCTCCATTCCCTCCACCATTTGCCATTTTCTTTTTTTTTTCCTATTAGCCCTATTAGATAGTACCTCAGAATTGTTTTAATTTGAATTTCTCTAATCAATTGTGAGTTAGAACATTTTTCCATATGGCTATAGATAGCTTTGATTACTTCATCTGAAAACTGTTCATATTTTTAATTTTTTATCAATTGAGGAATTGCTCCTATTTTTAAAATTTGACTCAGTTCTCTATATGTTTGAGAAATAAAGCTTTTGTCAGAGAAACTTGCTTCAAAATTTTTTTTGGTTACTATTGCTAATTGTATTTCCCTCCATCCTATTCCCCCCATTTAATCTATTATTTCTACCTTTTACTCTGTTCCTCCTCAAAGTGTTTTGCTTCTAACTATTCCTTCCCCCAATCTGCCTTCCTTTCTATCATCCCCCCTTTCTCTTTTCCCCTTCCCCTCTTGCTTTAAGATTTCTACATCTAATTGAGTGTGTATGTTATTCCCTGAGCCAATTCTGATGACAGTGAGATTCACTCACTCCCTCTAATCTGTCCCCTCTTCCCCTTCACTGCAAAAGCTTTTTCTTGACTCTTTTATATGATAATTTACCCCGTTCTACCTCTCCCTTCCCCTTTCCCCCAGTATATTCCTCTACCATCCCTTAATTTTATTTTTTTAGATCTCGTCCCTTCATATTCAACTCACACCTGCACCCTCTGTCTATATATACTCCTGTCTACCCTAATAATGAGAAAGTTCTTATGAGTTACAAGTGTCATCTTCCTACGTAAGAATGTAAATAGTTTAACCTTATTAAGTCCTTTATGATTTCTCTTTCCTATTTACTTTTTTGTGCTTCTCTTGAGGCTTGTATTTGAAAGTCAACATTTCTATTCAACTCTGGTCTTTTCATCAAGAATGCATGGAATTCCTCTATTTCCTTGAATATCCATTTTCCCTCTGAAGAATTATACTCAATTTTGCTGAGTAGGTGATTCTTGGTTGTAATCCTAGCTCCTTTGCCCTCTGAAATATTATACTTCAAGTCCTCTGATCCTTTAATATGAAAACTGCTAAATCTTGTGTTATCCTGACTGTGGCTCCATAATACTTGAATTATTTCTTTCTGGATGCTTAAAATATTTTCTCCTTGATCTGGGACATCTGGAATTTGGCTATCATTTTTTTGGGAGTTTTCATTTTGGAATCTCTTTCAGGGAGTGACCAGTGGATTCTTTAAATTTCTATTTTTTCATCTGCTTCTAGAATATCAGGACAGTTTTCTTTGAAAATTTCTTGAAAGATGATGTCGTCTCTTTTTTTGATTATGACTTTCAGTCAAATAATTTTTAAATTATCTCTTCTGGATCTATTTTCCAGGGCAGTTGTTTTTCTAATGAGATATTTCATATTGTCTTCTATTTTTTTATTCTTTTGGTTTTGTTTTATTGTTTCTTGATTTCTCATGAAGTCCTTAGCTTCCATTTGCTCAATTCTAATTTTTAAGGAATTATTTTCTTCAGTGAGCTTTTGTGCCTCCTTTTCCATTTGACTAATTCTACTTTTTAAGGAATTTTTTTCTTTAGTGAATTTTTATGCCTCTTTTTCCATTTGGCCAGTTCTGCCTTTTGAGGCATTCTTCTCCTTGGATTTTTGTACCTCTTTTACCATTTGGCCTATTCTGTTTTTTAAGATGTTATTTTCTTCAGTACTTTTTGTGTCTCCTTTACCAAGTTGTTTTTTCATTTTTCATGATTTTCTTGCATCACTCTCATTTCTCTTTCCAATTTTTCCTCTACCTCTCTTACTTGATTTTCAGAATCTTTTCTGAGCTCTTCCATAGCCTGAGACCATTTCATATTTTTCTTGGAGGCTTTGGATATAGGAGTTTTGACTTTGTTATCTTCTTCTGAGTGTGTATTTTGATCTTTCTTGTCACCATAGTAACTTTCTATGGTCAGAATTGTCATCTGTTGTTTGATCATTTTCTCAGCCTATTACTTGACTTTTAACTCTTTGTTAAAGTACGGCTCTGCTTCCAGGGTGGAGGGCACATTGTCCCAAGCTTCAGGGGTTTCATGCAATTGTTTTCAAAGATACTTCTAGGGACCTGTAGGTTTTCAGTTCTTCCAAGGTGGTATGATCTAAGGAGAGATGTTACTCCTATCCTGGTCTGTGCTCTGGACTATGAGTGACCACAAACCCTCTTTTTTACCCTGGAGCTGTGAGGAGGGTCCCCCTTCCACTGTGGCTATAAGTGTGTGCTAGTGTTCTAGTGCTTGTCCTGACTCTGGGATTACCACACAGGACTGTGACCCGGATCTGAGTATGGGTAAAGCAAAGGAATCCTGCCTCAGTGCTAGCACAGAGATCCCTGTAATCTCCTTCAGATTAGTTGTTTGACCCCCTTACCACCTGTGGGCTGAGAGTTCCAGAAGCTGTCACCTCTCTGCTGATTCAGTGGCTCCCAAGGACTGCTCCTGGTTTGCTGGGGCTGGACTGGCATGGCCTGTTCTGGACTGCACTTCTTTCACATCTTGGTGCAACAGACCTTTTCTGCCAACCTTCCAAGTTGTCTTGGGCGGGAAATTTGTTTCCTTCTGTCTTTTTGTGGGTTCTGACACTCTAGAATTTGCTTAGTGTTATTATTTAAAGGTATTTGGATGAGTTTGGGGGAAAGCTCAGATGAGGCTCTGGCTTTACTCCACCATCTTGGCTTCACCCACTTGTGCTAAGTCTTGAAGGAAGGAGGGATTCTAAAAAATGAAGATAAGATGGGAGCACATTCTCCAGGCATGGAAGGTAGTCTATGCAAGTCATGAAGGTGGATGGAATATGAAGGTGGATGGAATATCATCCCTACCAATCTTCTCTTTTCAAGGTTCAACATTACCTGTTCCTCAGGCAGTTCTGAGATAGTTTGTTCTCAAGGTTTCTTACCACCTTGGACACTCTTTTTTGGCTGTGTTCCCATTTATCAATGTCTCCTACAATATGGTGCTCAGAAATGACCATCATACAAAGGCATAGTCTGACTAAAACTAGGACTGTCAGGATAATCACCTCCTTTTCTAAAAATAAGTCTGGGGTAGGACCAGGGTGTTTGGAGTCATAATGTCATACTCTAAAATACCCAGATCTTTTTCACACAAACTGTTGCCAACAATGTGTTCTGCTTCCTATATACTAGATTTACATTTTACCTTATTATGTGTTGCCCACTGTTCCATCATGTTAAGACCTTTTTGGATCCTGACTCCAGCATCCTGTCCTTGGACCACTTCTCTTCTCCCTCTGTATTGTCTCATCTAATGATTTCATCAGCTTCTCCCAGTTCAATAATCATCTCTTTGCCTCTGACTCTCAGATCTATTTATCTAACCTAACCTCACTCCTGACCATCCCACATCACCAACTAAGATTCAAGATGCCCCAAACAAAACTCAATACCATTTCTCCCAAACATTCTCTTCTTCCAAACTTCCTATTATTGTCAAAGGTACCACAATCTTCCCAGTTATGCGAACTCCCAACTTCAGTGTCATCCTCAGCTCCTCACTCACATATACCCCCTAGATCCAATCTGTTGCCAAGTCCAGTCATTTTTACCATTATAATATATCTCCTATATGTTCCCTTCTCTCCTCTGACACTATCACCACCCTGGTACAGGGATTCATCACCTCAGTACACTCCTGGTTGGTCTCTCTGCCTCAAGTCTTTGCTTTGACATAGTGGTCATTTCTTACTACTGTATTGTAGGAGATATTGCTAAGTGGGAACACTGCCAGAAGAAGGTGGCCAAGCTGGTGAAAAATTTTGAGAACATTCCATTCTCGTGGACAACTGCTAAAGTTATTCTTTTGAAGTGTAGTACTGACTATTTCACCCTCCCTCCTACTCAATATTAACTCCTAGAACTTCCTACTATCTCCAGGACAAAATATAAAATTCTCTGTTCGCCTTCCCCTTTCTACCTTTCCAGTCTTCTTGGTCTCCTCTTGTACTCTATGATCCAGTGACACTGGCTTTCTCGCTTTTGCTTACACACAACATTCCACCTACCAACTTCATGCCCATTCACTAGCTATCCCCCATACCTGGAATGCTCTTTCCTCCTCACTTCTTCTTCTTGTCTTCACTGTCTTCCTTCAAGACTCAAATCCCACTTTCTGTAAGAGGCCTTTCCTGGACCCAATTCCCTACACCCCCCACCCCATTCCTCCCTATGCTTGTGCCTTCTTAATGGCTCATTTCCCATTTAGCCTGTATGTACCCTCATGGGTACATAGTTGTTTGCATATTGTCTGCCCCCTTAGAATGTGAGCTTCTTAGGGACAAGGATCATGTTTTTTTCTTCCCTTTCTTTGTATCCCCCAGTATAGTGTCTGGCACATAGTAAACTCCTGTTGACTGACTGATCAATTACTTATCATTCCTAGCTTCTTGTCATCTGCAAATTCAAAAAGTATTCCTTCATTCAAATCACTGGAAAAAATGTTGAACAACAAGATGGATCCCTGAGGCTTTCCCTAATGAGACCTCTCTCCAACATGACATTGAGTAATGACTACTCTTTGGGTTTGGTCATTCAACCAGTTCCACTTAACCATACTATTTTCTAGCCCACATCTTTCTATCTTGTCTGCCAAGATGGAATGAGAGACTATGTTATATACTTTGCTACATTAGCCAGAGGACCAATCTCCTACCAACCCCTCATCTCAATGGCCCTCAGGACCAAGCTTTGATGGTTCTGCCTGTGAGGTAGCTCTTCTGGTTACCCAATATCCATGAAGGATCTAGATTTCTAGTGGCTATTCTCTCTGTACTCTTCTTCTCCTACCTAGCTCTGGGCCAATACTCTTTGTCTTGTAGGGGTAGTAAGTAATCATTCCTCCTTGCTTTCATCATGGTTAAGAGGGGGCAGTGGAGTCTTTTTTTAAGAGTTCACCCACTCAAGCCAGAAAGACTGCTATGAAGAAACTTTTAAATGGGCTGCCCTGTGTTTAGAGTACAAGGATGCTGTCCTCCCCCATCCTGGTTCTGGCAGCTGAGCAGATGGATGGGATTAACTAGTTTACAAGCCATGGTCTGGAAAAGGTGCTCTCAAGGCTCTTGATGGAAAATGCTTTTAGTCATAGAAAGAGAAACATCAGGAGTGTGATGACTTGCCTAAAATAGAGCAGTAGTGCTGCCACGCAGCATGGGGACATTGGTAGAGTGGTTTTGGTCAGAGAAGGATTAGGTAGGGGAAGAGCTGATAATGATAAAGATATAATATGCAAGGGGGAAGTCCAGGTGTTTCTTTTTAGGACCACTCTGAACAACCCTATGAAGTCAATCTTGGGATTAGATTTTCCATCCAATTCTTGAAGAGAATGTTAAAGAGCTTGGGGATTCTCAGTGATTTTTAAGAAGGCTTCCACGAAGGTCTATCTTCTTTCCCTTCTCACTCAACTTTGGAGAGATAAAGTGCGGTAAAGAGGCATGTAGGCTATGAAAAAAATGTCATTTCCCTCAGAGGCTGTCCCATAGAAGCCCAGAGCTGAGAGCTACTAGGATGTGTGGCGGATAGGAGGTGAGAAGTAAGTAGCCTTGGATAGCCCTGGGGGTGTTGAGCAACATAACCCAGATATTCCCTCCCGGACTCTGTGCTAATTCAACTATGATCTTGTTTGATGCACATGTTGGGGGTTGGACTAACTGGCTCACAAAGGCTGCATTTCCTCTGGAGATGCTTATATATGGGACAATTGCTCCATATCCTACCTAGAACCAGGTGGAAATATATTAGAGTATCCAACTCAACATATCTATGATTCAAAGATGGGAAAAGGAAGAGGAGAATCATATTCATGAGAAGGGATGAATGGGGAATCTCTATGGTGTTGAGTTATATAATATTTGTAAAGTGCTTCACACAATACCTGGCACATAGTAGGCACTACATAAATTCTAGTTATAGAGGCAGCAGGTGGCAAAGTGGTTAGAGCACTGATCTTGGAGTTAGGAAGATCTGAGTTCAAATTTGGTCTCAGACACTTGTTGTTTAACTCTGGGCAAGCCCCTTCTGTTGGCCTCAGCATCCTCAATTGCAAAATGCAGGATCAGTGTGAAAATGAAATGAGATAATATTTGTATCTTTAAAAAAAATTAGTATCATATCTAGCACATAGTAGGTGCTGCATAAATGCTTCCTCATAGTTTAATTTGCAGCTGGCTAGCCAGCACATCCTAGTAGAGGAAAGTAGGAAAGTATGCCTTTGTGATAAAATTGACGAGTATATTCCTCAACTCCCTTCAAAGGAATCCTTCAGTCATTTCCCAGAAGTCCTTAAGTTCTTCCTAGGTTGGGAAGAAGAAGATTCAAAAGGGAGGGTTGACCCTTCTCTCTACTCACATTGCCAACACCTTCATTCTGTCCTTCATCCGTTTTGCATGGATTTTTGCAGCAGCATCCTAATTATTCTCCTTACCTCAAGCCTCTCCTCCACTCTACTCCAGACTCCATATAATGGAGGATGCAATTTTCTTTAAGCACATATCTAAACATGTCACTCTCTTATTCAAAAAACTCCCATGGCTCCCTATTGTTTCTAGGGTAAAATATAAATGAAACAGTTTTTTAAAGCCCTTTACAATTTGTCCCAAGCTTATCTTCTAAATCTCACTGGACATTACTTCTCATCCTATACTCATCGGTTCTTAATGTAAGATCTGTGAACTTTTAAAAAAAATTTCATAACTAGATTTCAATAAAATGTATTTCTTTTGTGATTGTATATATTTAATTTTATGCATTTACAAAAACATTATTCTGAGAAGGGATCCACGAGTTTCTCTAGGCTGCCATAAGGGTACATAACACAAAAAAAGGTTAAGACCCTCTGACCTAGGCAAATTGCTCCTATTGCTCATACAGGCTGCTTTATCTCCCATCTCTATGTCTTTACCCTGGCTGTCCCACAGGACTGGAATATACCCACTCTTTCCTTCCCTCCACTTCAAAGAATCCTCTCTTTCTTTATGAGGTAGCTCAAGCATCATCTTCTACATTAAGCCTTTTCTAATCCCCCAATTGCTTATGCCTCCTTCCCTAAAAATCTTATATTTAAGCACTTTGGACTTAAGTAGATTAGTATACACACACACACACACACACACACACACACACACACACACACACACACACACACATACACATCTTCCCTGTTAGGATGTAAGCTCTTTTTTTTGTTTGTTTTATCTTTTTTAAAAATGAAATTATTTTATTTGTTTCCAATGTTCAACAGTCACTTCCATGTATCTTAGATTTTTTTCCCCCTCCATCCCCTCATTACCCCCTCCCTTCCCACTCCCTCCCTGAGACAGCATACAATCTTATATAGGTTCTTATATAAGTACATAAGCTCTTTTGAGAGTAGGGATGGCTGTGTTCTTTATATTTGAATTCCCCATGTATAGCACCTAGTAGGCACTTAATAAATGCTTATTGATTGAATTCAATAGCATTTATTAAGTACCTACTATGTACTAGCCATTATACAATGTGTTAGTAACAAACAAGCAAAAAACCAGTGAAAACACTCCCTGTTCTCAAAGATCTTACATTCTACTGGGAATAAACAATATGTTTAAGGAATAAGGAAACAAATGGAAAGCATACAAAGTAATCCAGTAATATTTAAGAGGGAGAGATTGCTAATAACAGGGGGGGGGGCTGCAGATCAGAAAAACAGTCATGTCAGAGGTGGCGCTGGACTTAAGCCTTGGAAAGAGCAAGGGACTCTGAGAGAGGGAGGGAGAAAGGGGAAAGCAGTTGCAGGCATGGGGGTGGGAGATGGAATGTTCTGCATAAGGAACAGAAAGAAGGCTTGTTTGGCTGGAAGATGAAAGTATGTAATGCTCAGTTTGGAAAGATGGGTCAGAGGCAGATTATTTCCAAGTTCTAACTATGGGCAAGCCAGGTCCCGGCACACAGGGGCCAAAGGGACTGCCCTCCCTGCACCTCCAGGTATTTTCAATGGCTTAAGGCCAAAGACATAGAGCCACACACTCAGTCACAAAGCACTCTGGGTGCTGGAGGCAATGGCATGACCTGGGTGGTGCCCTTATCCTGTTCCTCTTTCTACAGCATCCTCCTCTGCATTTAGGGGTGGGAACAGGAGGATCCACTGAGGGAATGCTTAGATTCATAGATCATTAAATCCAGAAGTACCCTGAAAGCTCATTTAGTCCAATGCTTTCCTTTTATAGACTAGGAAGATGAGATTTGTAGATATGAAATGACAAGCCCAAGGTCACACGGTTGGTGCCAGAGCCAGGTCTCAAAAACTTTAGGTTTCTTGACACTGGTATAAAGAGGCAGCTCTAGGATTTCTCAACTATCTTTTCTTGGTCTTCACCTCACAACCTCCTTCCCATTTTCTTTAGCCCTCCTTCAGGTACTTAACATCCTAATGATAGTAATGATAGCCAGCATCTACATAGCATCTTACAAGCTGCAAAAGACTTTTATTCCTTCATTTATTTATTTTCCTTTTTCTTATATGAACTTCAACTCCACAAGAGAGAACTCATTACCCCCATTTTACAGATGAGAAAACAGAGGTTTCACTAGGCTATGTGATTTTCCCCAGCATCAGAGCTAGTAAGTATCTAATTCCAATTCAGGTCTTTACCACTCTATGTCAATCACTCCATCCACTGTGTTGCGCTCCCTTGTTCCCTCCTGGATGGCCATCCTTGATTCTGGCTAGCTATCTCCCTCTGTGAACTGCTTTCTGGAACCATGCGTCAAAGCTCTGTCTGCTTGTCCTCCATGGGCTCTTTGCATAATTTGATTTTTGTCCTCAGCCTCTCATAATGCTAGGAACTTCTTATCCATTCTAAACCACACTGGACGTCCTTCATCCCCTCCTGTGGGGTCACCTTTCTGTTTTAGAGCTCTGAAATTTTCCATTTAGGAGTGGCAGCTTTGTTACTGGGAAAGAATGGGTTTAAGTTTCCATTGTCTCATGTTCTTAGTTCAAGAAAGACAGATAGACACAGGGAGACAGATAGAGACTGAAGCAGAGTGCATTGTGGTGGGGCTGACAGGTGGTAGAAGGGGACAAGTCGAAGAAATGGTTCCTGCCTGCCACCTCCACCCCCAGGCAACACTTGCCTAACTAATCTGGCTGTGGAATGATTTTGGCTTTGTAATATGTTGACAGAATCCATAAATGTTGGGCTGGGGAGTCTGAGGCTGGAATTCCTGTACCTACTCCTAGAATCAGGCATGTCTGTGGTAGTCAGGCTGGGCAAAGGATGGGGAGATTCTGGGAAATTTTGGAGCAAGTTAAGGGAGGTTGTAAACTTGTTTTGCCAGGGAAATAATAAAGATTTTTGTGACATTGTTCTAGAGACTTTCTCACTATTGCAGTCTGAGCACAGTTTGAGAAACACTTCCCTAGAGTTTTCTTCAGCTAGAGGTTGCCTCAAAATGGTGTCAGTGGTCATGTTGATAAGGATGATGGAGATGATTGAATTGGTGGTGGTAGTAGTAGTGATGGTGATGAGAAGGCCTTCCTTACCTCCTTATTTCTCCAGGGTTCCTTCTTGGATTCTCTGTGATTTCTCTGGCCAAAGAATTCTAGAGGATGAATGACAATGTAGTGTAATGATAAGAAGAAGCCCTCAATAACAATTTTGTGTCTGAGGCAAGTGGATAGAGTGAGGAGGAGGAGGAAGGGCAGGGAACTCCAGAGTTAAGGAAGAGGATAGGGTAGGGAGGAAGCTTGCTTTAGAAAGGTACCTTCAGCCCCCTCTAAATTTCCTAGGTCAGGTCCTACCATCCCCACCCTAGTTATATGTTCAGTGCCAGATCTTAGGTAGAAAAACTCCAAGAATGCCCTACAAAGGGCAGAGTAGCCTATCATTTTGCAGATGAGGAAACTGAAGTCAAAAGGCCACATACAGGCTCAAGCTAGGAGGTGGGGAGCAGACATTTCCCCAATTCAGATATGCCATTAAGGGCTGAACACTGTGCTGTGAAGACAGAATTAAGTCTACCAGAAACTAGGTATCTGTGCAGGATACCTTTACACTTAAGGTATGCTCCTTTCACAGCATAGTACAATGCAAAATTCTTCTGAATTTTGGAGTCAGAGGACTTGGGTTCAAATTCTGACTGAATAAAACTGTGCATGTGTGTGTGGGGACAAATGTCATTTAATTTTTCTGGTCATCACTTCCTCATCTATAAAATGGGGTGAAGGATGTGGACTCACTGACCTCTGAAGGCCTTTTCAGCTTTAATTCTATAATCCAATTCTCTTTGCTTGGTTAAAATCATTCTATCCCTTCTGGGTGAGCCATACTAGAGTCCCTTCCTAGAATTCTTAAAGTTCTCCAAGATGTTCTTCCTAAATTACCTTTCTAAGAAATCAGCTAAGAGACAATTTCCAAAGTTGCTTTGAGCCGCATTTCAGGTAAATATTTCTTTCATTCTGCTTTGCTGTTGTGTATCCTCCATTTCTAAAGAGGATCAATGACATCACAGGGTGATGTCTTGACTTATGTATGAATTGGATTTAAGTGAGGCAGAGTTGCTCTAAGTTGTCAGCCTCACTATCTCCTCCAGAGTCCAGGATGACTGACAATGGCCTGGGATATAGTAGATGACCTTAGCAATGATTCATTCCTTGATCTATTTCTGTTTATTCCTTGACTTATGTCTATCATATTGGTTCATATGTCACAAAACCATCACTGAAGGGCCAAGTCAGTAAACTTGTGGCCTCCAGGGAACATGTGGCCTTGAGGCATAGTTTCCCCACCCCTGAATTAGTGGGAAGCCCACAGAGCAAAAGGCTAGCCTGCCCCTAGGAAAACTGTTAAGCAGGTGAAATTTATTTTTCAGATTCTCCTCTAGTGTCCCCCTTCCTCCTTTTATTCAACTTACCCATCCTCCAAGCCTGGAAGTTCAAAGCACTCCCTCTTGTGGTGTTCTACCCCTCTCAGCTGTCTAACCGCTAGAAAGATCTGATTAACTTATTCACCTAAATGTAGATGAGACTTTGTGGTATATAGAGAGGAAAGGGTTCTAGGCTTGAAGCTCACTAGCTGTGTGTCCCTAGACAAATCTCTAAACCTCTCTGTTTCTTGATCTGCAAAATGGGGATTCACAGGATTGTTATGAGTTTACAAGTATAAGAGACTTTGCAAACTTTAAAATCCTATATAAATGCCAGCTGTTATCGTTAAGGAGCTGTGTCTGGACCGACAATTTCATTAGCATAGGGAATTTCCAATGTGGAAACGCCTAGCACTAATGCAAGCAATAATAAAAAATAGCTAACATTTATATGAGGCAGCTAGGTAGTATAGTGGATAGAGCATCAGACCTTGAGTCAGAAAGACCTGAGTTCACACACTAGCTGGGTGACCTTGGGCAAGTCACTTCAACCTAATCTCGGTTTCTTTGTCTACAAAATGACCTGGAAAAGGAAAGTACAAACCTCTCTCATCTCTTTTTGCCAAGAAAACCCCAAGTGATGTCATAAAGAGTTGGACAGGACTGCATAAGAGTGACAATATAAGAGCATTTATACAGCACAACGTGCTAGGCACTGTGCTAAGAGCTTTACAGTTATCTCATTTGATCCTCACAATAATGCTGGGAGGTAGATGCTATTATTGTCTCCATTTTACATATGAGGAAACTGAAGCAAACAGATTAAGTGACTTGCCCAGGGTCACAGAGTGACCATAAGTATCTGAGGTAGGATTTGAACTTAGATCTTCCTGACTCCAGGCTGGGCTCTATCCACTGTGACATCTAGCTGTCCCCAAGATAACTCATTTGTAAGGTACAGCTTTAAAGAGTTATCTGGGAGGAGCTTGTAGGTGTTGCAGGTTGTGTTTCCCGGGTGGTCCCCCCTAAGCATCAAGCACCAGGCACTTTCCAAGTGTCTATACCTCCATACTGTAGTATTGTCCCTAACACTATAGAATTTAGGGGATAGAGAACCAACCTTGAAGCCATGAATTCATAGCTTCCCATCTCTGACACCATTATCAATTAAACCCTCAGGGCTCTCTGAGACTTTCTGAGACTAGCAGTAGTAGAGAAAATTGTGATCTGCATTGATATAAGAAATTTCCTTCCCCAGAAGTTCCCTAGACCAAGGAAATCCCATCCCCATTAAATCCCTATCACTATTAAAAACTTAACCCTGAATATCAATACAGACAACTTGAGTTTGTTTCAGTGCATAAAATGTCACTGGGATATTTCAATACTTCCTTCTAAGGGACCATCAGAATCTTTTGTCTGTATGTCATCACTTACTTTCCCTTATCTGGTGGAAGTTGCTGGAAGGAAGTATTCCTTTCTTCCAAGTCTCCTTCTTTCACTACACATGATTTCATCGCCTTTCTAGGTGATTTTGTATTCCTTATACTTGTGGTTCATAATTGCATTCTAGCATCCCTTACATCAGTGGACCACAGTTATTTAACCATTTCCTCACTGTTCCAGTTTTTTGCAATTATGTATACTGATCCCAAGAGAGTCTCCAAAGAGAAACCACTGTCTGAAGGAGTGCTGGCTTTGGAGTCAGAAGACCCAGGTTTAAATCCTGCTTCTGTAATTTTCTATCTGTGGGGCGTTAGGCAAGGGTCTGCTCCCTCATCTCCAAAATGAGAGGTTTGGACTAAGTAACCTCTAAGAAGTAGCCTTCTTTCCAGCTCTAAATTGATGATCTGAAAACCAGCTTCCTCAGGATGAGCAAACATGAGAAAGGCAAAGGTCATCTTTGCTGTCAGTTGACCCAGTTCTGGATTAAAGGAAAGTTACCTCCAGTTTGACCTATGTCTCCTTTACTCCAGGTTCTGGCTTTTTAGCAAAATTCACCAATAAGTAAGGACCCTAAGCCATCACTGTCTCATCCATTCACTCCCATGGGGGCCAGTTACCAGTGGAATTGAGTTTCCCATACATTCTGCCCCATCTCACTTCACCACTAGATTGATTCCAGTAGATTGGAAGCTCCTTGAGAGCAGGGACTGTCTTTTACCTCTTTTTGTATCCTCGGTACTTAGCACACAGTGCCTGGCACAGAGGACACTTAATAAAAAATTTATTGACCAACCACTAGGGGCATGGTGAAGCAGACTGATTTTTATCTTGATATCCTCAGCATCTGGAGCAACTAGGTAGTACAGTGGACAGAGCTCCAAGCCTGGAGTCAGGAAGGTTCATCTTCCTGAGTTCAAATCCAGGTTCAGACACTAACTGTGTGACCCTGGGCAAGTCACTTAACTCTGCTTCAGTTTCCCCTTCTGCAAAGTGAATTAGAGAAGACAATGGCAAACCACTCCAGTATCTTTGCCAAGAAAACCCCAAATGGGGTCATGAAGAATCAGACTGTGACTGAAAGGAATAAACAACCATAAAACCTCAGCATGTAGCAGTGTTGAACACATAGTAGGAACTTAAAAATTGCTCGTTGGTTGCTTGCTTAGAGTCAGAAGTCCTTTGAGGTACAACTCAACTAGTTATGTGATAACTAGCTATATGACCTTGGACTAATCACTTAACTTCTTTGAGACTCAGTTTCCTCATCTATAATATGAGGATAACATTCCCTGCCCTGATTACATAGTCTCAGAGTTATTATGAGGTGCCAATCTTTTTCTCTTAGTTTTTTTTTTTTAAAGCACTTGGGACAGGTAAAATATTTTTCTTACATTTCTAACAACATTTCATGCTTTCTGAAAGATAAATGCCCCTCACCTCTTACTTATCTCCTGGTGGTAAAAGAGATAAATGAACTCTTTTATTAAGGCAAAATCATTCCCCAATAAAAAGTTGACCATTTGGCAAGGAAACCATTTCTATGATAATCTTTCCAGTTTCTGGTTCCATCCAGCTACCAGGTGCTCTTTAAGTGGTCAGACAAGTTTATTTTCAAAAAGGGTTGATCTTAGACTCAATCTTATCACACCCCTCCCCTTGAGAAGATTTCTATCCCTTTCAATATAATCAGTTGAGGCTAGGTCATCTTCTATGAAGCACAATGTTTATAAGCCCATGGACCTACAAAGCTACATCCTACTTTTTTAAAATTAATTCTCCTAAATTGAACTATAACTAGAGTGAGGCAACTGGAGCTGTGTCCCAGGACCAGGAAATTTAGAGAGTGATGGTAACATCATCCCAAGGGGAAGCTCCTTCACTCTAGTTCCTGGCCCTCCCTGACCCAGTCCTACATCTTTAGCAACAACCTGTCTTCCATCTGCACAGAAACATCCCAGTTTATTTCCTCTCCCTGGCAAGATTTACCCTATCTCTCCACCATATTCCCAACCCCAGGCATAAAAATTCTTAGTTATACCTCTGCTCCTAAGAAAACTAAGCAGCCCATTACTGTCCCTCTTGCACCACTGAACTAGAACTTGCTTTTTTTTTCTGGGGAAATTTCACTTTGGCTACAAGTCAGATTCCTCATAGGCCCCCAGAGACATTGCTGGTCAGCCTAGAATTTCAGCAGAGCCTCTAACCACCACCTGGTCTAACTCATCAATAAGAAAAATGACTCTCCACAAGGTGACTGCTCTAGTCCAAGGTTTAGGTCCCTTTGCTACTAGCCCAGGACATTTTCCACTCTATGATGAGGAGGGGAGAGTCCAACCAGCACCCGGAGAGCACCCCTGTGGGTGACCTTCTATGGAATTGCTGAACCAGAGATCCCTGGAAGGAGACAGCCCCGACTCCAGTGTGCTGACGTCCATTCCTCTCTCTCAGGGGTACTCTCTTTTCTTGTGGTTTCATTTTATTTCTTCCCCCTTTCTTCCCATCCAGCCTTTGACCGGAATGGCCCAGGCTCCTCCCTCTCGTTCCTCCCTACACATCAATGACTTTTGCTGAAAAGCAAACACCAACAGCCTGGTGGTTTCTGGGTATGTGGTTTACCTCAAGACGTCATTTTCCTCCCTCCAGATAAATCAGAAGTTATTTCTGCTTACATCTAGTTTCAGTTGTAATGGGATCTGGCACTCATGACTTCTATTTCATGTTCAGAAAGGTATAGTACAAAGAAGAGGTCTGAGTCAGGAGTTAGAGGGTCTGGGTTCAAATCCGACCTCTGACATTTCTTACCTAGGTGATTGTAGGCACATCACTTAACTCTTCTACCTATGTCTCACTTTGCTCTTCTAAAAAGTGAGGAGGTTGGGTTAGCCAGTCTTGAAGGCCCTTACTGGCTCTAAATCCATAGATGATCTTATGCTTCTTCCAGCTTGATATCTTATGATCCTATGACCCAGTGACTGCCCCCCAATTGTTCCAAAGTAGTCTAGTTTACTTAGCCCCAACTCAAAGTCAGTCTACAAATCCCTTCACTTCTCTCTGCTTCAGTATTATTAACTATAAAAAGAGGGAGTTGTATTAAATAACCTCTGAGGTCCAGTTCAGCTCTAGGATCATAGAACATTGGATCTAGAAACTGTAATCTAAGACATCATTCTAATCTGATGTGCTAAAGTCACTGGCCAGAGGTCAACGTTGTCAATTTCTTCTAGTTTCAGTCATGTCCAGCTCTTCATGACCTCATTTGGCATTTTCTTAGCAGAGATCCTGGAGAGGTTTGCCTTTTCCTTCTCCAGCTCATTCCACAGATGAAGAATTGAGGCAAACAGGGCTATGACTTGGCCAGGGTCACACAGCTAGGAAGTATCTGAGGCTGGATTTGAACTTATGAAGAGGAATCTTTTTCAGTCCAATCCCAGTGTTCTACCCACCGCACCGCTCAGCTGTCAGAATTCGTAGAAGATCTGATACCAAAATACAGGGCTCCATTCACTGAGTAAATCTAAAAAGCCTGGATTCTCCAAAATGGGGCATGGATTTTCTAGATTTGAGCAAACTGGAGATGTTTGAGAAAAACTAGGTTTTACCAAATGTTGTAAAGAATAGGATTGGTCCTAGTAGGACCACCCCAGCTGGCAGTCTAGCAATTACTTCATGGTCTATGGAGGAAACTACTCTGTGCACTTTCCCCAAATTGCACAAGGGGTCAGGTAGAAAAGTGAAAGCTCCAATGTCTAAGGGCCAGTTGTGATAATGTTCATCTATAAGTTGGTTAGACCAATCCTTGGATAACAGATAAACATTCTGCTACTAGCCTCAGACTTGAAGTTTTTTCACAGTGGCTCAGTTAATCACTCAATTAACAAACATTTATTTATTAAGCTCCCATTCAGGGCCAGGCACTGGGCTAAGTGCTAGGGGTACAAAGGCCAAAATGAAATATTCCTTTCTCTCAAGGAACTAACCTTCTAATGGAAGAACATGACATGATATGACAGTTATATGTATCCAGAATATATTCCAAGTGAGTACAAAGCAATTTTGGAAGGAGATAAGTTGATGGAATCTGGAAAGGTCTCACCTAGAAGGTGGAACTAGGGATTAATTTTAAGGCAATCATGAAAACTGAGACTGAGGGAAGGGAAACCTATCCAACATGAGAGACAGCTAGGACAAAGGCACAAAGGTGGGAGATGGAATGTAGCATGTGAATAACAGCACAAAGGCAGATCTGGCTGCAGGAGAATAATATTGGAGAAAATTGGAGACATATAATTTTTAAGGTCACACAGAACCTTGTAATTGATCAGGGCAGAGGGTATGGAGAGGAAGCCCACAGAGCAAGTGAGTATGTGAGTGACATGGTTAAATTTTCTTTGTAGGAAAATCACAGGAGGCCATGGGGACAATGGAAATCTTGATGTAGGGAGACCCACTTGTGTTTGCTTTCCACTGTCATACTCTTTCAAGAGCCCAAAGTCACCCCCATTCTATATTGCAGCATTCCTAGAAATTAGTAGGATGTACATGGAGATTTCAGTATTAAGCAAATGTACAGTCTCTCAGCTTTTTCTGCCAAGTAGGGTTTTGAGTTCTCCCATTTTGAGGTGATGAATTATCCAGTCATACTAACCTTGGAAGATCATCACTAAGTAAGTTATTGAAGTACTGTAATCTCTACTGGTAATATGCCCGCACTAATGAGATGACAGATTATTCAAGTAAACAGATTGAAACTACCTTTATACCTATGAGTTATGGAATTAAATAGAGTACTTGGTGGAAGAAGTTACCCGTATCTCAGACCAACAGACTGAGACTTGTGGAGGAAAGGGCACATTCTCAATGCCTCTGATGTTGATAAGAGAATTCTCATCCTTAGTCCTTTTACACTATTAAGTGCAATTTGCTAGATGGATAACTTTGAACAAGTCAGCTTACTTCCTTGGGTTTCAATTTCTTCACTTGTAAAATGGGAAAAATAATCTTTGCAACTCGCAAGGTAGTTTGAGGATCAAATGAGATAATGTTACATTATGTTACATAATGTTACATACATGAAAAATGTGTTGAACTAAGAGTCAGAAGTTCCGGATTCTAATTCCAACTAACCCATCAATAACCTGTATGACTTTAAGTCATTCACTTCCTTCTCTGGCCCTCAGTTTTCTCATCTCTAAATTGAGGGCAGTGGACTAAGTGACTTCCAAGGTCACTTTCAGCTCTACCACCCTGAGATATCCCATATATGTAACTAACCTTGTAGTTACAAAACCTATGAAATATGAATCCACCACCTCTTCCACAAGCACCATCATCTTTGTTATTTTTCACACATGCAATCTCCTAAACTAAATCTGTCTGCTTTGAGGGCATCTAAGCTCACTTTGAATGGACCTGACTATCAGACTGAGGTCTATAAGCATGAAAGAGCATTGACTCTCTAGTCACTTCCTACATGGCTGTACGCCTCTGGATTTTGTGTACATCATGCCCCATGGAGCCTAATCATCCTGTAAGAGCTCTTCATCCCTGGAAGTACCCCCTTTTCCTGGGGCCCTTCCCTCTGATTGGAGAGAGTAGAGATGAAGAACCCCTCCCAAAATTCTATTGAAGAGGGTGCCCAGGCAACCATGTCTTCATTTCTCACAGAACTGCATTCCTTTGGACTCAACCCCCCATGCCAGGTACCTTCCTCCTTCCCACTTTTTAGTTTCTTTTTGCATGTTGTCTTCCCCATTAGACTGTAAGTTCCTTGAAGGCAGAAACTTTTTTTCTTAATTAATTAATTTATTTTTACTTTACCACATCCAGTTCCACAAGTTTTTGAGTTTTAAATTTTCTCCCTTTCCTTCCCCTTCTCCCTCCCCAAGACAGAGTGCAATCTGATATAGGCTCTACATATACATTCATATTAAACATATTTTCACATTAGTAATGTTGTAAAGAAGAATTAGAACCACTGGAATGAACCACAAAAAAGAAGAAACAAAACGAAACCAAAAAATGAGAGAACAAATAGTATGCTTCAATCTGCATTCAGACTAATTCTTTCTCTGGATGTGGACAGCATTTTCCATCATGAGCCTCTTGGAGTTTTCTTAGAACCTTGCATTGCTGAGAAGAACCAAGTCTATCAAAGCTAGCCATCACACAATGTGGCTTTAACTGTGCACAATGTTCTTCTTGTTCTCCCATCACTCAGCATCAGTTCATAAGTCCTTCCAGGCTTCTCTGAAGTTGTCTTGTTCATCATTTCTTATAGCACAATAGTATTCCATTGCATTCATGTACCACAACTTGTTCAACCATTCCCCAATTAATGGGCATCCCCTCAATTTCCAATTCTTGGTCACCACAAAAAGAGCTGCTATAAATATTTTTGTATGAGTCCTTTTCCCATTTGTATCATCTCTTTGGGATACAGCCCTAGAAGTGGTTGTCTTTTTTTTTAATTGCCAATACTTAGCACTTTGCCTGGCACATAGTTGGTGCTTAGTAAATGTTTATTGCTTGACTGACAGAGGACCTAGGTTCAAATCCTGCTAATGTTTACTACCTGTGTGACTTTGGGGAAATCACCCAGCCTCTCTAGGTCTTGGTTCATTCATCTCTAAAAATTAAGGGGTTTCAACTAGATGGTCTCTACAGTACCTTCCAGATTTGAATGCTGAGTGTCTGAATGACAATCTTGGACAAAGCTGTATTTAAGAAAGAGTAACTGAGATTTTTTCTCAGGATACTAGAATTTGGAGAATGTTGACATTACTTGCAGTTCCTTAGCAGCATTGAAACAACTGAGTTTAGTCCATAATTATAAAAAATAATTAGTTAAAATAGGACTAATAAAATAATAAGCTACCAGATGACTTGAACCCTTTCCCTCATAGCCACACCCTAGTGAGCTTCTCCTTGGCCTAGGCACAGGGCCTTCATCTCCCCAACATGGATGGGCTGTTGTCCTAAAGTGTCACTTCCAGGCAAACTGCATTTACTTTAATAAGGTGAGTGCATTCACTATCTCCATTCCATGCATACATTGCTCACTTACGATTCTGGTCATGGACTACATCAGCTTGTCAATATGACCTTGATGACTATTCCATGACCAACTCTGATTCCATGGCCCTTATCTAATCCAGAGCCAACCTTCAACTCCCTCATTCTTTGGGCACATTGTCCCCTGGTGGAAAATTCAGTGATTCTAGGTCAGCAGCTGATCCTTTGTGGAAGGAGCTCGGTTATCCCAAGGCAGATTGGCTCCTTTCAGTTATGTTGTTGGCTAGGCTAAAGGAGTCAGAGCTGAACAAAAGCTGATAGAGGCCACGTGGGTGGTCTCTGGGATGAGGTCTCAGAAGTCAAGGCCTGACCTGCTCCCCCAGGCCCCTCTGCTGATTATGTTTTGGCCTCCAATGCTAGAATTTGGCTGGAAAAAATCTTGAGAAAACAGAGGCTTATCCCTACAGGGACTGAATGACTGGATCAGTTATCCGGACCCCACTACATGTCATGAGAAAACTCCCCACATTGTTCCCAACCATATGTAGCCTAATAAGCATCCACTCTTAGCCCTGGCCAAAGATCTCTAGAATCATAAGGATGTTTGACCTTCAAGATATGGACTATAATGGTGTTTCATGCCTACTGGGGTAGTGTGGGGGGCAGGGAACCCAATGTCTACACCATTGTACTTCTTGGCTCCAAGAATTTTTCTGAATTGGGAACTAACTCTGCCCTCCTGCTAGTCTTTACTCCATCAATAAGAAAACTTGAAAAAAGGATCTGACCTTCAGTGATTATGTTGTCTGTGGAGGCAGTTGCATTCCTCTGTAACCTTCCTCCTTTCTAGACTCTCGATTTGACCCTCTTGGGTGCCTCACCCCATCTCAGCCTCCCTTTCCTCTCCCCTCTGGCATTTCCTCTGTTTTTCCTCCATCTGTCTCACAGCACAAAGCCTGGAACTCCCCCAGCCCTTTAACTGGGCCTCAGCTGAGCAGTGGCAAGGTTCCGTGTATGCACACAGGACGAAAAGGCCCAGGCAGGAATGCAGCCCGGATGCCAATGGCCAGGGTGTAAGGAATGACAGAGGGGAAGGAGGGGGAGGAGTTGGAGAAGGAGGAAGATGTTGCCTAAGCTGAGACATGGAGAGAGGATGTCTAACAAGCTTGGGTTCTACAGTGCTTCCTCATTGGTTTATGAACTTAGGGTCTAATCAGAAGTGTTTGACTAGGAGCTAAGTTATCACAGGCAAGCTACCTTATTCATATCTGATGTCCCTTTGGACATGGAGAACTTGACATGAGGGGCTCTCTGAAGATTACCAGGCAGAAAATATTGGATGTGTGACCTTGAGCAGGGTCATGTCGACTTTCTAGGCTCCAGTTTCTTCATCCACAAAATGAGGGGGTTGTATTAGTACATTTGAGAGCTGTGATTTATCACAAAATAAATTCCTGCATGTTATGAAAAGCAGAATTTTTTATATGAAAAATATGCATTTATTAAAAGTATCATAAGCTAGCTTGCTTTTCATATCTCTGGGTATTGTACCCTATACCGCTTGTTTCAGCTATAACTCTTACCAATTGTGGTCAAACCACTTCCCCTTTTTAGGGCTCAGTTTCCTCAGCCAGTAAATGGGAGAGAAGTATCAGCCTAGACCATCTTCAAGATTTCTTTCTCCTGAGTTAATATTCTGGGTCTGTGGGTGGCAATCTGGGCAAAGGGGTTAGGGATGGGAGAGGAGGGAAAAGGGAAAAGGGAGGGGGAAGAAGAGCATTTTTAATAAGCACTCAAAAGATGTTTTCTTAATTAAGCAGTAAGATTGAGATTGAATGACCTAGTACAAATGCCTTTTCAATTAACAAAATTTGAGGCACTGATCCAGTGGGAGCAGGTTTTCCTCTGTTCCCTGGCCTGCCATGTTAATGATTCAAGGCTGTGTTGGAGAATGAAACTGACATCATTGCAGCCAGCCTGGCCATCCAACTCATCGGCTCTGCCATGCCTGCTCAGGGAGAGGCTCAGAGCCAAGCACCCAGGGTAGATTTCCCTTTGAGGACCGTCATCAGGAAAGCGCTTGATCAAGGTTAAAGAGACCTTAGAGCTGGTAAAAATGAGCCCCCATGTTGTTATTAGTGTTATCATCTTTACAGGACGTTTGAAGGCAGAAGACCAAGCTCTATATCCCAGCTCTGCTAATGTGACACTGGGCAAGTCACCTTTTCTCAGATGGAGGGAGCTGGACTAGGTGATCCCATCCAAAACTAGTATCCTTATTGATTGATTGGCTCAATCAGCAAGCATGTATTAAGAACCTACTGGATGCTGCTGTGTTGGCACATGTACAAAAGCAAGATGGTCCCTGCCTTCAAGGAGCTACCCTTCTGCTAAAGAGTACAACATGTTTGCAAGAAAATAGAAGATTTATGGAAAATAAGTACAAAGTAATTTAGGGGACTGAGGATCTGAGAACTGGGGGAAATCAGGAAAGGCCTGATTGGATATCATCGAGGCAGGGGAATAGTGAGACAGAATTAAGAGCTGAGTATGGAGAAATACATGGTAAAATAGCTGGAAGAAATACAGAGTTCCCCATGCCCACCCCATCCCCAAAACCCAACTCCTCAAACAAACCTAAAAAAATGCACCAAGCTAAATCCTGATTGGGAAATCCAAGAAAAAAAATCACAGGGAGTTGTTTTTCCAGCCCAGATCAGTACAGAGAAATAGAGAAGTCTATAGAAATGGGTCCCGGGTCTCATCTGGGGGTATACCACATGGAGCATTCTAACAAAGAGAAAGACTATGAACCAGGTCAAGGAGGGATCCCAGATCCAGCAGAAAGGGCTTAAAATTTGTGTAGGGCATAGGAACAGGTGCCAACTAACAGATCTGTCTTACTACCCAGGTCTGGGTCAGAGATCCAGAGTAGAATAAGAATGAGACATAAACCTGGGGTGGGGAGTAGTGGGGAGACATTATAGGGAAAAAAAACCCTAGGCTATGTGTCAAGCATAGGAACAAGTCCAGAAACAAGCAACAGCTGAGTGGTTCTGACCCCAGGAAGGAAATAAGGTCTCACTTCCAGCTTCTATCCCAGTCTGAAGCCTGCAGAGAAATAAGTAAGACAGGAATCTCAGATGAAGGGGAAGCTTTACCTCTCAATTTGGAGAAAATCATTACTCCCCTAAAATCATATTTGGTCATTATGATGATCAGAGTTCCTAAGCCTCTCAAAGTTGTTTGCCTTTATAATATTGTTGTCCTTGTAGAAATTGTTCTCCTGGTTCTGCCCTGACAAATTGCCCTGAATACACCAAGTCCTTCTATTCTCCTGAAGTCTGTGCAAGTTCATATTTGTGGCTTCCATGACACTCACTCTCCATCTCTTCCTCTGCTGTTCCCTCTTTCTTTTGCCTTCATTCATACAAGTCTTTGTAGATTTCACAGAAACCTACCACCCCCTTCATTATTTCTTATGACACAATAGTATTCTGTCACATTCATGTACCATAACTTGCCTATCCGTTACCCAATTGATGAATACTTTCTTGGGTATAATGGATAGAGCTGGAGTTAGGAACTTGGAGTAAGGAAGATGTTCTAGATTAGATCAGGCAAGCACCTCCTACACAGTGCCTGGCACATAGTGAACACTTAATAAATATTTGTTGATTGATTGAGAATAATATTAATCATAATAATTTAAAATGGTCAATTCCCTGGTAGTTTAGGTTCAATATTGCAATAAAACCAAGAGTTAACAAAAAAAAAAAAAGAAAGAAAGAAATTTACTTAGCCACAGCAGATTGATTGTTGGTGCTGTACTTATTCTCTAAGAGGACCAAAATGACATCACTAAACTAGAGTCAAGGGTCAGCGTGTCTGACTATGGCCAGTCAGACTAATACAATCTCAGAATGTTATACCACAAATAGCCTATTTGAACATTTAGGGTGGATACTCCAGATTTGTCCATCCTGCAATTCCTTTGAGCTGTTTCAATTCTGCTTTGCTCATAGAGCACAGCACCTCCTCTGATGTGGGCACGCCATGCTGAGCGGTCCTGTGCCAGTGTCTCCCATGTCACACAATCAATTCCAAAGTTCTTAATAGAGACCTTAAGAGTGTCCTTGTATTGCTTCACTTCACTGTGCCTCAGTTTCTTTATATGTAAAATTGAGATGATAATAACACCTAATTTATAGCATTATTGAAAAGCTGGAGTGAGGTAATGTATGGAAAGTGCTTTGCAAAGTTTAAGGCACTATATAAATACCATATAAAATTATTGTTATTATTAATATCATTCTTAATCAACCAATGGATATTTATTGAGTGTTCACTATGTGCCAGGCACTGTGCAGGAGGTGTTGGGGATACAAAGATAAAATGAAGTAATCCCTACCCTCAAAGAGCTTCCATTCTATCATGGGAAACAATATGTACATAGATGAGTGTTGGAAGACTATAAACAAAGCAAATTCAGTTACCTTTGGGATAAAGGGAACACCTGCTGGATGGGAAAAGGCCCTGGGCAGGACTTGGAGCTGAGTTTTGAAGGAAACTAGGGATTCTAAGAAGTGGAAATAAGGCCCATTCTGAGCCTCAGTTTACTCATTTATAGAAGAAAGGATTTGGACTTGCTCAAGGTCATATAGGTACAAAGGGCAGAGGTAGGATTTTAACATGGAATCCTCTCTTCAAGTCCCATGTCTATGTTCCATGCTCAAGAGCCTTCTTGCATCCCCCTCTTTCCACACACGTCTAGAATCCAAGCAGCTTGAGGGTAAGGACTGTTTTTTTGTTTTGTCTTTGACTCCTTAGCCCTTGACAAAATGCCCTGAATACACCAAGTCCTTCTATTCTCCTGAAGTCTGTCCAAGTTCATATCTGTGGCTTCCATGACACTCACTCTCCATCTCTTCCTCTGCTGTTCCCTCTTTCTTTTGCCTTGAATTTTTCCCAACATCAGGGTCTTTTCCAGAGTCTTGTCTTCTCTCTATGTGGCCAAAGTATTTAAGCTTCAGCTTCAGTATTTGGCCTTGAATATAACAGGGGTTAATAAATGATTGTTGAATTCATTTGGACCGGATTGAAATAAAACAGGATGTCAACCATCGAGAGCTGAAATATATTCTAGCCCTGGTGATGTCTTTCCTGGACTACAGTAATAGCATCCCAACCGGCCTCCCTACCCTCCAGTTTCTTCCTTCTCTAATCTGTTTTTCTACACATCTGCCAAAAGAAGTTTCCCAATTCCCAAGTCTGATTAGGTTGCTTCTCTGCAACCCCTCCCCGCCACAAACACACAAAAAACCCTACCAATTTTATTGGCTCCCTATAGTCTACTGAACAAAACACAAACTCCTCGGTCTGGCCTTCAAAGTACTCTGCTGCTTTGGCTCCAACATGCATTCTTTGCTTTCACTAGGCCCTTCCGGACTAATTCTGGTCCTCAATTTCAGCCTGTCATTTCTTGCCTCAGTATCTTTGTATCCACACACTGAAAGGCTGTTCCTCCCCACCTCCACCCCATGCTTAGAAGAATCTGTTCCCATATTTCTGTCTCCTGAAATCCGTCCCTTCCTTCAAGGTCCAGTTCAAGTCCAATCTTCTCTAAGAAGTTTCCTCTGACTGTCTCAGACACAAGGAATCAATCAGTATTTTGTAATATGTAATATAAACTTATAATATGTAATATAAACTTGTAATATGTAATATAAACTAATACAATATAACATAACATAATATAACATTGTAATATAATATAGCACAACATAATGTAATATAATAAATATAATCCCCTAGGTGCTAAGGGTACAAATACAAAATTAAATAATCCCTACCCTCAAGGAACTTAAATTCTACTGCAGGAAAAACTAGCATGTACACAGATGAGTAAAAAAAAATAAAATACATACAGAATCAATACAAGGCAATTTCCAGGGCTGTTGGATATTGGGGGTGGAGGAGTGATGATTTGGACCCTCATACCAAAGGTGGTACCCAAGCTCAGCCTGGAAGGGCTCCAGGGATTACAAGAGATGAAAGTGAGGAAGGAGAGCTTCTTAGGTATGAGAATAGCCCATGCAAAGGTATAGTGGATGCAGGAATTAGCGTGTTGTGCAGGGAGACTAGCAAGTAGACCAGTTGACTGGGAAGTAGTGTTTGAAAGTGAAGTGAAATCACTCTAGAAAGAGAAGTTGCAGCCAGATTGTGAAGGGCTTTTAAAGCAAAACTGAATTATTTGTATTATATCTTAAAAGCAATAGGGGAGCCACTTATGAGCTCTGAGGAAGGGAATGGTACAAACAGACTTGTACTTTAGGAATATTGATTTGGCAACTATTTGGAATGAGGCTACCTGTTAAGTTTGGGTCATCTCTGTCTGAACTCCTTCCTTTGTTTTAGAAAGGAGAAATGGATGTGACAAGCTCCATGGTGTGTCCTTGGTGACCCTGACTATTAGTTAAGATAGTGTGGATCTATCTCTCCACCTTTCCTATCTGTTTCAGACCACTAATCAACTCATCAGTACACAACTTTTGCCTCTTTTTTGTTCTTCTGTGAGTTTTGTCACTAGACTCTAGATACATAGTCCATTACCAGGGTCTATCTCTGAGGCCTTCCATGTTGACAGATATTATGCCTAACCTTTTATAAACCACTGGTGCTTCCATTTCATGATGAGGTTTTAGAATAGAGCCTTAGCTGGGGGCCTTGTCCATAGAATATGCTCAGTCAGTTTTTGTTGATGCAGATACACCCATGTATGATTTTGCTTGTTTGTTTATTTATACAAAATGCTGAGAGACAGCTGAGGAAAGAAAGAACAGTTGTGTCCTAAGGGAATGAATGCTGCCTTTGGAGTCCAAGGACCTGGATTTGATCCTAGTTCTGTCATTCACTACCTATGTGAGCTAAGGCAAGTCATTTAATCGCTTGGGACCTCAATTTCCTCATCTATAAAATGAGGGGATTGGACTAGCCGGCCTCTCAGGTCTTTTCTAACTCTAAATCTATGATTCCAATTCCATCTTAATGGGATCAGTGGAAGCTTTATGGAGGAGGTGGCATCTAGACTGGGCTTTGAATGATGAGAGAGACATCAGCAGATAAAGATAAGAAAGGGAGGGAAAAGGAATCCCAGGCATAGAGAACACTGTGGAAAAAGGGCATGGAGGTGGGGAAATAGCAAGAACAACCACAAGGAATGATGGAGAGTCCTATTTGACTGGAGTGATACTAAGGTTCCCCTGTCAAATCACATCTATAAGATCTGGATGAATCTCTTGTCCTTCTATTAGAAGCTAATAATGGAGAAACTGAGGGGTCTGCCTACCCCCAGAAGGTTAGTGGACATTAGCCAAATATTTGATGTGGTTTTTTTTTTAAGGTGAGAGAGTAAATGTGACCTAATATCACATTAATGATCTCCTATCGGGAATGTCATATGGGGATTTGTGCTTTGGGTAGGAACTACAATAGGTAACACCCCCAGCCCAACCCCCCATCATAAGCGATGTCTATTCCAACTATAGGACTATGATTCTGTGGATGTTTTCCCACCCTTAGTAGCCATGAATGACAATCCAGATATATCTGGGGAGACAGGTGTTTTAGAATAATTACATCTGAAGTCAGAAGACCTGGGTTCAAATCTTGGCCCTGTCACTAGTTATATGACTTAAGCAAGTCCTTTAACAACTCTGAGCCTCAGTTTCCTCATCTGTAAAATGAGAATTAAAAAACAACCACACACACTCACACACACACACACACACACACACACACTACCTACCTCACAAGGTTGGTTTGTGCAAAATGCTTTGTAAACCTTATAGAGATGTAAGTTATGATTGTCATTTCCCTGATCCCAGGAGGAAGAAGAGAGGAAAAGAGAGATGGTCCCTATGCTGAAACTACCCAATCAGATTCTTGAAGCCAGGGATCCCTGTCCAATGACCAGCCCCTGACTTCCAGCACATCTCAATCAGACTGGCTAGTCCAGGTCACAGGAGTCAAGCCTTCTGGGCTCCATTCTTACTTCTGCTGATTGGCTGTCATCCTGGGGAAATATTTTTGCCTCTCAAGTCAGTTCCTTTAACTCCAAAACTGAGATGATCTCTGCTTCTGTCCGCTCCTGAGCATGGAACTAAGTGAGATAATGTCTGGAAAGTGCTTAGAGTTCGCAGGAGGGCCATCTCTAGAAAATTCACAGGACCTGTATTAACAGTCAAGTGATTTCAACATCATAGGAGGACCTCAAAATTCTGGCAGATTTCTTCAGAATTGAGAAAACATTTCCAGTGGGGGTAAGGAACAAGTCTGCATGGAACCCTGACCTCCAAGTGAAAAGAAACATAGGATGACAGAATATCAGATCTGGAAGGGACCTCAGAGGTCCTATATCACATTTCATCTCTTCATGTACCCTCCATTCCAGTCAGACTGGCCTGTGATCTATTACCTTGAACACAATATTACATTTCCTATTTCCTACCTCTGCACCTACCAGGTGCAGCCCCCCCTCCCACCCCCCCCACCCCCCCACCCCACCCCACCCCCGCCTAGAATGCAATCACTCCTCACCTTTGTCTCATAAATTCCCTAGCTTCCTTCAGCTGCACACCTCAGCACTGCCTTCTACTCAAGGGGTTAACACACTCTCTATTGAATTTACTTTATATGACTTCAGATAGACTTTGTATTTACTTCTTGTGTACAGGTGGTGTTCCTCTTGTCTTCACCTTCTCCCTTCTCCACCCCAGGAGAATGTAAACAATTCCTTGAGGGCAGGGACAATTTTTTTTCCCCTTGTATTCTCACAGCCTGGCACAGCGCCTGTCATATAGTAGGTGCTTAATACATGTTTGTTTAATTGACCAGGCTTGAATTGAATTGACTATAGTCTAACTCCTGCTTGAGAGGGAACCCTCCCTAGAACAGTGACCCCCCCCCCCCCCTCACCCCGAGAGATTGAGTCCCTGGCCCTTCCAGTAAATCCCCGCATGCATGGTTTGTTCTAGGATCATGCCTCCCTTCAAGCAGCTCTTGGAACCGTTGTCTCTGAGCTTCTCAAAGGACTGCTGCCATACCAGCTCCCTCCAAACATTCTGGGAAGAGGCGTGGACAGGGAGGATTACACCAAGAGGGCCCCAAACCCCTGGGTGACACGTTTGATTTTTTTTTATTTGTTTTTGGACAGAGCTCATCTGGTTTTAATCCTGTGAAATTCAAAAAATGTCCCTGGGAAGGAACATCTTCTATTTTTAAGCTCCTCCTAGATGGGTTGGGCAAGACAAGCTCTAACTGCCTCTAGGTTCTTTGGGGACCCAAGCTGTGGGAAGCTCTATCTCCAAAGCTATCTCCCTGAGACCAGGCATCACAGACCCCAAGGAAAGCCCAATGCAGAAAGCCCTTTTGGATCCCTGGAACCAAGAGACACATGAAGAGAAATAATCAAAATTCTTGTCCTGGCTCAGCTACTAATTCTTGGGCAAATTAGATGACCTCCCTGGGTCTCAGTTTTCTTATCAATAAAATGGAGCTCAGATGATCTCTAAGGTCCCCCTGTCCAGTCTAACATTCCAGGTATTTGATTCCGACTCACTGGCATCCTTGCCCCAGCTTGTTAATGACTATGATCTATTTTATTTCATGAGACCCTGATGCAGGCTGTGGGGCCAGGCTCAGAAAAGATAGGCGCAGACAGCATTTATTCCCAGATTCTCATACATCAGTCTAAATTGTCCCTGGGGCCAGGTTACTACAAAATATTAGCTTGCTTATTACTGAGCCATGTAGATATTCCATCTTTCAAGAAGCAAGATCAGGTTTCCTTGGCCCCTTCAGTGTTAGAGTCAGAATGAGCATGGGAAAAATGGAGCTTTAACCCAGAACACCAGTGTCCAAAGGTGCTTCCTCCATGGATGGGCGTACTTCTCAGCTGTGACTGCTGGCCCATACCTTGTCTCACCATCTTCAGGTCTGTACATCCACAGCACAACTGCCCAATGCTTCCAACCTAAGAGTTTCATTGTCCTAGCCCTTCTGCCCAGCCTGCTTTCTGTCTTCAGTCCTGGGGCAGTAAGGGAGGGGGGTGAACTCTCTAGGAGTGAGGCAGTCCCTTCTCCTGGCAGGACTGGATTCATAGTCAAACTCTCTTTTGTTTGCCCCCCTCCAGTATCCTTTGCCCTTCTGTGATCCAGTTGTTTTTATTCCAGGTCAAAGAAGTTCTAGTTGTGGCTCTGGGTTACTAGACTTAGAAAGGAAATCTCTTCTTTAACTAATCTGATATTTGGGATTAATCGCACCTGAGGACAGTGGACTTTGCATGACAGACAAGGAAGGTATATATAGAAGAACAAGTAGAAGCAAAAATCAAGGCCATGGCATGGGGAAAAGGGAGGTTCCATTCCCCACCAGCCAGAGACAGTACCTTCATCATTATCAATTGGTAACAACATGAAAGAGACCTGGTTTAATCAAAATAGACCTAGCTGTCAACCATCACTTCAGTGTAGTTGACAGAGAAGCAGTGAAGGAGAATATATCATCAACAGTCAACTGGACGAGATGGATGAATTATCCAGATTAGAGCTGAAAAGACCCTGTTCCAGCTGTATACAAACTGTGAAGTGTATTTTGTGTCTCTGTGAATTGCCATAGCTAAATTTGAGACAGAGAATGTGGTAGTTCACAAAAGCTAGTACTTTTCCCAGGATACTCTGCTACCTCCCAGCCACACCAGATACAGTCTCTCCTTGCTTGCCTCCCTCTTTCCCTTCCCCCCTTTTTTCTTGCCTCTCTTGTTGTGAGTACCATGTTATGAGTGTTACAAGTAGATCCTGGTGAGAAGCCATCTAGGAACTTAGTAGGCCCCAGACTGACATGTAGGAGGCCTGAGAAATGTGGCTGATCATAAGACCTCCCAAATAGTTCACACAGCTAGTAAGTGGCAAATTCCAGATAGAAATGTAGATCTTCTTTCCACCAGAATATTTTGCATGTCTTGAAGCTTAGAGTAGGCCAACTCTGGGACATCCAGCTGAGGGAGACAGTCCTCCTGATCCTGCCCTGGTGCTCAGCCTGGGGGTTGGGAAAAAAAAGAGAAGTACTAGCTGCTCTCTCAATTTCCAGGTCAGAAATGTGATCACTTTAAGCAGAACAGCTGTAGGAGAACCCTAGAGCTGTGGCCACTTATAAGTCCCCTCCAGGACCTCACTCACTTGGCTCCAAAACAGCCCCCTACAATGGGTCCATATAAAAGTCAGGATGAGTTAAGGGTCAGATAACCCAGGCTCAAATTCTACCCCTGCTACGGGGGTCAGAGGATCACAGACTTAGAGCTAGCAGACACCTCATAGACTATTCTGTCATTCAGTCAATAAGTATTTATTAAGCACTTCCTATGTGCCAGGTACTGTACTAAGTGCTGGGGATACAAAAAGAGGAAAAGACAGTTCCCACTCTCATGGGGCTTACAACAAAGCGAAGGAGGCAACATGAGAACAAATACGTACCAAAAAACCACATACAGGACAAATAGGAAAGGATCAACACAGGGGAAAAGCACGAGAATTCAAAATGATTGGGAAAGACTTCCTGTGGGAGTGAGCTTTTAGTTTGCATTTGAAGGAAGCCAGAGCAGCTAATAAGTGAGAATTGCAAGAGTGGAAGAAAACCAGTGAAACATGCTGGGAGTCTGGAGATGGAGTGTCTTGTTCTAGGAATAGCCAAGGCGAATGACAATGGATTGAAGAGGTCATAGTGGGAAGTAAGGTGCAAGAAGATTGTGTGTGTGTGTGTGTGTGTGTGTGTGTGTGTGTGTGTGTGTGTGTGTGTGTAGGGTGGTGGGTTAAGAATTAACACTTCATCCTGGAGGCAATAGGGAGCCACTGGAGTTTACTGAGTAGGGGATGACATGGTCAGACTTGTACTTGAGGAAAATCACGTTAGTGGATGAATGGAGGATGGACCAGAGTGGGGGAAGACTTGAGGCAGCCAGACCCACCAAAAAGTTATTGCAATAATCCAGGGGTGAAGTGATGAGGGACTACACTGGCCATATCAGAGGAGAGAAAGGGCTATATTTGATGAAACTGACAGGCCTTGTTAACAGATTGAATATGGGGGATGAGAGATAGTGAGGAATCCAGGATGATCTACTAACCTAAGGACCTGGGAGGTTAATATTGCCCTGTACAGTAGTAGGGAAATTGGGAAGGGGGTATCAGGGGTGGAAAACCTGTGGCCTCAAGGCCACATGTGGCCCTCTAGGTCTTCAAGTGCAGCCCTTTGACTGTCAAAGGCATAGATTTTAGAGGGAAAGACAATGAGTTGCATTTTGGGCATGTTAAATTTAATATGTCCACTGGATATTCAGTTCAAGATGTCTGAAGGTCAGTTAGTCCAACCCCATCCATATTTGAGGAAACTGAAAGCCAGGAAGGTTGAGTGCCCAGTGACATGGAGGTAATAAATAGCAGTGCCAGCTGAAATCTTTTTACTCCAAATGTAGTGTACTTGCCACTGATCTATACTTCTTCATAGTTCCATTACTCAAAGTGGGACTTTGGACAAGTCAGCCCCCTCTTGGGACCCTAATTTCCTTCCCAGGAAAGGCAAAGGAATAAGCATTGACATAGTACCTACTATGTACTAGGCACACTACTAAGTACTAAATATTATCTCATTTGGAAAATGAGTGGGCTGGATCTCTTAATACCTTTCAACTCAAAATCTTTCCATCACACATTTCACAGAACTCTCCCACCAGCCCTGGAGATTTTGGAGCCCAAAGAAGGGATGGGAAAGGAGAGAGGGGTTTGGCATCCAGCCAAAGAGACACTTGGGACCTCTCCCTTGGTTTGCTAATTGACCATTTCTTCTTCTTCTTCTTCCTTCACCTTGCAAAGAGTGGAAATTCCCCTGCCCTATCCTTTCCTCCCTTCCTCCCTGCCTGGCATGCCCGGAGGCTTAAGTGCAACTCACCAGTCCGTAATAAAATTTAAAACAAGACAACAATCCTGGGAGGATGAATGAGATTAATGCTAATAAAAGTGCTTTGAGCTCTGTGGAAGAGAGTTGCCTTCCAAGACCAGGTCTCATTATTGGGGAGGACAGAGACAGCTTTTTTTTTAAACTGGGTTCCCCCATTATTAGCTCATCTCTCATGCCAGGGGGGTAGGAGAAGAAAACTTGGATCCTTAAGGGAGAAAACCAAGACCCAGAAGGGGGAGAGACTCTAACCAATCGCTTGCACCAGCCTGCTGTTTCCAAAATTCTTCTGTTCTCCAAGATTTCACAAAGAATGCAAGAGGGAAGTTTCAGAACCCTCCTTGCCCTCTATTTTTTGGTTCCCCACTCCTCTTTCTTTTTTCAATTGGGAAGGTCTTGAATCCTGTATTGAACCTACAGGATGGCCTGGAAGAAACTTCTTTTGATAGTAGTTTGAAAACCATGGCCTTTGAAAGTTCAAGGTGGGACCTACTCAATCCCTGGATGGCTTCTCACTAATCCCCTTGTGAAACTGGTAACTCTTGGCCCTGGCACTTACAACAGGAGAAAGGGAGGAAGAAAGAGAGGAAGCGAGGAAGAGACTGTACCTGGGGTGCCTGGAAGATGGTAGGGGAGAATGGGGAAGAATTCTAGACTAAAAGACAAGAGACAAGGTCTACTCATCTTCTGTCTGCTTTTAATTCTGTGTGACCTGATTCAAAACCCTTCCCTTCTCTGATCCTCAGTCGCTCAGTTGTAAAATGGGGTGGAGCATGATGGAAGAAGGTTCTATGAGGTGACCTCTAAGGTCCCTTAAGACGTTAACAATGGAGGATTCTGGGAAGTCTTGGAGTCCATCTCAAGGTCCAAGGGGATTTTTCTTCACTGACTGCCAACCCAGACACACCTTCAATTCAACAAGCATTTATTGAGTACTTACTATTTGCTAGGAACTTCTGTGATTGAAGTCTGCTAGTCATTGCCCTCAAAACCCTCATATTCTTCTGGGGGCAAACAATAAGTACACCAATAAGAAAATGCAAAATATAAACATCTGAAACAGAAAGCAGGTGGGTAGGTAGGTACTAACAACTGGGAGGGGATCCGGAAGGACTTGAAGTAGGACTTGGTCTATGAGTTGTGCTTTGGAAGAGAGATAGGGATTCTACCACTCAGATGTGAAGGGGGAGCAAATCTTGGGCCTGGAGAACTCCTGGACAAGCCACCTCGATACAGTGATCCATCACTGTCATGGCCACTGCATATATGTAAGTCATTCTCTGTGACACAGTTTATACAAATCCTTTGCAAAGTGCCAGCTGCAACAAGCAGCTCTCCAGGGCCTGTAAGCTGCCAGGAGGTACCTGGGTAGTCAACCAGGGCCCTGTCTTTGTCTATTCTTTTCTCGTCCTTCAGGCAGCTGTGGGGAGGAGACTACTGCTGCCTACATGCTGTGCTGTCTTGGTAAGGCTCAGTAGTGTGTGTCTACTCTGATCTCTGAAGCCTGGGATAAAAGGGAAAGGAAGCACTTTCCCCAGGGTCTCCTTTCTCCCTGGTGAGGGACTATGCACCAGAGGTCTATAGTCCAACACATTAGCTAGCTTTTGTGTAAACGGAAGATTTGATAAGCATGCCATCTATGCCTCTATCCAAGTCACTGATAAAAGTTAAAATGGCCCAGGGCCAGCTACAAATCCCTGGAGGACTCCTCCAGACATAACTTTCCTAGTTGGCATTGAACCATCCATGATTATTCTTTGGATCTGGCCAGCTGTTCCCAAACCATCTAACTGATGTTCTCTAGCCCACATTTCTCCATCTCATTTACAAATATATGTCAGCTACTTTATAAAAATGTTTTGCTAAAATCTAGGTTAAATGCTACCTACACCATTTTCCTGATCAGCCTTGTAAAGTTGACAGAAAAGAAAAAGAGGTGAGCCTGACACAATCTGTCCTTGAAGCCTTGGTCACTGCTTCCTTTTTGAGATATTTACAAACCATCCCTTCAATAATACATTCTAGAGTTTTGTCCAGATATTGAAGCCAAGTACGCTGCCCTGTAATTTTAAGGCGATATTCTCTTCCTTTTTTGGAAAACTAGGACATTTACTCTTCCCTGGTCCTGTGGTAATTTTCCCATTCTTCATAGTCAAGAAAAACTTCCTAAAAATGAGAGCTGTCCAAAAGTAGAAGAAGTGCCTCAGGAAGTGAGTTCTCTTTTGTTTAAGGTCTTCGAGCAAAGGCTGGATGACCCTTTGGTGTATGTGTTATAGTGAAGATTCCTTCTGGGGATGGGTTAGATGAGCTGACAATGGAGGTCTCTTCTGAATCTCAAATTCTGTGATTCTGGGGTAGGAGGGTAAAGGGGGTGGGCACTTCAGTCTGTCTCTATGTTTGCCAAAAAGTGAAGGGAAGAAGCTGGAGCCAAGTTCAGGTGCAGGCAGCTGGATACAGGAATCAGTACAATGTAAGGAAATGAGCTGAAAGAGCCAGACACAGCCTTTGGGAAATAAAAACAGAACAACAGCAAAAGAAAAAAATAACCTCAGCCTGAGAAAATTGGGGAAACATCAAAGGGGATGTGCCAGTGGGGCCAATGGGGAAGTGGACGGAGACTAGGCAGAGTGCGGGAAGTACAGGCTAGAGGGATATGCTCCTTAAACAGAATGCTTGGATGGATTAGTGATGTCCCTAACGTGGACAGTCCCCCCATCCAAGGTACAGATTGCAACCCATCCATGCTTTTTCGTCTTGTACAAATCTTATCCTCCTCTTTTCTTAAATCCTCCGGTGGGTCCAGCCCTCTCTCCTCTTCCCCACCTCCACTGAAAACTGCTTGTATTCTTTTAGGATTTTGTGGTGGATTCCAGGGCAATGATGGATCATCTTTCCATTTCCACATGTGACCAGTCCACCACATTTTCCAATCATGCATGTCCTAGCCAATGTCTTTTACACCATCTCTCCATCACAAGTCCTCCTGTCTACAAGCTGCAGCCTGTTTACACCCACTGTTGCCCTTTGGGTTACCAGCAATTTTGATTATTCTGAGGTCATGGTATCCCATGATTCATGCCTATAAAGCATCACAGGTAGTATACAGCGACTTCTCTGTTCTTCATTACAGGGCAGAACTGTATCCTGGAAGATACAGGAAAGTAGACATTGGCTCGGCATAAGCCAGGACTCTAACAGTTCAAGGTGTCCAGTGGAAGCCCAGGGCTGCCTGTTCCTGAATGTTCAGGAACCTCTTCATGGTGTTTTCTGCAGGGAAGGGGAAAGCTGAGCTGGATTCCCTCTAAGGTCCCTTCTAGCATTAGAATTCTTTGATGCTCTCTGAGCCTTTGCAATTTCCTTACACAGCAGCTCCAGGATCACAATCTGTTTAGAGCCCTTCACACCAGAACCCCTTCCTTTACACCTTCCCAGTCTTCTGACACTTTACTCCCTTCATATATTCTACAATCCATCTGCACTGGTTTTCTTCTTCCTCCCACGTAACATTCCATTCCCTGACTCCATGTAATTGCATTGGCTGTGTCCCTCGTGTCTGAAATATTCTTTCTCCTCACCTTGGACTCCCGGCTTCCTTCAAGACTTCGCTTAAAATCAACCTCCTGCCAGAGGTTTTTCTAGGTCTTTGTTTCCCACTCCTGCATGTCTCTTCCCTCTAAGTTTAACTCCCATTGACAATGCATATAAACTATTTGTATAGTGTCTCCCCCATTAGAATGGGAGCTCTTTGAGGTCAGGGACCATGCTTTTGCCTTTCTTAGTTTTCCCAGTACTTCTCTTAGTGTCTGGTATGTATTTACTAAATGCTTTAGAGTGACTCACCCGTACCTGATGCTGATATTCTCTCTCTCTCTCTCTCTCTCTTTCTCTCTGTCTCTCTCTCTCTCTCTCTGTCTCTCTCTGTCTCTGTCTCTGTCTCTGTCTCTCTCTCTCTCTCCACACACACACACACATATGTGTATGTATATGTATGTCTGTGTATATATATGTATATACACATGTATGTATATATATAATATATCTATATCTATATCTATATCCGATAAAGCACTTTAAAGCTAACAAAGCACTTTACAGACATGATCTCTCTTAAGCCTCACAACAGCTCTGGGAGGTGGATACTACCGATATAATTATTCCCACTTTGCTTATAAGGAAACTGAGACCTAGAGAGGTTAAATGATTTGCCTATGGTTGTGTAACTATTTTAATAGCTATTTGAGACAGATCAATTCATCAAATAAGATATAGTAAGCTCCTGTTATGTATCCCAACTGTGCTAGGCACTCAGGATACAAAAACAAAAAAGAAACACTTATTATCCTCAAGGAAGTTTATGTTCTCTTGGGATCTGAACCTGCATCATCCTTCCTGAGTTCAAATCTGATCTCAGATACTTAATAACTGTATGACCCTGGACAAGTCACTTAACCTTGTTTGCCTCAGTTTCCTTATCTGTGAAATGAGCTGGAGTATGAAATGGCAAACCATTCCAGTATCTTTGCCAAGAAAATGGTCAAGGAGAGTGGGACATGATTGAAAATGACTAAACAACATTCTTAATGTACTTTAGCACTCTATCCATTATGGGGCACCTCCCTGACAACCCTGAATAATAGAAAAAAGACAAAAAGTGGTTTTCTAGTCTAGCTCGACCTCTAATTAACTGTGTAAACTTGGACAAATCACTCTTCTTCCTGGCTTTCAGTTCCCTCATCTGTCAAATGAAGGTGTTGAATGTTGTTATGTCCCTCTCACTGAAAACTAATAAGAACTTTTGTGTCTTTTCAACCAGGCACTGGGGGCAGTAAACCCTGAGAGGTGAGGAGTGGATGGGTGGGTGACATGGGATGGGCTGACGTACGTGCACCAGCACCAGGAAGGAGATGAAGAGTCCTAGGATACTGACTTGGTGGGAAATTCCCTGTCCTTGGTGCTAAAGATTCTCATTCTTTTTCAGGCCACAGACCTCTTTGAGAGGCAAAACATCTGCAAACTATAGGCTCCAGCATTTCCCATCACGTCCCTAGTCAGGACAAAGCTTAAAAAAGTGTGTGTTAGGCACTTGGCTCCAGGTACAGTGCTAAGCACTGACTATACCAAAGCAAGTAAACAAGACCGTGCCTGCCTTCAAAGAGCTTACAATCTCATAAAAGAAGACAACCCAAAGGGAAGCTACAGTTGGAAGTGGAGTGAATCCTGGTTCAGAAATGGTGTGGGGCCTGATTTGGAGCAAGACTATTTTTTTTAATATATTTGTCATTTGCCATTAACTCACCCCAAAAGAAATCCCCCTTTGAAATAAACAAATAAGCATAGTCAAAGCAAAACAAATGAACAAATTGTCTATGTCTGAGAATGTATAACTCAATATAAAGTTCTAGCCTGTTCACAGTATGCCTTGTCATCAGCCTTCTGAAGTCATGACTGATCACAACATTGATCAGCATTCTAAAGTCTCCCTACTTCACTACTTCATAAATCTTTTTTTCATTCATTCATCAATAAAACCATTAAAAAAAACCTGCCAAAGGAAAAGACATTCATGAGAATTTCTAAGAGGAAATTTTGTTGCTGTCTTAATTATAATATGCACTTTTTATTTTTTTAAATTAATTTATTCGTTTTCAGTTTTCAACAATCACTTTCATAAGTCTTAAATTTTCTCCCCCCCCTCTCCCTTCCCTCCCTGACATGGCATGCAATCTTATGTGGGTTCTACACATACATTCTTTTTAAACACATTTTCACATTAAACACATTTTCACATTAGTCATGTTGCATGGAAGAATTAAAACAAATGGGAGAAACCACTGGAAAAACCAAACCAAAACAAAACATAACACAAGAGAAAATAGTCTGTTTCATTCTGTGTTCTGATTCTGTAGTTCTTTCTCTGGATGTGGATGAAATTTTGCCTCAAGTCCTTTGGGAATGTTTTAGGTTCTTGCACTGCTGTGAAGGGCTTAGTCTATCAGAAACAGTCCTCTCACACTGTGGCTGTTACTGTGTATAATGTTCTCCTGGTTCTGGTTATTTCACTCAGCATCAGTTCATATAAATCTTTCCAGGTTTTTCTGAAGTCTAACATTTCTTATAGCACAATAATACTCCATTACATTCATATACCACAGCTTGTTCAGCCATTACCCAATTGTTGGGTATTCCCCCAATTTCCATTTCTTTGCTACCACAAAAAGAGCTGCTATAAATATTTTTGTACATGTGGAACCTTTTTCCATTTTCATGATCTCTTTGGGAGACAGCTCTAGAAGCAATATTGCTGGTCAAAGAGTGTGTAGATTTTTATAACCCTTTAGGCATAGTTCCAAATTGCTCTCCAGAATGGCTAGATCAGCTCACAGCTCCACCAACAATCAATCAATGTTCGAACTCACCCACATCTTCACCAACATTTATCATCTGCCTGTTTTGTCATGATAGCCAATCTGATAGGTGTGACGTGGTACCTCAGAGTTGTTTTGATTTGCATCTCTCTGGTCAATAGTGATTTAGAGCATTTTTTCATAATATGCATTTTTTTTAAAAAAAGGTAAACTGTATATCAATTAGTCATTCAGTCAATGAACATTCTGTAAAGTAATTCCTGTGTGCTGGGATGTATGGGGTGTGCAGGGAGGACTAGTACCACTGGTGTGAGGACTTGCCAAGTCCTTTTCAGGGCTGCTCATCCACCTTTGGTGTCTACCTGGCACTCAGTTCTGATCTGTGCCTCCAAGAAACTGTAGCATGCACAGCAGCCACACCCCAGTAAAATCATCTTGGCAGATAGGCTAAACCAGATTAAAGGTAACTGAAATGCCTCAAACCAATCGGTGAATTAGGGGGATGTCCACTCTAAGCACGATAAGTCTTCCAGGGAAGGATAATACAGGTTGAAGGCCTGGGTGACTATGAGTGGTGGTGCCATTGACAGTGATGGAAAATTTAAGAAAAGAGAAATGCTGTGGGAGAAATAGCACCACTTTTCTTTTGGATACCTTGAATTTGAGATGCCAACAGAATATCCAGTTTGGTTGTGTCTAAGAGACAGCTGGTGATGCTGGTGACTCCAGGGCCAACTAGGCTGGATATATGGAGTCACAGCCTCCTAGAAAATCCTCTTTTTTTGTTCTTCTTTATATAGTGGAATGTTTGTGTTTGTTCATTGCTAAGTTTTGTGTGTATGCATGTGCATGTATTTCAAGTTGTCCTGCCATGGAGAATCCATCCCATATTTGTAATGGAAATTATCCTAAGTATTAAGGAAATATTAATACAAATATACGTCAGCCTGGGTGGAGCAGAGATGAGAAGAGCCCTCACAGAACTCCTTTCTGTAGGGAAAAGCTACATGTGATACATACTTGTAGTGCTCTGGGTTTTGCTGTTCAGATTCCATTTTGGTCTTCCCCCAAATGTCCTGAGCCTGTCCTCCTGCTGCGGAGAGTGTTGTCAAGTTTTTTCAGTGGAGTTAGGAGTCAATCAAATACCCATGGCAGGAGAAGTAATTAGAGCCCCATAGTTCCCCTCCAACCAGCAGAGAGTTGGAGTGGGGGACCTGCTACCTGAAAGCTGGCAACTGACTCCTTCTGCCCTTCTCCAGGTGGGTCAGTGACCACAAGGTAGACCAAACAATTCCCATGAGTCCTAGGACCACAAGGCCTTTGCCTTTTTCTCCTTGGTTTCAAAGAGTATAAAAAGGATAAATCATTCAGAAGCCATTGGGAAAATGCCCAATGGCCTCTGGGGTAAGACAACCCTGGTCCCTTTTCCCACAATGAATCACTCCATGAAGCGTTTCAGGAGAGTCACATGAGAAACTGAAGAGTCAGGGTAGAATGTGGGGAGGGAATGGGAGGTGCCAAGGGAGTGGAGGGTATCAAGGGTTCTTTGCCCAGCTCCCACCTAGCTTGCAAGACAATGAAGGGCAGGATTTACCAAGCCCTTCCCCATGCCCTGAGCCAACCTGGGCAGTGTTCCATGGGATGAAACAAGGCCAAGGGAAAATCTCAAGCTCAGAAAGGAGTCTGAACTGTGAAGGTCAGCATGGGTGGAGAAACCATTATAACCTTTCCAGGGTTATATTTAAAACTTAGAGGGGTCTTTGCAGAAGGATAACAGGTGAAACATTGCGCATATGAGGCAGCTAGGTGGTACCATGGAATAAGTGTTGGCTCTGGAATCAAGAAGACCTGAGTTTAAATCTGACCTCAGATACTTCCTAGCTGTGTGACCCTGGGCAAGTCACTTAATATCTGTTTGTCTCAGTTTCCTCAACTATACAAATGGGGATAACAGTAATACCTACCCCCCAGGGTTGTTGTGAGACTCAGACAAGATAATAATGGCAAAGCATTTCGCCTGGAACATTTGTTGTTGTTCAGTCTTGTTTGACTTTTGTCCACGGGGTTTTCTTGGCAAAGACACTGCAGCAGTTCGCCACTTCCTTCTCCAGGGTGTACCCATTTTTACAGAAGAGGAACTGAGGCAAATAAGGGTTAAATGACTTGCCCAGACAGTGTCTGAGGCCAGAATTGAATTCAGATCCTCCTGACTCCAGTTCTGTTGCTCTAGCCCCTGTACCACCTAGCTGCCCCATGCCTGGCCGAGAGTAAGTGCTATGTAAGTGTTAGTTATAATAACAGTTATCATTACTCAGTTTTTGTGTTGCTTAGTTAACTGCTTTCCCCTCCCTTTCATTGGAAAACTTTGTTACAAAGGATGGCCCAATGGGTAGGAGGAGGAGAGAGATATTTGGAAATGAAGATAATGCAAAAACAAAATATATGAACAAAAAAGTGCCTTTTTTTGAAATCTAGAGCTGGAGTTTGGGCAAGTTAGGGCAGTGGTCTCTTGCCTCCCAGGGGATCCCTTAGCTTAGCAAGACCAAGACAAGTCCTGGATCTGTGATGTCCATGGGCTTTCACCAGGCTTCTCATGCTCCTCTGGGGCCCTAAATTCATTGCAAGGGCATCCACTTGATATAGTCAGTTACCAGGCATTTATCAAGTGTTTACTATGTGCCAGGGACTATGCTAAGATCTGGAAATATAAAGAAAGGCAAAAAGACATTCCTTACCCTCAGAGGGATTACGTCCCAATGGAGGTACATGCAAATAATTATGTACATCTAAGATACAGGAGGAATAGTTTATCTGGCAGCTTGCCATAGGCACAGACCTGACCAAAGGTAAGAAAGGACATTGGACATAGAGAATAAGTGGGAGCAAGGTCTGGGGCCGATACTAACTAGCTGAGACACCTTGGCTGAGTGACTTTACCTCTCTGGGTCTGAGTCTTCTTATCTATGCAGTGGGGGTAACACTATTACCTAGCTGCACTATTTCCTTCGCAAGCCTAACCTTAAAATGATGTAGAAATGTGAGTCATTACGCATATGAGACAATTGTGAGGTCCCCTTTAAGTCTCTCTGAGTCCAGAGTAGGGGTGTTTTGGGGGTCAGGAAGGATTCTCACCAGATCTGAGTCATCCCTCCCTTGCCTTGGGCAGAATGTGGGCTGGCAAAAGGTGTCAGTCGCATTCCTCTTAAAGCCCAAGTCTTAGGCCTTAACAAAGAGAGGAAGGATCAGGGCTACCCACAGCATGATTGTGAAGACTGAGAGGTCTGCTTTTGGTGTATGAACCCCTGCCTCATCACACACATGCACCCCACCCCAGCTCAGTCTGCCACTCCCTCGTCAGCAGACACTCACTCTGGGGGCTTCATTGTCTGGGTCACTGTCCTCTCAGACTGGCACCTCCATACTGGCCCTCCCTGACCCTTGGGTAATTGGGTGTGTCCTCCACAGTCAGGGCTTGTAACTAGGGATGTGCTGGCAAATGCTTAACAACCAGCTGCACAAAACACTTTTAAATTTAATCTGCATTTCCATTTTCTCTATCAATTTCTTAAGTCTCTAGGCAATCAATGAAATACAAAATCAAGTCCTGATTTGTAGCATTTGTCAAATTCCAAAGTGTATAAAGGCACCCTCTGAATTTAACGATCTCTATCCACAGCAGGCTAGAGCTGTTTCCAGCACAGCCCTGCTTGTAACTCTCCTCTCCCCACTCCGCTGAAAATCACTTGACCTTTATTTGCTCTCTGGGTTTTCTAAGGAGACAGTGGACTAATCAGACATCAAATGCACTAGAATGGAAAAAAAATATGGAAAATACCTCTCCATCTCCAACACTTCCGTCCTTCCTTTTTGAAGATCAGATTTATATGGGAAGGATCCTCAGAGATCATGTGTTTCAGATGGGATCATTATATAATGAGAAAATGGAAGCCCTGTTAGGTTAAATGACTTAGGAGTAAACTAGCAGAATTTGAACCTAGAATTCCTGACTTCAAATAATTTTTTTCTATTATCCTATGTTGTAAAACAGGTTCATATAAACACGAGCTGTTTCTTGTTGTTTTCATGGTGGTTTTCTGGAGGCAAAAGACCAAGGTTAGCCTGGAGAAATGACTAGTGTTTCCAAACGTGTGATGCTGTGCCTCTTGTGCAGACAGCACCAAGCCTGCAGCAGGTGCAGAATCCTGGGTCACCACCCAAGGCTGATGGGTTCACTACTAGATGCTGGTCCTGAGCTGGCATGGAGAGCACACTTCAGGGGCCTTGTGCCTGTGGGGTGTGCCAGCCAGGTGGGAGAGATAGCCATAGCAAGACCACCTTCCATCTAGACAAGACTTTGCATGTATCTCATGTGCTTTGCAACTCGCAGTGACTGACTGTGAAGTGGGCATTGTCCTCCTTTGTTGTGAACGAAGAAACTGACTTTCCAATGTAGTTAGGCAGAACCAGAGCCAGAGCCCAAAGAATCAGGAGCTAGTTGGGGAGATGAAGAAAATAGGCAAGAAACAGAGGATAAACTCACAGGAGAGGCAAGTCTGGTAAGTACAGAGATAGTGCTCCATTAGAAAGGGGCACCTAGAATGGCCCAGGCTTAAGAACTGGAATGAACCTTACACATTATTGAGTCCAACCCCCTCGTTTTAGAGATGAGGAAGCTGATGACCAGGGAAATGAAATAACTTGTCTAAAGTTATACAGTGGGGCAGTTAGGGGGTGAAGTGGATAGGGTGATGGGCCTGGAGTCCCGAAGACTCATCTTTATGAGTACAAATCCAGCCTTAGACATTTCTAGCTGTGTGAACCTGGGAAAGTCACTTAACCCTGTTTGCCTCAGTGTCCTCATCTGTAAAATGACCTGGAGAAGGAAATGGCAGACCATTCCTATATCTTTGCCAAGAAAACCCCAAACGGCATCATGAAGAGTCACAAATAACTGAATAACACAAAAATGACAGGTCATACAGTAGCAGAATCACACAAAATACCAGAACACAACAGTTGGAAGGGAGCTCTCACTCGTCCCTAGATTCAAAAGCCAGATCCTCCAGACTCTGAATCTTTTTGGTTTTGCAGAACACCCTTGGTGATCCAGTGAGGCTTTGTAATGCTTCAGGGCTTCAGGGTCTCCTTGCTCTTGCTACTGGAGCTGCAAGGTCCCTGGTTTCTCCAAGCTGTCAATGCCTCAGTGGGAGGGAAATGGGGTGGAGTGGTCAGTCAATCAGACTGCTGGGCTGTTCAGTGTGTGACTCATCCATCCCTGGACTGGTGCCAGGGTGAGTCATCCACAAAGAGAGTCCGATGTGCCATTAGATTCAGACACACCACTGCCCACTGTATAATTACAGAGTCCCCTCCTGGGTGGAAATATCCATGTGCAGCCCAGATGACTCCATTAGCATGAAACTGGCCTTTCAAAACTGCATGGAGTCTCACCTGTCCAGGTGAGTTGGAGCTAGTGTAGTAGAATTGTAGAAATCATGTTGACTCTGGAGTGATGACCTTCTAACCTAGAGACAAGTCATTTCACCACCTCAGTTTCCTCATCTGTAAAATAAGGAAGGAGTAGGTGAACATGATGGTCTCTAAGGTCCCTTCTGTATCTAAGTCTAAGGCTCTATAATCCCCTTGGCCCTTTCTGTTTTGCCATCCCTCCCCTCCAATCAGTATCGACAGTCTTTTAGGAAAATACCTCCAGTTTGGATTTAACCTTTTCAAATTAAGAGCTGAGGGCCCTGGGTCCAAGCAAGCTGGGTATCCTCATCCAGGCTTAGCCACTGATTTTCTAAGGCAGCATGAAGGGGAGAAATTCTTGGCAAGTTTCCCTGAGCCTTTTTCTGGCTCCCTTAGATGGAAGAGAATTCCCCCTTGTCACTGAGCTAGGGGTGGGGGGAAGTGGAGAATTAATAAAAGAGACCATCTTCTTGGGCTTTGCAAATTTTAATCTAAAAAGCCCTTGGGTGGGGGAGTCTCCTACACTATCACAATCATATCTGCTCCCTTATTATATTCATATTCAAATCAGAAGACTTTGAATATGCAATGATCACCATAGATGTGTCTACAAATAGGAGGCTGGAGGCATAGAGAAATGGGGCCACTCACCCTCTGGTCTCATGTATTTGTACTCCTAGAGATGAGAGGAAGTGTCAATACTTCCCAAACCCCACCACTCTGTGATCCAGCCAGACTGGCCTATTCTGTTCCCTGGACACACCCCATGCCTTCCTGACTCCAGCCACAAGAGATAACTATGCTAGGAATGTCCTCCCTCTTTGTTGAATTCCTACCTCCCGTTAACGTCCAACTCAGATGCCAGCTTCTTCCTTTCTTCAAAACATCTTTCCTGATGCCCCCGTTACTAATGACCTCCCCCTTCTCTCGACCATGGACCCCTCATAGCACTTCATTCTTCTTAGATGCACTTGAAATCTTTTTGTGGGGAGACAGAGACAGACAAAATGACACAGAGACAAAAAGAGACAGAGAAATAGATATAGACACACATACAGACACAAAGACAGAGAAACAGAGGGAGAGACAGAGAGGCAGACATAGACACACAGAGAGAAACAGACAGACAGAGACAGACAGACACAGAGGCAGAGAAACAGAGAGAGAGAAACAGAGAGTGACAAAGGGACAAAGAGAGACAGACACAGAGGGAAAGACAGAGCGAGAGAAAAAGAGAGAGAGAAATAGAGAGAGAGTGTGTGTGTGTATGCTTCACTATCAATTTACAGTTAGATCTATGGCTACTGGTCTGGTCAAGGGGTTGGTTCCCTTTTCTCCTTCCTCCTGGTTTGATCCATTTATTTATAAGCAAACATGTACAGAATGCAATAAAAATCAGCTTATCTTTATCTGTGGACTAAATCTATTATAAAAATACAGACAGCGAAAAAACAAAATTTCAAGAGAGTAGGAAATGCCTATTGCTGGCTTGCTAGCCATTTGCGAGGCAGAAAAGGAGGAAGTGGAGTGGGGATAAATTTAGCAGGTCTCAATGTGGCAGCAAATTCTGTCCAAGCAGATCATTTCTTAAATGGATCAGTGAGCCAGGTAAGTCTCTAACTACTCATGACTATAATAGGTTTGAGATAACAAGATCCTTTCTTTACAATTGGCTATCCATTGGCCTGGCACGTGTCCCTATCCCAAGATTCCAAAGTCCCTAGGCTTCCCCCTCCCATGATCCCTCAATCTCTCATTTCACATGGGGAAGAAACAAACAAACTATAGTCCTCACTAGCTCCCTTGATTGTAAGGGGCTTCATATTTATCATGTGATACATTTGCAGCTATCTTTGTGTCTTATCTCCCTAAATAGTTTGAACACTTCTTGAGGAGACCTTTCCCTTCTCCCTTCCTTTTCACCAGCCACACGAACCTCATCTGGGCACAAGGTGGGAGAAGCCATTAGTGGGAGACTTTCCTTCCTCAACCTTCTTGCCAGTGCCTCTTTCCCCTGTTCTGGCTGGACATAGATTTCACTATTTCCATCCTTGTGGGAGGGATCCTAGGGTCCCTCTCCATTCAGGCACTCAAGTCTCTTTCCCTACTTTTCAGTGGTGGTAGGCTGACCCTTGAGTGTGCCATCCCCAGCCCCAATGTCCTGCAGAATCAACATGACTGATCCCACATTTTGGATAAGCTGAGATTTCCAACTGTAATCCTTCCAGTAAGATGTAGAGCCATCAGGCCTTATTATCTGTCCCACAACTAAGCGCCACCCCCCCCCCCCCCATACACAGGCATTGTCACCCGACCTCTGATATATACGCTTAGTGCTACTAAGCCTTTCCATCTATACTGCAGATGAATTCTCCCATACATACTGTCTTATCCCAATTACAGGATAAACTTCTTGAGGGTAGAGTCTACTTTTTTCTCCTCAGCAATGAGCATAAGGCTGAGCACAAAATAAGAACTTAATTTATTTACTCGTTGAGGACACTACGACATTCTATCTAAACCTTGTACCTTTCTCTGGGTACAAAGTGCTCTGCCCTCAGTAGGCATTTAATAAATGTTTGTTGAAATGATTTGAATTGCATACTGTAATAAAAAAAAAGGGGATAGGACTGGATTCTAGTTCTAGCTGTGATCTTGGTCATTCCCTTCCCTTCCCTGGATTTGAAAGACAGTGGGAGAGTAGGAGAGAGAGCGCTGACTTCAAATCCCAAATGTCAGGATTCAAATTTCTCTTTGGAAACTTAGTACCTATGTGACCTTGCATAAATCACTTAACCTCTCTTAGATTCCTCCTCTGTAAAAAAAGAGATACAGCTTCGATGTCCTCTAAGGTTCCTAACAGATCTAACTATAAGTTTGTATGATTTGTTTCCTCACCCATTAAATGCCCACGTTCATGGAAACAAAGTAAACCACTGAGGCAGCCAGATGGCGTAGTGGTTAGAAGGCTAAGTTCAAATCCAGCCCCAGACATGCAGTAGCTACGTGACCCTGGAGAAGTCACTTAACTTTTGCTTGCCTCAGTTTCCTCAACTATAAAATGGGGATAATAACAGCACCAACCTTGCAGGGTGGTAGTGAGGAATGCGTGAGATGATAAGTGAGCAGATGCAAAGTGAAATAACTAGATCCAGGAAAAATGTGTATATTGACTAGAACAGTGTTCATGGAACAAACGAGATTACAGCAATAAATCAGTAGACATTAAATGCTGCGAAACTCTACCAATCAAGATGGGCCTCAAAGAAGAGCTCTGAAAGCGCCCCGCCCTCTCTTCTTGGCAGAGGTGGGGGCCTGTGGGCTGGGAACACTGCATGTGATGTCAGATTCTTTTTTTATGTGTTGGTCAGTTTTGCTGAACTTTACCTCTCCCCTCTCCTTTTTTATCCTTTGCTATAAAGGCTGCCTGGAAGAGGGGAAAATATATTGGAAAATACAAGCAATATAAAAAAATACTAATAAAAAATTAGGGCAGCTACATGGTGCAGTGGATAGAGTGCTGGGCTTGGAATCAGGAAGACTCATCTTCATGAGTTCAAATCCAGCCTCAGACATGTACTAACAGTTGACCCTGGGCAAGTCACTTAACCCTGTTTGCGTCAGTTCTTTATCTATAAAATGAGCTGGAAAAGAAAATGGCAAACCGCTCCAGTATCTTTGCCAAGAAAACCCCAAATGGAGTCATGAGGAGTCAGACACAATTCAGAACTATCACAATAAAAATCTGGGGCAACTAGGTTACAGTGGATAGAGAGCCCTGGGCCTGGAGTCAGAAAGACCCAAGTTAAAATCTGGCTTCAGATATTTACTAGCTGTGTGACCCTGGGCAAATCACTTAACCTTGTTCGCCTCAGTTTCCTCATCTATAAAATGATCTGGAGAAGGAAATGGCAAACCACTCCAGGATCTTTGCCAAAAAAACCCAAGTGGATTTTGTGACTCACTAAGAGTCAGACATCACTGAAATAACTGAAAAACAAGTTCATGGAAAGTAGGGATTGTTTTATTCTTTCTATTTGTACCAAGTGCCCAGCAGTTAAATGCTTGTCTACAGACTGATTAAACACAAGGACAATTAGGCACATTTTGGAGCCCTAGCAGGTTGGTTCTTTCCTTGGGAATAGTGGGGTGGATGTCATCTTCATGAAGGCAGGGACTAGGTCTTATTAAAGTTTTATGTTTCCACTAGTAGGCACCACAGGGATTTCTGTATACAGTAGGAACTTAATAAATGTTTGTTGAATTGAATCTAATTCCCAACAGCTTAGCCTCTGCCTCTGGCTCCCACTACCTTGCTACCCCTTTTCAGGAACATTTTTATGTGCTGTCTTTCTCCATCAGAAAGTAAATTCCTTAATGGGCAGAAACGTTCTCTCTTCCTCTCTCTCTCTCTCTCTCTCTCTCTCTCTCTCTCTCTCTCTCTCTCTCTCTCTCTCTCTCTCTCTCTCTCCTTCCCCCTTACCTGTGAGCTCTACTTCCAGTAACCCAGTGGGTGTCTCTGAGAACTTCATCAACTTCAATTCTCCATCTAATTCCAAGACCTAAGACATGGTTATTATTCTGAGGGAATCACAGGCTCATGGGACAGGACTTCCCTAGTCATACAATCCAATCTCTTCATTTTAAAGTTGAGGAAACTGAGACCCAGAAAGGTGAAAGGACTTGCTTGCCCCCAGTCCCAAAGGTAGTGAATGGCTATGCCAGCATCTGAACACAGATAGATTTGACTCCAAATGCAGGGCCCCTTTCTATCACATAATCATTACCCCTCAGGCTCAGTTATCTCAATATGAGCTTCCAGATAAGGTTAGTAACTGGGCTTCTCTAGTCTTCAAACATTCATCTCCCAGGAGGCCCAGTAATATCGCCTCTTCACTGATTACTGGGGGAGGTGAGAGAAGGTTGGAGCAGCAGGCATCTCTGACAATAGCAAGCAATAGAAACGGTGATTTTGAATTCTTTTTCCCCTTAAGATCCAGTATTCTTGGTGAGTGTGGAATCCAACATCATCTCGTGACTTTTGAAGGCCCAGATTTAACTCTGAAAAAGTAAAGTTTGCCACTATTCCCCCTGGGAAAATTCTGGGACTAGAAGAAAGGAAGCAAATTCATCATCATCTTCCCACCCGTACTTCCCAAACCAGCTTCCCACCCCCAACTTCCCTGCCTTTGTCAATGGATGGCGTCACCATTCTCCCAATCGTGCAGGACTGGTCTTTGATTCATCCCTGACTCACTCCCTCTATCATCTTTCCCTCTTCTAGAAGTTCAACACCTCATCCCACACACCCAATCAGTTGCTAAATCCTTTGGATTCTATGCCTGTGATATCTCTCCCAGCCACCCCCTCCTTTCCACCTTTCCACTCCCCCCTGTCAGCATCCTAGTTCAGGCCTGAGCCATCCAACTGATCATAGAATCATATATTTAGAACTGGAAGGGATCTTAGAAATCATTAAGTCCAACATTTTACAGTTGAGGTTACTATTGCCCAGAAAGAGGAAGTCATTTGCTTAAAATCACATAAGTAGTAAATAACAGAGTTGAGATTTGAACCCACAACTTCTGAGTTTAAATCCAATGCTGTTTCCTTTGTACCACTATGATCTCTTTGCCAAATCTCTGCTTTCTCCAGTTGATCTTCAAGATGTCATCGAAAGAATTTTTTTTTTAATGCTTCTCTCTGATAAAGTCATTCCTTTGCTCAAAAGCAAAGACCTTCCACAGATCGGCTCAACAAATCATCCTAGCCTTATCTCATGACACATCCCTTCGCACAACCTATGATCCAGCTAGACTGGCTACTTACTCTTCTCTGATCTTAGCCTGCCTTCTCCTCGATGTTCAGTCATGTCCAACTCACTCTTCATTATCCCATTAGCGGTTATCTTAGCAAGGATGCTGGAGTAGTTTCCCATTTCTTCTCCAGTTTGTTTCACAGATGAGGAAACTGAAGCAAGCAGAGGGAAGTGACTTGCCCAGGGTTATACAGCTAGTAAGTATCTGAGGTTGGATTTGAACTCAGGAAGAAGGGTCTTCCTGACTCCCCACCCAGAACTCTATCCACTGTGCCACCTAGTGGTCCACCTTTCTCCTTACCTCTGTGCCTTCTACCTTTGTGCATCTTGTCTTTTATTACCGCTGTGTCTGCCCTCATCTTCTCCTTCTGACAGTCTTCACCCATTTTAAGGTGTGACCTAGTGGCCACCTCTTTGGTAAGGTCTTCCCTCAGCCTCCTAGCTGAGGGAAGCTCTCCTGTGCACTAAGTCATTTTCTAACATACCTATGTGAGTATTTGTCCAGAAGGAGATAACATATGGAGAGTGCTCTGCAAACTTTACAAGTCCTAAACAAATATGGGCTATTATTATTATCCCTCTACTAGACTGTAAAATTCCTTGAGACCTTAGTTTGTGTGGTCTGTCTTCTCTGGAACCCCGTAGGACCCAGAGTAATGCCTAATACATAACAGGGGTTTCATAAATGCTTGCTGATTGGAACTGAATTATGTCCAACCCATAGCCAGGTTCTGCGCATGCTCCACGGAGCCTCTTCCATCCCTTCTGTTCCATTCTCAGAGACACCACTCTGGTCTGGACCCTCACCACTTCATTCTCTCACTACTGGCATGGCTTCTCTTTTTTTCATTTAATAAAATTTTATTAGTATCTTCATTTTTCACATTGTCTATATTTCCTTCTTCCCCTTCCTAGAGAGATATCTTCTATGACAAAGGATTTTTTTAAGAGGAAGAAGAGAAAAAAATTCAACAAAACTGATCTTGTCCAAAAAATCGAGTGTTCTCTGCTATATTCATTCCCCTGATGGATTCCCCACCTCATACCCCACAAAGGAATGGGGGAAGGTATATTCCCATCTCTTCTCTGGGACCATGCTAATTCCATATAACTTTCAACTTTCATTTTCAATTGTTTTGTTTTTGTGATTTTACTTTTCATTTGCATTGCTGCAGTCATTGTCTATATTGTTTTCCTCGCTCTGCTTACTTTGTCCTTTTCTTATTAAATTATTATTCTTACCGAATACTGCTAATCCTCCTGCTCAAAAAACTTCAGAGGCTCCATGTTGGCTGCAAAATAAAAGCTTTAGCCTGCTTCATAAGATCTGACAATGAGGGGACTCAGAGGTCTAGTCCAACCCTGTCATTTTACAGATAAAGAATCTAGGGTGGCTGTGTGACTTGCACAGGGCCACACAAGTATTTATAGCAAAGGTAGGATTTTGATTTTTAATTTTAATTTTTTAATTTTAATTTAATTTAAATTAAATTTTATTTTCAGATCTGAATTGTCTCCCTCTCCTAAATCCCTATTCCCAATATAAAAAGCAAGAAAAATAAAATCCCTTTTATGAACATGTATCTCCTGCATTGGCCATGTGAAGAAGGAGAAGAAGAAGAAGAAGAAGAAGAAGAAGAAGAAGAAGAAGAAGAAGAAGAAGAAGAAGAAGAAGAAGAAGAAGAAGGAGGAGGAGGAGGAGGAGGAGGAGGAGGAAGAGGACGAGGAGGAGGAGGAGGAGGAGGAGGAGGAGGAGAAGAAATTTCAATATGTACTCTCAAAGGTAGTACTTAATCCAAGTCCTGACTCCAGAGTTAACTGCTCTTTTCACAAAGATTTTATATTGATCAATTATTAAACATACATTAGGTGCCTACTATGTGCCAGGTACCCTGCTAAGCAATAATGATACAAAAAGGGACAAAAGACTGTCTCTGTCCTCAAAGAACTTACAATCTAATGGGAGAAGCAACATGCAAATATATAAGAAGTAAGTATATATATGATAAATAGGAATAATTAAAAGAGGGAAGGTACTAGAATTAAGAAGGGCTAGGGAAAGCATCCTATAGAAAAGTGGGATTTTAATTGGGACTTAAAGGTAAAAATGGATTATAATCTCTTTGAGGGCTAGGACCTTCCCAAATAGTGCCTAGAATAATGCTCAATAAACACTTATTGACTGAAAAGGAGAGGACACATTTAATTGGTCAGCTGAGGTGCTCACTGAGGACCCTTCTAGACCTATGGCTCTGTGCTATTGCCTTCTTCATCAACAGTGTGAGTCCCTTGTCCTTTAGAGCTTCTGACCAGTGTCTAGAACATTGCAGGCACTTAATGAATGAATGTGTGCAAAGCTAACCTAAGTGACTCATGTTTCAACCTTGCCTGACTCTTGGGTACATGTGAAACCATCCTGCAGAGAATGGCAGTCTAGAGATTCCCTTTTGCATGCCTACTTAGACATGGGGGAAAGCTAAGGTGGCATAAACACCTATCCTCTCATCATACACAGACAGTCAGTATTTCCTAGCCTCTATATGGAAGTAGTTTATTCCTGTCTATAAAAGCCATGTACAGTTTGAAACTGACACCAGTCATACTCCAACTGCTTTCTGCCTTGGTGTGCTAATAAAACACTTTTGCCTTTTTCCTGAATTTGCCTCATCGAGAAGGGCAAAGCCTGAACCACGATTTTTTAGCAATTTTTGGAGATCACAAAGGGACTTTTCACTCATATGACTGTCTTTAGGTGAGTCAACTGTGTGATTCTGCAGGCCTTTGTCTGATCATAGGTCAAGAGTGGACTCTCCCAGCAGTCGATCAGCTGTGAAGTGGTTGGAAAATTAAATTCTCCAAATTTAGGAAGTATAAGAGAAACTGATCCTGAATCCAAAATTTAATTCTCTCATTGTGTACAAAGATATAGGATTGGTGCCATGTGAGGGAAGAGGCAGTGGTGAGTAACTGGTCTTGACCCAACACAAGGTCACCAAAGGAGAGAACTATCAAGAGATACTGGTGTCATCATGGGATTGAGGCAGAGTAACCCTCCTACCAATTCCCCATTGAGCAAGCCATTAAGAGCTCAAGACAAGGCTAAACTGCCAGTTCAACAGGAAATGTTCAAGACTCAAGTGGTAAAGCTCAATTAGGACTGGACTCACTATTTAGAGAATTGTGGGAAACGAATTTGGCCAGACGAATATGGGACCTTTGATTATGGTCAGCTGTGCATGCTAAAAATCAGATTGAAGATCTAGAGACTCTGCAATGGGATACTGGTGCTATTGGGCAGAACTTTCAAAGCAAGACTGCCCCATCATTACCATGTCCTTTAGAGGCATTGGTCTAAACCATTGGACTACCACCATGCAATCTGGATTTCTCAGAATCAAAGACCATAGCACCCTTAAGAACCACTTTTATAGAGAATAGTCAGAGAAATGTGTATGTCCCCTTTCCACCAGGAGATATTGTATTATGGCAGCAATCCATTCCACCCTTTTAGACAGACCCAGTCACCATCATTAAGAAAATTAAGACCATTAGAAGGAACCATAAGTCCACTTGGGAGAAGATTGAGGAATTATTAGATGCTTTTCTCATAAAGGATGAGAAAGCAAAGTTTCTGTCCTATGTTGTACCACATGGCCCCAAATGACTCTTCATTGGAATTATAGTAATGATGGGGAGTGGAGAATGTTCAGTGATACAAAAATGACCTTCTATGATGCTCTAGAGCAGGCAGCACAACAACAGATAAACTGGGAAATATTCCATGACAGTATTCAAAATTTAGATGAACATCCTGCTCCTTTCTATATTTGCTTGCGTACAGCCGCCTAGAAATGGGTTAGGTTGGATCCAGAAAAGGAGCATGACCTAAAAGCAATTGCTCCAGCTTATGTAAATCAATCAGCAGCAGACATTCACAATTACTTCATAAATCTTGCCCTGGCTAGTGGGAAAACTATTAGTGAATTCAGGGGAATTGCATTGAATTTGTTTGAAGGGTGGAAGGAGAAGGAACTTGAAAAAGAGAAGGAAGATGAGGTTAAAGAAGTGGAGGATTTAGTAGCTACCATGAAGGAGATGACAGAGAAAAATAGAGGAGAAGGGACTAAGGAACAGAAAGGGAGATTTAGAAAGCAAGGGGAAGGACTGGTATGTTTTTACTATGAAAGAGTTTTTACTGAAAAACTCCCTTTAAGAGGGATTGTAGGAAAAAGAGGTCTCTGACAGAGGGCAGCATCCTTGAGGCTCTCTGAAGGGGCCCCCATGTAGAACCAGCTGCCATGTGGATTGCCACCCCTACCACTGCCTTGATGCCCACAACAGCCATGAACACCAAACAGTCTGTACCCTTCTTTGATTCCTGGGGATGAACATTTGCAGTGATGGAGAGGGGAGGTGGTTGGAAAGTTGAGGTGTTTCTTGGGAATATGCAAGGGCCCTTGAGGTAATTGAAGCTACTTAGAGCCCACAGCCTGACCTCACTGACATCCCCTTGGAAGAGCCTGATCTCATGTTATTCACAGATGGGTCCTCCTTTTAGGAGAATAGGGCACATGTGACTGGGGGAGTGGTGTATCCCTTGAAGGCATTGAATGGGTAACTAGGCTGTCCTATAGACTGAGGACACAGAAAACTGAGTTGGTGGCACTCATCAATATGTCTGATGGCCAAAGGACTCCGAGTGAACATTTCTACCAATTCCTATTATGCCCTTGAAGTCTCACACCACTAGCACCTTGTGAAAATAGGGTAACCTCATCACCCAAATGGTAAGCTCATGCCTCACTTACTGACCGACTCTTTTAAGCTACTTGCTCTCCACAGCCACCTCCATGATTCATTGTCCAGTCTGTACCAGAAGACAGTCATTTTTGCAAGATATCAGCTGGTTTGCAGATGAGATGGCCAAATGGAGTGCCTGCTGGAGTCCTTGAGAGTCACCAAACACAATGCGTATGCTATCTGCTAGCCCACCCACTGACTATTCTTCTTTAGTCACAGGTACCTAAATTGATGTCTAGATGACCAGACATGAAGTCATTCTTTGGAACAGTCTACGGACTATGCCAGATGGCCATCCCATTGTGCCTAGATGATTAGTGTGCCTCCTGTGCCAGCAACTCCATGCCCAGGGACATACAAGAACTGAGGCCCTTGTACAAATTCATTAATCACGGTTTGCCTCTGGTATTTATGCTAAAGTCCCACCTTATGGTCCTTAGCTACCTTTCTTGATAACAATTTAATTCCTCATGGAAGAAAACTTTGACAAAAGTGGGGAGAAAGTAGGCAGGGCTAGCATTTGAACACCTGCAGATTGACTTTATTCAATTGCCAAAGTTGGTAGCCTACAGATATGTTTTGGTATGCCATGACCAACTGAGCCATTGGGTAGAGGCTTTTCCAGTAACACACACCATAGCAAACGTAATAGCAAGGTGTCTGATCAAGGACATAATACCAAGATTTGGTCTTCCATATACTATTGACTATGACCAAGGGCTTTATTATACTGCAGAAATTACCAAACAACTCTCCAGGTGTTTGGGGGATAATCCTGGGCCTGTACACCTCTCATCACCCACAATCAACAGGGAGAGTTGAATGGCCAAATGAGGAAGTTAAAAGTTTTTTGGGGAAACTATGCTAGGAAACACAGTTAAAATGGCCTCAGGTTGTTCCAACTTGGAAATGATCGTGTGATCTCTTTCTCTAGTTCTCTTTCCCAGGTTTGGAAGGAGGCGGCCTTCACATACAAACTTTGCCTTTGAAAGAGTTGGTGCATGCATTTGAGCCAGGTGACTGAATACATATGGATCTGCAAATTCAAGAAGACAGCTAGTCTCCAGCCATCCCAGATGCTGCTGATCAGTCATCCTGCCATCAAAGTTACTGAAATATCACCTGGATGTATCACTCTCATGTGAAGCCTGTAATAATTGATCTCAGCCCAACTAAGGAAGAAGATCCCAAGATGCCAGTTAAGCTGAAAAGAGACCCTGACACCTCAACTGGATCAACTGGATTCTTTAGGATAGTTCTTCAAGCCCCCTCCCCTTTTAAAATACAGTAAGAAGGTGTGTTATTGGCTTTCCCCAAGTTGCCAGGAACACTGTGTGGTGGGTTGAATTTTTTTGGTCTTCCAGGCATGCCTCCCTTGCCTTTGAGTACGCAGCTTACAAAATAAGTGCTTACCATAGTGAGGCCAAGAGTATCTTTGCAACTATATTCTCTACATATGGCACTACTTGTAGGCTTACTCTCCTAAACAGAATGAATAGATTTTTGTAAGTCTTTGTCACTGAGACCATAGGGGCTGTGGAGGAGCTTAGTATCAAGGTCCATGCCCTCAGGGCTGTGGCCTTCCAAAATAGATTAGCTCTAGACTTCTTCCTGTCAGAGAGAAGGGGATGGTATGTGCCCTCATATGTCAGGACTACTGTACCTGGATTCCTGACAACTTCGACAGCATTCAGACTCACCTGGACTCAGTTTGGAAAATCTGGAATGAGTTGCAGGCAGATAGGAAGGGGCCTCAGTCTCCATGGGAGTGGCTGACATCATGGTTACTCAATTTTTTATGGCCTTAGTATTTGTAGATTTTCTACAGGTCCTTCTTATAGAAATCATTTGCTGCATGTTTACACTATCTCCACTGGTGTAAGGAATTCCTCTGAAGGCCTGCCCCCAAATTAGAAGCAGTCAACATTAAGATGATCCAGTGGAAGGTAGAAGAGCTGTGATATAGGTTCATTTATGGTTCTGTACCATGAGTATGGTTACAAAGAGAGGGTGATGCAAAACTAGCCTAAGTGACTCATGTTTTAACTTTGCTTGACCTTGGGGTACATGTGCAACCATCCTGTGGAGAATGGAGTTCTGGAGATAGTAGTTCACGTGCACACTTAGACATGGGGAAAAATTGAGGGGGCATAAAAAGCTATTGCTTCACCATAAGTGGACCAACCAGCATTGCTTTGCCCTTATATGGAAGATATTTACTTCTGTCTATAAAATCTATGCCTGGTTTGAAATCACCCAGCTACACTCCAACTGTTTTCTGCCTTGGTGTGCTAATAAAAAACTTTTGCTTTTTTTTCTGAGTTTGCCTCATTGACCAGGGTGAGGCCAGAACCAAAATTTCCTTTTAATACATGCCTTTGGAAAAGAAAAATTAGACAGTAGTTATTGACTCCTAGGGGTTGGTGTAGGGGGTGTGGAAAGCTGAGAACCAAAATATGTTGGCTGTGGGGCAGGGAGATGAGGAGATGGCCCAGTTAATTACTTGTTTAATGTCTTGTATTCAGTATTGCCTTAATTCTTTTTAAAATTCAATTTTATTTTATTTTCAGTTCTAAATTCTCTTCCCTCTTCCCCTCCCACTGAGAAGGTAAGAAAAATAGAACCCATTACAAAATAGATCCAGTTGTCCCTTACACATTGTGACATTCCCCATCATGGATTCGATATATTGCGGGTTGGCATAAGAAATTAAATGGGAATTTGGGGGAAAATAGTGCAGAAACCGCAGACAACATGTGAAGGCCAGCAGATGACACAGAAAAAGTTTAGAAACTCAGAAATGCATAAACTATATGTATCATATTATATAATATCAACCCCAATTTTAGAATAGGGTACTGTAAATACCCCATAAAAGAAAAAGAAAAAATTCAGGCTTCTTTTCCTATATGAAGGGAGGGCCAAAAATTTTATACAGATCTTCCAGATGGCAGAGGCTCTGCTCCCCTGACCTGGTGAGGTGAGACAGATAGCTAGGTAGCTGTGCAAACAAATTTCTTCATCAGTCATGTTTCCCACACATCCCATTAAAAAAGTGAGAATCTACACTCTGAGGCCATCAGGTCTCTCTCTGAAGGTGGGTTGTATCCCTGAGTCCTTGGAATTGTGGCTGAGCATTGTTGCTGATCAGAATTACTCTTTAAAGTTGGTTTTCTTTACACTGTAATTGTGTAAATCATTCTCCTGGTTCTTGCCTTAATTCTTTACCTCAGAAATAAAAAGCCTTCCTGCTTGTTTGCCTCAGGGTTGTGGAGCTGGGGCTGTATTGTGGTCTCTTGAGATGACAGGATCAACGTCAGATCTGATTTCCTTTGTACTTCTTGGTATTTTCACAAGCTACTTGCAGGGTCACATCTCTCCTTGCTAGTTGGTCGGGCAGGCTCTTCCTTTCCTTTCAAGGAAAGGGCCTAATATGTACTTTCTACACTGCACTCAGGTTAACAAAATAATGAATATAGGGTCTTATTTCACTCAACAGAAAAATCAGGCAAAGATTTGTATCCAAGTCCACAGAGAGTCAAACCAACTCCTCTTCTCTCTCTGGTAGGCCTCCATATACCTAAATAACTTATATGATCCTATGAACTTATACTACTACCCTAGTTAGGTGCCCCCATAAGAGGAAAGCCTGTGTAACTGCTGAATGGCTGAATAGATCCTCTCCTCTGGTGAACTCCACCATCCCCAGGTACCTATACAATCCAAAAGGTTTATGGTATTACCCTTAATGTCCCCTCCCTCCCACCCAAGGGGAAATGAACCTAGGGTTGCCAGTTAAATTAATTAATTAATTAGTTGATCAATTAATTAATTAAACTACTTCACTATTATTCCCTTCACTATACTCATTGTATCCGCAAAGGGTTAAATTCACTGCTCTTCCATGTTCTCACTCCTTTCTGCGATGAACCTTCTTTCTCTTCTTGTCTCCATCCAGAGATGGCTTCTTCCTTCCTACTGTTTCTGACATCCTGTCAATTCCCCATATGGTACCAGTTCCTCAGCACACATTTTTCTCTGGAGGGGCTGCATGGATATGCAGGCTTCTCTCCAGGGAATTCAGTCTAACTCTGTGTGTAGAGCATCTCCTCTTGCATAGCTCCCTTTGACCGTACATATACGGTCTTTTTGAAGGGCTAAACTGAAGAGGAGCTTGGGAGAGCTCACTAGCCATGAACTAGTTAATGCTTTTTTTTAAAAAAAGACTTTTATCAGTGGGATGATGAGAACTTAGAACAAGATGAGTTCATACATTTTATGAATGAAAGAAAAAAATCAATCAACAATCATTTTTAAAGCATTTACTATGTTCCAGGCACTGTTCAAGAGGCAGGGAAGGCTCTTCCTGGGACGCTCCTGGGCACACTTACTATATAACTGCTCCAGATTACCACAGACATACACACAGAATTGCTTCTTGCTTGGAAATAGCATCTCCTTACCTTGAAAATGACTAGCAGTAACAAAAGCCCACTCCTGGAGTACCCGGCTGGCTTGTTGAGAGTACATGAGGACTCTCACTTAAGAGTGTGAGGATTGTGCACCATACAGATGGTCTGATTTTCTTTCTAGAAGGAAAAAAGGGATGCCTGTATAGTTAAACTAATGTGTAAGTGCAAGAGAAACAATACATACACATTTAAGTAAATACAACTGTAAGAGGAGCTGGTCAATGAAGCCAGTGCTAATGAGCATGTATAGAATGCCTCTATGTAATCCCCACATGGACTTAGGAACAGGCACCGAAATTTTGTAATTGTAAGTGGCTCCACATGGTAAAGGGGAACCTCTTTGAATGGCTGTGTCTGACTAGTTGGTATTGGGATACATCCAAAAGGCACTGGTGAAAGAGAACCTGGTCTTTCTTTTCAAATCTGTTATCTGACTGCTTTCTGTCAGGCAGAGTTCCAATGAGAAAAAAGTCACTGATATTAAGGGAAGATACCTTGGACTCTTTCCATCAGAGGAATAAGGGCCTCAGTTCTTCTTTGGTGCTTGTTCTTTCATACTAAGTGAAGGAGTTTAGTGGTGTACAGTCTTTGGAGTTTCAAAAGGATAGGACAGTGAGCCACCAAGATGTCTGGAAGTAGTTTGTGTGCTGAGGTGTACAGTCAGCTGGTTCAGCAACCTTTGAGATCCAGCCCACCAGCAGTTGAGATAAGGGCTCATCTAGCAGCAGCGGTTCATTTAGACATGAACTTGTAGACATTTCATTATGTTGGAATCCACTCTAGCCAGAGACTGAGACCTATAAGGGAAGAGTGGGCTCCAGAGATATTGGGATGAAATGTATATATAGTCAGTTCTGCTATTATACTTTTTAGAAAATGTGAATTTGTTCCAATTCCGCTGATACATTAAAGAGTGATTTGAGCAAAAATGGATTTTTTGTTTGTTCTCTTAACCTGTGATTTCAACAGCCCAAGAAAACGGCACCACTTTACATTAACTCAGAAGCTACCACTGTTCTCATGACCACTTCCACAAGTAAACGTCAGAGTTTCAGGGTTTTTTTCAAGATAAAGTGCCTTATTTATCATGTATCTTCTGGTGCAGTTGGAGCTGTGGGCTGAGGAGAGCTGGTCTGCTCTTACCCACTTCTCCCACCTCACCAAGGCAGAGTACTCAGCCCTGAGTTTGAACTCACCAAACTGCTCCTCTTCAGTTTGCCAGCTCCAGCCCTGTGGGAACCAAGGGGAAGGTTGAGCAGCAGCCTGAGGCCCTAGACACCACCACTATTTATTATAGGGTATATGCATTTCTTAACTGTTTAATATGTATAAAACTGTGCTGCCATTTTTATTAGGTTCCTATCTTTATTTTATTTTTCACAGATAAAATTTTTGAGTGTTACACCCTTAACTTCATTTTCCTCATAAACCCTGTGGTTTTTATTGTATGATTTTTCATAACTCAATAGTTTTTAGAGATGCATGTTTTGTTACAGCAGAACTGACTGTATTTCTATTCTTGCTATATCTTTGAAGTAAATAGGTCTTTGGAAAATTGGCATTGATATAAATTGGTTAAATGAAACTGGGACCCTATTCATTCATGGCTAACAGGGGAGAGAATTTGTACCAGAATGAGAGTTTGAGCTGATACCATTAGAGAAAGCCAGCCCCAACTCATAAGGGGCAGCCCTAGAACCTTGAGGCAGAGATATAACCTGCCTTGTTCTGGGAGAATGAGGCCAGAGTACTTGCTATACAACATGTACAGAAAACAAATAACAAGGCAATTTTAAGGTGGAGTAGACGCTAACAGTTGGGAGGATCAGGAAAAGTGTTGGAGGTAGCACTTAAGGTGAGCTTTGAAGAAATCTGGGGATTCTAAGATCCAGAGATGAGGAAAGAGTTCATACCAAGCATGGCACAAAACACACAGAGAAAAGATGGAATATTGTATATGAGAACCAATGAACGGGCCGGTTTGGTCTTTATTTATTCAGATCAAGTCCAGACTTGTCAATTTAGGATTCTGGGCTCTCCATTTCAGTTTGTCTGCTTCAGGCAACTTAATTCTCAGCTTCCAGGCCTCATGGGATCCAGACTTTAAGTTGGATGGTGCATCTAGTTTCTTTTTTTTTTTTTTAATTTGTTAAGACATGAATAGAGTTATCAATCCATCAATAAGCATTTATTAAATACCTGTTAAGTTCTGGGGATACAAAGAAGGGGCAAAAACCAAAACCAAACAACCCAGACCCCAGTCTCAAGGAGCTGTATATATATATATGTATGTATGTATATATGTATATATATATGTATACATATACACACAAACACATATATATACACATCTATGAAAAGACACATGTATGTATATGTATATATACCTATAGCTATGAATATATCTATGAACATATATCTATGATATAAATACATATATTGTATAATGTGCATGCATATATATATATATATATATATATATACACATATGTGTATGTATGTGTGGTATGTAGGAGATAACCTCAGAAGGAAGGATCCTAAGATTATGGAAGACCAGAGAGGCTTTTTAGAGAAGGTGGGACTTTAGTGAGGAGGTAGAGATAAGGAAGGATAGAGTTCCAGATATGGGAGGCAGTCTGAGAAAATTGCTGGAGTCGGAGATGGATTGTTTGAGAGAAACAGCGAGGAGTCCTGTGCTGTTGGCTCCAGACTATGTGGTAGTTGGGGGTGGGGAGTGGAAAGTAGCAAGGGACCAGGTTATAGGGACTTTTAAAATTCAAACAGGATTTTATGTTTGATCCTGGATCATGCAGATAACAAAAGGTCATTTGGATTAGATGGCTGCTGAAGACCCTTCCAACTCTGATGTCCTTTGATTTTTATCTTATTGTTACTAAACTCAATATGTTCCAGTAATTGGTTCAGTTAATTCAACAGACACATTGAATATTCATTATGTCGCTGGCCCTTTGCTAGGTGTTTCTAGGGGATACAGATGAATAAGATACAGTCCTTGTCCTTGCAATGGGATTAGATTGGAAATGGCATTGACCTTAAAGCCAAAAAACCTAGCTCCCAGGCAGAATGGAGGTGGCAACCTATCACCAGGCATCTTTCATGTAAAAACAATCAAACAGACAAAGACAGAAAAGAACTTTGGTCTAGGGGTCAATTTATGCGGGTTCTACTCCTGGCTCTGACACTCACTTCCTGGCAGAGTGTTCTCTGGGGTCCTCATTTGTAATATTAGGGGCTTAGACTAGCTAAGGTCCAAGGCTCCTAGTGGCTCTAATAAGATGTAGAGTAGAAATAGTTCAGAAGGTCTGGGGTTCCAATTCTAGATCTGACACTTAGTAGCTATATGATCTGGGTCAGTCAGTCCATTAGACATCAAGCATTTATTAAGTACCTACTCTGTACCAGGCACTATGCTAAGCATTGAGGATGCAAAGAAAGGCAAAAAACAGTTGTCACTTTCAATAGGGTTAATTTAATTGTGGGGACAACAAATAAAAAACCAGGTGGAAACTGGATAGAGACATATGTATGTATGTATATTATATAGGTACATATATTACACACACACACATAAATGGAGGGATGGGGGGGAGAGAGAGAGAGAGAGAGAGAGAGAGAGAGAGAGAGAGAGAGAGAGAGAGAGAGAGAGAGAGAGAGATGGAGATAATCTCTGAGAGAAGACATTATAATTAAGAGGACTGGGGAAAGCTCTTTGCAAAAGGTGGTATTTTAGCTGAGATTTGAAGGAAACAAAGGAAGCCAGGAGGAATAGATGGGGAAGGAGAGAGTTCCAGGCTGAGAGATAGCCAGTAAAAATTTCTGTAGTCAGGAGATAAGTGTCATGGGGGAGGAACAGCAAGGAAGCCAGTGTCACTGGGGCATACAGGAAATAGAGAACGGTAAGGTGTAAGAAGACTAGAAAGGTAGGAAGTAGTCAGATTATAAAGAGTTTTAAAAGCCAAACAGAGTTTTTTATATTTGATGCTGGAGGCAATGGAGCCACTGTTTTTTTATTGAATGGGAGAGAGGGAGGGTGGTGGTGGTGGTGGTGGTAATGATATGGTCAGACCTGTGTTTTAGATAGATCGATTTGATGGCTGAGTGAAGGATGGATTAGAGTGGGGAGAGACCTGACATAGGGAGACACAGTAGAAGACTACTGCAATGGCCCAGATGTGAAGTGATGAGGGTCTGGGTTGCATTGTTGGAAAGGGGTGAGGGAGAAGGGGTTGGTATAGGAGAAATGTTACTAAGGTAGACATGGAACGACTTGGCAATAATTGCATATGGGGGCTGACTGGGAGGATGGTGGTAACCTGAATAGTAATAAGACAGTTAGGAAGAGAGGAGGTTGAGGGAGGTTTGGGGAGAGGGGGAGGGAGATAACAAGTTCAGTTTGGGATGTGTTGAGTTTAAGATGTCTATGGAACATCTGTGTTTTGATATCTAAGTGAGATGTGAGATTGAAGATCATGGGTCTGAACCTGAGTTTCTTCCTCTGTAAAATGAGGATAATAATACTTAATGTATCTCTCTCACAGGGTTATGAGGGAAGTCCTGAAAATGTGATTGAATTGAGTTGTTTTTTTAAATATCATGGTTCTAAGGGACTTACTTACTTACAGTTTCTATGAAGATCAAAAGAGATTGCACACATTAAGTCCAAGTAAAATTCCAGTTTTTACTTTTCCCAACCTTTCTTAATATAAGTGCCTTCCCTCAATGAATTATTTCCCTCTTGATCCTGTACATGGCTGACTTTGTATGTATTTGTTTCTGTCTATTAGATTATAAACTCCTTGAGGAAAAGTACTGTCTTTTGTCTCTTTTTGCATTGCTAGTGCTTAGAACAGCACCTGGAACAAAGTGGTGCTTAATAAATGTTTGTTGATTGATTTCTCTGTAAATTCCAGCTATGATTATAAAAAGGGATAAATAAATATCAGGTAATATATTATTGTAATTATTACTATCATTATGTCCTTAAGTTAATCAGTCTAATACCTCTTCTTTCCTAATTGAAGGTCTACAGAGCCGTTGTGCTGACCTCATTGTTGTATGCTTGTGAAACATAGACAGCCTACCAGCGCCATGCCAGGAAACGGAATCGCTTCCATTTGAACTGTCTTAGGAAGATTCTGAGGATGACCTGGAAGGATAAGGTACCAGACACTGAAGTCCTTGCTCCAGTTGAACTGCCCAGTATTCAAACCATGCTTCAGAGAGTGCAGCTCAGACAGGCTGGTCACATTGTTCAAATACAAAATGTACGCTTGCCAAAAAGAATATTTTATGGAGAACTCACATGAGGCAGCCAATCATATGGTGGTCAGAAGAAGTGATACAAGGACACTCTCAAGGTCTCTCTCAAGAACTTAGGATTTGACTGTGCAACATGGGAGACACTGGCACAGGACTGCTCAGCATGGCGTGCCCACATCAGAAAGGGTGCTCTATGAGCAAAGCAAAATTGAGACAGCACAAAGTAAACGTAGGATGCGCAAATTTGGAGTACCCACCCCAAATATTCAAATGGACTATCTGTGCCCAAACTGTGGTAAAGCATTCTGAGCTCCTATTGGTCTGATCAGCCACAGTCGAACACAATGAAACTTCACTTTATCATGGTGATGTCATTTTGGTCCTCTTTGAAGACGAAGGACAACAACCAACCAACCAAGTTAATCAATTGGATAATAATATTTATTGAGTTTACTCTGTGCCAGGCAAGACGTGTTCTAGGTGCTAGGAGTACAAATACAAAGAAAGAAATGCTCCTTCTCGCAAGGACCTTACATTCCAATGATGAAGACAAGCACACATATAAATGATAAAGTGTGAATATGAAGTGAATAAATATTACATGCAAAGTAGTTCAATCCCAGGTAATTCGGGAGGAAGGACAGCAGCGTTTGGGAGCCCAGGAAAGGCTTCATGCTGAGGGGGTGATCGAGCTGTCTTGAAGAGATTATCTTTATTGTTTATCTTGCATTTCTTTAAGCAGATTGTTACCCCTTGAGTGTGGGTTGGGTTTCTGGAAAGAGTCAACACTTGAGAGTGACCCCTGGGATATAAAGAAAGTGATTAAGTTAGGGATCTGCTCCTGGTTTGACTCTGAAGTGAGGGGAACGTTTTCTTGTATCACTTAGAAATGAGCTCAGAAGGTATCTCCCAAAAAACAGCTTCACATTAATTCTGAACCATGGCAGAATTATTAGAATGAATTGACAGCCTGCAGTGGTGATTACAGGTGAGGGAGATGTCCAAGCCTCGGTATGTTTTGTTAAACATATTTGTCATTTCTTGGTAGTCACACTGAGTATAAACTATTTGTTATATCTAAGGTATTTCCAAGGCTGCCAATCAGTTTCATTCATTCCCTATTTGTGTTGGGGATGCTGTCATCCCTCCAGTCAATCTCCCAAGTTTGTAACCTTTGAACCATCCTTGATTCTTCCCTTACCAGTTGCTAAGTCTTGCTTATATTACTTCCACAACATATTTTTTTACATCCCTCCCCTTCCCTCCAGTCATTTGGGTGCCACCCTAGTTCAGGTCCCCCATCACTCTCCATCTTATTTATTACAATAACTTCCCATTTGGTCTCCCAACCTCAAATTTCCCTCCTTGCCAATCTATCATCCTCATAGCTGCTAAAGTGATCTTCCTAAAGCACGTGATCACGCCACTCATCTGCTCAAGAAGTTTCAGTGATTTCCTATTGCTTTTAGGATCAAATAGAAACTCATTTGTTTGTCTTTTAAAGTCCTTCACAACCTGGTTTCAACCCATTTTTCTAGACCTAGTACACATCCTTCATAAACTTTAACCATTCTCGGTCCTTCATGCACTCTCTGTTCAGGTCACATCAGCTGTTTTGTGGCTCCCCATACACAGCATTCCACCTCCCATCTTCAAACTTTTGCACAGGCTTGTTAGCTTGGGCTTGTTAGCTGGGGCTGTTTCTATTTTGGTCTTTATATTCCCAATGTCCAGCACAGTGCTTGGCACATGGTGGGTACTTGCTGAATACTTATTGATTAAATATTGCTTGTTCCAGCAGCAAATATATTAAAATTGATTGAGTTCATACCTTTTGACTAAGTGATTCCCCTGCTAGGTATATACCCCCAAGGAGGCCAGTGATAAAAAGAAAGGCTCAATAGCCATTACAATATTTATAGCATCATTGTTCGTGACAGCAAACAAAGCAGATGCTCATCAGTTGGAGCAGTATCTAAACAAGCAGTGACACATGAATGTAATGGGATATTACTGGGCTTTAAGAAATGATGAATGTAGAGAACCATGGAAAGACTTACATGAACTGATGCTGAGGGAAGTAAGCAGAGCCAAGAAAATAATATACTGTAGACAATAACTGTGACAATTCGAACAGAAAGAACGACTGCTACAAAACAATCAAAAGTGAATATTATAAAATTACAAAGAATAAACTTGTCCCGAAAGAAGAGGTATGAGAAGAGATCTCCCTCCAACTTCTTCGCAGAGTTCCGAGCTCCATGGGTAGGGAACGCTAAACATGTTGTCAGATTTTTGGGGGGGTGGATTGATCACTTTTGTTGATTTTCCTTTTCTTCTTTATTCTTCTTTAAAAAATCTTTCATTATATGGAATAACTCTTTGGGAGGGTGAGGGGAAGGGATATGGGAAAAATTTCATCTATATAAAAGCAAAATATATTGGTAAAATTCATTTTAAAAACTGAACAAATGAATGTGAAATGCTTGACATTAAGGATCGTTCCGCTCACCGTTGGTGCTCTTTTTACTGCCATCATTCCTAAAGACCTCATCCGTGCCCCCGGCGCTGTCTCTGAGAACTGCCAATTGCCTTTTCCCAGAGAGACCAAAAAAATGGAAAGGAGCCAGTCAAGAGACCAGTGAAAAGAAAACATTTCCTTGGGCCTCTTGGGACCATTCTACTATATTTAAAAGTTAATGGGCCTCAGATGCAAAACACATGGAATTTTTTTTCCCTTGCAAGGCTATGGAGCTCAAAGCAAGGGTTTGTGGCTATTAGGAACTGAGAGGGAGTTGAGGCAAAATCATACCCACTCCATCCGATCTTCCCATCCTGGTGAAAGAAATTCCAGAGTAAGCAAAAAGACCAGAAGGCTTGATTTTCTTTTTTCTGTTCTGATCAGTGTCAGGATGAATGCAAGAGCATGGAATGATTTTGGGGGAAAAACTCCAAGTGTGAGTGATCTTTTTTTTTCCTCCAGAAGTTCAGAAGTTTTTCACCAGAAGGTGAATGGTGGTATGTACTCCGGTCTTCTAAGCTCTTCTGAAGCTGTGTTCTTCAGTGGGATATCTCATAGTGGAACACTGACCTTTTGGATGAGAACCCAACCAAAATTCATATCAGAAAACTGGCTTCTGTACCCATCAGTTTACCCTCCTCTCTACCCCTCCCCCCTGTTCCCCACTGAAGGGCAGAGTCTCTGTGTTTGGCAGTGATATTCTTAGTTCATCCTTCCACAAGAAGCTGGACCTTGGAACTAATTCCCCAGTATTTCAGATGTGTTCCCCAGGTCTCTGGTATATTGACCTATTTCTTACAGATACAATGCTGATGAAAATGCAGAGGTTTGGCTACGTCTTTCCATACTATTCAGAGGAGTATTTGAGATCAGTCCACTAAGGGCTCTTTCTAATACAGACCCCTATAATATATAGCCCATGGCTTGCTTGGGACCCACCAAGAGATTTTGGGTGGTCCACGAAAAATGTAGAGGATGTAAAGGAAAGTAAAGCTGTAACAAGTGCTTTGTCCACTAGTCACTATTGTGCCCGTTATATAAAATGGTGGGTTGCGCCTGAGCACGCTCTCCTGTTTGCCATGTGACCTGTGGCAACCAACCATCATCAGTCTGTCTCTAGTCTGAGAGGAGCACTTTCATGATAGATAAAAATCTTAAGTAATAAGTGTAATTAATTGATGTTAAACTTTCAAAAATGTGGTTTATTTGTAAAGTAGTTTAAACATTACATGTATATATATATATGTAATTATACTTTACTTGGGAAGTGAGCCACTAAAAGCCTATCTGTGACCTGAAGAAGTCTAGCCTGTTTTAATTTTTACCTACTTCCAAGTTGTGCAGGTCTGCTCTAAAATATCCATCCACCAATCAGTAATCATTTATTAAGCATCTGCTACTTTCCAAGTACTGTGTTGGATACTAAAGATACGCAGACAAAGACAAAACCGGTCCCTGATTTCAGGGAACTTTACATTCTAATAGAGAGAGAGCATGTACATATATGGCTTCTATATCAAAGTCAAATAAAGCAGATACAAGGTAACCTGAAGTCATTCAGTGATCAGTCCATCTAGAACTACACATTAAGTTCAAATGAAAAAAGAAAAGGGGTGTGTGTGTGTGTGTGTGTGTGTGTGTGTGTGTGTGTGTGTGTGCTGAGGAACCTTGGGATCTTTGGATGCCAAGCTGTCCCATCAGAATCCTGAAAACACGGCTAAGTTGGGCAACTAACTAGCTTTGGTATCTACATTCCCAGGAGCACCTGCTTTCTGGAGAGCTACAGTGTTCTGATTTCATCAGTGTATTATGAGTAAATATCTCTGAACCTTATTGGTCTGTTTGTACTGCTCTTAAGATACAGTTTAAATTATGAGAGGCGGGGGGCCGGAGCCAGGATTTACAAGGTTATAATAATGTGTCTTTATATCCTGAACCTTTCATCTTGGAAACATTTTATAAACATTAACTAATTGGTCCTGAGATGTAATCCACATGCGGGTACAAAGATACAGGACAGAAATATACAGGAGACCTTTGCCCGTCTGGCACTCAGAGACACTTGCCTCTCAAGGCGTCTTTCTGCTCAGATGTGCAGATAAGCCCTATGAACTGCTCAGTATTTGAACCACTGACTTTTCCAAAGTGACGCTGGTTTTTCCCAACCCTGTGTGGGTTTGATTCCCATTAAGAAAATCATCTGACTTCAGTGGTTCAAGGAACTGTGATTCCCTCTGTGTGGATGGTCCCTGTGCTGAGGGAGGTCACCACCCCTCTGTAGCTCAGTTAATGATCTTTTGAGAGGATCTGTGGTGGAGAGATCTATCACTTGGAAGCACAACAGGAGATAAGTCTCCCTAAACTTAGCACAGCCAGTCCTTAGATAACCGATGTGAATGTCACTACAAGCCTGCCGCCAGAGGCCTCTCCAGCTTCGTCGAGCTGGTACCATGCTAACACCGCCTGAAGAGTCACCTTCACCTCAAGATGAGATCTTGGCATAGGATGCCAGCACCCAGGCCTAGTCTGTTATTATTGTTTAAAACTTAAAAAATTTTTTATTGATACTTCTGTTTTTATGTCACTTTCATTTACAAATATATATTTCCCTTTCTCTCTCTTCTCCCAACCACTCACAACAATAAATAGAAAAGAGCAGGGGGCAAAAGCAGTCCAGCAAAATTAGCCAACACATTGCGGCTAACAATACGTGGAATGTTTCACCTCCGCAAGGAAGCGAGCAAGAGGTATGTTTTCTACCTTTAAGAATCAAACAGAATTATTATATTTATACAATCATACATATCATCCAAAGGGATGACTATGATGTGGGGGACCTCAAGCTTTTTTTCATTCTGTAGACAGCCGATGTGAACACCAGAAAAGTAAGGTAGAGTCCGTGAGACTCGATTCTAACTCTGTCACACACTGGCAGTGTGACTATGTTGAAGGCACTTGAGCTCTCAGTACTCCAAACAACTCTCTTAGTGGCCAATGAGTTGCCAGTCTGAATCAGTGGGGGAGGAGGAAGAGGAAGAGGAGGGAATGTCTTCACTGGGAGTTGTCTCTTTTGATGAAATCACAGATCTCAACTAAAAACCACAACAAACCTCAATTTGTGTAATATACCATCTATCCTCTCCCACCCACTCCTTTTTGGTGACTAGTAGAGTCAGATATTAACAAAGATATGTCTAATTGGGAAAGGAGGTGAGCTGATGAAAGATGCCACATGCATGGAGAGCCAAGGGTTGCATTTCTATCCATAGAATGTTAAAGGACCAAATAGTAGTCTCCCAAGTGGGGGCTATGTACTCCAGGGGTACATAAGATGACCAGTGGGGTAAAGGGACAGAAGGCAGTAGGTGGGGACAGTGGGTAGAGATTAACCATCAGGAATAACCAAATTCAAATCCTTCTTCAGACCCTTCCTATGTTACACACAAAACTTCTCTGGGCCTCATTTTCCTCATCTACAAAAGGAAGGGTTGGACTTGGCAGCTTCTAAGACTCTTTCCAGTTCTCAAGCTATGATTCCAAAAGAGCAAAACATCTGAAAAAGATTTGTGATCAAATTTGTAACAAAGTCACCCACTTATGATCCTATGAATATGACAAAAAATGTTAAAGGTATTTAGTGGGTATGTATGTATACACACATATATACATATATATCTAATTGAATTATTTCATTCACCTTATAGATGTACTTTCATTTATTTCTCTTTGGTAAAACTTTTCTAGTGTAAGATAAAGTATTTTAAATTGGGAAGTTCTACTTCTCATTTAAGCGATTAAAAGTATCACCATTATTCTATTTGGTGCTTATTCACCTTATTTCTCTATAAAATTTAAAATGCTTCAAGGCAAAGGACTGAATCTAATCCAAATTATAGATGTCATATTGATTAGTGTGGGACTACTCGGATTCAACAAACATTTGGCAATATTAATAGGGATTGTGTAATGATGGTGATACCCATGGTGGTAGTAATACTGCCAGGGATTTTTAGCAGTGAGAGTAATGGCGCCTGTTGGTGATGATGGGAACGGTAATAGAGATAGTGCTAATGAATCATGGTGCAGTGGATGGCAATGGTAATGGTGGTTCTGATCATAGCATTTGATCTTATTTAGAACATAAGGTGAGGGAAGCAATAAAGCATAACGGATCAGTAGATTTGGATTCTCATCAAGGCTTTTCCACTAATTACCTTTGTCATTTTGGGAAAGTCACTCTACGTCTCTGTTCTTGAGTTCCTTTATTTGTAAAACGACAAGGTTGGACTAGACTATCTCTAAGGTCACTGCCAATTCTGAGATTTTAACACAGTCTTCTGTGCAGGACCAAGATCTTGTTCTGGTTCTACTGTTACTCATTATATTGTTAGTGCTTAGTAAAGGCAAAGATTGTATTTTCAGCTGTACACCTTTACCTCAAAGGTCTAACACCCTTGACCTGATTTATGAGGTTTTATCTAAAATGACATCAGTAACTACTATCTTATATCATCTCTATAAAATCATTAAAATTTTTTTCAAATTAGGAAAAATTCAACTTCTCTCCCTCCTCCCCACCCCAACTGAGAACATAATAAAATCACTGTTACAGACATGTATAGTTAGCAAAACAAATTTCTGCATTGGTCATCATGGTGTGATTTTGTGTACAGGTGTGTGTATATTATATAATATATGCATGTATACCATATATCTGTACATATACACACATAAATACATATACATACAAAAACTTTCAAACATACATACACACATATATACATATATACATACATACATATGTATACATATATACATACATACATATGTCCTATTCTGCACTCTGAATCTTTTATCTCTCTGTCAGGAGGTAGGTAGTTTCATCATGAATTCTTTGGAATTGTGGTTGATGACTACACTGATCTAAGTTCTTAAGTCTTTCAAAGTTGTTTGCCTTTAGTATATTGTTTTATCTTTCTTAGGATGAATCCCTCCCTTAATCTATCCTTCCTCTAATTTCTGCCTCCCCCTTTTTCTGTTTCCCTCCTATTTCTCTGGTGAGTAAAACATATTTCTATACCCAGCAGCATGTATATATTTCTCCCTCCTTTGATCAGTTCATGTGACAGTGAGGTTGAAATGTTGGCTGCTCCCTTCATCCTTAAGTTTGTGTATATGTGTGTGTGTGTATGTGTGTACATACATATATATGTATATGTGTATATATAATATATATATATAAAAATAGTAATTTAAATGGGAAGATGTTTCCCATTCATTAATAGGCCCATGTGACCTGCTTGGGTCACATAGAAGTCTGAATTACATGGAGCCTGTGGTGGGAGGAGTTTGCTAAATGGATGGAATAGGAAGGAGTGCAACAGGAAGAGGCAGAACTAGAGCAGAGCTGAGTGGAAATTAGTGAGAGACCGGTCAGAACTGAAGGACTCCAGAAAGCTGGCAGTTGGCTGCGAGTGAGAGAAAGGAATTTTGTTTAAGGGAAGCCTGTTTGCGGGAAGCCTAGCAGGGGAATGGCTTGAGGATGGTGTTGTCCTCTGCATTGTTACTGTGTATAGATTTTTGTTGCTATGATGGATTTGGCTTTGTGGCATCTGAATAAATGTTTTGGTTCTGTCTTTCATGAGGAGAGTCTGTGTTATTTCGTGATTCAGAATTGTGCTGACATATTCATGACTGCCATAGACGCTGTGAATACTGAATTGGCATTATACACATTTATGTGTGTGTATATGTATATATACACACATATATGTAGCTACATATATATGTATATACCTGTGCACCCTGATTATGTAAAATAATTTTCCCTAACCTTCCTTTCCCTTCCTTTCTTCCTTGTATTCCTCTTTCTCTCTTTTTCCATTCTTTTAAGATTATCAAGACAAAACAGAACCACTTTCAGGACTTGTCTAATTAGACTCTATGACCCCTAATGATGACAGAGTTCAGAATGGACATATGCATCAGTTTCCCATCTTAAAATATAAATATTTTATCCTTTTTCAGACCCTTTTTATTGCTTTTCATGTTTTTTTGTTAACTCCTATATTTGAACTTCAAAGTGTTCTCATTCAAGGCTTAGACTGATTGAAATACTCCCTCACTCCCCCCACCCCCGCCCCCACCCCCCAGGTTTTTGATGCCTGCAAGTTCCTGACTCAAGTTTAGGTCCAAGCAAAAGCAGACTATTGGACTCAGCTGCTATCAGCCAGGTGGGAAGCTCTGTTGATTCACAGTGGCCAAATTTTAGATTTCCTTTTGGCCTGGGATTCCTGCCTTACATTTTCCTCTGCATACTTAAGACTGCACTGAAAGCTATATCTGGAATACTGTACCACTCCTGAGGTCTGTTTGTTTCAGAACTTGCTTCTCTTGGTACAAAGTCCAGGGCGCACAACTGCTCCTTACATTGGAATACCAACCCTGAGCACAGGTCCCCTCCTCAGTCCACTCTAGATATGTGATCAAGAAATAGGTAGTGGAAACTCAGGGGCAGATGATCGAGTGAAGTGAGCATTTCTGCTAACTCTACTAACATAACTAAACAACTTTAAAGTCATCAAAAATTAAATCTGATCAGAAAATAACAACAACAAAAAGTCATAGTTAGTCATTTTTTCCCATCCCAGGGCAGCTTTGGGGGACAGAAAACAAAGGTTTGTGAACATTGGGGTGGGAGCTGGCCAGTGTTGCAGAAGTAGTGCTAGTTGTGGGCTGGGAGGGTAGGGACAGTGGCAGCGGGGAGAAGAGCACTCAGCATTCAGGAACAGTAAGAAGACTGAATGCCTGGTCAGAAAGAAATTCTGAAGAACCCTTACCTAAGCACTGGGTGCCAAATCAGCTATCATTGGCAATTCCATTCCATTACCGAGTTCCAGGTCACAGTTCAAGGACTGGGAGAAGTGGCTGTGGTTGAGGGAGCAGTGGCCCCTACCTAGATAAGGAGCAGAGCACAGATCAGGAAGGTGGTGCTCAGAACTCTCTCTAGATCACACCATCTTGGAAGTATTGAAAACTTACAGGATCCCAGAGGTAGCAATGAAAAAAGCAGGACATAAACACCAGGGCCAGACATTCCCCACTCCCATCCCCCATCAGCATTTGGGCTGGTACATTTTCTAGATGTTCAGAAATTTTTTGTTTTGTTTTGTTTTTTGGTGTGGTGAGGCTGCTATACATTTTCCTGCTACTCCGCCATCTTGGCTTCACCCTTCTATAAAATCTTTATGAAAATGAGCTGTAGGTTTTATTAAAGGGATCCTTAACAGAAGTATGAGAAAGGAACAGGTAGGCTTTCACAGATGATTTTCTATAGCCCATATCTTCAGTCACACAAATAATGAAAAAGTATAGGGAATATAAGAGCCTATTAGACTTGTGTTTACTGCTTGTTAATTTTTTTACAAAAGCATGTTATGGTGTTTTAACAGTTCTCCTCCAACCAAGAATCCCATGAATGCTAAAAATCACATAAGATTCTTTGATAGAAGCAACAGAAATGGCTTTGTTCAATAGTCCTGATTTTTAATATCAGTTGAGGCACAGAACAGGCATTCATGGAGAATATCTAATGCAGAGTCCAAGTCAAAGAGGAATTCCTGATAGTGAAGTCCTTTAGGTATTCCTGTTTGCATATGACAAATCAATTATATCAATGATTATATCTTGATTATATCAAGAACTGGAATACTATGCAGCTTTCTTAATTTGATGCACAACTACTTAAGAGTTTGGTCTAACAATCCACACAAGAAAAATCAAATTGATGAAGAATTGTTTAGACTGATACGCAGCTGGATGGACATCCTATTGATTTGGTCCATCAGTTCCCTTTGACAGACAATACAGATGGATAATAAGCTGTGTCCAGAATTGAAAAGGAGAAAGAGAGAGCTCTGGAGAGTGTTGGGGTAACCATAAAGAGCTTTGAGTGATCCCAAGCTCTCTGTTCAAAAGTCCATTATTAACAACATATGCCTTTGACTTATGGAACTCTGAAATCCCCAAAGAACCAAAATCATAGGTAACCCAAACACATGTAAGCTAGGATTCTTAATGGTAGAATGCAGAATGCTCAGAGTCAGAAAGTATGAGTCTTTCTTGAGACCATTACTAGCTGTGTCATCTTAGTTAATGCAAGTTAAGTAACATCACTTCATCTCTCTGGGTTTTGGTTTTGTCATCTGTAAAAGGTGGGCATTAGACTCAATAATTTTTAAGGTCTATTCCAGATCTAAATCTAATGATCCTGTGTGCAATGTTACGTGGTGTTGTTTAGTCATTTCAGTTGTATCTGACTCTTCATGACCCCATTTGGGGTTTTCTTGGCAAAGACACAGGAATGGTTTGCCATTTCCTTCTCCAACTCATTTTAGAGAAAACTTAGGCAAAAAGGTTAAGTGACTTGCTCAGGGTCATACAGCTAGTAAGTGTCTGAGGCTAGAGCTCAGTTCTTCCTGACTCTAGGCCCAGTGCTCTATCCACTGAGCCCTCTAGACTATATATAGCATACTATTAATGCTAACTTGCATGCCAGAAGCTGCATAAAAGATGTAATCTTGTAAGAATATAGCTGGAGTAAGTTATGTCGTGAAATGGTCATTGCTGCACTTTGTGTGTGACGCATTCCGTGTGCCCTTTCCTACTGCCCTCCTTCACACATCTATGTTCCAGCCAAAACAAACTCTGTTATTCCCTGAATTGGGCATTCCATCTCATGCCTCCCTGACTGGACTTAGAATCAGGAAAACTTGGGTTTGCACATGCTGTTCTCCATGCTTGGAATGCAACCCCTCCTTCTACTAGAATCCCAAGCTTCCTTCAAGGATTGGCTTGGGTCCCACTTTCTGATCTCCTTATTTGACAGTGCTTTTTCCCTCCTCAAATAATTTTGTATTTTACTTACTCATCTGTTTACTGTTGTATCTCCCAGTCAAATGCAAGGTCCTTAAGGGCGGAGACATTTCATTTTTGTCCTCAGTGCCATGGGGACAGTGTGATTTAGGAGCTAGTGATCTAGATTCAGTCAAGTTCCTGGATTCAAGTCCTGCCTTTGACAGAAGCTGGCTCTGTGACTCAGGGCAAGTCATTTAACCTCTCACTGATCCAGTTAATTTTCATAGAGTCTAAGTTGCACAAGAGTTGATCTGGACTAGTAGAGGGGTTGGCTGTCTGACTGACAGCTCCATATACCAATGAATTTACAAATCCAGATTAAAAACCCCAACAATAATCTCTAGAACCTACCACAGAATAGGAACTTTTAAAATATTGGTTTGATTGAATTGCACTTGTGTTCATATAATGCCAAAAGACTCAGAATAACTTCATGTCAGATCAATTGTTAAGGAATATTTTTGGGGGGACATGGATAACAATAATCCAGAAGGAGATGTGTTGCCATTGGCTGGGGTCCCCATGCTAGATCATTCTCTCCTTTGTCATTGAAGAAATAGTGACATATGAAGAGTTGCAATGGTATATTGGGCCTTAAATGTACAGCCATCCTTAACAAAACAGCAAGCATTCCAAGAATGGTGTGATGAGTCTAATCACTTTCCCTCTCTGAGAACACAAATGCCAGGGCTGTTAGTATAGCACTGAGGGTTGTGGCTTTGTGCTCCATGGTGGGTACTGCTGCTGCCCATCCTTCATTTTTTGAAGAGGACCAATTGCATGATTTGATGATGTTTTGACTCATGCATGAATTAGATTTAAGTGAAGCAGAGTTGCACAAAGTTGTCAGCCTCACTCTCTCTTTCAGTCCTCGGAGTCCAGTGGCAAGACAAAAGTCAAGATGACTGGTGATGGTCCAGGATGCAGTGGATGGCTTTGGCATCTTTGGTTTCTGACCAAGCTCTTAAGCATTCCACAGTGGCTGCTTTTGCTGCCTCCATGGCCATTGGAACAAATTGTTTTCATCTGCCCATTCCATTTCAGGAAGTCTTCAGATACTTGGGGGCAGACACCTCCCTAACTCACTGAGGGATTTGAGGCTCGTCAGTTACCCTTAACCTGGTTTAGCCTGTCTGCTGCCGTGGTTTTACCAGGGCATGGCTGCTGCGCCTGCTACAGCTTCTTGGAGCTACAGTTGAGAGTTGAGTGACGGGGGACAGCAAAGGTGGATGAGCAGCCCTGAAAAGGGTTCAGCAAGACCTCACACCAGAGGTGCCAGTCTTCCTTGAACACTCTGTACCCTCAATGGTGGATGCTACCGCCTTTAGGAAGGAGTGTAGTATAGTGGTTAGAGCATTGGACTTGGATTAGAATCCCATCGTGGACCCTTACTGGCTGTGTGACTATGGGCCAGCCACATTTAACTTCTCTGATCCTATTTCCTCATCTGTAAAATGAGAGGGGCGGGTAGATTTGCTGGCTTCTAAGTTTTCTTTGAGCTCTAAACCTGTGATCCTATGAAATAACCTAGATGAAGTTGAATCTCTACAATAGACAAAGAGCTTTTTCAAAGGAAGAAACATTAGGGTGAGGAATCAGGAGATCTGGGTTTTAGCTCTTCTTTGTCACTTTGGGCAAGTGGGAGAACAAGGCTTTATTTAACACCTCCTTTGTGCCAGCCACCATAATGTAAGTGTCTTGCAAACATCTTATATTCCCTCTCTAAGACTCAGTTTCCCCATCTGTAGAAGGAAAGGATTGGACCAAATGATCAATCAATCAACAAGCACTTATTAGTCACCTAGTATGGGTCAGGCACTGTGCTCAGTGCTGGTTGTAAGGTGTCATTCAGCCTATGGTTCTAGGAAAAATGGATTGTTTGAAATCTCCCTGTCCACCATTACTAGACAAAAATCACAAAGCCACCTGGCCTAAGCCTGGAGTCTAAATTAATCTGAACAAGATATGTCATTTGACCTTTACCTTTTATCCACAAGTCTCTAGGCTCTTTATGAACATTGCTGAATTCTCTTAACTGCCCAAGAAGGGAGCGATTGTAATTATAACTCAAGATGGCTAGCTTCATTCATGCTTGACAAGATAGATTTTTTTGGTTTCCTCAATTGACCCCCAGGTAGTCAGTTTAAGACAAGTAGCTTACTTTCCTTTTTCTCCTCTCCTCTCCCTTTCTCTTCTTTTTCCTTTTCCTTTCTTCTCTCTTACTTAGGCTAGAAGGGTAGTGGCCACCCACAGACCAATCTCACTGCTGATGGGCACAGAAATGTTGACTTGCTCTGTTTCTGACCTGGGCAGATTTGCCCCTTCTCAGGCAGCCTGATGCTGCCAATGCCCCCTGCCAAGGCTTACCTCATTGGTGCCAGACTTAGCCCTACTGTAGCTCAGAACTCCTAAGCTCAAGTGACTGGCTGCCTCAACATCCCCCTATAATAGCAGGATGACAGGTATGTGCCATCATGCCCGTCCAGTTTCTGTCTCTAATAGAAAATTAACTCTAGACTGCAAAGGTTGCTAATGTTTTTGCTTCACTTTTAAAGCAACACATTCAAAACACTGGCATGAGAGAAAAATTAAATTTTATTGAGATCTCAGGGACAAATGATTCTGAAGGAGAATATCTGAATTTGTGACACACTACCTGGAAAAATACTGCATTTTAATATTGTGGTTTAACTTCTTATGATTGACAAAAAATACACAAAAAGACACTGGGAGCCAACCAAAGGAGCTGAAATATTCAGGTTAGAACTCAATCTTGATTTCTCCACAGAGTGATTGTTGTCTGTGGTGATCTGAGTTGCTGATAAAGCAAAATGCTCCCATGAAGATATTCCAAATGGCTTCCAGGAAGTTGTCTTATGTGCTGACATGCATGTGGACAGAGAAGTCTGGCTGGCGTCCTCTTAAGGCTGGTGTTTCCTAGAGCTTTCCATTGGCAAAGGCAGCCTCTTGGAACTGAGGGACAAAAGTTTTGAAATAAGCCCTGGTGGGAAAAGGGAGACAGAAAAGAAATCGTGGTTAGCACAAACCAGCATGAAGACCCAGCAATTCTGAGCTTTCAGACCTAACTCAGAACAGTTGTTATGCGTCACGTGTGCATTTTAAAATTTTTTTCTTTCTTTGTTAGCACAAATCTCTCTTTATTTGTTCAACTGAGGCATAATTAAACATTTTCTGGGCCACTTAGAGAAATCGTGTATATCCATAGCCCCCTCATAGGATGTCTTGGCGGCAGACACTTTGTACATTCTGTATTCAAAAGGGCTTTTGCAGGGTGTCTCTGAGCCAAAGGGTTTTTTTTGTTGTTGTTGTTTTTTTGCGTTCAAAGGGGTTTTCTCTGAGCACAAGACTGCAGGCTGCCTTCTGTGGTTTGCCAGATAGCCAAGCACATAGGTAAAATGTGAAGAATTCAGGCAATCAGACAGATGGTTTATTTACATAAAACATTCACATAAAGGAATTTTTCATTTTCCAACTGGGTGTTTCACTTTAAGGAGAACAAAGGGCTGAACAATGATTTACAAATGGCCTAAGATCTCAAATTGGTATCTGAATACATAAGTAGTCTAATTTACTGGAAAGAAAAAGGGCTGGGCATATAAACTTTTCTAGTCAAAGGCTAGTGGTAAGATTAGGGAGAGATCATATCATTTTCTGTCCACAGAGATATCTGAGTCTCCGTTTCCCACTGGAAAATGAGGGTGTTGGATTAGATGTTCCCTCATGTCCTTTCCACCTCTATCCTATGAGTTGATGAACCTCACCTAAAGGAAACACAACTGAGAAACAGGAAGCAAGAAAAAAGGCCAAACAGCGTGTCCCAAGATCTGTACATTCAAATATATGAACTTTTTAAAGAGTAGATTCCCTCTGATCTTCACTCAGGGCTTCTTTAATCTTAGACATGACTGGAACAAATGGCTGGTGATATAATTTCCCAGCCAACAGAAGATTAGAACAGCAAATCATATGAAATATATGTATTAAAATCCCTTTAAGATAAGGCTAAATTAAAACACAGTATGTTCATTAAGGCAACCTGGACTTCTGCTCTATCCAGTGTCAACAATGAACTCTGAAATCCAAATCCAACAGCCTTTTTCAGTCTTCATTGACGCTGTTGGACAATTTTTCTCTTTGAAAGGCACCCCTGCCTTGGCTTCCTGTTTAACATTGAACCAACGGTCTTGTTTTCCTTGTGATTCTGATTGCTCTTCTCTTATACTTCCTAAATGTGAATGCTTTCGCAGTTGTGCCTTTAGACCTCTTTTTTTTTCTTCCTGAATCAGCACTTTCTCTTTTGGTGGTTATATCTGCTTCTAGGGCTTTAGACCTTGCCTCGATGCAGATGATTCCCAATCTAGATATCTCCCCTGAACACCAAGGTCATCTTTTTCAGATGCCTTGTGGACATAGCAAGGTGACCTCAGCAGCTTAATGTCAATGAGGAGTCTAGCTTCCTTCCCTGCAGCATTTCAAGTTCCACACTTGGACCATTTATACTTCCTATGCAGGCTTAGGCCATCCTAGGCTTTAGAAAACATAAGGACTCCTAGACCCATAGTTTAGAGGCTCTGCATCCAGATCCTTTTCCTGTTGGGTTCACTCTGACTTTGTACCTCAATTCAAATAAATGGCATTTGCCTTGCTACGTGTGGTTAAGCCCCTCCCTCATCTATTCCAGTTCCATTAAAAAGGTTTCTGCCTTCTGACTCTGCACCTCACTCTGGTTTTAGTTTCCTGTCTAGAGTCCTTATTCCTGTGAAACTTAGATCCTTTGCCTTGCTCCTTACTTCTCTACTCTGTCTTCCTGGGATGTGGAGTTCTGTTCCTCAGTTTATATTTATTTAACACAGGTCTTTGTTGGATGCAAGAAGTGTGAACTCTGACAAAAACTAGGTCACCTGGAGGACTAGGTATTAAGTGACACCCAGGGCTAGGCAAGAAAAGAATGAAAGGCTAAGGAATACATAGTCTCAAGAGGCAGAGTGAGGTTAAGTGGCTTTGCCAGGGTCTCACAGGTGGCAAGTGTCTGACTCTAGGTCTGGCACTCCATCCTCTGTGCCATCTGACTAAGCCATGAAGGTAGAAATCGACACCAGGTCTCCAGGCTCATACTGTGTCACATTCCTCTGTAGAAAGGTGGTGAAAGGGCATAATGAAAAGAAAGATAGAATTGGGGTTAGATTATGTAGAGTTGGGTAAGTCCTAGATGACCCATAAGACCTCTTCCAGCACTGAGCCTCTGACTTCATCAGAGGCTCTTATTCTAAGCCCAGACTTGCATCCATGAGAGTTAGGAGAATGAGGTCCTAGGTCTAGCTCCACAGCTTATCATTCACACTATGCCGGACAGACAAGCTGCATCTTCTTCCCGTGTCAATGTTCTCATCTGGAAAAGGGGAATAACAATGAGATCTGCCTTGCTTATGTCCTTAGATTGCTGTAAGGATCACACAGAATGATGTAGTAAAATGCTTTTGTAAGCCATCAGGTGCTATACAAAGATATGTAAGGGATGATGACGAATGCACGTCTTTATATGCGTAACTCATTGGCTTGTATTTGCACAGTGATATGTTTTGTTGGGAGTCATTCTTAATATCACAGAAGCACGGGACTTTAGAAATGGAAGGGACTTTTAAGATCATTCTAATGTAAACCTTTTCATCGATAGGAAAGATAGGTAATTTATTAATTATTTACTATAGCTAAGTGGTTGGGAATATAAACACAAGCCAGTTTACCTTCTAATGAAGGATGGCAGCATATCAAGGGGTGCTGGAGGGGGGAGAAAGGAGAGGATATCTCTCTCTCTCTCTCTCTATACACACACACACCACATACATACATACATGTGCGTGTATATACATATGTATACATACATATACACACATACATATACATATGGCAGCATGGTCTAAAGAAGAACAGGAAGTGAGGTGAAGGTTTTGATACAGTGAAGTAAGATGAAAATTCACCTGTCAGAGCCCCAAGGTTCTGAGAAATAAGAGCTTTCTAGAGGAAGTCATTGAGCACTCAGCTCCCAGAAATTCAGGGAAGCAGCTACTCTTAGTAGCCTGGTCTGTGTAATTAGCTTGGTTGGCATCATGTGCATATGCATTATGAACTGATGCTATTGGTCGCTGACAGAAATGACTGTTGGTCACCAAAGTCATGAGCCTAGATACTCTATTTCAAGAAATCATTAAAAAAATTGTCCAGATCTCTTAGAACCAGTATGCACATATATATGTCTATGTATATGGATGGATGTATGCAAACATCCACATATGCATACGTGTACTGACATGTCCAATGCAGGAATCTGTTTTACTTGACTATACATGTTTGTAGCCACAGTTTTGTTTTCACCAGGGTGGAAGGTTAGCATGGAAAGGGAAGAGGAATGTAATTTTTTTGAAAAAATCTAATTAACTTTTGAAAAAAAATCTAATTTAAAAAATTGACACAAAGGGTTTAAGTTGTGTGTGTACGTGTTTTGGGAGAGTATGGTGGGTCCTACAGGTTAGGCTAGTTTTTCTTAAAAGGTACTGACCTTGAAGCTTAATTGGTCCAGAGGGCAAAGGCTTTAGCCACTGATGTAGCATCTTCACAGCCTAAGTACAGATGCCAGTTCATGAACAGTCAGTAGCTCCTCCCTCAGGCTTATACCCAGCAGACCAGCTGAGCTAACTGAGGAGAGTTAAGCTATGGCAGCCAGTCCTGGCTTGCAACATCAGAGGTTTAACAGCACTGGACTGGAATGGCCTTGTTGAAGTGGGGAAGAATGACACAGAGGAAGGGAAGCCCAGGGAGCATTCCATGCTTCCAGTGTTGCTCATCTCTGACTATGTATGGGAAGTGTCCTACATTGTCCCAGTGGAATTTGAGAGCAAACACTCTATGGGTATTCAGTAACTAGAGACATGCAAATGCGCTCAGTGTCTTAAGAATGATGGTTTGGACCTATGGATCACATGATCAAAGGGATAGAGGACTTGCCACCTTCCTCAATCCTCTCAACTTCTCAAAAATAGTAATTATGCATAAAACACAAAGCAATTTTAGCTGTATCCATGGTCTGAGACACCAAAAGTGGTAATAAAATAACAACAGGATGAATTAATAACTAGATAGCATAGTACAAAGTGCGCTGGATCTGGAAATACGAAGACCTGAATTCATTTTGGCCCCAGACACTTACTAGTTGTGTGACCCTGGGCAAGGCACTTAACCTCTATCTCTTTCTGCTTTAGTTTCCTCATTTGTAAAATGAGGGTAATAATAGCACCTAACTCATAGAGCTGTTATGAGAAGCAAATGGGATAATATTTGTAAAGCACTTTGTCAATCTTAAGTGCTATATAAATGGTGGTTATCGTCATCGTCATTGTCATCATCATCATCAAAGCCTAATCCCTAATATGCTCACTCAGTTTGCAACATAACTCAACTCCCTGTCTTCTTACCTTCCCCGCCTCATTGTCCTCTGCATCCCACCCTAATTTCCCCCCCGCATCATAGAAAACCAAAAGACAAAAGGTTGCTCTGACATGTAATAGAATGCATTCTCTTGTCAGAGAATGAGGAACAGAGGGAACTAGGGCAGAATGCGTGTGTATGTAGTATTCCACTAGGCCTAAGAAAGAGGGGACTGGCATCCAGCTGGGGCCAGTTTCTGTCTCCTAGAAGCACTTGGGGAAGAAACACAGACTAGTGAAATGTGAATTTCTCAGCATGGGAGGAAGCTGAGACAGTCCTAAAGAAGGATACCCTCCCCCATCCTACCTGCCACCCCTATGGAGAAATCAACATCAAAGGTTTAATGAATTTAGTAAAAATCCCTTAGTCTACTATTCAAGGCCGTTCAATCTACTTTTCCAGACTTAGGCATATTACACCATCTTAGATATCTAATACCATAGCTAGATTGGGCTACTTATTGTTCTCCTAATACATTCAATGTTTTTAGGTTTTATAATAAACACAACACTTATTTATGAAACATCTTCCTTACAACGCCCTGGTGAGGTAGGTATATAATATATATATATATATAATTTTACTGATGAAGAAATTGAGGGAATAGTGGAGATTTAGAGATAGGGAGATACTAGGTAAAGAAGATCATATTCAAAAGGGCTCCATATATTTATCCTCTTCAGCAGTATAACTTGAAACATCTTGACTGAAGGCAAATTGCCATACAATGTCTTCTGAGTACACACGAGGGCTGTTGGAGATATTTTTTACCAAAAGATTTTCTTTGGTAGGAATAATTCTGGCTGATGACTCTATACTGAGGTCACAAAGGAAGGTCAAAGGAGAAGAGTGGTCTTAGCTGAGGTGCCATCGAGCAAAAGACACTGTTAAGTCACACTACGTGCAGATGGAGATCATTGTGCAAATGTGGCCAAGTTTCAAAACATCTGGGTCTCCATTTTTTTGGTTTTGTTTTCTTTAGTTTCTGGCACATGTTTTTAATCAGTCATCTGAAAACCGACTGTGGTTTTGAAAATCAAAGCAGTTCTGTAAATAGTGCAAGAGGAACCCAGCTAATCATTTCTCGTGGTCTCCTCTTCTCCCTATTGTCCTGTAGCTCCAGTATAAACACTGAATTATTCTGAATTACTCTTTATGGCCCAAATACCATCCTTGCAATAAAGGTGAATATGACAACGAAACTGGTTAGCTAGTGTGGCACAGTGGAAAAAGCACTGAACAAATAATGAGGAGACCTGGGTTTGAGTTCTAGGTCCTCTACGTTAGCTATATAAATCATTTAGCCTCCCTGGGCTTTAGCTTCTTCATCTGCAAAATGGAATAATAATGTGTACGTAGAGTTGCTATGAATACTAAATAAAATTGCAAGTGTCATCAGTATTTTATAACCATAAAAACTGCTATTACTGCTGCTAAGCTGACCTTTTTCTCAAGTCTTCACGGAGTTTATGTGAATTTTACTACCTGAGCCTTAAGTGCCTAGGAAAGCAAAAAATCTGACACTATCATTAGGAAGTAGCCATATTTGGTAGGTACAGCAACGCCTCTGCCAGAATCATGTTACCTCTAGACAATGGTAAGATCTTGGGGCGAATGAGTTTTTGTGTTAGTCTGGTGCAGTGGATAGAGTGCAGGGCCTGGAGACTCATCTTTGTGAGTTCAAATCTGGCCTCAGACACTTGCTAGCTGTGTGATCCTGGGCAAGTCACCTAACCCTGTTTGCTCAGTTTTCTGAGTATTTTTGCCAAGAAAACCCCAAAAGGGGGTCATGAAGAGTCAGACACAACTTAAAAAAAAAAACAAAACCCAACTGAACAACAACAATATTCACCATTTCATGAAATGCCTCAATTTTGTTTTATAAAGATTCTGGGGACTAAAGGATATATAAGCAAACACATAACACATCTGAGGTGCTAGTGACTATTAATGTTAAATAATTTCTAAATGTTCTATTTTGATGCCTTTCTGTCTTATCGAGGTGATTGTGGACCCTCAGAGGTAATACTTATAGGTAGTTTCTGCTGTTGGGACGTAGCAAGGTGATCTCAGCAGCTAAATGTCAATGAGGAGTCTAGCTTCCTTCCCTGCAGCATTTCAAGTTCCATATGTGGACCATTTATACTTCCTACGCAGGCTTAGATCATCCTAGGCTTTAGGAAGCCTAAGGACTCCTAGACCCATAGTTTAGAGGCTCAGCATCCAGATCCTTTTCCTGCTGGGTTCACTCTGACTTTGTACTTCAATTCAAATAAATGGCATTTGCCTTGCTACGTGTGGTTAAGTCTCTCCCTCATCTATTCCAGTTCCATTAAAAAGGTTTCTGCCTTCTGACTCTGCACCTCACTCTGGTTTTAGTTTCCTGTCTAGAGTCCTTATTCCTGTGAAACTTAGATCCTTTGCCTTGCTCCTTACTTCCTTACTCTGTCTTCCTGGGATGTGGAGTTTTGTTCCTCAGTTTACATTCATTTAACATAGGTCTTTGTTGGATGCAAGAAGTGTGAACTCTGACAAAAACTAGGTCATAGGTGATAGCCAGGACTGGGCAAGAAAAGAATGAAAGGCTAAAGAATACATAATCCTAAAATCTGTTTGTATCACTAGTGTTTCTTGTACATTATAAATTCTTTGTCCCACCTTTTCCAGGCCTTCATTCCTACAACTTCACTTCCACCAGAGATCACCTTCCATTTACGTTGCATATATCTTGCATGTACACAGTTGTTTGCACGTGAGTTCCTTGAGGGTAAGGACTTTATTTTTGCTTTTGCCTTTTTTTTGCATGCCAGCACTTAGCCCGGTGCCAGACATATAGTAAGGAATAATAAATGCCTGTTGCATGGTTAAACAGAGAATTTTTTCTTTTTGTTGTTTTTAATTTGCTTTGTACAACACCACAAAGTCTGGCACTTTATGAATAGGGTCAAGGTAGTGCAGCTGTTAGTCTGAAGTCATTGTGGAGTCCTCAACCATCATAGAATAAAGGCAAGTTTAAACCAAAAAAAATAAAACTCAGCTGTTGAGGCTGGACAAAGTTATAGAGACCTTTCTGGGAAGAGACAGTTGATTTAATCATTGATCCCACAGAATGCCTACCACTTTTTATACTATTAGGAGGAGAAACTCTGAAAGTACATTTTTCAAAGAGGAAGTGCTCACAGTTTCAGCCCAAATCTAACTTCACCAAGATCAAGAGTATTAGAGGTTCTGCTGGGTATCATGTATTGAATGACTGTCCCTTGTATGCAGTAACACAGATCACAAGTACACTGAATGCTTCTGTTATTTTAGAATGTCTGGAGACATCTCAAAATTTCAGCTCACTAATGGCAGAAATCAAAGCTATCGCTGCTGAAATAGACACACATAAAACTGGAGTTAAAAAATGTAAGGTAGGCCAACCTGGTTGTGATTCTCCAAAGGATGTTCGTTGTCCTTTGGTGTCGTATAGTCCATTCTTCCTCCCCCAACTCATTCGGAATATATTTGATCTCTTTAACTACATACATAATGTACTCTCTGAAGGCAGAGTGCATATCTTTGATTTTTTGGGGATAAGCCACTATAGCAGACCTCTGGATAACAGCATGAAGAAGAGGTTTGGTGCTTCCAATCCAGCGACCTGTTCTTGGCAACCTTTTAAACAAGCAGACCTTGCTCTATGGTCTGTTTCTTCAGCTCTCCAAATGGAAGTATTGATGAGGGAGCTGATCCAGTCCCAAACTCCAATCTAAGAAGAATCTCTCTTTCCTTAAAATGATCATACCTTATACCCTGCTGATTGCACTTGTATACTTTCATTGTAGGTACTATTTTTTTCCTCCTTTGGATCCCTCTAGTACCTATTACAGTAATTTGCTGTGCTTTATGCATGGTGTCTGGCACATGGTGAATGAATATTTGAATAGATGTTGTCTTTTGATTTCTCTCTCATTCTCCTCCTCTCTCCGTTCTTCCACTGCTCTCTTTTATCTCTCTCCCTCAGATGAAACTTATTGTTCTTTAGAGACAGGTTCTCCATGTCCTTAGAGATAACAATTATGTTTCATTATTTTTAATAGATACATGATCTCAATGATATGGACATTCATCTCTGCTGCTGTAGCTCATAGCCCATTCAAATGAAGCATGGCCCAGGGGAAAGAGAAATGAATTTGAAATTGGAGGACCTGGGTTCAAATCTCACTTTTGCTACACTCCACAAGTCACCCAATCTACCTGTGCCTCAATTTCCTCATCTTTAAAATGAGGGAGTTGGAGTAGCTAGTGTCTAAAGTTACTTCCAGCTCTAAACCTATGTTTCTACAATTTACACTTTCATACTGTGGGATTCTCTACTGCAACTGCCCTCCCCAACGTCTCTACTGATCTCTTAATGGCTAAATCCAGTAACTTATTTCTCAGTCTCCATCCCTCTTGAACCCTATAAAGAATGATGATCTGACTACCCCAGCCTTCTGAATATTCTCCTCCTTGGGCTTTCATGAAACTACTTTATCCTGGTTCTCCTTCTACCTGTCTGTTCCTCAGTTTCCTCTGCAGGATCATCATTCATGAATTCTTTCTGTATGTGGGTATACCTTAGATTATCTTAGAATCACTCTATCTCCACCCTCTTTCAGTGATATCATTTGTTCCCATACTTTCAACTCTCATATCTTTGTAGGTGACTCTCAATTTGATCTCTTTTCATCAACGACCTGCTATAGATCTCTATGTGCACTGATTGCTCCATCAATCAAACAACAAGCATTTGTTAAATGCCTACTTGTATCAGGCATTGTGATATGTACCAGGGATACAAGTACAAAAAAAAGAATGAAATAATCTTTACTGTTTAAAACAGGCATCTCAAGCTCAACATGCTCCTGTATAGTTCATATTCTAGCAGATCGTACATTTATGTAGTGTTGTGTCTGTCCTGTTATCCTAATTACCTTCATCTCTCCTCCAATGCCCAGGACTGAGCTTTGTACATACTAAGTACTTGTTTACTAAATGGATAAGAGGGAATGGCCTTCACTGGGGCTTCCCGCTAATGAACTGTAAAACCGACATAGTTCTTACCAGAGGAATCACAGGAGTACAGATTCAGAGTTGTATGGGACCTTAGAAACCATCTGGTCTAGTCCCCTCATTTTACAGATGAACAAACCAAGGTCCAGAAAAGTGAAGCCGTTTGCCCCAGGTCATCTAGGATTGTAACAAGTGAGAGAACCTGCATTGAGCTGAGGTCCCTTCTCTCCACATCCAGAGTCAAGGGTTCAGCAGCCTCTCAGCTGGAGAAGTCAATGAGAGCTAGTATCTATAGAGCACTTTAAAGTTTGTAAAATGCTTTTTATGTTATTGCATTTGAAATGTTCATGGTCTGTAGGATAAAATATGTTCACATTGAAAGCTCCTTGTCATGAGGGCATAGGATCTGTGAATTAGTTGGGAAACTTAGAACGTTCTAGTACTGGGTTGGCTGTTCAATGAAGAAGGTGAACTAAGTCTTTTAAGAACCTTCGAGCTCTTATATCCCATTTCTTTATGTATATAGGGAACAGAAAAACAGGTTTCTGGCTCTTCCCCCCCCCCCAATCTGCTGCCTTTTACCAAAGCTTCTCAGTTTGCTTCTTAGTAGACACAGTGATACAATTATTAACTTCAGTCCTTGCCCCCAAGAAATAAGACTGGGGCCTCTAGACTCTTGAGAACTCAAGCTCTCTTCTGTGTTCCCAAACTCCATTTAGCAATTGCATACCCACAACAATGGTTGAGATGGTCATGAAATAAGACGATCAGGTTCCCATAGTCTATGGGGCCTCTCTCCACTCCCAGGCAATTTAGCTCCCACTCTGGCTGGGCCCCCACAGTTTTCTGCTCAGAGATTACAACATGTGTCTGAAGTTGGCACTTGTTTCTACTCAGGGCATAACCTACGGCATTATTGCATGGGCAGACACCTAGTTCTTTTAATAAAAAATAACAACAATAACAAGAATAATAATCTGCATTTATGGCTGGTCTTTCATCCACTGATCTCAAAATGCTTCATAAATAGTAATTAATTCTTCTTTGCAGCACTATGAGGCAGGTAGGTGTTAACATCTATACTTAACAGGTAAACCAACTAGCTTGAGGCCATGCATGCATGCAACAGCAGCCTCAGAAACAGAACTCTTATCTATCCTTCAAAGCCTGTGGGCACCCAAGTCTCCCCTCTCTGGGAAGTCTCCCTTACTATACTAGACCAAAGTGATTTACTGCTTCAGCTGAACTACCATAAGATCACAGAATCTAAGAGTTAGAAAGGATCTCTGAAATATTTATTCTAAAAATGTGAATCTTCTCGACAACATTCCAAGTATTAGAAGGAAACCATTAGTTTTCAAGAAAGTTCATTATGTTTTGGACAACTACTAATTAGGAAGTATATTCCTTACCTTGAACCTAATACCAGTTATGTTCTGGGGTCAAGCAGAACAAGTCTATTTTCTTGTTTACATGATAGTCCCTCAAATGCCAAATCACTCAAATACCTAAATCACAAGCAATTAGGTGGTATGGTGGGTAGAGGGCCAGGTCTAGAGTTAGGAAGTCCTGAGTTCAAATATAGCCTTCTTTGCTATTACTTAATCTAGCATGTTACTTAATCTCTGTTTGCCTCATTTTTCTCATCTATAAAATCAGGATAATAATAGCACTGACTTCCCAGGGCTGTTGTGAGGATCAAATGAGATGTTTGTAAGGTACTTAGAGAGTGCCTGGCACAAAAGTGGTGCAACATCAAGTTGCAATCATCATCATCATCATCATCATCATCATCATCATCATCATCATCATCATCATCATCTTCTTGTGTCCTCCAGACCCCAGAAGTTATCTCTTGGCTAAAAATACCTAGTTCTTTCAACATATTTTTTTATGCACATATCGGGTACTCTCACTTTCCAGGTCACCCTGATCTGGATATGTACCAATTTGTCTACAACTATCCAGAAATGTGGAACTGGTCTACAATATTCCACATGTGTTCTGACCAGGGCAAAGGACTACAGTCCAATTACTTCCTTTTTCCTGGACACTATGCCTTTAATGTACCTTAGAATAGTATTATCTTTTCTGCTTGTCACACAATACTGTTGGTTCCTTTTGGGCTTGTAGCCCACCAAAACCTCTAATTCTTTTCCACAGGAACTATTGTCTTTCCATACTTCATATCTGTGAAGTATTTGCCATTTCATATTTGTGAAGTAGGCTTTTAAAAATCTAAGTATAAAGCTTTACAGTTTTCCCTATTAAATTTAATCTTATTAAACTTAGTTTATTACTCTAGTCCAGAGACTGGTGAATAATAATGATGCTTTCTATACTTTAAATAAAGCTTTATTTATTTAAAAACATGAAATTATTCTTAGTTTACAGGTGAAACAAAAAATTGGAGAAGGTTGGATTTAGCCCACTGGCTGTAGTTTGCCAACCCCTATTCCAGCCTGTCAAGATAATTTTGGATCTTGATTCCCATTCAACATGTTAGCTATCCTTACCACCTTTGCATCATTGGCAAATATGACAAGCATCCCCCTTGTGTCTTTATCCAAGACACTGATAAAAAACCATGCTGAACAGGACAGGGTCAAGTTAGATTGCATGACTAATGACCTCCCTCCAAGTTAACACTGAACTATTAAGGATTATTTTTTGGGTCCAGTCATTCAAACAGTTCCAGACAGTTTCTTAAATAAGGCCTCATACGTCAAATATATAGAGAACTTTGTCAAATTTATGAAAATATTAGCCATTCCCCAATTGACAAATGGTCAAAGGATAAAAACATGCAGTTTTTGGAAGAAGAAATCAAAGTTATGTATAGTTCTATGACTCAAAGTTACATATAGCCATATGAAAAAATTTCTCCAAATAATTAATTAGGGAAATGGTAGTGAGGTGGTACAGTAGGGTGGGATCCTAGAGTCAGAGAGACAAGAGTTCAAATCTGACTTCAGATAACTTCCTAGCTGTGTGATCCTGGGCAAGGAATGTAATCTGTTTGTTTTGGTTTCCCAAGATTTGTAAAATAAGAATAACAGAACCTTCCTTGAAGGGTTGTTGTGAAGATCAAAATGCTTAGCCCAATGGCCAGAACACAAAAGGTGCTATATAAATGTCTTTTCTTTTTTCTTTTTTAAGCATTAGGGGGACTTTAGAGATCATTTAGTTTGACCTCCCACACTTTTGAAAAAATCATCCCTGATAAGGTGGTCAAATAGTCTCTTCATAAACATTCCTAACAGGGAGTTCATTACTTAGTGTCACATTCTTCTATTTTTGAAGAGCTCAGATTGTTAGCAAGTTTGTCCATATTTTCTATATCTAACTAAAATCTACTTCCCTATAATTTCTAACCCTTTGTTTTAGTTTTGTTCAGTGAAAGAGCAGAGTGGGTCTAAATATGTTGCTTAGTACTGTTAATGTGTATGCATACATACATACATACATGTATGTATATGTACATATATATGTATATATCATCTCCCCTTACAAAACTCTCATGCTTTTGTCTCATTTCCTCTCACAAAACTGTAAGCTCTTTGAAGACAGCATAATATAGTCTGTCCTTATCTTTGGATCCCTGGCAGTACCTATCATAGGCCTTTCCCACAGTAGTTATTCATTTTTTGGTTGTTTGCCTGGAAGCTAGAATATCAAGGTCTCTCTGTTTTCCAAAGTGCAAGGCCAGACTCACTGTCTGATGTCACTGTTTAGGTATTCTTTGATTAGGGCTTTTATTTCCTTTTCAGTCATGGCCTTCCCATCCCTACCTGCAGTCCTTTAGATTTAATTTCTTCAGGTAACTTACTATCCTAAGGAAGCAAATTCTTACGTTACTATGGTAATATTCTGGACTGCATCTCAGAGAAGCAAACATAGCCTCCCTTCCCCATACCTCTTTCGCACAACTGCGAAAGCTCTTGGGATTACCAAGAGTCCCTGCCAGATGCAAGAATGTTCTTCCACTGGTTTTTACTGATAAGAGTTTCTTGGTGTTTAACTTGAAAGGAAGAATTAGCAGCCCTATCTGTCTGTGTTGTTTTGCTGTGGTAGTAGTAACACCCATCAAATGAAAGGAGACTGACAATTCTTATCTGAAGAGTTTGGGTTAGAAGAATATCCTTAATCTGCAGGGTTTAAATGAGAGAACTTGGTTATGTTTATCTATTTACTTTTAATATCTAGATTCTCTGATGAAGTAAAATGCCCCCCTGGAGTAAACTACCTATTCGTGAAATCTTTTGGGGCTCAGGGTACAATATTGTGCCAGAAGTAACTTTTGGGTGAATGGCTGATTTCCAGGAAGAATTTTTCTTTCTGGGATTCAAGGAAGGAAGACTCCATTCATGTTTATTAAAACTTGTTTTTTGGGGGGCAGTGGTTTGATTGACTGTAGCACTGATGTGCATTGGTCATTTTATACTGATTTCACAAAGCAGCTCCCATTATTTGGCCTACAGTTATCACTGTAGGCTTGAATTTTGGCTTGAGTCATCCCTGGAAATTCAGGAGATCCTTGAGGGAGGAAGGGTAATTCTGGTGAAGGTTCATGGGTTCAGAAATGAACTAGATATTCTAATGAATTGCACAGCCTCAAAGTTGAAAGGAACACCAAACTCCTATTTGAAGAGGAGTTGCTCCTGTAACTTCCTTGAAGAGTGGTCACCCCATCTCTGCCTGAAGACTGTTAGTGAGAGGATACTATTTCCGAGCTCTTGGACAGAAATGAATCCTTTGTAGAAGTTATAGGATTCACCTCAGAACTTCACACCTTCCCTCTTCCCCTAAATATATTAAGGGTCTTTTGGCCCAGATTTATCGTTTGGAAGCTTCTGAGGGCCACTGAGGGGTGCAGGCTTGCGGCAGAATCGCACTATTACACAATATTGCTTCTGGTATCTGTGTTTCACTACAGAGGAAGTTTACAAGCTGAAAACCCTGTGAGATGTCTAGTGATAGGAATAATAAAGCTCATGATAGGAAACAACAATGACTCAAAGTATAATCCCAGTGGTGTAGGACGGATTTTTTTTTTTAATTTAAAAGTTATCATTCATGGATGAAAGAATTTCTTTTAAGCCCAGACTAATCTTTTTCAGGTACTAGGTCTGTGTTCCAAGTTAATTTTCAATGCTATTATTCCAATGCCATTTAGGTAACCAAACAAAATTTAAGGAGTTGTTGTCAAGTTACTGTACTTTCAAAGAGAAGCATAGAAAGTTACTGAAAGTTACTCATATTACTGATAGGGAAACAAGGACCTAGAGAAGTGAAATGATCTGTCCAAGGTCTCAAAGTTGGTTAGTATCATTTAGTTTCTTTCCTGCAGCCCTCATGACTCAGTTCAGCGTACTTTCCACTAAACCATGTTGTCCTTCCATAAATCATAATAGCACAGTAGTATCAAAAGAACTATATTATCATTTTAGTTTGTCTACTATCACCTTGCCTCCACCAAAATCCTACCTTCTTTGATGATACATCCAAGCATGGAGGTAATCTTAAATCCCTGAAGACTATGCTGGAAGAGAGTAGACTATTGTAAGGTCTTACCAATCAAAAAGGCTTTAAAAGTTGGGTACATCAAAGGACTGTGTATCTATTATGTGAAAATAAGCTAAGTTCAGGTAGGGTTGTTGTTAGAAGGGTGTTCATCAGTAATGCATTTTTTTCTACTACAGTAATTCCTGAAGACTTTCTATTTACTCAGTATTTACTAAGCTGTAGAGAAGCTCTGGTCTATTAATGGACAGTGACCAAATTCATAGACTCTTAAGGTAATGATGCTACCCTTCTTCGTTGTATAAAAGTTGGTAGTAACAGAGTGGATTTTGCCTTTTACTCAAAAGGGTTAAAGAACCAAATTACCAGTAGCAAAAATGAAAAGGGTGAATTCACCACCAAAGAAGATGAAATTAAAACAATTATTAGGAACTATTTTGCCCAATTATATGCCAATAAATTTGACAGCCTAAGTGGAGGACTGTTTACAAAGATATAAATTGCCCAGATTATTAGAAGAGGAAATAGAATACTTAAATAACCTTTTTTTTAAGAAAAAGAAATTGGACAAGCTATCAATGATCTTCCTGGGAAAAAATCCCCAGGGCCAAGTGGATTCACAAGTGAATTCTAACAAACATTCAAAAGAACAATTAATTCCAACACTGTATAAACTACATAACCCACAGACTATTTGGGAAAATGGGCCAAGGAGTCCTAGAAAATTCCTTTTACAATACAAATATGGTGCTGATATCTAAAGCAGGAAGAACAAAGACAGAGAAAGGAAACTAGGGACCAATTTCTCACAGAATATTGATGCAAAAATTTTAAATAAAAATTTAGCAGGGAGATTACAGCAATATATCACAAAGATCACACATTATGACCAGGCAGGATTTATGCCAAGAATGTAGGGATGGTTAATATTAGGAAAACTATCAATATAATTGACCATATTGATAAAACTACCAAAATCATACAATTATCTCAATAGATGCAGAAAAAACTTGTGACAAAATATAACACTAATTCCTATTAAAAACCACTAGAAAACATAGGAATAAATGGAGCCTTGTTAAAATAATAAGTAGTATTTATCTAAAACCATCAGCAAGTATTAACTGTCATGGGAATAAGCTACAAGCCTTGACAATAAGATCAGAGGTGAAGTAAGGATGCCCATTATCACCACTATCACTCAATATCATACTAGAAATCTTAGCTATAGCAATAAGAGAAGAAAAAGAAATTGAAGGAATTAGAATAGGCAATGACAAAACACGGCAAACATTATGATGGTATACTTAGAGGATCCTAGAAAATCAACTAAAAAACTACTTGAAATAATTAACAACATCAGCAAAGTTGTGGAATATAAAATAAACTCGCATAAATCATCAGCATTTCTATATATTACCAACAAAACCCAGAAGCAGGAGATAGAAAAAGAAATTCCATTTAAAACTGCAGACAATATAAAGTACTATGAATTGCCAAGATAAACCCAGAAACTATACGAACACAATTATAAAACACTTTTCACACCAATAAAGTTAGAACTAAACAATATTAATTGTTTATTGTTAATTTTCAATTGTTAATTGAAAAAAATATTAATTGTTCACGGGAAGGTTGAGACAATATAATAAAAATGACAATTCTACCTAAATTAACTTACTTATACCATACCAGTCAAACAACAAAAAAACTATTTTATAAAGTTATGAAAAAATAACAATTTATCTGGAAGAACAAAAGGTCAAGAATATCAAGGGGAATACATGGAAAAATTTGAAGGAAGGTGGCCTAATAGTACTATTGCTAAGTGGTAATCATCAAAACAATCTGATACTGGACAAGAAATAGAGTAGTGGATCAGCAGAATAGATTAGGTACATAATAAATATATTGGAGTAAATGACCATAGTAATCTAATGGTTAATAAACCCAAAGATCCAAACTTTTGGGACAGGAACTCACGACTTGACAAAACCTGTTGGGGAAACTGGAAAGCAGTTTGGCAGAAACTAGATATAGATCAACATTTCTCATCATATACCAAGACAAGGTAAAAATGAGTACAAGATTTAGACATAAAGGGTGATAACAAAAGCAAATTTCGGAGCATGGAAAATTTTACCTGTCAGATTTATGGATGAGGGAAGAATCTATGACTAAACAAGTGATAGAGATTATTACAGGAAGTAAAATGGATAATTTTACTTCCATTAAATTAAAAAGTTATTACACAAACAAAACCAATGCAGCCAAGATTAAAAGGAAAGCAAGAAGCTGGGGGAAATTTTATAGCAAGTTCTTCTGATAAAAACCTGATTTCTCAAAAATATAAACAATGGAGTCAAATCTGTAAAAGCAAAAGCACAAGTCATTCCCCAATAGATAAATGATCAAAGGACATGAACAGGAAGTTTTCAGAAGAAACCAAAGCTATTATATGATTGTAATCATATGAAAAAATGCTCTACATCAGTATTAATTAGAGAAATGCAAGTTAAAAACAATCCTAGGTACATATCTATTGGATTGGCTAATATGACAGAAAAGGAAAATTACACATGATAGAGGAGGAATGGAAAAACTGGACACTAATGCATTGTTGGTGGGGTTGTGAACTACTCCAATTATCCTGGTGAGCACTTTGGCACTACAGCCAAAAGGTTATAAAATTGTGCATACTTTTTGATCTAGCAATACCCTTACTAGGTCTGTATCCCAAAGAGTCCAAAGGAAAAGGAAAAGACATATACACAAAAATATTTATGATGGTGGCAAAGAACTGGAAAGTGAGAGCTGCTCATTAATTGGGGGCCTAGCTGAACAAATTGTGGCACATGATTATGATGGAATACTATTGTGCTATAAGACAGGATGAACAGGATGATTTCAGAAAAACTTGGGAATACTTATATGAACTCATACAAAGTGAGGTGAACAGAACCAGAAGAACATTGCACACAGTAAGAGCAATGTTGTATGACAAACAGCTGTGAATGATTTAGCTCTTCTGATTAAGACAATGATCCAAACAGTTTTGGGGGACTTATGATGAAAAATGTTATCTACCCACAGACAAAAAACTGACAGAGTCTGAATGCAGACTGAAGAATTCTAAAGTTTTTTTATTTTTCTTGTTTTTCTGGGTCTGTTTTCTTTTGAAACATGGCTAATATTATGTTTTGCATGACTTCACATGTATAATCTATATCAAATTGCTTGCCTTCTAAAGAAGGGGGAAGAAGGAAGAGGGAGAGAGAGAATTTAGAATTTAAAATTTTTAAAAAATGAATGTTAAAATTTTTTTAACATATAATTGAGACATGTTTAAGGAAAATATTTAAGGAAAAAAGGGTTAAATGGTCTTCTATCTGTTCCCTCTTATTCCTGGTATATATAAAGCATGTAGCATAGCACTAATGATGGGCTGGGCATGAGACAAAGAGACTCCAGCTTCCCATGGCTCTCTACCCTCTCCTCCTACACCCTTCCCCTTGAGACTACTGGGAATTGCTGATGGATTCAGAGAGAAAATGCCAGGTTGTGAAGTTTTTGTAAACTATCCATATGGCCGGCACAAATACAGTCTTCCAACAGGAACATGGATGTTGGAATCTAACATCACCATAGCATAATATAACCTATAAAGACAACAGTTCTTGCAAAAGAACTCTAAACCAGTATTTTAATAATGCAATGGCATAGTTATGTCACCAAATATATGGGTAACAGTTATGGATTAGGTCATCCTCCATTACCTTTGTTTCCTTGGATTCTCACTCATTTCTTTTGATCCAAAGATACTGCTGGCACTAGTTCTCTGATATTTAGCTATTGGAAAAGCCATGTGTATTCCTTAAATGAGGCCACTTTTAGTTTCAAAGTTGGTTCCCCCTAAAAACGTTTGAGCTCTCCAAAATAAGCACCTGAATTAGAGTCTACATAATTTACTGAACATAAGGCCAAAAGCTGCCTACAAGGCATCTTGTTTCCCACACTGAGTCACTATTGTGTTTTCTAAATCTAAAAAGGGGATTGGGGTTATTGTTTAGGGTGATAGGGAACCAATTCTGACTGGCATTCCTGGAGTCACTACCAGCCTGTTGAATGATCATTTCAAGTACATGGGAGAGGTCCTCAAATTGGCTCAGTTCCCTTGAGATCTTAAGAATTAGGGCCAAGTTGGGCTGATCCATGCTTTTAAGTTTCCTGTTGGCAGAGAGCAGAGGGAGCCCCAAAATAAGGCCCTTAGAGACTAAATATGTAAAGGGCTTTCAATGTGCTCCTTTTAACTCTCTGTGATGTTCCCTGTATAGATATGGTTATATATAATCAGATGGGTACTGAGCAGTGGACTATGTAAGTGACAATTATATTCAGAAGAACAAGATAAGTCTTATGAGACTGTGGGATCATTGATGAAACAAAGTTCATGGTTCTTATCTTCAGATATCCTTTCTACTTTCCTTCTTTCCTAAGCTGGGTACCCCAATTCCGTATTCATGCTTTATTTAATTGCTCCTCTTTTTCTCCATCTATTGCAGCCAATCATTTCTTATCTTTGACCATTTCATTAAGGTCCTTCTTAGATGCAGAAGTCTACATAGACATGATGCTCCATAAGCTCTAACATGCAACCTTTGCTCCATTCTTTCCTATCAGCTTCACCCAGGCAAGTTGCTGTTATATTCCAATAGGTCACTTAGCTTCTTTGAGACTGATCTCTCCAAGGCTTGTTCTATATAGGGGGGAAAGCTGTTATGTTATAACAGAAAATACCATTGAATATTTTTAGGATTTTAGAGCCAGAAAGTACTATGGAGATTACCCTGTTCTGATCACTCCTCTTGCACTATGGTAGCTTTTCAAAAGTGATCACAAGAGGCATGGGATATGGGAAGTAAATGTTTTCTTTTGATTTCAGTGATGTAGAATGTGTTGTCACCATGTTTTCCGTTGTTAACTATTATACCAATGAAACAGTCAGAGTGAATCATTAGCTATTTAGGTAGTTCTTTATGTTCAGAGGGTGAACATAACAAAGTAGTCTGGCAAACCCAATATGGTGATGATGACAACAAAAACATAAACCTTTGTATAGTATTCTGCAGCTTACAAAACATTTTTCATATCCATTATCTCACTTGAGTCTTACAATAACACCTGAAGAAAGGAGGGAAGATTTTTTTTCTCAATTTTTAAAAAATATTTTTATTTAAAAATTTGAGTTCCAAATTCCATCTCTCCCTCCTTTCCCCCAGATAGTAAGCAGTCAGATACAGGTTATACATGTGAAATTATGTAAAATATTTCCATATTATTAATTTTGCACAAGAAAACTCAAAAGAAAGAAAGAAAGTGAAAAATAGCACATATTCAATCAATATCAGTTTTTTCTCTGGACGTGGATAGTATGCTTCATCATTAGTCCTTTAGGATTGTCTTGGATCATTGTATTGCAGAGAATACTAAGTCATTCACGGTTTTTCATTAAACAATATTGCTATTACTGTGTACAGTGTTCTTCTGATTCTGTTCACTTCTCTATGTATCAGTTCATGTAAGTGTTTCTAGGTTTTTCTGAAATCATCTTGCTTGTCATTTCTTATAGCACAAAAATATTCCATCACAATCATACACCACAGTTCGTTTAGCCCTTCCTCAATTGATAGGCAACACTTTGATGTCCAATTCTTAGTCACCAGAAAAAGAGCTGCTTTAAATATTTTTCCCAAATAGGTCCTTCCTCCCCCCTTTTTATGTCTTTGGGATATAAACCTAGAGTGGCACTGCTGGATCAAAGGTTATGCACAGTTTTGTCACCCTTTGCGCATACTTTCAAATTGTCCTCTAGAATGGCTAAATCAGTTTACAACTCTACCCAGTTTTCCCACATTCCCTCCAACACCCAACATTTTTCTTTTTTGTCATATTAGCCACTCTGATAGGTATGAAGTGGTAACTCAAGAGTTGTTTTAAGTTGCACTTCTTTGATCAATAGTTATTTAGAGCATTTTTTTCATATGACTATAGATAGCTTTGATTTCTTTGTCTGGAAACTGCCTGTTCATAACTTTTGATCATTTATCAATTGAGGAATGACTTGTATTTTTATAGATTTGACTCAGTTCTCTATATAGTTGAGAAATGAGGCCTTTATCAGAGATACTTGCTGTAAAAATTTCCCCTGTTTGCTGTTTTTCTTGCAATTTTGGTTGCATTAGCTTTGCTTGTGCAAAACTTTTTGAATTTTATATAATCAAAATTATCTATTTTACATTTCATAATGCTCTCTATATCTTCTCTTAATTTGCTGTCTTAATTTGCTTATGGTATTCATGTGTAAATCATGTACCTATTTTGACCTTATCTTGGTATATAATGTGAGATATTGATCTAACCTAGTTTCTGCCATACTGTTTTCCAGTTTTCCCAGCAATTTTGGTCAAATAATGAATTTCTGTTCCAAAAACTTGGATCTTTGGGTTTATCATATACTAGATTATCACGGTCATTTACTATAATATAAATGTTACCTAATTATTACACTGATTCACCACACTATTTTGTAGCCAGTACCAGACTGTTTTGATAATTACCACTTTGTAATACATTTGAGATCTGGTAGGGCTGGATCACTTTCTTTCACATTTTTTTTCACTGATTCCCTTGAAATCCTTGAGATTTTGTTCTTCCAGAAGAATTTTATTTTTTTCTAGCTCCATAAAATAATTTTTTGATAGTTTGATTGTTATGGCACTGAACAGATTAATTTAGGTAGAATTGCCATTTTTATTATATTAGCTTTGCCTACCCATGAGCAACTGATGTTTTTCCAATTATTTAGATTTGACTTTATTTCTGTGAAAAGTGTTTTACAGTTGTGTTCATATAATTCCTGAGTTTGCCTTGGCAGGTAGACTCCCAAATATTTTATTTTGTCTACAATTATTTTAAATGGAATTTCTCTTTCAATCTCTTGCTGCTAGACTTTGTTGATAATATAGAGAAATGGTGATGATTTACGTGGGTTTGCTTTATGTCTTGTGACTTTGCTAAAGTTGATAACTATTTCAAGTAGTTTTTTTAGTTGATTTTCTAAGATTCTCTGAGTATGCCATCATGTCATCTTCAAAGAGTGAAAGTTTTGTTTCCTCAATGTTTACTCTAATTCCTTCAATTTATTTTTCTTCTCTCATTGCTAAAGCTAACATTTCTAGTACAATACTGAATAACAGAAGTGATAATGGACATCCTTGCTTCACCCCTGATCTTAATGGGAAACTTTCTAGTTTATCCCTATTGTAGATAATGCTTGTTGATGGTTTTAGATAGATACTACTTATCATTTTAAGGGAAGCTCCATTTATTGCAATGCTCTCTAGTGTTTTTAATAGGTATGGATGTTATAATTTGTCAAAAGTTTTTTCTGCATCTATTGAGACAATCATATGATTTCTGTTAATTTTTATTATGGTCAACTATGCTGATAGTTTTTCTAATATTAAATCAGTCCTATATTCCTCATATAAATCCCACCTGGTCATAATGTGTGATCCCTGTGGTATATAGCTATAATCTCTTTGCTAATATTTTATTTAAAATTTTTGCATCAATATTCTATAGGGAAATTGGTCTATATTTTCTTTCTAGGTTTTGGTTCTTCCTGGTTTAGGTATCAGCATGATATTTGCATCATAATAGGAATTTGGTAGGTCTCTTTTGCCTATTTTCTCAATTTGTCTGTTGTTTATATAGTTTATATAGCAGTAGAATTAACTGTTCTTTTAAATGTTTGGTAGAATTCACTTGTAAATCTCTCTGGCCCTGAAGATTTTTTCTTAGGGAGTTCATTGATGGCTTGTTCAATTTCTTTTTCTAAAACTTTATTAAGCATTTTATTCTTTTAATAGGGGCAATTTGTATTTTTGAAAATATTCATCCATTTTACTTAGATTGTTAAGATTTATTAGCATGATTTGTTCTTTGACCCACTTGTTTTTTTAGGATTAGGTTATTTAATTTCAAATTAATTTTTAATCTCTCCATTGTCCATTACTGAATGAAATTTTTATTGCATTATGATCTGAATAGGATGCACTAAATATTTCTCCTGTTCTATTTTGTTGTGCAGTTTTTATGTCCTAATATATGGCAAATTTTTGTGTAGGTACCATATACTGCTGAGAAAAAGGTATATTCTTTCCTGTTCCCATTCAGTTTTCTCCAGAGATCTATCATTTCACTTTTCCAGAATTTTATTCATCTCCTTAACTTCTTTCTTGTTTATTTTTTGGTTTGATTTATCTGGGTCTCAAAGGGGGAAAATTGAGGTCCCCCAATAGTATAATTTTATTGTCTATTTACTCCTGTAACTCACTCAACTTCTTCAAAAATTTGGATGCTATGCTATTTGGTATATATATGTGTAGTATTGCTATGGCTTCATTGTCCATAGTATCTTTCAGCAAAATATAGTTTCTTTCTTTATCTCTTTTAATTAGATCTATTTTTGCTTTTGCTTTGTCTGAAATCATGACTGTCCTGCTTTTTTTTTGCTTCAGCTGAAGCATAATAGATTCTGTTCCAGCCATTTACCTTTACCCTTTGCTTATCTCTCTGCTTCAGATGTGTTTGTTCTAAACAACTCATTGCAGGATTCTGTTTTTAATTCCTTCTGTGGTCCACTTCCATTTTATGGGTGGGTTCATCTCATTCACATTTATATTTATGATAACTGTGTATTTCCCTCCCTGATATTTTTGGCTTGTTTAGCCCCCTTTTCCTCCTCACAAGCATTTTACATCTGATTACTGTGTTCCCTGTTCGGCCGAGAGGCTGGTGAGCTACCCGAGCCTTCTTACCTTTCGCAGGTCTTCGGTGATCAGCCAGATAAACGTGTTGAGAGAAGAGACTTTCCAGAGTCAAACAAGGTGGTAGGCTTTATTCAGGGTCTTAGTTACGTATCCATATGCAGGGCGAGTTCTTCCTCAGGAGAGAGGAATCCTCCTTCTCCCAAGGGGCAAGGATCATACAGCAAGAGGACGGAGTGGAAGAGGAGAGGGACCCTCTTCCCTCTAAGGGCCCCACAGCAAGAAGAGAGCCTTCAGGCTTTCCTGTCCCTACTTAAGCTCTCCCGCCGCTTAGTTTGCACATGAATACCGTGCGTGCTCTCAGCCCCTAGCTAATCAACAACAGGTGTGCTCAGACCATGGGCCAATCTCAAGGGTGGGATGCTCTCCCCAGCAAGTTTCCTACTGAGAAGAGGTGGAAATGCACGAGATAGCCCGTGTTTCACGCCTCAATCCCCAGTTGTTCCCTGGGGGGCCTCGTGAGAACTCTGAGGTTTAGAAGTCCTCACTTTTACCTGACCAAGACTGTCCACGTGAAAACTGAGCTTACACCCCCAACAGTTCCCCAGTATACATTCTGTTGTATCAGTTCCCCTTCCCTCTTCTACTTTTTTTACTTCCTTTTTACTTTTTTTTACTTCCTTATAAGGTAAGATAGATTTCTATATTGAACTGAGTGTAAATGTTATTCCCTCTTTGAGCCAATTTTGATGAGAGTAAGATTTAAGCTTTGCCTGCCACCACTCCACCCATCTTCCTCTTCATTATAATAGCTCTTTTATGCTTCTTTTATGTGGGATAATTCACCCTTCTCCTTCTTCCAGTGCAATATTCTTTCTCACCCCTTTATTTTGTTTTTTTTGGGTATCATTCCATCAAAGTCATCTTATATACACACCCTCTGTCTACATATACCCCTTCTAATTGCCCTTATGGTAATAAAGTTGTTAAGAGTTTTACAAGTATTATCTTGCCATATAGAAAAATAAACAGCTTAACCTTATTGAATTTTTCATGTTTTCTCTTTCCTGTTTCTTGTTAAATTTTTTATGTTTCCCTTGAGTCTTGTATGTGGAGGTCAAATTTTATATTCAGTTCTGATCTTTTAAATAGAAATACTTGGAAGTCCTCTGTTTCATTAAACGTCCATTTTTTTTTCTCCTGAAAGATTACATTCAATTTTGCTGGGTAGATGATTCTTGGTAGTAATCCTAACTCCTTTGCCTTCTAATTTATCATATTCTAAGACCTCTGGTGGGAAGATATTGATATGCCTAATCATTTTTTTATTGTTCATCATTTATTGATGAGGAAACTGAGGCACAGGGAGTTTAAATGACTTGCTCAAGATCATGCAGATAAAATCACAAGATAGAGGATTTAGAGCTAACATAGGCCTTAGAAGTCATGCTATCTACTTTGGCATTTTACAGATGAAGAACTTGAGGCTCAGAGAGGCTTTGGAACCTTGCCCAGACTCACAGAGGCAGCAGGAAGCACAGTTACAATGAGAATCCAGGCCTTTTGCTCTTTCCAGGTGGAGTTGGGGGTTAAACTCAGGAATTCAGATACCTAGTTCCTAGTTATTTTCTGTAATTATTTGCTTCTCTCAGAGAAGAAGGTCTAAATAGCCACTTGGGCTGTTGGTAATTTTGAATTTATTACATGTGATGGGAACAAATGCTCCACTTTACTCATGCTGATGTACTCTTGGAGTAGCAAGAAAAGCAGGCAGAAAATCACAGGTTACAAATCTCTCAAATGGGATTAGGAAACATGACCTAAATATAAAGCTGGGCTTGCAGAAATGTAATTATTAACTATATGTTAAGTACATGTTACTAGTCCCTGATCACGTAGTGCTGTAAGGGAGAGAAATGAGGAATTGGAAAATCATTGACACTTGCTCTTAATTATATAATAGTAACCCCTTTCATTTCTAAGGTGATATATGGCTTAAAAAGCACTTTCCTCACAACAATTATGAAGGTAGTGCAATTACTATCATCCCCATTTTATACTGGAGGAAACTGATACTCAGAGGGGGTGAAATTACTTACCAGGGTCACCCAGCTAATAAATATTAGGGATAAGATATAAAGCCAGAACTTTCATGACACCAAGTTCAACTGTCTCTATACTTTACCTGACTTCTTCAGGGCATAGGAAGAAAATTATTTTCTTCCAGTCAAACCCACATGTCTAACAGTACACAAATAGCTGTGGAAGACAACCCATTCGCTAAAGGTCTAAGAACAGGTTGTTTGGGCTGTCAAGCATTTTCAAAACAAGTTTTCATGGTTTTATGACAAGTTGTGGCAAGAACAAGAGAAGAGAGAGGCGGGAAGATCCTATGATCCTTGTTCTCCTTTCAAACGGGCATATCTGTCTATACAGTCAGGCTATCTTTCAGAGAGTTCAGATAAAGCTGGTCTTAGGGCTAATACCACCTAGCTGTTGACATCATTTAAATAAAATTATTCCACTAAGAACTCTTTGACAGCAGGACAATGATTGCAGTCTGGGAGGAATAGGTCAAAGTCACTCTTAAGCCTAAGGGCGCTGTTCTGTTTAGACCCACACCCTGCTTAGTTTTCATTTTTACCTCATGTTATGTGGACAAAGGTAAAAGTCATTACTTTAAGGTGGTTTCTCCATGTCAGTTATAGAATGCTTGGTGAGGGAGGAGCAGAAGATCAGGAAAGCCATACTAATGGGGAGAAGGAACACAGGACTCCAGAAGAAGGTCATTAACTCATTTCGGTGATCACTATGCATATAGATCACAGAATGGGTGAAGAGACAGATAAAAGAGCCCAGAAAAGGGGTCTACGAATATACAGCAAAGAGGTGTTTCAATAATTAACAAGTGGTTTGGGACTGGACACTTTTGTTTTGGAAAATAATTAGGAATTATCTAATAAGTAGGTTAGCTGGAAACATCTAAATTCCCTAGATAATTGCTCAAGAGCACACAGAATCATGAGGCATGAGTTCTGGTGCCAGCTCTGCTCCTAATTCATTTTCTTTGTGACCCTGGGTGAGTCACATCTGTTCTGGGTCTCACTTTCTCCATCTACAAAATTATGATATTGGTCTAGATCAAGGGTTCTAAATCTGGAATCTATGGACTCCAAGAGGCCTGTGGATAGAATTCAGAGGGGTTTGCGAATTTAGATGGGAAAAAAAATTCTTGCATCTTTATTTAAACTAATCTCTAAAGCTCAGCATCTCCTTTTAATTGTGAATGTAGGCAACAAATATTATTCTGAGGGGTCCACAGGCTTCACCATCAAGTCTATGTCATAAAAAAACTTACGAACTTCAGGTCTACAAGACTGCTGTGCTCCTTTGGAAGTAGCATACAGAGCTAGAGGAACTAGGTTCAAATCCCAGTTTTGCCACTTGGGACCTATGTGACACTGGGCAATCAATCAATAAGCATTTATTATGTGACTATCACACACCAGATACAAAATCCCTGCCCTCAAGGAACTCACATTTTAAAAAATGCTATTTTATTTTTTCCCCTAATTACATGTTAAAATAATTTTTAACATTTGGTTTTTCTTTTTAAAGTTTTGAGTTCCAAATTATATGTAGGACACACTTTTAAGTTTAATTTGCATTATTAACATTTTTCTCTATCACTTTCTTAAATCTAGATCTGGGGCCAGGAAATTAAAGCCCAGGGGTCAAATAACTCCTGCTGCCTTAGCTAAGAAAGTTTTTTATGTTTTAAAATACAATAAAACTTTATTTACAAGAGCAAAAACTATTCTTAGTTCCTGGATTGAACACAAACAAGCTAGAGTCCATAGTTTGCTGACCTCTGGTCTAGATAATCAACACAATATATCAAGTCCTGATTTATAATGTTTTTTGATTTCCAAGGTGTAAATGCTCACACTGAAAATTTAACAGCTGGGTCTCACTAGCTGGTAGGAACTGGCTTCAGCATACCAATAATGCTTCCAGCTCAGAATCTATGATCTTATGATCTTAAGGAGCCAGTGCAAAGGGTTGGCTCAGGAGGATTTCTCAAGAAAGCACTATCTCCTCATTCAGATGAAAGGATTATTAGATTTTCATTCTTTTCAATGAGGACAACTGAAGATTTTCTTAAAGCAGGGGTTCTTAATCTATAGGTCAGGGACCCCCATTGGGTCCAGGGATAGATTTCAGGAGATCTGAGAACTTAGATTGGAAAAGAGCTAAACATAAGGTTTCACTAACCTCTAACTGAAATTTAGCATTTCTTTCAATTATGAATGTAAACAACAAACCATAACAGAATTAAGTTTCACTAGACCTGAAGAAGTTCATGACACAAAGAAGGTTAAGAATCTGAGTCTTAAAGAGACCTTATTCAAAAATCTATAGAATTTTTACTGATATTTCTGCTTAATGGTCCTTTATGGATACCCCCAAAAGCACATTGTTCCTCTGAACCTGAGATGTTCTACAATCAAATGTGCTTTAATTTCTTAGGTAACCTTCTGGGAAGCTGGTTATGTGGCTGTTCTGTGAGCACATGAGTAGAGATGGGCATGCTTGCCTTCCACTAAGCCAGCCTGTTTTGCTCTTGGGAGCAAATAAACAAAACAGTGAAATGTATAAAGTATTTATTTTATCCTTCTCAAAAATAGAAAGTTCTTGAGAAGTCAGTAGCCCTGAGTTCTAGTGCTGAAGTTGCTCAGCAATCTTAGGCATGTTACCTCACCTTTCCATGCCTAAATAGTCCCTTTCAGACTTAGAATTCTAGGTTTTAAGACTGGCCTTCATTATAACCCTTATGCTTCTGGAACGCATGCTATACTATACCTTGGCTACCTTGACTGTGTTGACTGGAGTCGATATAAAGGAACATAATTAATAATTTCATTATGGAGTTTACTCTAACTCCATTTGCTTTTCCAGGCCACCCTGGAAGTCATTTGGTTTGTCTTCCTGTAGACCAGAGTAGTATCATTAAGACATATCCAGCATCTCTTTCTCCAGACTTTCACTATACTACTCTCATCATTCTCTCCAACAAAATTCTTTTAACTAGGTATTGCACTTGCGTTGCCATGCTCACTGCTGCTGGCTAGAGCACCTAAAGGATGGGACACTGAAGGAATTCAATTCAAGGTCTGGCCAAGTATTTTATCTGAGTGGTTAGAGAGTGGAATATGAGTGATCTATAGACAGACAGAGCAAATGAGTAATAGTGCTAAATCTGGATCATCTTGGTTAGAAGTTTAGTCCATTCAACATGGGAGGTAGGAAATATGGCTTCAGTGTGTCAGGAAAGGATCTTAGGGTTTCAGGGTTTAGACCCAGAAGGAATCTTAGAGTTCATCTAGGCCAACCCCATCATCTTACAGCTGTAGAAACTAGGACTCAGAGAGATGAAGCACTGTACCTCAAAGAGCACATTTGTTGTTCAGTCATTTCAGTCATGTCCAGGCTCTTCACAACCCCATTTGGAGTTTTCTTAGCAAAGACACTAGACTAGTTTACCATTTCTTTCTCCAGCTCATTTTACAGATGAGGAAATCGAGGCAAAGGTCACACTGCTAATAAGTGTCTGAGATAAGATTTGAACTTAAGAAGATTAGTCTTTTGCAGGTCCAGCCAGCATTCTATTTACTGCACCACCTAGTTGCCACCAAGATCACATAGCAAGTAGCAAAGCCAGGATTTAACCTGGGTCCTCTGACCCTAAATCTAGGGCTTTTTCCATTCATTGCAACAGATACTCAGTATACCAAGACTGCTTGATACGTTGGATTATATGTGTAGTTGGACTAGACCTTTGTGGAGTGCCTAATCCCTCCAGTGGTGCTGTCACCAATTCACAAGTTCTCTTGATGTGGGGATCTTGTTCATAATACTCCACAAAATTAGCTCTGAATGTGCTAGGTGAGGACCAGTATAGCATATGAATAGTTCATCTATTATCCCTTGCTCTTGCTTCATGACTGGGTACCTCTGTTTCCAGTCACATATGTTTGATTCTGTCTTTTATGCTTACTTCAGTACAATTCATTAAAGTAATAATGCCTCAGTCTTTTTTACACCCACTGTAAGTCTCTCTGTTGTCCACTGGGTACCATGCAGTTTAGTATGTTAGAGATGTGGAATTCCAAAATTTAAGGCCATAAAACATTGTGGGAAGAACATTGATGTTAAAAATTTTTCTGTTGTTTCAGACAGAAGCTTGAGGTCATTAAAAGCATTATGCAATTTCCTAAATGAAATCTAGCCCACTCTTATCCTCTATTTAATTATAAGCCCAGTTCACTATCTCTCTGAAAAGTTTAAAGATATTTGTAGTGGCAGAGAAATTTACTGGAATACCTATAATAGCATTTAAAGTCTAGAAAATAATCCAAAGGATTCTGGGAAATGGCAGAGTAGGTTAGAAAACTTTTGACTCTCCAAATTCCCTCCATAGAAAAAAGACAGAACATTGTCTCAGGGAGAACATAGAACAGCAGAAATAAACAAAAATCAGGGTAAAGCAGTTGTCTCCTAAGACAACCTAAGAAGACCCCAGGAAAGATCTGACTCCAGGGGCAGAGCTTCAGTTAGAGTGAAGTACAAACACTTCTAAGCCAACTCTGCAGAATCAATAAACAACAAGACCTGCAGGCTGATGGGGTTGGGAGGCAACCTCATCCTTAGAAATTTTCATCTTACAGACACTACGGGGGTCCGATGGCTGAGTAGGAGAAGATTGAAGGACCTTCCACTGTCAAGGGACACCAAGCACAGCTGTGCTGACCAGACATGTAGCAGGCTGTGGCTGCGTAGAGAAGGAGCTAGCACATACCTAGTGAGGGCAGTAGCAGAGGGGCGGGGACCCTGTTTGCCTGTGGGCACTTGCAAGAGAACAGAGTCTCTGGTTTTAGTTTCAGGGAAGACAGAATAGTTGTAGTTTGCTCCCACCAAAGGGACCACACGTAGTAAGATCATTTGTGGAACAAGAATTGGGGGGAGAGGCACTTGGCACTGGCCATGGGTTAGGAGTGAAAGGGAGAGCTCAAGGTTGAGCCCTGGGACAGACCTCAGAAAATAACAGTAAGAAGGACCTGAACATTCCACCAAAGGAAAGAATAAAATGCACACTCATTTTGATAGGAAAACCTATCTCATAATACAGGAGAGTGGGGGACAGGGGCACAAGTAGGGTGTGGGGAGGATGGAGGGGAGGGCATGGGGAGGAGAATGCAATTCGAGGTCGACACTCATGGGGAGGGAAAGGATCATAAGAGAATAGAAGTAATGGGGGACAGGATAGGATGGAGGGAAATATAGTTAGTCCTATACAATACAACTAGTATGGAAATCATTTGCAAAACTACACAGATTTGGCCCATATTGAATTGCTTGTCTTCCAAGGGGAAGGGGTGGAGAGGGAGGGAGCTAAAGATGTTGGAACTCAAAGTGTTAGGATCAAATGTAATGTTCTTACCACTGGGAAATAAGAAATACAGGTTAAGGGGTCAAGAAAGCTATCTGGCCCTACAGGACAAAAGAGAAGACGGAGACAAGGGCAGGGAGGGAGGATAGAGGGGAGAGCAGATTGGTCACAGGGGCAATTAGAATGCGTGGATTTGGCGGGGGGAGGGGATAAAAGGGGAGAAAATTTGTAACCCAAAATTTTGTGAAAATAAATGTTAAAAGTTAAATAAAAAAAAAAAAAAAAAGAAGACAGAGAAGTGAGGAGAGAAAAGCACCAGTTTAGAGGTGAAGAGGTCTGGGGTCCAGTACCAGTTCATCCACTAACAAATTCTCTGACCTTGACTAAGTCGTTAAGTCTCTTCTAGATTCAGTTTATTCCTCCTTAAAAGGAGGGGACTCTATCAACTATAGATATAATATCTATGTAGATACAGATATAAATAATAAATCTATAATATCTATATATATGTAGATGGGCATCTATATCAGAGATAAATAAGGACAGAACCAGTCAATGGTGGAGGGACTGCGGGAAAGCAGGCACATGAATACCCTGTTGATGGAGCTATAAATTCATCCAACCAGTTCATGGAATAATTTAAAACTCTTTGAGAAAAGTCAATGAACTATCCATACCATTTAACCCAAGGACCATCCTATCAGACATAGTCCTCAAAGAAGTCAAAGTAAGAAAGGAGAGTTCCACAGACACAAAAACATTTGAAGCAACATTTGGGGGCAGTAAAAAAAAACCCAGCAACACTGGAAACAAAGTGGGTACATTTAAATTGGGGGATGGTGGTATTTATGCTGCTTAAATTGAAATTTAATTTAATTGAAATTATGATACATAAAGTGAAGTGAGAAGAATCAGAAGAACAATTTATACACTAACAGCAATAGTATAAGAGAGAGAGAGAGAGAGAGAGAGAGAGAGAGAGAGAGAGAGAGTCATTCCGATCAACACAATAACCAACAATTAAAAAAAAAAAAAAAAAAAGGACCTGAGACTTGGGGCATCATTGCCCATACCTTGGGACTAGAACTTGATCACACCAATAGCTGCTAAAAACAAACAAAAATAAATAAAAATGAGCAAGCAAAGGAGAAAGAACTCAGCCAAAGATGACTGCTATGGGGATTCATATTCAGAGGAAGATAATGGAGCTAAAAAAGCCCCTCCTTTCTCAGTGAGAAACATTAAGTAGTCCCAAGCTCAAAAAGAGTTTTTAGAAGGACTTTAAAAATCAAATAAGAGAAAGAGAAAAAACATCAGAGGCAATCCAAGAAAATCAAGAAGATTATGAAAAGAAAGTCAACCAACTTGAAGTTGAGAATCTAAACCTCAAGGAAGAAAATAATTTCTTGAAAACTAGAATTGGGCAAAGGGAAGCTAATGATGTTTTAAGAGCGAAAGAAATAATAAAACAAAATCAAAAGAATGAAAAAAATAGGAGAAAATGTGAAATGTTGTGAGAAAAACAACTGATCTGGCAAATGGATTGAGAAATAATTTAAGAAGAGTCAGTCCACCTGAAAATTATGATTAAAAAAATCTTGATATAATATTATAAGAAATTAGCAAGGAAAATTGTCCTGATGTTCTAGGACAAGAAAGAAAAGCAGATATAGAAAAAAATGCACCAATCACTACTTGAAAGAAAACTCATAGGAATATTATAGCCAAGTTTCAAAGCTCCCAGGTTAAGGAGAAAATGCTGGAAGCACTAAGAAAAAAAAACAATTAAAATATGGAGCTACAATAAGGATTACATAAGATCTAGCAGCTATTACGTTGAAGGATCATAGACATTTGAATATGATATTTCATAGAGCAAAAGAACTGGGGCTATGACCCAGCTTAACCTTACCCAGAACAGTTAAGGGTAATCTTGAATGGAAAAAAAGGACATTTTAATTAACTGAAAGACTTTCAGGTATTTATACCAAAACCAGCAAAACTTAAGGGAAAATTTGATACGTAACATCCACAAGAAATATAAAGTAAATATTAAGGACAAGTTACAAGGGACTTGATAAGGTCAAATTGTAGACATCTTATATATGAAAACATTATCAGTCCTTTTATGACTGTCACTTTTATTTGAGTAATTTAAAGAGGAGCTTGGGCTGAGCTAATTCTAAAAAAAATAAAATTGTGAAAGGAGAGATAAAAAGGAGCAATTATCTCATACAAATGAGGCAAAAAAGAAAAAACTGATACAGAAGAAGCTAGTAGGGGGCAGCTGAAACCTCACTCTCATTGGGAATGGGTTAAAAATAATGAATATATTTATTCTTCCAAATTGAGAAAGAAATAAGAGGGAAAGTAGATAGAGTGGAGGGAAGAGGATGAGGCAGGGACTCTGAGGGGTGGGTAGGTTAAGGAACAAATATATTTAATATATTTATACACACACACAATGATTCTCACTTAGGAAGTTCTGCAGTGTTTTATGGTTTGATGCTATCAGCACAATGTCATCTGTAAAAAGAATCACTTTGAGGATGTTAGCATCTATAAAAAATCCTTCTATTTGGATTCTGTATTGAACCTTTTCTTCAATGATGAAAAAATAAATTTTGGGGAACATTACTTTGTTTTATGCTTTGCTTGTTATTAATGATCAGAGAACTGAACAACGTTTTTCCATTGTTGCATCTACTAAAGAATTATATATGATCATAACCTATGTATGGGAGGCACCTTCTTGGAAGAAAACCTTTAAGGCAATGGTCTGCTTATACCAAATCACATGTTTTTTAGTCAAAATACAATAAACATAGTGGGGGATCTTATTCTGTATACCTCTTAGTAAACTGAATGACTATAAAGATATATACTTTATTATATTACTTGGTAAAAGCTACTTATTCCCTTATATTTTCATAAAGAATGCCCAGGACACATATGCAAACCATTCTCAAAAGCTTTTTTTTAGAATTTAAGAAAGAAGGCACTTAGGTTGATAGCTACTGACCTTGACTGAGTTTTCTTTTTTAAACAGCAATATTTTTCATAAATATTTCCAGTTATTTGATATCTTCCCAGATTTCAGATATCATAAAAATCACTTTCTCAATGCCTTTGAAATAACATTATCCCTACCAGTCTTCCTTTTACATACACTTGGCCTTGCCTAGGTGTTATTTGCATCTTTTTTTAAAGTGCATTTTCCATCTTTTTGCGTAGCATACTGGGAACTATATAATGGCAGAGTCCAAATGTGGCAATCCACTGTCACTGATGAAGACAAAATATGTTATAGAAATGCTTATAAATCTTTTCTATATTTTTTTGTCTATTTGCTCTCCTCCTTCCAGTTTCATTTTTAATTATTCAGGATAATTGGATTTAACTTAATCTTGTGTCAAACTTTCTACAAGCCAGTTTTTCCCTCTACTGCTTCTCAATGTTTAATGAACTGTTTCTTTTTTAATTTTTCAGGTTTTGCAAATATGTTTGTATTCTCTACTAAGGTCACTTTTAGATGCCATCTCTTTCCACTTGGCAAGTTGATCAAATAACTCTCTGGCTGAGGAATTCACCACCCAGTGGCCAACATACTGGTGAAGATCCTCCTCTAAACTTAAGATGTTCCACTCTTGAAAAACAGAGGCAGGCAGAGTTCATTTCTGGGACATTATTCAAAGTCTTTCCAGCACAACAGAAGCCAGTTACTCCATGCTACTTCAGAGGTCTCTGTGCAGGTCCCAAATATATATTTATAAAATAAAACTAGTATGTCTAAAGTCCTCCCAGAGTTTTGGTCAAGGACCATACTTGGCTTCTTCCCTTCTTACCTCTCCCATCTACTAATTTTACTCTTCCACATACATACTCAAACATATGGTCCATAAACTCTGTGATCTGATACTTGAAAGTACAGATGCTATTTTCTGCAGATCTTTTCTTTAGAATAAAAAATGTGCACACATTGAGCTGTCTGTATCTTTATCAGTTGCTTCTTTTAAGTTTCCATGCCCTAATGACAAATGACTAGAAACCAGGATGTCAGTCTTTCCTAACTTGACTGAAATCCACATTACACATGGTGGCACTTGAAATCACTGACATGTGTCTGTCAGAAACAAATGTCACAGATGCGAGTAATAGCTTGCATTTATACAGTGCTTTAAATTTTACAAAGAACTTTACATAAGTTATCTTGGTTGATCCTCACGATAACTTTGCTATTATTATCCCCAATTTATAAATGAGGAAACAGAGGGTGGCAGAGGTTAAATGGCTAGACTAAGGTCACACAACTATGGAGTATCTGAGGGAGGATTCAAATCCAGCTCCTCTAAGCCTAGCACTTTATCCACTGTGCAATCTAGCTGAATAAATATCACTACATTGGAAGATGTTGTGTATGTGTGTGTGTGTGTATGTGTGTATACACATGCATACACAATATGTGTATACACACGTGTGTATATATAATTTATTATCTCTAAAATGATTTTGTAAGAATGAGCACATGTGAATTAAAAAGGCAGTCTGGATATTAGAAAAGTCACTGGAATTGTAGTTAGAAGATCTGTGTTTAAGTACTGGCTTCCTGTATTTACTAAGGTGGTGAATTAATTTTTCAGCATCTAGAATAAACTGATGTAAAGTAAGAAGAAATATAAAATGGAAAAATGTCAAGAATACTGAATAGGAAACCTGATCTTGGCTCTGCCATTAGATAGCTGCATGGCTTAGAAAAGTCACTTGACCCAAGTTTAATTTTCCTCATGTGTAAAATGGGGACACTGGTACTGCCTAGCTCACCGAGTTGTAAAGGGAGCATTTTGTAAATTGTAGAGTGATACATAAATGTAAGTGATGACTACTACTGCAACTCAGTGAATATATGAATATTGCTTGCATAGATGCATTACATGGCATTCATAATTATTTCCTTAATTATATTTAGTAGTTTTCAATATTCATGCTTGTGTTAACCTCTGGCAACAATCCTCTTAAGCATGAAAAAAAGTATGAATATGCAAGGATATTTTAAGTAGAATATTCACTTAGAATCACAGAGTTTTTAGTCCCGCTTACCTCATTTTTTAGAAAGAAAGGCCCAGAGAAGTTCACAGGACCATAGATCTAGAGAAGGTACAACTCCTTCATTTTAGAGATGAGAAAACTGAGGCCCAGTGGGGTTAAATTTGTTTAAATTCATGTAGGAAAATGGTGGCAGAACCAAGATTAGATCGCCTGACTACTAGTCTACTGTCCTTTCCCTTTACTTCCTAGCTGTGCTAACAATTCATACCTGATGCTGAAGAGCTAATATTGATCCAGTGAGTAAAAGCATGTTTCTTCTTTGGTATCCTATCAACTCCATAGCTTCTTTATAAGATATCTGCGTATCTTTTTCAGTGTTGGAAGGGGAGAAGCATGACAACTTGAAATTAGGAAATTAGGAAATGGCACTTTTTGATTGTTACTCATGTTTTCCTAATGACTAGAAGAGGGCTCTTAGAACGCAAGACTAGTCCCTCTGGAATATTTCAGTCACTTTGATCACAGGAACAAACAAATGAATCCCTCTCCTCTCCCCCAACAAAGACACATAGAACAACCTTTTTTGTACAACTTTTTTTTTTTTTTTTTACAGACCATGAGTCAAGGCCATGTCTGTCTCAGGCACTTCAGATGCTAAGAACAAATGCCAAATCTATTTGCCACAGAGAAACTGGAAGTGCTTGGAATTCACTACTTCAAATATCCTTTAAAGGGGAGAGGGAACAGAAGCAAATGCAGTAGGTGGAAGAGAGAGCCACAGCACTTTGGCAAGAGAACAGCAGCCCAGAATGGTAGAGGGGATGCTGGGGAAGGCGATACACCTACACTGGTACATTTTTCCTTAGGGAAGGGAAAGGGCTGAGCTGTAAATACTTTCTGTGCCTGGTACAGCATGGACTGTGAAGGGAGAGAGGGTTATAATCAGTGCATTGGTAGATTGGGGGGGGGGGGAAGGGGAACTGCAGGCATAGTAATGATAATTGATGGCCAGCTTTAGAAATGGATCTTATCATTTCACAGTAACAGATGTCAAGTTCTAATAAATAAAATGTTCTCTCTGACCTACGCATTTTGGAGAGGATGCCTGTATGTCAGGCAGATTTGGATTCATCTCAATTGTTGTTGCACTTCTCCACTAAAAATGAAAAAAAAAAAACCAAAAACGCTTTAAGATGCTTTTTCAAAATGTCTCTCTTTCAAAGCCCAAGGATCCAGCTACTCCCTGATATTCAGGTTTTTTTTTTCTATTTAAGTTTCTCCTTTTCCCAAACCTCAAAATAGCTTGTGATGGAAAAACTGTGAGAAAGTATTACCAATCTCAGTGGTTCCCCAATGTATTCCTCTTGGCCAACTGAATTATTATTAACATTTGAACTATAATGTAATATCATTATTGCAATTATTGATAATCACAACTCACATTTTTTGAGGTAATCAGGATTAAGTGACTTGCTTGAGGGCACACATCTAATAAGCTTTTGAAGTCAAATTTGAACTCAGGTCCTCCTGACTCCAGGGCCAGTGCTCTCTATCCACTGCACTAACCTAGCTGCCCCTACAACTCACATTTTTATAATACTTTGGAGTTTTTAAGAAGCTTTCTTCACAACAACTTTATGAGGTAGTACAAATACTAGTGGTTCCTTCACCCCCATGTTATAGATGTGGAAAATGGGGCTCAGAGAGGTTTAAGTGATTTAGACAAAACTGTTTCAAGTTCTTCCTCAGAGTCTGTGCTGGGACAGCCTCTGCCACCAATACTTCTGGCCTCTTGGGGGTATTCTGCACCTCTGGGCTTTTCAGTTAAACTGGGTTCAGCGTCAAAAATCTCTTTTTTCCTTAGTTGAGATAGAGTCATTTTTTCCAAAAGTCTTGTTCACTAGGAAATTTGAGGAATTAAAAAAAGAAAAGAATATTGGTATGCAGATTGATTAGTCTAGTCAGTTGGTTTGTTTGCTACAAATCCCAATTTGCCTTAATTTTACCTACTTTGAGATCTCTGGTAAAAGGTTAGTAATCAGTCTGAGAGGTATATAGATTGGTGTTGGTCACCAGTTAGGCTGGAAAAGCCCAAAGCAAAAGGAATCAGAAATCAAGGCTGTTTCTTTTATTATTTTTGTTCACCCCATCCTGTCATCCCTTTTAACCTGTTTCAGGTCAAAATATCAGGAAGAGCCAGTAGAGCTAGGGCCCAGACAGAACAGGAGGTGGGAATGGGTGGAAAGAAATGATTAAAACAGAGAGGGGCAGGGTACAACTGGCTGGTCAAACCCTCGCTGTTGGAGGTTTTCATTGACACGACTTATTCTGGCTCTATCTATTGGAAAAATTGTGAAACCTGAGAATGACAGAACCTCCAGGCAGGATTCCCGACAAATGGTCATGTAGTCTCTGCTCAGAGCAGCCCTAGATGCTCCAATGCTGTGAAGCAGAGGCAGTCCATTCCACTTTGAGATTGATCTGCTGCAAGGTTGCTTTCTTACATTAATTATATAAATCTGCATTTCTACAAATGCCACTCTTTGCTCCTAGTTCTGCTTTCTGGGACAAAACAAGTCCCATTCCCCTCAAACAACCCCCAACTTCTCCCAGCTGCACATCTACTCTCTTCTGGTTAAACATGCCTGGTTCCACCCACATATTCTCCTATGGAGTGGTCTCCAGGCCCTCACCATCCTGGTTGTCTTCTTCTGTGCCAGCTTGTTAAAATGATTCCTAAAATATGCACAGAACTGAACACAACACTCCAGATGTGGTCTGACTGGGGCTGAAAACAGAGTAACTATCACCTCTTTATTCTGGAAGTTATTATGCTCCTCTTAATGCAGCCCAAGATCACATTAGGTTTTTTTGCATTAATGACTCATATTGAGCTTGAGTCTAGTCCATCTAGACCTCCAGATGTTTTTCAGACCTATTGCTGCTTAACCATGCCTCCCTCATCTTGTATTTCTCAATTTTTGAACCTTATCATAAGATTTTACATATAGGAATACTACATTTCATCTCATTAGATGCAGCCCACAATTCTAGCTTGTGAAGATCTTTTTGGAGCCTGACTCACTCATCCAACATATCAACAATCTTCCCTAGTTTTGTGTCATAATGCAAATTTGACAAGGATGCCAACTTGCTTTTATTCAAGACACTAATAAAAATATTAAACATCACAGGGTTAACCACAGATCCCTGGAGCACTCCACTGGAAAGCTACTTTCAAGGCAACATGAAATCATTAATCAACTTTTTGAAATCTGGGCATTCAACCAGTTCTAAATCCCCCACCTCTATTGATTTCTAGGCCACATTTCTCCATCATCCCATTAAAACCCCTAGATATTTTTCACATGCCTTTTTCATCCTATAGTCATGCAATTAATTTAAAAGGTAATCAAACACAAAAAATAAAATCTTATATAAAACAATGTACATTTAATAAAGTTGAACTAAATAAACAAAGCAAAAAAAAAATTGTGCTTTCTTTTTTCATATTCCAAGTGTACCTCGAATCTTGGTTTTCTTTCTTTTTAAAAAAAATACAGTTTTGATCAATATGTATACTGTGCTTGAGTTAATGATCTAAAATGTATAACTGATTTTTAAAACCCATTTATCTCTACTAAATTTCATCTAGTTAAATTTGGCTTATTGTTTTTGCCTGTTGAAATCTTTTTGGATTCTGATTCAGTTTCTAATATGTCAGTCATCCTTCCCACTTTTCAGTTCTCTGAAAATTTGATTAGCATTCTGTCTACACCCTCATCTAAAGTCATATATAAAAATTTTTGAACAGCCTAGGGCCAAGGATAAATTTCTGGGGTGATGTACTGGGAATCTCACTCAAAACTAGTATCAACATGAGTTGATACATGATAAGGATACATGAGTCTGGTCATAGATTCTAAATCCATTTAACTGGAATACTCTTTATCTCACATTTATCCTCTATCTTGTTCATGAAGCTAGTACCAGACTAGACTGGTGAGACTCTGTTAAATCCTCAGGGGAAATCTAGGTAAATCATGATTATGTCATTCCCTTCAAGTATAAGGGTCATAAAAAAGGAAATTAGGTTAGTTAGGCATTACCTGTCCTTGATGAAGTGATGCTGGCTCTTAGTGATTATTGCTTCCCTTTTTAAATGATAACAAAACACCATTTTAGTAATATTTTTAGAAATCGGAAAGAAGTAAAAGTCCCTGCCTATTTGTTTGAGGACACCACCCTCCTTCCTTTTTCAAGTAGAATGGCCCAAATCATTTCTGACATGTAGGGGAAAATAATAGTTATAAGGGAGTGGTAGCCAAAAAAGAGTGTTTTTGGTTTAGAAAGTTAGAGGGATGGTGAGTGGGGCAATAGCTGAATACAATGACAAGCCTATTCCAGAAGCAATGGAGCAGAGAGGTCAAATGAGACGTGTATGGACCCTTAAAAGAGTTTTACTGGTGCCTTTTGTTTTCACATTGCAATTATTTCTGGATATATTTCCTGCCTCCTGACTCTGACCTAGGAAGCACTGTACAAATTAAAACAGTTAACCAAAACAAATTAACACAGCAACCACATCTGACAGGGAATGCAACATTCTATACTCATGGTCTCCTATTTCTTCACTAAAAAGAGGGAGGTACATTTCTTCACCTCTTCTCTGGGGGCCCAGATTAATCATTAAAATTACTATGTCCAACTTCTTTTGAGTATTTTTTTTATTAAAATCATTTTGTATATCTTGATTCTGACTTTAACTTGCATCAGCAAGTATGAATCCCCTCATATTTCTCCAAATGCTTCTCATTTATCCTTTCTTACAGCACAATGATATTCCATTATGTCTATACTTTCTATTTTGTTCAGCTTTTTCCCAATTTGTTAATAGTTTTTTTGTTAATAGTTCTTTGCTATTAGAGAATTCCTATGAACATTTTGGGCTGTGTGTGTACGTATGCATTGATAAAGATTATAGAACTTTTCTTTCTTTTTCTCCTTGATCATTTTAGGGAACACAATCAGCAGAGAAATTTCTAGGTCAAGAGTATGAATACTTTAACGATTCTCCTTTTGCACATATAACTCCAAAAGCTTTTCCAGAATGATTGGACCAATTAATAGCTACACCAATGGAGTATTAACAATCTTCCTGTAGCCTTTCTGATAGTAGTGAGTCCTTTCTTTTGTCATCTTTATCAATTTTTTGGTTGTGAGGCAAATCTGGTTGTGAGGCTGTTTTAAATTGCATTTCTCTTATAAGTGACTTGGAGCAATCTTTCTTATGATTGTTGATAATTTGAAATTCTTCCTTTGGAAACTGTTTGGATCTTTTGATTAAAGTACAGAGAGCTGTTGCGGACAGACCTCATTCTTTTGTGGAGGAACAACAAAAGGTCTAATGAATTGCCTAGTGTTTTTGCCACTACAATATAACTCTCCAGAATTAAGGGAAGAATAGAGATCTTTTAATAAGACACCAATAAAGTTGTCATTCCTTTGGATGCTGTTCTTGGCTCTCTTTCTCTTTTCACATTTATTTCCTTGTAAATCTTATACACATCCATGGCTTTAACCAGCCCTTCTTGGCAAATGGCTCCCATATCTCCACTTCTAGCTCCAATTTCTCTCATGAGCTCCAGTCTCACATTTCCAATTATCTACTCAACATCTCTCCCTGGCTGCCCCCTGACACTTAGAAACCAACATATCCAAGATCTAACTCATCATCGAGAATTAGTAATATGCACATGAATTGTCTTAGCTAGGTGGTGCAGTGGATAGAGTGCTGCACCTGGAGTCAGGAAGACCTGAGTTCAAATCAGGCCTCAGACACTTACTAGCTCGGTGACCATGGGCAAGTCACTTAATCTTCCTCTACCTCAATTTTCTCAGCTGTAAAATTGTGATAATAATAGCACGTATCTCATCGAGTTGTTGTGAGGATCAAAATGGGATTATATTTGTAAAGTGTTAGTACACTGCCTGACACCCAGCAGATGTTACATACTTATTCCCTTGCCTTCTCTCACTTCTCCCCCAACATCTGCTCTCATTCTTGACTTTCTTTCCAAGACTAGATACCTCAGTCATCTTTAATTCCCTCTTATTTGCCTCTAACATTCAATCAATGGACAAGTTCTGTTGATTCTGTTTTTGCATTTTCTCTCTTATTTGTCTTTTTCCAGTCACACTACCACCACCCTACTTTAGGCCCTCATTGTGTCTCACCTGGAATGTCATAACATACTTATAACTAGTTACCTATCATCACAAATTCATTCAACCAAGCACCTATTCTATCTCACTTCCAATCCATGTAACTTAGATAAAAAATCTATGACTTCCCCTGGTATATTGAATAAAGTCCTTATTTCTCAGCCTAAAACATAGAGTTTCCCTGATTTAGCTCTAACCTCCATTTCCGGTATCTCACACTACTCTCTTTTATTCTCTTGCTCATAGTACTATGATGAAGAAAAAATACTTTGTAAACTATAAACTATAATGATATACCTTATAATCCAACCAAGCTGGATTCCTTATTACCTAGACATTTGCCTGGTTCTTCACCTCTGATCTCTGTCTGGAATGATTTCTTTCCTGGTAACTCTGCCTGCTGAAAGAGCTACCTCAAATGCTAATACCTCCATGATGTTTTCCTTTATTTCTGTCTTCAAACTCTGCTCCCAATCCAATGCAAACCAGAAGCAATTTCTTCCTTCTTTGAACTCAGAACAGTCTGTTTGTACCTCTTTTATTTACTTATCACACTCTATGGTAATTTGCATTCATGTCTTGTCATCCCTACTTGACTGTTGGTTTTGAATGAACAAATGGATAAATAATAGCCCAAAATAGGGTTAGATGACTGAAATGACAACAATAAGAAATAAAAATTTTTGTGTATAGCTCTTTACAAAGTGTTTTCAGCCACACAGTCTCATTAGTGTCCCAATTTTCTCACATCTTTCCAACACTTATCATTTTCTTTTTCTGTCATATTAGTTAATTTCATAGGTATGATGTGCTACCTCAGAGTTGTTTTGATTTACATTTCTCTAATCAAGAGTGATTTAGAGCATTTTTCACATAACTATAGTTTTACTTTCTTCATCTAAAAACTGTCTGTTCATATCCTTTGATTATTTATCAGTTGGGGAATGACTCATATTCTTATAAATTTGACTCAGTTCTCTACATATTTGAGAAATGAGACATTTGTCAGAAACACTGGCTGCGAAAACTGTTTCCCAGCTTCCTTCTTCCCTTCTAATCTTGGTTGCACTGGTTTTGTTTATGCAAAAGCTTTTTAATTTAATGTAATCAAAATTATACTTTTTGCATTTCATAATGTTCTCTGTCTTTTGTTTGGTCATAAATTCTTCCCTTCTCCATAGATCTGACAGGAAAACTATTCCTTGTTCTCCTAATCTGTTTATGGTATCACTCTTCTAAATCATGTACCCATTTTGGCTTTATGTTGGTATACAGTATGAGATGTTAGTCTATGACTAGTTTCTGCCATACTATTTTTTAGTTCTCCCAGCAATTTTTATCAAAAAGTGAGTTCTTATTCCTGAAGCTGCAGTCTTTGGGTGTATCAAACAGTAGATTACTGTAGTCACTTACTACTGTCTTGTATACCTAATCTCTTCCACTGATTCACCACTCTATTTCTTAGTACCAAATTGTTTTGATGACTGTAGCTTTATAATTTAGTTCAAGATCTGGTACAGTTAGGCCACCTTTACATTAAAAAAATTAATTTCCTTGATATTCTGGACCTTTTGTTCCTCCAGATGAATTTTGTTATTATTTTTCTAGCTCTATAAAATATTTTTTTGGTAGTTTGATTGGTATGGCACTGAATAAAGTAAATTAATTTAGGCAGAAATGTCATTTTTATTATATTAGTTCACACTACTCATGAGCAACTGCCATTTTTCTAGTTGTTTAGATCTGATTTTATTTGTGTGAAAAGTGTTTCGTAATTGTGTTCATATAGTTCCTGAGTTTGTCTTGGCATACTCCTAAGTATTTTGTGTACAGTTATTTTAAATGAATTCTCTCTTTCTAACACTTGATACAGGATTCCGTTGGCAATTTATAGAAATACTGATGATTTATGTGGGTTTATTTATATCCTGCAGCTTTGCTAAAGTTGTTAATTATTTCAAGTAGTTTTTTAGTCGATTCTCTAGGATTCTCTAAGCATATCATCGAATCATCTGCAAAGAATGATAGCTTTGTTTCTTCAATGCATACTTTAATTCCTTCAATTTCTTTTTGTTCACTTATTGCTAAAGCTAACAACATTTCTAGTACAATTTAAATAATAGAGGTAATAATGGGTACCCTTGCTTTACACTTGATCTTACTGGGAAAGCTTTTAGCTTATCCCCATTACAGATAATGCTTGCTGATGGTTTTAGATAGATACTACTTATCATTGTAAGAAAAACTACATTTATTCTTATGTTCACTAGCGTTTTTAATTAGGAATGGGTGGTATATTTTGTCAAAAGCTCTATCTGCATCTATTGAGATAATCATATGATTTCTGTTGGTTTTGTTATTGATATGGTCAATTATGCTGACAGTTTTCCTAATATTGAATCAGCCCTGCAAATTCCACCTCAGTATAGTGTATCATCCTCACAATAGATTGCTGTACTCTCTTTGCTAATATTTTATTTAAAAATTTTGCATCAATACTCATTAGGAAATTTGGTGAATAATTTTCTTTCTTTGCTTTGGCCCTTCTTGGTTTAGGTTGATACCTAAACCTAGGTTTAGGTATCACCACCATATTCATAAAAGGAATTTGGTAGGACTCCACCTATTTTTCCAAATAATTTATATAGTACTGAAATTAATTGTTCTTTAAATATTTGGTAGAATTCACTTTGAAATCCATCTGGCCCTGAAGATCTTTTCTTAAGGAGTTCACTGATAGCTTGTGCAATTTCTTTTTTTTTTAAATGGTGTTATTTAAGCATTTTATTTCCTCTTCTGTTAATCTGGGCAATTTATGTTTTTGAAAATATTCATTTATTTTGCTTAGATTGTTAGATTTACTGGTGTATAGCTGAGCAAAATAGCTTTTAACTATTGCTTTAATTTCCTCTTCATTGGGGGAGAATACACCCTTTTCATTTTTTATACTGGTAATCTGGTTTTCTTCTTTTTTTAACCAAATTAACCACAATTTATTGTTTTTACCTAATTTATTATTTTTTCATTAGTTCAGTGGTTTTCTTACTTTCAATTTTATTAATCTCTCCTTTGATTTTCAGAATTTTTAATTTGGTATTTAATTGGGGATTTTTAATTTGTTCTTTTTCTAGCTTTTTTAGCTGCATGCCCAATTCATTAATCCAGTCTTTCTCTACTTTATTCAGGTAAGTATTCAGAGATATAAAATTTCCTCTAACTACTGCTTTGGTTGCATACCATAAATTTTAGTATGTTGTCTCATTATTGCCATTATCTTTGATGAAACTGGTGTTTATTTCAATGATTTGTTGTTTGACTCACTCATTCTTTAGGAATAGTTCATTTAGTTTCTAATTACTTTTCAATCTATCTTTCCATAGTCTTTTATTACATGTAATTTTTATTGCATAATGATCTGAAAAGGATGCATTTAATATTCTGCATTTAATTATGAGATTTTTATGTCCAATACATGGTCTATTTTTGTGGAGGTATCATGTATCACTGAGAAAAAGGTATACTCCGTTCTATCCCCACTCAATTTTCTCCAGAGGACTATCATATCTAACTTTTCTAAAATTCTATTCACCTCTTTAACTTCTTTCTTGTTTCTTTTGTGATTAGATTTATTTAGTTCTGAGAAGGAGAAATTGAGGTCCTCCACTAGTATGGTTTTGCTGTCTATTTCTTCCTATAACTTACTTAACTTTTCCTCTATTGGATACTATACCACTTGGTGCATATATTTTTAGTATTAATGTTACTTCATTGTCTTTTAGCAAGATGTAGTTTCTAATTCTTTTTCTACATGACAGTTTTTTAAATGTCTGAAGATGACAATCATACCCTCCCAAATCTTCTCTTGAACTGAATAAAGATCTCCAAATCTGTCTACTAATTGTTACATCAAATCATTTGGGGTCTCATCATTCTGGTTGCTTTCTTCTGAAAGTTTGTCAATGTCTCTCCTAAGCAGAATACAGTATTCCAGATGTGGTTTGTCTTGGACTAAGTAGTAATAGTAACATAACTAACATTTACACAGTGTTTTAAGTTTTACAAAGGAATTTCCTTCAATGATTTTGTGAAATAGTTACTGCAAGTATTATCCCCACATTAAAGATAAGAAAACTGAGAGTTCAGAGAGATTTGCCCATGGTCATATAGTTAGTGATTAAATAGGATTATCACTTCCTCTGGCTTAGAAAACATGTAGCACATTAGAGAATGTGAATGGCTTGGTATGCCATTATGTCAACACTATTAGATAACTAAGGATTGGTTGGCACATTTTGCAGACATTTTCACTGATTCATATACGACTTTGAACTGTTTAGTAGGGCATATAGCCATCCTTACATTCAATTTTCAATTATGTTTTTGTGCGGAAACACAAGCAAAGAGTAAAATAAAACAACGTCCAACCGCATAGTCTATAAATTCAGTGAAAGAAAAATTTCACCTGAGATTCATATTTAGATTTACCCACGTAATCTCACATTTAGGGGTTAATCTTTGAAATTCAAAGGAAAATTCTGGATAAGACTCCCTTTTGCCTATAGTAAATACTGGTATAAAGTTCCTATTGTTACCTTGTCCAGCCAGTCAATCAGTCAGTATATCAATAAGCACGTATTAAGTGTATCCTGTGAGCCAGGGACAACTCTAAGCTGACTTCTGGGGATATCAAGAAAGACAAAACAAACAAACAAACAAACAAAAAACCCCAGTCTCTGCCCTCAGGAAATGTGCATTCTAATAGAGAAACAATATGTAAACTATTAGGCACATATAAGATATATACAGGTTAGAAGAAAGTAATCTGAAAGGAGAAGGCATTAGTACTTGCGATAACCAGGAAAGGTTTTCTATAGAAGATGAAAAGGAAGCCAGGGAAACTCAGAGGTGAAAATGAAGGTATAGAGGACAGTCAGTGTAAAGTCATGGATATGGGAAATAAGGTGCTAAATACTTCATAAGAATATACTTTTCAATTATGGGGGAGATATATTTTAAATTTATTTTAAGTTAATGAGAGAAAAATTCTGGAAAAAGATAATTTCAATAAGAATACCAGCTTTTATAGTAGAAAGCCTGGTCAAAACAGATATGAATAAGGAGTAAATATATATATATATATATATATATATATATATATATATATATATATATATATATATATATATATATATATATATATATATATATATATATAGACTGAATTATCCACATTTCTGTGGCTTATAAAACTCTAGGCATCATTAAAAAGCAGTTCTGGGTAGTAGAAGAAAAAGCAAGAACCCAGAATGAGGAGACCTGAGTTTGGATCTTGGTTTACACAATCCCCATGTGATGAACAACTTGCCTCAGTTCTCTGAGCCTTATTTTCTACAGCTTTAAAAGAGTATGATAATACCAGTATGAACTACCTCCATGTGATATTATGAGGTAAGCCTCTGGAAATCTAATTGATATGTGGCTGATGATAAATAAGGCTTCACTAACATGTAAATACTTTCTTTTCCCTCTAAATGACACCTAACATGCCCGCTCGTATTTCTAGCTCCCCACTCCACCCTTCTTCCCCTTATCAAAAACTGCTTAGTTGGAAAGAACCTGATAAACTCACTCACATTAAGGAATGAATATATGACAAGGCTTAAAGATTATCTCTTAAAGAATATCACAAAACCTTAAGGCAAAGGGATGAAATTTCTCTCTCCACAAAGAAGACTGTAAATTTGGGGAAGATTATTAGGGATGTGAAAATGAAATTGTCAGTAAAAAAAAATAAAATGTTGAAATTTGATTACTATTAGAAGTGTAGAAGGCAACAGAAGTTGCTATTAAACTATAACTATGTCCCTGAAGTCATGAGGGGGATACTGCAAAGGGATGTAAAGTGCCCAGAGGACAGAGTAGTGGTAAGAGTCTTGAACCAAGGTCCAGCATAGGGAAAAAAGAGATGGTAAGCAGGCCTTCAGTCTGAAACAGGAGCACAGATGCTTTTGAAGTTGAGCAATACTTTGAGTACAGCAGCAAGAAATGTGGTAGACAGGATTGCGCACATTAAGTTAAAGTAAGAATTGTGTGTTTGCATTGGACAGTGCATGAAAGAAAAGTTATCTAGAGCTATCTATCTTCCAACTGGCACAGATATGTCTTACTATAATGCTGTCAGTGAGTTTGGCCAGGCCAACTAGAAGAGGGATGAAACCACAGACCATATATGGAGTAGAGAGAGCAAGTACTAAGGGCTCAGGAAGAGATCCCTATGAGATAACTTTTTTGGGGAGGCTTCCTGGTGAAGGTGAGGATTGAATTAGGCCTTGAAAGATGAAGAAGGTTACTTTTTCCAGCCCAAGATCATGAATTCAGCCTGTAAGAAAAGTGGTCAGGACAAGAACTATAAGACATAGGTGGGGTTTGGAACTCTGTTATTTTGATCCCAAAGTGGGATTATGGATTCAGCCCATAGGAAAAGAAGGCAGGGATTACAGACCAAGTAGGTCCTGTAGCTCTGTTACTCTGAACTCATAAAAATTTTCAGAGAGCTGATAGGTGCTGGTGCCAATAATAGTCTATGTGACAGATACCTACTGAAGTATAGGTCTGTAGTTGTACTGCTCACAACCAAACTAGAATCTAGAGATTGTCAAGTTGAGATCAGGCTGTTAAGAACGTGCTCAAAATTTGAAGCTCCCTGATCTTAGCTTTCTCCAAGATCCTTGAAGAATACAGCAGCGGGATATTAGCTAAAACAAAGCAGGACTATACAAGACGCCACCATTCCCTCCAGAAATGCATAGAGCCTGTCCCTCACACAAAGTTCCAGTTCAGGAGGAAGGCTAGAAGAATGCATAAACAAACGAAGATACCACTAATAAAAAGCTATCACAGAGAGAAAGATATTCAAGATAGAAACTTACAAGAGAATAAATCTACTTCATCTAAAAGCCAACTCTCAAAGCAAAACATAACTTGGTCAACTAGAATTCCTGGAAGAAATGAAGCAAGATAAAAAAATCACAAAGGAAAACTGCCCAGATCTATCAGAATCAGAGGGCCAAGTGCAAAAAGGAAGAACTCACTAGCACTGCCTATAAGAAATCCCCAAATGAAAAAATCCCAGAAACATCACAGCCAAATCCAGAGTTTCCAGGTAAAAGAAAAAACATGCCAAGAAATCAATCAGACAACATTTATTAAGTACCTGCTATATGCAAGTGTTGGAGATGGAGAAAGAGGCAAAACACAGTCTCTGAACTCAAGAAATTCACGATCTAATGGGAGAGACAAAAAAACAAATACACGCACAAGTTATATACAGGATAAATGGGAAATAATTAACAGAGGGAAGATACTAGAATCAAGAGGGATTAGGAAAGATTTCCTGTAGATGATGGGATTTTAGTTGGGACTTAAAGAAAGTCACAGAATCTAGTAGATAAAGTTGAGGAGGGAGAGAATTCCAGGCATAGGAGGCAGCCAAAAAAAATTACAGGAGGTAAGAGATGGAGTGCTTTGCTTATGTCTTGCTTATAGAACAATAAGGAAGTCAATATCATTGGATAAAGGAATACATGGTGAAGAATAAAGTGTAAGGAAAGTGGAAAGGTAGGAGGTGACTAGGTTATGAAAGGCTTTGAATGTGAAGAAAGGAATTTTGTATTTGATCCTGGAGGTGATCGGGAACCACTGAAGTTGACTGAGTAGGAGGCTTATGTGGGGAGACCTGAGCTTTAGGAAAATGAATGGAGGACAGGCTGAAGTGGGCAGAGGCTTGAGGTAGACAGACTCAAGAGTCATAAAGAAAGAGTACAAAAAATGAGGAATCAAAATCAGCATCACATAAGACTTGGCAACTAGCACTTAGAGAAGTACAGAGTTTGGTTTATGATATTCCAAAAGACAAAAGATAAGAGGCTAAAGATAGAACCAATAACTTACTCAGAAGAACTTAGTACAGACAGTTCTCACTTGACATAAATCTGCATTATGCAAATTTGACTTTACCTAAAGAATTTTGAAAGAAATCTGTATTCCAAAAAAACTTATGCTAACTTTATAGTTACTATATACTATTGTGTGTGCTTTCTCTCTCTGCTCCTGCCCCTCAGCTCCATGACCTCCTACCCCTCTACCAAAAAAAATCTAAAAAATATCTCCTCTAATTGAAAGCAGAAGAATGGATGTGCAGAGACACTGCCACTGCTGCCAATGGATCAGGGGCTTGGCTTGAGACATCCGGGGCTGAGGAGGAGACCTTTCTCCTCTTTCACCCACCTGTCTGCGTGTCTGGCCTCTGCATGTCTGTTTCTGTCTGTTCACGCTTAGGTACTGTAAGCACCAACGTGTTCTTGAACCATGTGCTGGCCCCCTCCCTCCATGGGTGTGAGGGCCCCTTTCTGTCTCCCTTTTTCCCTCCCTGTTCCATGTCTGTGGGCAAATTTGCATTACATAAAAATTGCTTTACATAGAGATCTGTGGAATGGTCCACTTATGTAAAGTGAGAACAGGGGGGAAAATGGACCTTTAAAAAAAATAGAAGACTTCTATGCATTCCTGAAGAAAAGACCAGATTTTAATAGAAACTCTAAAATATGAACACTGGGCTTAAGATGAATAATTATGTCAATAACAGTGAGCCATCAAAATGGAATGAAATATTTATATTGACACTCTAATAGGGAGAAGATAAAGCGCTTCCTTAGAATTCTAATATCCCTAGGATCACAGAAGGACTAAAATCAGATAGAGCTTGGGAGTGGTTTTGTCCTTTGATTTTGAAGTTCTTAAAAAAAAGAAAAGGGAGGAGAAAATGAATACAAAAGAGAAGAAAGGAGGAAGAAAAGAGGGGAACCTATTATCTCATATAATTAGGGTATACAAGTAGAAAACTATACAAATAATGAGGAAGGGATGAGGATATCTGGTGGGACTTGAAATTTTATTTTAATCTGAACTGATTGCTCATACACAATTAATTTGGTATAGAAATACATCCAACTTACCAAGGAAACAAGAAGAAGGAGGAATAAGAGGGGTGGTAGTCAGAGAGGTTTTAGTCATAAGAAAAAGAAAACTCTAACTCTGGAGAGGATATCAGAAGGAAAAAAAGGGGGAAAATCCCTGTATTTGGGGTCTGAGCAAGGAGATGGGAAGCAAAAAGTGGACTGTATTAAGTATAGAGCACTGGTGTTGAGCACACTCCTTTCTCATCCTTTCTCATCCTCTCTCTCTCTCTCTCTCTCTCTCTCTCTCTCTCTCTCTCTCTCTCTCTCTCTCTCTCTCTCTCTTTCTCTCTCCCTCACATACACACACACACACAAGAATAAAGGGGGGAAATGACAGAAAAAATTCCCAATTAATAATTATAACTGCAAATGTGATGAACTAATTCATAAAACAGAACATAAAAGCAGAATAGATTTGAAAGGAGAAACCAAAAATATGCTATTTATAAGAAATACATTTGCACCTTTAAAATGCACAAAGCATTAATATAAGGGGCTGGAGCAAAATCTATCATGCTTTAACCGGACCAAAAAAGATCACAATAATGATCTCTGACCAGGCAATAGCAATAAGATAAACAGGGACGCTACATTATGCGGAAAGGTATCATAGATAAGGAATTAATATCAATATTTTATATACACCAAATGGCATAGCATCTAAATGTTTCAAGGAAAAACTGAACAAATATTGGAGGGAAATAGCAAGATTTCAAGAACAGGAAACTCAAAGTACCCCTTTCATACCTAGATAAATCTAACAAATTATTGTTTATTTAGAATAAAGACGTTAGGTACCTGCAAAGAACTGTAGGAAAGTTAGATATAAAAGATCTCTGACAAATGGAAGTAGAAAGGAGCATATGTATTTATCAGCTCTTCATGGAACCTTACAAAAACTGACCATGCATTACAGCATAAAAACCTCACAGACAAATGCAGATTAAATACATCCTTTACCAACCACAACAAAATGAAAATATTATTGAATGCAATAAAGGGCCAATGAAGAAAAGATTAAAAATTATTGGAGAATAAGTAACTTAATTCTAAGGAATTGGTAGGTCAAGGAACAAATCACAAAATATATCATTGCATCAAAGAAAACGGCAACCATGAGCAAACATAGCAACATGAATAAATATAGCAGCCAAAGTAATCCACAGTAGAAAATTTATAGCTCTAAACAATTTCATAAACAAAAGAAAGCACAGATCAGTAAATTGGATGTATGATTAAAAAAACCTAGAAAATCAACATGTCAAAACTCTCCAACTGAATACCAAAATGGAAACAACAAAACTGAAAATGAAAAGCACTAAATCAATAATTAAAAAAGAAGTAATATTAAAAAGTCATTAGCTAATTAGAGTAAAGAGGAAAAGTAACAGATCACTATCAAAAAATGAAAAAAAGAATTCACAACAAATAAAGGAAAAATAATGGAAATTGCTAGAAATGACTTCCACAATACACAAATATAACCAAGAAATTAAATGAATGACATGAATATTTATAAAAACATAAAATTTCCAGATTAGCATAACAAGTCAAAAGAATTAAAATAACTCAATCTCAGAAAGATAAATTTAAAAGCCATAATTGTCCTCCCAAAGAAAAACTCCAGAACCAGATGGATTTAAAAGAGCAGTGTATCAAACATTCAAAGAAAAATTAATTCCTAATATTCCACAAAATGGAAAAATTGGAAAAGGGATTTTACTAAACTCCTTCTATGATAAAAAAAGGTCTTGATACTTATACCAAGAAGAGTCAAAACAGAGTTTAAAAAAAAGGCCTCTGGAGTCTTTTCTAGCTCTAGTAATATGATCTTATGTTGAACAAATACAGATCATACTTCAGGTTTATATAAATCATATTGGGGAGAAGGGCATAGGCCATGTTCAGACTGATACAGTACTTTCCTCCAGGTGCTAAGATTCCTTTACTTTAAGTCTAAAATATGAATGACTGAGGGGAATTGTATTCAGAGATTGTTAATGAAAACTGTAAGGGAAGGCAGAGTAATATAGTGGAATGATCACTGGGCTTGGAGACCATAGAATCTCAAAGGTTGGAAGGGGCATATGAGAGAAAAAAAGTATTTAGTCCATTTCATAACCAATCAAGGATTCCATCAGCTACAGCTACAGGAAGCAGATATCCAGACATTCTTTGAAGACCTAAAGAGATGGAGGGGGCCCTCCCTCCTAAGAGAGCTTAATCTTTTGTATATCTCTTATTGTTTGGGATGTAGGGTGTATTCAGGGAGGACCACTACCTTTAGTGTGATGGTAAGAGGAGGTTATCCCCCAGGAGTTCAAGGATGCTTCCATGCCTATCTCTATAAGGGTAAAGGGAACAGATTGTTCTGTGACAATCACAGAGGGATCTCTCTCTTAGTCATTGCTGGCAAAATTCTTGCTAGAGTCCTTCTTAATAGGCTGATCCTTCACCTGGAAGATGGTCATATACCTGAGAGTCAGTGTGGCTTCAGAAAGGGTCAAGGAATAGTTGATATGGTGTTTGCTGCCAGACAACTCCAGGAGAAAATGCCAGGAGCAGAACAGAGGTCTGTACAAAACGTTTATGGATCTGACCAAGGCCTTTGACACTGTTATTCGTGAGGGCTTATGGAAAATTATGTCAAAATTTGGTTACCTGGAGAAGTTTATCAATATTGTATGTCAATTTCATGATGGCATGTTTGCCCAGATTCTGGATAATGGACAATGCTTTCATTCTTTCCCAGTCACCAACGGGCTGAAACAGGGCTGTGTGCTTGCTCCCATGCTTTTAGCATGATGTTTTTAGCCATGATGACATATGCTTTCAATGAGGATGAACACAGCATCAAGGTCAACTATTGTACTGATGGTAAGTTCTTCCATTTGAAAAGGCTACAAGCCAAGACCAAAGTGGAGGGAGTGTTGGTGAATGATTTTCTGTTTGCAGATGATTGTGCACTCAATGCAGCCTATGAAGCTGAGATGCAACAAAATATGGATCAATTCTCTGCTGCCTGTGCTAATTTTGGCCTAATAATTAACACCAAAAAAACACAGGTGCTCCATCAGCCACCACCACATCATCCATACATGGAACCATCAATTACAACAAATGGAGAAGTTCTGAATGCTGTAGATAAGTTCACTTACCTTCGTAGTGTACTTTCCAGAGATGTACATATTGACAATGAGGTTGATGCATGCATTGTCAGAGCAGTGTTTGGGAGGCTCCAAAGAAAAGTTTGGGAGAGAAGAGGTATTAGACTGACTACCACATTGAAGGTCTACAGAGCTGCTGTGCTGACTTCATTGTTGTATGCCTGTGAAACACGGAGAGTCTACCAGCGCCATGCCAGGAAACTGAATTGTTTCCATTTGAACTGTCTTAGGAAGATTCTGAGGATCACCTGGCAGGATAAGGTACCAGACACTGAAGTCCTTGCTTGAGCTGAACTGCCAAGTATTCAAGCTATGCTTCAGAGAGCCCAACTCCAATGGGCTGGCCATGTTGTTTGAATGCCAAATGTATGTTTGCATGGAGTATTTTGCATGGAGAATTTGCACAGGGTAGACGATCACATGGTGGCAAGAAGAAACAATACAAGGACACTCTCAAGGTTTCTCTCAAGAACTTTGGATTTGACTGTGCAACATGGGAGACACTGGCACAGGATCACTCAGCATGGCATGCCCACATAAGAAAAGGTGCTGTGCTCTTTGAGCAAAGTAGAATTGAGACAGCACAAAGTAAATGCAGGATGCGCAAATTTGGGATATCCACCCCAAATATTCATAGGGACTATCTGTGCCCACACTGTGGTAGAGCATTCTGAGCTCGTATTGGTCTGATCAGCCACAGTCGGACACAATGAAATTTCACTTTACAATGGTGATGTCATTTTGGTCCTCTTTAAAGACAAAGGACAACAACCAACAACCAAGCTTTTATTGTTAAGAGCATTTGTTAAGCATTATTGTTAAGAACATTTGCCTCCTATCCAGCCAAAGTAGTCTAGCTGTTGTTCTTCTGAAACCTTTTGGGGCCAAATAAAACAAAGCAACTTCCTCTTCTGTGTGCTGGACCTTTGAAAGGTTGCAGATGGTGATGGTGTCTCCTGCAAAGTCTTTCTTCAGGAGACTAAACATCTTCAATTACTTCAGCGTACCTCCTTTGGCATAATTAAAAAAAATTAATGAACAAAATTTTTTTTTCTCTTCCACCCCTCTCCCTTATTAGGGGAAAAAAGAAAAATCCATGTAACAGATGGATGGTCAGGCAAAACAAATTCCTACATTAGTCATGTCCAAAAAAGTCTTTCTTATTCTACATCCTAAATCCATCACTTTTGTCTTTGGAGGTAGGTAATATGCTTCATAATTATTCAACAGAGAATTGTGACTGGCCTTGGTCAGGAAGACTTGAATTCAAATCTGCCCAAGACACTTAATAGCTAGTTGTGTGACCCTGGACAAGTGACTTGACCTTTCTGTGCCACATTTTCCTCAAACATAATGCTAATGGATCATTATAAGGATCAAATGAGATAATATATATAAAGTGGTAGGTACAGTCCCTGGCACATAGTAAGCTTTATATAAATACTTATTTTCTCCCCACTCTCTCAAGCATATAGAATTAAAAAAAGAAGCAAAAAGAAAGGCAGTTCCAGACCTCAAGGAGTTTCTAATTGGATAAGACAACACATAAAAGTAAGTGAAAAGGGCAGGGAAAGGAGGTACTTGCATGGGGGATGGGAGCATGGTGGGGAAATATATCAGGAGAAGAACCCAGAGAAAAATGAAGGCATGAGCATGCCTGGCTTTGGCACTATTCTAAAAATGTCATTTTCAGGAGTAACTGCTCAATTAGAAGAAAGGGAAATCTAGAACAGAGTAATCTTGCTCAGACATGTTGGAGAAAGAAGTTCAGAGAATTAGAACCAAGATCCAGAGAGGAATGAAGGGGAGAAGAAATGGCCAGAAAAAAACTACCTTTGTAGAACGTTTCAGTGAAAAAGCTCTCACTTCTAAGACATATAAGGAACTGATTCAAATTTGTTAAAGTATTCGTCAATTGATAAATGGCCCAAACTGGATTTCAAAGGAAGAAATTCAAGCTATCAAAAATCATATGAAAAAAAATCACTAAAAATTACAAAGGTTGATCAATAGAACAGATTAGGTACACAGCCTACAGAAAAACAAAACCAAATCCAAACATAATAGCCTAGCATTTGACAAACCCAAAGGTCCCAGCTAATGTGGTAAGAACTCATTAAACTGCTTAAAATTGCTAGGAGAACTGGAAAGCAATCTGGCAGAAACTAAGTATAGATCAATCTCTCATGCCTTATACCTAGAAAAGTGCCAAATGGATGCATGACTTAGATATAAATGTTGACATCATAAACTGGAAGACCAAGCATGAAATTATCTTTTAGTTGTATGGCTAGTGGAAAATTTCATGACCAAATAAGGGATAAAACAGATCACAGAAGATAAAATGACTAATTTTGATTACAAAGTTTAAAAGGATTTGCACAAGCAAAATCAATGTAAGAAAAATTACAAGGGAAGCAAATAACTAGGGAAAAAATCTTTGCAGCAAGTTTATCTGATAAAGGTTTTATTTTCAAGATATGTGTGTTCGTGTGTGTTCCAATTTATGAGTAAGAGCCATTTTTCCAAATCACAAAAGGTCAAAGGATATGAACAGGTAGTTTTCAAAGAAATCCAAGCTAACAACATTCACATGAAAAAAATTCTCTGAATCACTAATGAGAAATGCAAATTGAAGCAACTTTGAGATTTCATCTCAGGCTTGCAAAGTTGACGAAAAAGAAAAATGGCAAATGTTGGAGGGGCTTTTGAAAACAGTCATACTAAGGCTCTGTTCCTGGGGATATGAATTGGTACGACCATTCTGGAAAACAATTTGGAACAATGTTCTAAAATGTTACTAAAATGTGCATACCAGCAATTCCATTACTAATCCCACAACTTAGAGAGATTAAAGACAGTGGAAAAGGTCCTGTATCTACAAAAATATTTATAGTATGTCTTTTTTCATGATGGCAAAGAACATGAAACTAAGGGGGTATCTAATAATTAGGGAATATTATATGTAATAGCACGAGTGTACTGGAATACTATGATCCTATAAGAAATGATGAAAATAGTTTTAAAGAAACCTGGGAAAACTTGCATGAACTAATGAGGGTTAATTGGACAGAAAAAGGAGAATTATTTATATATAATATTGTAACTATGAAGAGTCTTAAAAGACTTGAGAATTCTTACCAACACAATAATCCACCATGATTCCAGAGGATTGATGATGAATGCTGCCTACCCCTTGACACTGATGTGATTGATAGACTCAGAGTGTAAATGAGACACATTTTTTGACATGGCCAATACAGGAATTTGTTTTGCTTAACTACGCAAATTTGTTACAAGGGCTTTTCTTTTTTTTTGTTCTTTAGTTTTGCTTTGTTTACCAAGTTAGGAATGAGGGAGGAAGGGAAGAAGGAAGTAAGAGAGAGAAAAATAAATGCTTGTTAAAAAAAATTAATTAAAAAAACAGAAAACAGGCACATTAATTTACTGTTGGTGGAACTGTAAATTGGTCTGGCAGTTCTAGAAAGCAATTTGGAACTATGGCTCCAACTTTACTAAAATGTGAATGTTGTGAAGGTGCATATTTCTTACCATGACTTGGTAGTGTATTTTACTTCAAGAGACAGAGTTTCCTTAACTGTCATTAAAAATTTTATTCAAATTCAGTGAACATAGAAATATGTTTGGTCAGTGACAGGCACTAAGAGTCATGGGCAGCGTAGGATTGTGTCCCTTTATAAGTTTCTATGCTTATAATTTTGTTCCAAAAAGAGAATAAACAGCTGACTCTACTCAGGGAGCTTTACTGCTCTACAAAAACCGTGAGAGTGTTTACATCCTCTACAAAGTTCCCTGGATGAATTACAGTCTTTTACCCACTCTTGACATACAAATATTTTCATAAGACAAACAAGACAATTTAGCAATGTTGCAGTTGACCTCTTCAACCTTCCTCACTAACCATAAGTATCTCTATGGAGGTGATTTTCCCGTTTCTATTTGTCCGTGGCAGCCTTCAGGTGAACCAAAAGCACAATTCCTGTTGCCAAATGCTTCAAGTTTCATGCCTGACTTTTTACTATTTCTTCTTGCCAGCATGTGATATCGTCTTTGTCTCTGTCTAATTGCATTTAGATAGATCCCTCTCCACTGCAGGAGAAAAGCTGCTGCTTTTTTAAGGTCACTTCAGATGTTTTCTTTAAAGTAGTGTTAACGTACAGCAAATGTCTTTAGATACTCCAAGTTAATCTGTTAAGATAAACAAGCTTCGCTTACAATATTCCTATACTGAAATCATAAGCTTATGGCCTACAGCTTCTTAAAGGCTCAATTCATGCAGGCTTAACTGTCTGCTTTAGAAAAAAACAAGATTCCTTTGCCATGGAAACCCCACAGAAATGTCTGGTGCAGTCTACATAACATACACCACAAATAAAATGCCTATCTACTCAAAATGCATTGTATATATATACAGAAAAAACCCAGAAAATTATCAGACTATTGTAATGTGCTGAACATTACAAATAGGGAACTTGCTGTACAATTCCTTCTCTTGGGCACACTTCAACATACACAAGTTACTGCCATTTCAAAAAAGAAAATACCAGATGTGGGCATTACAGAGGCAATTTCCTTATTTATAAAATGGGGAAAATAATAATTGTGTGACCTATCACACAAGGTTGTTGTGAGCTAAGTACTTGGGAAATTATATAGCCTCTCCAGCTTTCTCCTCACCAACTGCCTTCCTGACCTATAGTTTTCTCTTGTGATTGGTGACTGCCTCTCTCAACCGTCTTTTCAGGAAAAGCCTTAGCCATGATTTACTATACTCCTGACTGAAATCAACTCTGCCCTTGTTCCTGGATGGGACACGTCAATCCACTCTCCAATTGCCCACTCAGTATTTTAACTTTGGGAATCAAAGTGACTCTCCCTGGTCACCATTTCCTTCTGTGTTCTATCTCTTCCATCAGGACCCAAGCTTCTTGATGGCAGGGGCCATGCTTATATCTCTAGCACTTAGCATGATGATTGACACATAGCAAGCATTTAATAAACATTTTTTATTTCATCAAGTGTGAATTATAATTATTTTATCAATCTTATCATTTCCATATCTACCTGGTTACTAAGATATTCTTGCTTGCAAATGATCCTACAAACTCCAGTAAGACTTCCTCAAGGAAAGGCCTTTATGGTCACTTAAAAAGGACAGACTTTGAAATCTAAAATCTAAAATGGATTGTGATCCATTTACATATTGATGAAATCATGGCTCCATCAAAGCACGGATATACCTTTATGCTACATAATCCGCTTCCTTCATTGTTGATCATAAGCCTGCCAGACTGGCAAAGACAGGTGCACAAGTTCATGGGCACCAATGGCACATACATTTGGACTCTCATCCATAAGGGTAGGCATCTATCCCTACCAAACTGTAAATCACCCACCAAGACAACTTTGAAGATCCTAAACTAGTCAGCAAATTAATAAATTTTCTGCCAGGCTTAGGACCTTTGAACAATGTAAAAGTAGATAAATAACATAAAAGTAGATAAATCACTGAACTAGAAATCAGGACCACTAGGGTTAAAATCTAACCTCATGCACATCTTAGCCCTCTAACTTGAACGAGTCACTTAACACCTTGGAGTTTCATTTCCTCCTCTATAAAATGAAGAGGCTGGACTAGATTACCTTTGCATCCCTCCTCAAACTTCCCACAGTTCTCCTTCCCTTAACCCTCTCAGATGAGAACTGCCTCGTATCTTATATAGATCTCCTCCTCAAGCACCTTATCACCAAGATGCTTTCTGCTACTGAAGTTTCCTTCATCTCAGGCTCACAAAATGAGGTGACCCTTCTTGACAAGGCAAGTCCCTCTACTTGCACAAGGGATCTCATTACATGCTGTCTTTTCCAGCAGGATACTCCTTGTCTACTCCACTCTTTTATCTTAATCTCTCCTGGTCAACTGGCTGTTTGCTTACTGCCTAAACACAATAGGTGCCTCCATTGCCTTTCTTCTTACTTGTTTAACTGTCTACAATCTGACTTCCAACCTCATCATTCAACTGAAGGCTCTCCCCAAAGTTACTAATGATCTCTTAATTGCCAAATTTAATGCCCTTTTCAGTCATCATCCTTATTGATCTCTCTGCAGCTTCTGACCCTGCTGATCTTCTTCTCTCTAGGTTTTGACCCTGTTTTCTCCTCTATTCCTGTCTTTCTGACTGTTCCAAAATAGTCTTCTTAATTGATTTTTCATCCAGGTCAAGACCAATAACTATGGGTGTTTCACAGAGCTCTCTTATAGGCTCTCTCCTCTTCTCCCATTACACTAGATGTGTCAAACACACAGCCCCTAATGTCCTTAAACCAGATTAAAGTCTAATTCGGAATATTTAACAAAAAAATAAAAATACAATAAAACATAGATAATACTATATTTTAAAACTAAGTTCATATTTGTCTTGTAGGGATTCTCATGTATGGATTAGTAGTCCCTGTTTCCATTTGAGTTTGACATCACTACAAAAAATTTTTAATTTTATATAATCAAAATTATCCATTTTACATTTTGTAATGCTTTTTATATCTTGTTTGGTTATCAATTCATCCCTTATCCATAGATATGACAGGTAAATTACTCCATGCTCTCCTAATTTGCTTATGGTATCACCCTTTATGTCCACATAATGTACTCATTTTGACTTTACCTAGGTATACAGTGTGAGATGCTGGTCTGTATCTAGTTTCTGTTGCACTGTTTTCCAGTGTTCCCAGCAGTTTTTATCCCAGAGGTTTAGATCTTTGGGTTTATCAAACACTAAATTACTATGGTCATTTACTATAATGTATTGTGTACCTAATCTATCCCACTAATCCACCACTCTATTTCTTAGGCAGTACTAGATTTGTTTTGATAATTACCACTTTTTAATACAACTGAGATTTGGTATGGGGAGGCCACCTTCCTTCACATTTTTTTCATTGATTCCCTTGATATTGATATTCGCTTGATATCTTTTGTTATTCTAGAAGATTTTTGTTATTATTTTTTTCTAGCTCTACAAAATAATTTTTTGGTGCGTTCATTGATATGTCACAGGTTAAGTAGATTAATTTAGTTAGAACTGTCATTTTTGTTATATCAGTTCAGCTTACTCATGAGCAATTAATATTTTTCCAGTTGTCTAGATCTGACATTATTTGTCTAGGAAGTGTTTTGTAATTGTGCTCATATACTTCCCAGGTTTGTCTTGGCTGGTAGACTTTCAAGTATTTTATACAGTCTACAGTTGTTTTAAATGACATTTCTCCTTCTATCTCTTCCTGCTGGACTTTGCTGGCAATACATAGGCATGCTGATGATTTATGTGGAGTTGTTTTATTTCCTTCAACTTTTCGGAAGTTGTTAATTATTTCAACTAGTTTTTTAGTTAATTCTCTAAGTATAGGGTCATATCTTCTACAAAGAGTGATAGTTTTGTTTTCTCATTGCCTATTCTAATTTCTTTAACTTATTTCCTTCTCTTATTGCTACAGCTAGTATTTTTTAATACAATATTGAATAACAGTGGTGATAATGGGCATCCTTGCTTTACCCCTAATCTTACTGGGAAAGCTTCTAGCTTATTCCCATTACAGGTAATGCTTGCTCATGGTTTTAGATAGATACTACTTATCATTTTCAGGAAAGCTCCATTTATTTTTATGTTCTCTAGTGTTTTTTAATAGGCATGGTGTTACATTTTGTCAAATTTTCTCTCCTTTCTTAAAATTTTCCCTAATTACTGGATTTTTCTCTGCTGTCTACAAACACCTATATTTCCCTCATTTAAAAAAAGATTCTCACTTGATCTATTAATCCCTGTTAGCTATTATTCTATATTTCTCCTCTCCTTTGTGGCTAAACTTGAAAATAATGCCTACACCTGGTGCCTCCATTTTCTCTCCTCTTCCTCTCTTCTAAATCCTCAGCAATCTAGTTTCCAACCTGAATGTTCAACTGAAACTACTCTCTCCAAAGTTCCCACTGATCTCTTAATTGGCAAATCTAATGGACTTTTCTTAATCTCAGTTCTCCTTGACTTCTCTGAAATATCATACTGAGGTTTCACTTCACATCTGACCATCTTTTCCTAGATATTCTCTCCTTTCTAGGTTTTTGTAATAACCTTTTCTGGTTCTTTTATCTATCTGACCACTCCTTTTCAGTTGCCTTTGCTGTCATAACCACTATTTTTGTATCCACTACCTTTTTTTTTTTTCTCTATCTCTTTTTACAGTGTTTTGCTTGATTGATGATCTCAATGGATTCCATGGGTTCAATTATCACCTCTACACAGATGATTTTCACTTCTAAATAACTAGTCCTACTCTCTTTTCTCAATGATAGTCACACCTCTCTAGCTGCCTCTGGGATATACATCTCAAATTCAGCATGTATGAGCCAGTACTCATTATTTTTCTCCCTAAACAATTAACACTTCTGAATTTCCCTATCACTGTTCAGCATACCACAATCCTCCTATTCACCCAAGATCATAACCACAGTGTCATAAATTCCTCACTCTTACTCATGCCACATATCCATTCCACTGTCAAATCTAGTTGTTTCTCCCTTTTACAATATCTCTTCTATACATCCCTTCTCTACACTTATATAGCTCCTTATACAGGCCCACATCACTTTTTGCCTCAACTAGAATGAGAGCCTTGTAACTGTGCTCCTTGCTTCATGCCTCTCCCTTCTTCAATACATCCTCCGCTCAAATGACAAGATGATTTTTCCTAAGCATGTTATGATACGTTATATTAAGTAGTTTTTCAGTCACGTCTGACTCTCTACGTACTAATTTGGGGCTTTTTTGGCAAAGATTCTGGAGTGATTTGCCATTTCCTTTTCCAGTTCATTTTTATAATTAAGGAACTGAGGCAAACAGTTTAAGTGACTTGCCTAGTCAGTAAATGTCTGAGGACAGATCTGAATTCAGGAAGATGAGTCTTCCTGACTCCAGGCCCAGCATTCTATCTACCTTGCCATCTATCTGCTTCTTTCCAAAGCACAGATCTAATGCTATTGCTATCACTCCTGGGGGGTAGGGTTGCTACCCCAACCTCAATAAAGTCCAGTGGTTCTCTGTTACCTGTATTTAAAGCTTTCTACAACTTGGCCCCTTCTTACCTTTAGTCTTTTTATATCTTTCTCCCCTCCAAATGCTCTCCATAATTTAGATATATGTGAGTACAATGTGTTCCTTGAACACAACATTCCATTTTCTGTTTCTGTGCCTTTGTACAAGTTGTCCCCCACATCTAATTCCTCATCCCCACCTCTTACTTTCCCTGATTCCTTCAAGATTCAACTTAAGGTCCACCTTTCACAAATGGCCTTTCTGATTTCCCTCAGCTGCTAATCCGTTCTCCTTTCAGATTACTTTCTAAGTACTCTGTATATATAGAGCACTGAGCCTGGAGACAGGAAGACCTGAGTTCAAATTTAGCCTCAGACACTTCATAGTCCTGTGATCCTGGGCAATTCACTTAACCTGTGTTTGCCTCACTTTCCCCATCTGTAAAATGGGGATAATAACACCTACTTCCCAGGGTTCTTGTAAGGATCAAATGAGACAATAACTGTAAAGCACCTAGCACAGTGCCTGGCACAGAGTAAGGAGTATAGAAATATCAGCTATTATTTTTTATGTGAGATAAAAATTGTAAAACACTTAGCATATAATAAGCGCTACAGAAATGTTAGCTATTATGTACTCAGAAATTTATATGTTCTTCTCCACCCCACCTTCCCCTGCCAATTGAAATATAGAGTGTTAGGGAAAGCACTATTTTTTGCCTTTCTTTGTAATTCCACAGCTTAGCTCAGTGTCTAGCACAAAGTAAGAGCTTAATAAATGCCTGTTGATTGACTGACTGATTAGAAGAGCACAACTCTGGTAGATCCTACAAAGAGAACCAATCATGATGTTGTCCATTGTCAAAGGACCAGCCCCCATAAGCTGGGAGATGCTTGGTATTACCTTGGTCACCAAGAAATGAAGGTTTTGGCCACAGTGATTCATTAAAACTCTACTCAATGACACTGGATTGTGATCTTTATCAGTGGAGGGAATATCCATAGTGGAATTACAGCTTCTTCAAAGTTTGAAGATACATAAACATACTTATATATATATATATATATATATATATATATACATACACATGTATATGTGCATGTTCATTTTCCAGATAATTTAGGATGTGGACAGATAAGAAAAAAGCTATACTCCAGTGGAACAGTAAATTTTACTTACTTTGCTCTCTTAGCCATCTCATTGCCATCCCATCGTGGGCTGTATGGATAATTTTTCTGAGCCTGAGAGTACAACTGTCCACTATTGGTAAAGTGGTAGACTGATTGGAAGGTGAGAGTAGGCTGGTCTCTAGGAAAATACAGGGGAAGGTCAACTGCAAAGACAAAAAAAGAAGAAAAACAGTAAATGCATTGATGGAAGTGAAGATATTTTCTCAGCTTCATTTGACTTCAGGCTAACGCCATAGTTAACCACCAGATCTGTACTGAGTAAACATTATATGACCAGGATAGAATTCTAGTTCAAGCCCTGCTAGTGATTAGTTGCATGGATTTGGACAAGCCTCTTTATTGCCCTGGTTGTCATTTCTTCATCTTGGCACCTATGTTTGATTCTGGGCCACAGAGAAGTCTGAGACACAGTTTAGGGTCTTAAGGAGCTTACAATCTAGTGGAATGAAGTGAAATCTACATGAAAAATTCACTAACAGTATAAGGTACACTGAGTACATATTACATGATCAACGACTGCTGGTAAGTACTACGGAAACTCAGAGAAAGGAGAGAGTGCTCACAGAAGAAAGGTAAGCTGGGCCTTAAAGCATGATAAACAGAAGGGTATTGTTGGGGTAAGCTTAAAAAAATTCATTTGTTCAACAAATACTATTTGAGCATCCACTATGTAAAATCTTTTCTTCTCCTTCCTCCTCCTCCTCCTCCACTTTCTCTTTCTTCTCCTCCTTTTTGGTAATCTTATCAACTCCCATGGGTATAACTACATTTATGCAGATGATGCTAAGATCTATATATCCAATTTAGTCTGTCCTTGAGTTTCAGTCCTACATCAACAATTGCCTACTGCAAATTTAAAGGTGAATATCCCAGAGATACCTTAAATTCAACATATCCAAAACACAAATCATCTTTCCGCTCAAGCTCTTCCCTCTTCTAAAATTCCCTATTTCTATTAAAGGCTCAACATCAAAGTCTAGTTATCATCCTGGACCTATCACTGGCTCTCACTTTACAAATCCAAATAGTTTCCAAATCTTTTCATTTCTTCTACACCAGTAACATCTTTGTATCCAATGCCTTCTTTCCAATCTCATGTTCAGGCTCTCATTACCTCTCACCTAGATTATTGCAACAGTCTTATATTTGATCTTCCCGCTTCAAGTCTCTTCCAATTCCAAGTCAATGCATACACTTCTCTCAAAGTGATTTTCCTTAGAACATATCTGCCCATGTGACTCCCCTACTCATTCCCTTATCCTATCACCTCTAGGATAAAATAGAAACTCCTTTGTTTAGCTTTTATAGTTTTATATACTCTGGCTCCCACCTATCTTTTGAGCCCACCGAATATTACTCTCCTTCCTGCTCTCTGTGATCATCAAACTGGACTTTAGTTTATTTTTTATACACAGTATTCCATCTCTTGTCTCTGTGCTTTTAAACTGGTTGATTGCCACAGTTGGAATGCATAGATAGCATAATTCTGCCTAATGGATTCTCTATCTTCCTTTAAGAAACCGCTCAGCCATTATTTTCCTAATCTGTTCAACTAGAGAACCTTACCACCCATAGGAAATCCAACTTCTATTTGGATTTCTTATTTGGACATCCTCCAAGAAAGTGCCTAACACCTTTGATAAAATTAAGTTTCCCTGTTTTGTGCCTGGCTTTATGGTGAAATTCAGAATCGATTAAGTTCACTCTGTGGCTGAGTCTACCATGAAATCTTTTCTGGTCCTTAATTTAATCATGAGAAACTTCGTAGAAAAAAAAAGTCTTTATGGCTGTTTTTTATTTAATCTCTATTAACAAACAAAAAAACAATGGAATTTTCTATTCTCTACACCTCTCAGCCATTTGTGTGCTATAAAATGTGTCTGCTATAGAAAAGCATCTATTAAAAGTGGTTGTTCCTTCTCATGTTTTCATCCAAGATAACTTCAACATAGGGGAAGCTAGAGTGCCAAGCTTTGAGTAAAGAAGGATCATCTCTGTGAGTTTAAATCTGGCCTCAGACATTTATTGGCTCTGTGACCCTGGACAGGTCACTTAAACTGTTTGCCTCAGTTCCTCATCTGTAAAACCAAGTTGAAGAAGGAAATGGCAAAACCCTCCAGTATCTTTGCCAAGAAAATCCTAAAAGGGGGGTCACGAAGAGTTGGACTCAACAACAAAAAAAAGGCGCTCATATGTTCAGACCATTATCATAAAGATTTAATTAAAACAAGCATATGTCTTGATAGCTATAGATATCTTCCTGTTTGCTCTGTGTATGTGTGTTTTGACTTTTTCCCAATTTCTGAGGATTTTTTTGATATTCTAGAAATCCATCTTTGAGTCACTTTACAATTATGTAATTATAATAATTAGGTAATTTCAGTTCTTAGTAACTTACATCAAAACTAATTTATTTAAGAAAATATTAAGGAAACACTGTCATCATTTTTCCTGATTCAGAGGCTGGCTTTTCAGTTTTATTTAGCCATGGTACTGTCTTGGGAGATGGAAATTAACAAAAGAATAACTTCAGAATAAATGAGTTGCCACGATTTATTTTAAAAAACACTTTACAAAGTTAACTAATCATCACACCACTCTGTGACCCTCCCTAAGAAGGAGCTTAGGGAGAGGAAGAGTGTGTGTGTGGGGAAGGTTACTGAAGGAATAAAGGTAGTTAAGTGAGCTGGATTCAAGGAATCGCTCTTAATTATTGAAATCAATAACAGGTTATGAAGAAATGGAGAACAAATTGCTGAACGACATCAGTAAAAATAGCATGAAGGACAGAAACTAGGCCAGAAAACTAAGGAAAGGCACAAAGAAAGAAGTGTCTTATGGGAAAACAATCAGGCTGTGTTCACGCAATGCAAAAAACAACTGGCCAATGGAGTTCATTCAATGAAAAAAATTATTCAAACCATTTGTTTCCTATTGTTTTAGAAAAACAATTGCTTGATTCCATTTTTTCCACTTTTCAATGGGCCCTTTTGGTATCAGATGCAATGGGCAGTAGGGAACAAAATGCCGGGCTTTAAGTCTGGCAGATCCGACCCTGGCAGATCTTGGCCGTGTAACAATGAACAAGTCATTTAACCTGTATCTATCTCTGACTCCTCTTCTGCAAAAATAGGATAATCTCTGGAGTGCTCACCTCACAGGGTTGTTGTGAAGTGTCTATCCATTATTATCATCACAGACATCTTGTAATAGTTGACACTTACATAGAGCTTTGAAACAGCCTATGAGGTATGCACAACTCCATCTCACAGATGAAGAAACAGGTTCAGAGAGGTTAAATGTTGATCATGGCCACACACAGTTAGTAACTGAAACAGGAATTCTAAATCAAGTCTCTCCTGACTTGACATCCGGCATTCTTTCCACTACCCACATTGCTTACTTGCCCCAAACAGAAGAAAGCTATGATGTGGTCCCTGCCCAGCTACACAATCTTACTTTCCATTTTTTCCTAACATGTAACTTCAGCTCTAGGAGTAAGGCTGGTCTGTTCCCTATCTCCCATGTTCCTGTCTATCTCCTTGCCTTCGCGTATTTTGTTTCTCCTGTCTGGAATGTGCTTTTTCCTCTTTCTATTCATTCAAGGCTTAGCTTGTGAAGCCTTTGCACCTTCCTTGTGCCTGTTCCCTATTCTTGCATTTCCTAGCCACTGGCTCTGTGTAGCCTCACCGCAGATCTCTTGGTCAGGTTGCCTTGCTCAGAAGTGGCTCTACCTGAGGGAAGAGAAAAATCATTATGCCTAAAGTTTGCATAGTAGCTGCCTCAGGATAATTTCACTGATGCTAGCACTAGTCATTCCTCTACTGTTTTGGTTGTCAGGAACTCCATATAGCTAATGACCGTCTAACCACCCACTTCATGCTGCACCTTCAATTCCTGTAGATTTGGCAGGCACTAACTGGTTTACTGGCTCTCTAGGTCCTCTGGTATCTGTGCTCTCTTGTTTTATTTGCTAACTTGGTTTTTGATCTCCCCGATTTGGGGATTTATATATTTTGCGAGTACTCGGTGTCCTAGCTACCTATTCATTCCCTAATGCCTGAGGCAATTACTTGAAACAATCTACTCGTTCCATTCTTCCATGAAGCCTTGTCTGACGCCTCCAAACTACACAATTTCTACTATATTTGTATTCAGCGTCACATAGTTAGGTTTAGTACTTCAGTTGAACAATTAGAAAATAATGATGTGAATTTTCTCTAGGAGTTAAACTCCTAGAGTTAAGCTCCTTGAGGTAAGGTTTTAAACTTGTGTTTCTCAGGTAGAACACATAGTTTACACAGATTCTCAACACACACCCGCTGACTGACTGAAAAAGAAAGATGGTCATTCAGTTCATTTTTGTTTTTCTTATTTGTCAAGATATGTAAAAGTATTTTATATTTCTGTCTCTTAAAATTATGTTGCTTTTTATTTATTTGTGTCCTTTGATTTTGTTCCCTATTATTAGTGGCCTTTGACAGGAAAAAATGAGGTCTGGTCTGTGAAGATGGGCAAAAAGAATTAAGATTGTGTAGCCCACAGAAGAGAAGGCTGACAGAGTAAAAAGCTTTCTGTGAAAAGGGTATAGCAAGGATCTGTTCCCATGTTCAAAAGGAAATTTTTCTGTTTTCTGTCTTGCAGATGCCACATTTATGTTGGATGATGAGGGATTTAATTTAGAGAAAAATATTTCTGATTATGAGGTTGTAAAACCTTAGAATGGTGGGTAGAGGAAAAATCTTCTTGGAAATCTTTGAGAAGATGTATAATTCTCTGCTTGGAACGATTTAAACTACAATCCTGTCTGGAAGCAGGGACACAGATTAGTTTATCTCCAGAGGCTAAGCCAACTTTTTCTCAGGGAGGCAAGTTTTTTGGTAAATTTGAGTATACTATCATCACTCATTCTGTTAACCAGACTATCAAAGGAGAGAAAGATTATTTGGGGGTTCAAAGGTAGCCACATATTTAATTAAGCTACCACCTCACTTTTGCCAACCTTTAAACTGATGTGTAAGTTCATGATTTCAAAAAAATGTCTTATCTATAACTATGCAATTCTCCTTCCCTCATCCAAGAAACTACATATTTGAAGACCATGAGGTCAGGGTAGTGCTAAAGTTATAGTTGACCAGACACCAGAAAAAAAAAATGAAAAAAAAAAAAAGCTTCAGTGGAAAACTACGAGGAGTGGAGTACGGTCAACTAGAGCTTTCAGTGAGGCAATATTCGGAGATGTCCTCTCTGCACTCATTAAAGCTGGCCTGGTAGCAGGTATACACAGAGGCATAACCAACAACAGAGATAGGTCAAGGCAGCTTAGTTTAGTAGCAAGAGCCCTGCAGTTGGAGCAGGAAGCTCTGTGTGAACAGAGTTCTTTTTTTTTTTTTTTTTAAATTTTGTAATGTTTAACAATCACTGCCATACAATTGCGATTTTATCCCCCCCACCTACTCCCCACTACCCCCCTCCCTCCCCACGACTGCATACAATTCTGTATAGATTCTACATATACTTTCCTATTGAGTATATTTTCACTATAGTCATGCTATGTAGTCAGACTAAGATAAATGAAAGAAGTCGTATAACAAATCAGAACATGATACACAAACACATACACATACACAAACATGATCTGCTACAATATGTGAGTAACTTCCATATTTCTCTCTCTGAGTGTGGCAGGCATTTTGCCTTGAGATCCTCCATTGGGATTTTTTTTTTTTTTTTTTTTGTAAGAAGTTCTTGTGTTATTACAAAAATCTAAGTCTACCAGAAAAAACTCTCACACACTGTGGTTGTTGCTGTGCATGAAGTTCTCCTGGTTCTGCTCCTTTCACTCAGCATCAGGTCATATAAGTCCTTCCAGGCCTCTCTGAAGTCTTCTTGTTCATCATTTCTTATGGCACAATAGTACTCCATTACATTCATATACCATAATTTATTCAGCCATTCCCCAATTGATGGACATCCCCTTGACTTCCAGTTTTTGGCAACTACATAGAGTGCTGCTATAAATATTTTTGTACATGTGGGACTCTTTCCCATTTTTATGATCTCTTGGGGATATAGTCCTAGTAGCGATATTGCTGGGTCAAAGGGTATGCACATTTTTGTAGCCCTTTGGGCATAGTTCCAAATTGCTCTCCAGAATGGTTGGATGCGTGAGCAGAGTTCTTAAGTTCTTAAGTTCTCTGAGCCTCAATTTCTTCAAATTAATATAAATGGGGCAAAATAATACTTGTGTTATCTAGCTCATGGAATGATTGGGGGAGGGGGAAGACTTTGAAAAACCTTAAAGTTGTTATTGGAATCAGAATTAAAGCTTCATAAAGCATCTAGGTGGTGGAGTGCAGAGCTGGACCTGGACTCAGGAAGATTTGAATTCAAGTCCTCTCTCAGACACTAGCTGTGTGACTTTAGGAAAGTCATTTAATATGTCTGCCTTAGTTTCCTCATCCATCAAATGGACATAATAACAGTACCTACATCCCAGGGTTGTTGTGAGGACAAAATGATGTAATATTTGTAGAGTGATTTGTAAACCCTTAATCCCATTTACAGCTACATAAATGCTAACTATTAGTATTGTTATGATGATGACAGAAACAATGTTTTCTATAAACTTTGTATCTATCCCAAAGTCTGGGAGAGTCTGCTTTGTATATAGTAGGCACTCAATAAATGTTTGATGGATGAAAAAGGCAAGGAGAAAGCAAGTTCTGATAAAAAAATTAAAATGCTACTCTGGAAAAATGCTACTCAGCCATCCAAGGCTACTTTATGGAACTGTTAAGGCCACTGCAAAGGACTGGGTTAATTTAGATCACAGGTACAGAGATGGAAGGGACCTTGGCAGGTCACCTAAACTGACCTGCCCAATTTGAAAGATGAGGAAACTGAGGCACAGATAAGTGAAGAATCTTGCCCAGAGTTATACAAAGTGTAGCAAAACCAGAATTTGAACCCAGGTTGCCTTATTCCAAGTCTTGCTCTCTTTCTACTATGGCAAGCACTTCATTTCAGAGTAGGTATATCCTTCCACCAGAGCACTAAGGGCTCTCTGAGGCACACTGTGTGAGAATAATAGATTTGGGAATCAGACTATGTAAGTTTTAGTCTCTGATCCACTATGTCAAGTCATAGGATTTTGGTCTAGAAAGGACATAGTCCAACCTCTTCATTTTAAATATAAGAAAGCTCAGGTGGAGCGACATGTGGAGCCTTGTCCAAATCATGGCATCACTTTGCATCTCAGTTTCCTCATGAGTTAAATGAGGACAATGAGGCATACACGGTCTACCTTATAGCGTGCCTATGAGGACTGCATGTGGTGATATAGCATGGCAAAGTACAGCATAAAAGTAAGTACCGCAGAGACAGCAAGTCAGATAAGAACACTTTCAGTCTTTGGATTACACTACTCCCATCTTTTTGCCAAGTCATTGATTAACACTCTCTACATAAGAGGTTTCAAACTTGCCACACTAATACTTAACTAGAAAACATCTAATAAAATTAATAAAAATTCAACACAATACAGATAATGTCACTTTGTGGTTTTCCAAGTCAGTATGTGGTCCATAGAGATCTCTTTCAGTTTGGCAGTCGAGGTTAAGGGACTTGCCTGGGGTTATACAGCTCTACACAATTAGGCAGGGGAACCAAAAGGAAGTTCTAGGAAAATGGTGAAGTGAGAAGTCATGAAGGAGCTCAGTACCACAATTCCCCTAAACAGACAAATAAAATGAATAAAATCTCTCAAATAAAATGAATAAAACATGTAAGGAGAAAAAATAAGGAGAGCAACCAAAGGCTCTTAAAAGAGGATTTCTGATAAATAAAAGGAAAGGACAAATAAATGAGCAAATGAACATGTAGCAGAAAAAAAATCCCAACATGATGAACAACATCAGAGATAAAAAAATTCAGAAGTTATCAGAAAAAATAATAAAACAACTTTAAGAATGGACTAATAATTATCATATGTTACATCAAAATGAACAATAAGCAAAAGAAATTTAAAAGAATCTGGTATTAATAAAGGTAGTATTTGTGAAGCTTTCTACAAATCTTAAAGCACTCAATTAATGTCAGCTATTATTATTATTGTTATTTGGGGAGCTAGGTGGCACAGTGTATAGGGTCCTAGGCCTAGAGTTAGCAAGATCTGAACTCAAATCAGAAGACTTTATATATCATTCCAGAAGCAAAAGGAAATCACTGGAGTTTAGTGAATGTGTGTGTGGGTGGATGAGGTGGTAGGGTGACATGATCAGATTGGCATTTTAGGAAAATCGCTTTGGTGGCTGAATGGAGGATGGACTCTGGTAGGGAATGCTTAGAGGCAGCCAGACACACCAGCGGCTATTGCCATAAGCAAAGCATGGCATGATGTGGGCCTGCATCAGAGTGGTGGCAGTGTCAGAAGAGAGAAGGGGGAGTATTCAAGGGGTATTTCAAAGGTGAAATCGACAAGCATTGGCAACAGCTTGGAAATGGGAAAGGAGAGATAGTGAGGAATTCAGGATGACTCCTAGACTGCAAGCCTGAGAGACTGGGACGATGGTATTACTCTCTAATGGAATAGGGAAGGTAGGAGATAGGGAGAATTTGGGGGGAAAGATAATGAGTTCTGTTTCAGATGTACTGATTTTGAGATGTCTGTAGGAACTTCAGTCTGAGATGCCCCACAAGCAGGATTCAAAGACAAAAAAGAAGCAATTCCTCATTTCAAAGGGCTTATTGTTCTTCTGAGGAGAGAAATGACATATATGCAGATAGGTAATGTAAGATAATGGGGAGATGGAGAGAGAATTAATTATCAGTTGGGAGATTGAGGGAAGTTTCTAGAGGGGGGACGTACTTAAGTTGAACTTGAAAGAAGAGAATAGCCAATATTTGTGCAGCACTTTAAGATGTGCCAAGTGTAGGCAGCTAGGTAGCACAGTGGATAGAGCACTGGCCTTGGGATCAGGAAGACTCATGTTCCTGAGTTCAAATCTGGCGTACGACACTCACTAGCTGTGTGACCCTGGGCAAGTCACTAAGCTCTTTCTCAGTTTTCTCCCCTGTAAAATGAGCTGGAAAAGGAAATGTCAAACTACTCCAGCATCTCTGCCAAGAAAATTTCAAATGGGGTCACAAAGAGTTGGACATGACTGAAAATGACTAAACAACAAAAAGTGTCCTACATGAATGTACTAGGTCATCTGACCCTTACCACACTCTAGTAAGGCAGGCACTATTATTATCCTCATGTTACTGATGAGGAATTTGAAACAGAAAGAGGTTAAATGACTTAATTGCCCAGGATCACACAACTAGTAAAAATCTCAGGTTTTGAATTCAGGTCTTCCTCATTTAGAGTCCAACAAGTTGTCTAGCCTGCTACCTCAATCAGGTTAGATTTCCTTCTTCTTCTTCTGTTTTTTTTTGGTCGAGGCAATTGGGGTTAAGTGACTTGCCTATGGTCACACAGCTAGCAAATGTCAAATGTCTGAGGCCAGATTTGAACTTAGGTCTTTCTGATTCCAGAACTGGTGCTCTATCCACTGCATCACCTACCTGTCCCAATAAGGTGAGATTTCAGAGAGACAGAGACATGAAGGGTACATTCATTCATCCATGGAAGATGAACCAATGTAGAACATGAAATGATGACATTGGGGAACAGACCCTAATAGTCCAATGTGGCAGGAACATTCTGTAAAGTGTATGAAAGAGAGGAATGAGAGAAGGCTGTTAAGGCAGATTGGAGCTATTGTATGAAGGAGGGCCTTAAATACTGAGCTAAGAAGTTTGTATTTTATCCTAGGGGCAATAAGAAGACACTAATGTAACTGCATAGAGCAGTAACATGGTCAGACTTGGGCATTAAGAATGTTGAGGTAAACTGGCAAAGATGACAGCATAGAAAAAGTCTAGACCAGCTCTCTGACACAACCAACTCCCATAAAGTTCAAGGAAGACTAATGAATTATGATTGAGAAATCCAAGGAGAAAATATGGTGGATCATTTCCCAGCCTAGGTTAGTCTACAGACAGCTAGAGGTCTGTGGGCACTGGGGAGGAGATCCAAGCCAGGAAGGGAACTGGGCTGGAGGGGTCTGTAGTTGTGTACTGGGGGTCAGCAAAGCTTGGGACAAGGCTGTGTCCTAGGCAGACAGCAGAGATAAGAAAGAGTAAGTCTCTGGCTCCATTGCCCTGAGTGCAAAATAAGTCCTCTGATTCAGAATAAGACCCACTCTGCAGCTCCACAGAGTTTGTACTCTGAGCCTACAGGGTCTTTCAGCTACCTGAGAAGGATCAGGAACAACATTCGTTTACTGGAGCTCCAATCTGGGACATGTCTGCTCTTATGTCACCCAGTTCCAAATGCAGGTTAGGAACTTACAAAACTCAGACCAGAAGGCAGTGGTTAGACTTAAGCTCAGATTTGACCACTCAGGGAATGCTCAAAGTTTATAGCTCTCTGACCTGAGATCCTGAGAACACAGTATTCAACAGACAGAAAAAGCAGTAGCATATCCGCATTCAATACAGACCAGGACTATACAAGGCCCTAGCATTCCATCTTAAAATAAGAAGAGGCTGCCTCTAACACAAAGTACCAATTTAAGAAGTAAGGCTGAAAGAATGAGGAAATAAAAGAATAAACACAAGATAATTGGTCATCATGGAGTCAGAGATGCCTAGAACATAAATTTAGGACAGAATAAAATCACATCTACAGGCCGAGCCTCAAAAACAAAAACAAAAACAACAACAAACATAGCTTGGCCACAAGATAAACTAGAATGCCCGCAAGAAAGGAAACAAAAATTTTAAAAAATAATTATAATAAAAATAATCATAAATGAAATCAAAGAGTTCTAGAGGAAAGACATAGAAGAAAAATTAGAAGATCTAAACAGAAGGCAACGACTCGGTGAGAATACAAGAAATGCTGAAGGGGGAGGGGAAACACAAAAGATCCCCAAAAGAAGAAAATATAAAGTATCTAGCAAACAATTAACCTGGAAAACAGTTCAAAAACAAAACTATACAAATAAACAAAATGCCTGAAAGTCATACTACCTCCTGAGAAGATCTTGCATAGATCTTGTTCACAGTTATATTATGGACTAGAGAAGGGAAAAACTGGAAACAGAGAGATCATTTAGGGTGCTATTTAGTAGTT